>NW_006494614.1:12606362-12665502 GCF_000325575.1 Pteropus alecto | reverse complement strand
GAGAGAGTAAGGAGTTTGTGCCCTGCAACTGAGAATTAAGAATATCCATTCCCAGTATCACAGTATCCCAGTACCTATTCCCAGTATCACAACATTCAACAAACCTTTTTCCCTTTCTAGAATATTAATTTATTAACTAGTATTATTGTGAAACTACCGTGTGTGTGACATACAGTAGACAGAATCCTGGACAAAGAGAAGATCTGGGTGAATCGTACCCTTGCAGCCCCCAGTTCCATGAGCCCCACTTGCTGCTGAGATGCTTTGGAAAGCATTGACAAGGTGCCTTGGAAACCCTGAAGTTCATAACAAAGCACAGGTGGTGGGACAGCAGGGGTGATGAAGAGCCTGGTTTCTGGAGCCAGAACCCTTGAGTGCAAATCTTGATTTTGCTACTTACAGATTGTGTGACCTTAGGCACATTATTTAATCTCTCTTTGATACTCAATGTCTACATCTATAAGATGAGGGTGATACTAATAGTGATAATAATAACCTATTACAGAGCTCTGTTATTAGGAGCAAATAGGTAAATACATATGATGCATTTAAAATTTTACTTGGCACATAGAAAGTATTGTATAAATATCTGATCCTTTAAAACACACATGTGCATGCACACATTAATTCTCCCCCCCCCCCCCCCACACACACACATAAATGAAAGGGATTATTTCAGAACCGAAGCTATCAAATGTGAAAACTCCTCTCTCATTTCTGCATCCTTCTCTTTTCAGCCTTTGCTTGGCCAAACTCTGTCCTGTGCTTCCGGATTCCCTTGTTTTTCCAGCTTTTTGTGTGTATCTTTTAATCGATGTAAGCTTCCTTTCCCAACTTTTTATGCATTACAAAGTTTGGAAGCTTTCCACTCTCAAAACACAAGCAGGAGAAGAACCCAAGGGGCATGTCGTACATGTAAATTAGAGCAAGAAAAGGAAACAGGGAGCCTGGACTGGAGAGAAGCACTAGGTAGGGGAAGGTACTGGGGCTGAGGAACCTGGAGTTTAAGATTCTGACTTACCGCCTCCTAATATTTTGCAAGCCTTGATAAAGTAGGCTGTGGACGAATAAGAATGAGTCCTGGCTTGGGCATTCAGGAGCTGTGTGACTTTGGTAAATTATTTAATCTTGCTGAGTCTTAATTTCCTCATCTATAAAATGGGGATAATAATATTACCTTCGTCCTAGTACATGGACTGTATTATATAAAGTAGGTACCGAGTTTAATAGAGTATCTGAAAAGTCGTAAGTGCATAATAAAGAGCAGTTGTGATTATTACCGTTCTTGTCCCATTTCTAAGCAGAACCCTCATCCCTAGAGTGCTCTCTGACCCTCCCTAGCTCTTCCTCCCTCTCTCTTTCTCTCTCTCTTCCTCTCTTTCTCTCTCTTTCTCTCTCTCTCTTTTTCTCTCTCTTCATCTCTCTCTTCGCCCTCCTCCCATATTTCCCAAAGCCCACAGTAGCACAGATGTGAGAGCCCTTAGTCAACTCAACTCACAACCTCAGATCAATGTGAGGGGAAAGTTTGGGGAAAGGAATGGACTGCACCAGGAAGAAGGAAGAGAATGGGAAACCTCCCAGCTCTCTGCCTTTCTTCATCTCAAGCCACAGATGCTTAACAGTGCCTGAAAAAACGGACTCCTCAGTGCGTGATAGGAAGGAAGTAAGCTAAGTAGAAACCCCATGCGATTTGCTCAGAAAAACAGAGACTTACTTATAATAGAATCAATATGATGACCAAATTTCAAAGGATTTAGGAAAAAAAGTATTGTTTTCCAAAAAGTCAATGGCCACAGTTCTTTGTGACTGGGAAAAAAAAAAAAAAACAATCAAGATAAGCCAACAGAGCAGGAGAAATTAAATAATATCTTTAACCGGTTTAATAGCTCATGAAGATTAAGATCCTTCATAATCTTCATGAGCCATCACATTTGTTCATCTTTAAAAGTGACATTCATTCCAAAACAGTTCATGTTCATATGCTTGAAGAACTTCAGAATAATCTGAATATGGAAGCCCATAAATGAGTCACTTTGAGAAGACTACATTTTTCTTTTCTTCTTACAAATTCGGTAACATCAGAAAGAAAGCATAGTCCCTAGAAATCACAGTGATAATCCTCCTTATCCAATGTACTTTCACTTCAGAAGGAAAAATGGTGTCAGAGCCCAAAAGGATTTTCTTGAAGTTTATGATGGGTCAGCTAAACAAACAAGAAGTCCAGTTTCCTCTTTGATAACTCCCTTTTCCCCCTTATCCAATGCCAACTCAAGTTTACTTTTTATTGGATTTCCATTCTCTCAACATTCTTTGTGGAGTCTCAGTTCCTGTAAGTGTTACAGCTGATGGTAGTTTAGTACTTTGAACATCACTAATTAACTCGCCGTATCACGCAGGCAGGCACATTTCCATCAGAAGTTGCTATCTTGTCCTCCAGCCTAAAAACCTTGGCGTGATCCCTTCTTTGGAAAGCCTGGATTGTATCTAAAATCATGTGGCAGAGATAGAAGCCAAAGATGGGCCATTCTGGGATGACTCAGGCTGGGAACAACATTCTGCTGTCCAAGCAATAGGGGGCCAGCCATACGGAACAGCTCTGCTAGCCAGCCCGTATGTTTCCACATTTCTCTAAGCAATTTCACTTGTTTCCACACCACTTGGCCCCACCCTGACCCTTTTGCTTCTATTATAGTGACCAAGAAATCCAAAATCCAATTTCAATTGTCTTCTTTCCAAAATACATACAACTCTAGCGTGTCAGGTATACCTAATGTTTATCATAAACCGATAACCACTTTCACGGAGCATGAAAGAAATTCCTCTTTGGAATGGTAGCCAGTTGCTACTGAGCCTTTTAAATGTGGCTAATATCACTGCAGAACTGGATTTTTAATTTTACCCAATCTTAATTAAAATTTAAATTTCAAAACAAGCAATGTAAAATATATTTTCATTAAATGCCGCTTTACTGTTTTGGAAGGAGTACACTGAAATTTTAAAAATTTAGCATCCAAATCAAGATGTGCTATTAGTGTAAAAGAGACACTAGAGTTCAAAGATTTAGGCCCCCCAAATCCATAAAACCTCCCACTAATAATTTTTATATTAATTACATGTTGAAATGATAATATTTAAGACATATTGGGTTTAAATAGAATATTTTATCAAAATTAATTCCATCTGTTTCTTTTTTGAATGTGACCACTAGAAAATTAAAACTATATATGTGGCTCATTTCGTATTTCTATTGGGTAGCAATACTCTAGAAAAGAATTATAAAGAGAGTAGAAAGAGCAGTTTCTACACTGAAATGGATAGAGGGAGGAGAATGAGAAAATACTAGTTTAGCCCATCTAACTGTATGAAAGAAAACAATTTTATCTGAGACTCAGTCACTGGCTCGTAATTGCTCGTAGGGTTAATTTTCCATTCCATGTTCCTAATCAAAACCTTGCATTGGCCACTTCTGGGTGATGACATCGCTCTGTGTGACAGCTGACTTATTCAATGCCTGGACATGACACGCCCCCCTCTCCTTATCAAAGCGCTTAAAATGGTGCAAAAAACACGCAGCTTAAAGTAATGGCATTAAATGATCCCCTACATGGTATCTGTGTGGCGCTTAAATTAGATGGAAGGATTACAGGCAAAGTTTGTGTCATAACGATCCTTTAAAGTGAAACCGTAGATCAAAGTTCATCACTACCAAATATACAACTTGAGAACAAACTCAAGTGCTGCTATTAATCATGGTTTCTGGGGATCTGATGACACAGATTAAACTGCTGTAAAGAATACTGCTGTGCATCACATTCTTGCAACTGTCATCAACGCTTCTGCCGTGTTCACTGAGCAGGAAGAAAAGCTGTTCAGCATTTGCCGTAGGTGCCTCTCTCGCTGAGCATAGTCAAAAATCTGGGCAACAGGTTTATGTTCATGTAGCCCCTCAAAGGTACCTGCAAATCCTCAGCTTTCTTAGAAAGAGAGGAAAGTCGTGGAGAGATTGAGAAGCAAAGTGGAAGTAGAGCATGAGGGGACAAGTAAATTGAGATCAGTTATCACATTTAATTTAATTTCCATTTAACTTTCAATCAGATATGACTTTCTATAAATATCGTATAAAATATTTTAATTAATTTATAATATACTGTATTGCAAAGATTTGAAGCTATGTGACTTTTTTGTTACATTTTTAACATCTTCCAAACAGAAATACATCTTAGAGTTGATGACATCTTACACTTGCTGTAGGCCAGGCATTGCTGCATGCATGCTGTGTGACAATTCAGTCGTGCTGGTTCCATTTTAATCACTTTCTTTGAGTTTTTTGCACTGTTAGTACAACAGGGGTTGAGTTTAACCGCAAAATAAGATTTATTTAAGAAGATTACATCAGGATACAGCGTAGAAACAAAAGGCTATTGTGCACATACATAGGCTTAGAGAGAGAAAGGTGGAGCATAAATCCAACATTACTAAAGTCATCATTCTGATTTTAATTTGCATTTCCCTAATAACTAGTGATGTTGAACATTTTTTCATGTAGTTATGGCCCACTCGTGTATCTTTTTTGGAGAAATGTCTAGTCATGATCTTTGTCCATCTTTTAATAGGGTTGTTTTTTATGTGTTGTTTCTGCTGAGTTGTGTGAGTTCATTATATATTCTGGATATCAACCTCATCAGATAAATGATTTGCAAATATTTTCTCCCATTCTATGTGTTGCCTTTTCACTCTGTCGATACTGTCCTTTGATGCAGAGCGGTTTTTAATTTTGATGAAGTTCATTTTATTTTTTTCTTCTGTTGCCTAGAATTATGTTTTGTAACACAGCAATTATTGTAAAAGCAATTCTGGGATCAGAGGGACTTGAGTTCAAATCTTGATTTTGCTCCTTTGCAACTGGTTTGTCCTGAGTAGGTCAGTCCTTTTGCTTCAGTTTGCTTATTTATAAAATTGTACTAAATAACACTTGTTTGTATTTTGGAAATTAAAACATGTAAAGCACCTTTGGGATCACAATTCATGTTAAAAGAATACTAGGCAATGACATCAACAATGATCAGGTTTAAATTTCAAGCTGGTAGGATTTTCCTCAAGCCAATATAGCTACAAAATTAGCGAACTTTGGCATCAGGTAAACTTTTCCTCCAAGAAATGAGTTTATATCATTCTTCTCCTCTTGATCTTCACTATCTCAACTTATTTGCTCCCTTTTTTAAGAGGCGTAGAAAAAATAATTCTCTCAAGTGAGGACCTGACTATTAGAAATAATTTCCCGTAGCATTTTGACACTTCGTACACATATTTCCAAGAGAATTATAAGAGAGAAAGTTGACAGTTTCATTTTCCCTCTTTCTAATCTCTAACAGTAAACTCTGTTGGATCAATTAAACAAGAAGACCTTTAAAACGAGGTGGCTCTAATGCCATGCCGGCCTACGAACACAAACTAAAACCTATGCCTGTAAATGTTTCAAGGTCAAAATCAAAATGCTAGGGACAACCAACCACAAACAACCACCTAGGCTTTAAGCTATAGCCAGTCAGTAATTTCTTTACTTTGCTTCTGCTTTTTCTCTGGAAAAGCCTGTCCCCAGGCTTCCTGTTCATGAAGTGCTCCTAACCACTACCAGTTTGGCACTACTCAACTAAAATAGATTTTGCTGAAATAAACAAAATATTTAATATGCCTCAGGTTATCTTTTAACAACTCAATATCACCAAGACTTTCTCACCTGCTTCTCCACAGCTCTGAATCCCTCAGCTACTCACTCGTGAAAGGAAGATGTTCACGGAAGCAAGTGACAAGAGGGGAAGTTGTGTCGAAGGTCATATTTCGGTGATTGGTCCTGCCAAACAATTGCTTTCCCTGACAGAGCTTTGTGTTTTAGTTGCACAAAATCGACAAGAAAAACCTTCTTCTTCCTTTTCTCTTCCTTCCCTTCTCTTCTCTCTCCCTCTCCTCCCAGTTAGGATTTCCACCCCAGTCATTACTATTGTGCTGGTTTCCTTCTTTTCATGCTATTGGACACCATTTAGGCATCAAAGCTTAGGCTGAGCCCCAACTTGTCCTCTGATGGCTGGATGATTGTGGATAAGTCCTTAACTTTCATGAGGACCAAAGCATCTCACAGGATTGTGGTAAAGACAATGAAATAATGCACATGAATAAGCGGCATGTACCATAAAATGCTGCACAAACTCTAGTTGTTTTATATATATATATACTTCATATGAGGAAAATTCTGCATTAATTTTTCTCCATCTTTCCCTGGGCAGAATTGTCTTCTTAATTCATTTAATGAGGGTAAGGCAAGAGAAAGGATCATATTCACCAATAAGTGATTATGTAAGCTTATCCTAGTTTGACAAAGAAAGAGGAAGAAGTGACACCAGACAACCTTTTAACATAAAGTTCAACAGTAAGTACTTCGTGGAGAGAGTGGGGAGTGGGGTAAGAAGAAGGGGAACAGGCTGTTAGAGTCACCTCAGCCACTGATACTGTAAACAGTCTTCCCTGCTTCAGAATTAATAACTGTTCTTCCCAGAACAAACTTTGTCAAAGGGAATTACTCTCCCCCCAAAAACTCTCTTGATAGAAGGGAAATGACCTGAGGCCTGGGTCATTGCTAGATGATTGTGTGACAAGACCAATTGTGTGGGGGAGAGAAGAATTGAATAGGTGTTCAGTTAACTTACATGTCACAAATGAGTTACCTGGGAGAGTCACACAGCATTCGCCAGTTTTCAGGACCATAGAGTCACCACCTACTCATAACAACCCTCCAGAAGCATCATCCACACCATAGGTGAACTACGTATTGAAGAAGCTATTCTCTCCCATGTCTGTAATTCTTGATTCTCTAAGGTCACAGATTATTATCTGCTTTGCAGAGTTTTTTAGATCTTCACTCTTCAACATGGTACAAGCAGCTTTTAAATTTAAACTAGAAATAATTAATATTAAATAAAATAAAAAATTCAGTACCTCAATCACACTAGCCTCATTCGAAGTGCTTGATAGCTACATGTGGCTACTGTATTAGTGTGACAGAGAATATTTACATTGTTGCAGAAAGTTTTATTGGCCTTTTGGAGAATTCTGTTCTAGAATACTCATCCCCAACTTTCACCAGCCATCCCTGGCCTTTATCAAATAGAGGCTCATCTCCACAGCTTTCCTTGATTCCTTTCTTCTCCCCATAGAACCTTAGCCACATTCTCCAATTTCCCAAAGTTCTTGGTACTGCCTCTATTTTAAAATTTACAACAGTATCGTGACTATGTGTTTGGACATGTGACTCTCTGATGAGGCTCTGAGCACCCCCCGCCCCCAAAGAAAAAGTTTTTCTTGCTCATCACTACATCTCCATCAACATGTGCCATATGGTAAGTACTCAACAAATGCTAAATGCAGGGATGTATGAATGATTGTAAATAAGCAAATGTGTGTGTTAGGAGCTCAGGGTATTATTCACATCCTTCTCCTTGGGGTTCTGACAGATGCATCACACACACATGGAAAACAGAAAAAAATACAGAAACAAAATACCATTTTATCGGTCTGAGTAGATATCTGGTACCCCCAAAGCAGAGCTATGGTAAAAGATAAACTCTTTGAACTCATATAAAGTAGGGCCTCCTACTTTATATATACTCTCTTCCCTTGGTCTACGTCTATTTCACACCCAACCTTTTAGGTGGATCTTACTCCAGAATCTAAAGAAACACCAAGCCAAAGTACTCTCCTGTATTCCAGATGAAAAGGGAATGAACAGATAGCAAGTAGGAGCATATGTGCCCCAATTTTTTATTATAAAATAATGTTTTCTAGAAATATTGATTGCAATATCAACTCTCTTGCAGAGATGTACAATTAATAACCTAGAAGTAATCATGTTAATAACCTAATACAGCCATCCTTTTAGAGCCATAACTCCTAGAATACAATATACCTATCTCTTATGAAGCCTGAGCTTCTCCATCACCCTATCTCACTGAACTCAACATCCGTGGCTACCTGGATTTCTTAGGATATAGGAAGTCTCATGTTCCTCCTAGATTATTATTATGAGGTTAGTGTGATTGAGGTACTGAATTTTTTATTTTATTTAATACTTGCCTGTTATTTCTAGATTAGACTCTAGGGGTTCCCTGCATCAGAAACAGTCATTTCCTGAAACTACAGCTTAGCCTGCAGAACCTCTCTAGACTGAATGATCTCCAAGTTGCATGTAATACATTCTTCCCTTAGGAGTATTTCCCTTTGAATTCTCGTGCTAATAGCTTTTGAAGATATTTGTGATAAAATACCTAGGTTTGGGGGAAAAAAAACCCATCTCATTCGGATGCCTATTACAAATCTCTGTTTCTAAGACTCAGCTCAAGGAGGAGAGGGGAGAAAGAGAGAGAGAGAGAGTATTTTCTTTCTTGTCTTTTTGTGTGGAAGCTACAATCCTTTGTGTCTCTACTGATAATGGCAAAGTAGCAACTAACCAAGCAAAATCTTCAAGTGCTAATCTAGATCTAAAAAATTCATTCATTTTTTTTGAATTTATTTATTCACAAATTTATTCATGTATCCACTCCTTCATTAATTACTTTTTATCTTTACCATAAGCTGTGACAACTAGTTACAGCTCCCTCCCTCGTGAATCTCCCATTGTAGCTGGGCTGGTTGACCTACATGAAAAACATATATTGAGGTATATTCTTTAAGAGAAGTACGCACACATTGCTGTGACAACATTTTAGAAGAGTTTATTTCTCTTAGGGACAAGAAGATGGAAGGAATGAAAATTAGGAAAGGCTTCAATGAGGAAAAATTTGAGCAAGTCCTTGAAAAACTGAGAATGTAAGTTTGACAGACACTCAAGACTGAGAGGAAAACAAGAAGACAAGAAGACAAGGATGCTTAAAAATGTTTGATGTAGTTGGTGAAGACTGTCACTGAATCTGCTGAACGTTTTTTCTGAAGCTTGTAGATGGATCAAAATTTCTACCTCTGCAAGTCATTTGCTTCTCCAAACACAACTCTCCTACCTGATCTCTCTCAGGATCCTCTACCTCTAAATCTTTATATTTCTGTCTCTCCACCTTTCCAGTATCCTCAATGTAAAACTGAGTAGACAGAAGACACTTAAACATATATAATTTCTAGTTCTTCTCTTCTCCATACACCAAGGTCATCAAATTCAGAAAAACAAAATGAGCAGAAGCTACAAGGGACTGCCTTGATGTTCATTCATTCTGAGCCAAGCTTCCCTGAGGCAAGGGACTACTGGAACTTTGTAACATTCTTTGAGAGAAGTGCCTCTCTTTATTGTTACTGAGTGAGAGCTGCTATTTTGTTTGAAAAACATATGGTTCAACTAATTTTTCCTTCAAATGCGTTTAGGCAAATTAAGAAAAGGGAATCTGCAAATCTCTGCAATCCATTTCACCAAATATCTTTTAAGAAAAATGTGCATGAGTTTTCCAAAACCCTAAACAAGCAAGGTTTTCCCTTCCTGCTATTAATAGAGAAATATCTTATTACAGTTCTGTAAACAGAGCCAAATTGAAAAAATTGCATTTAAATGATGTTAAGGTTTCCAAAGAAAACCACAAAACAAACTCAGAGTTAAGGCGATAATGCATCTCTGTTGTACCTTGGCACAGGAGCAAGCATTTTGCAGTGACCATCTGGGATGTGTAACATCGTAATAAGGGCGAGGGCACCAACTCACAGAGAAGCCAAGAGGTAACACTTTTTTTCCTGCCAACTGTGATATATTACAGTATGAAGATTTTTTCCAGGAAACCAGCATTTCAACTTTTACAAGGCATTTGAAGACACCAAAAATTTTTTTCACTGCTATACCCCAAATGTCCAAAATAATGTCAAGCAAATAATAGATGCTCAATAAATATTTATTGATTAAATACATATTGAAAGTGCCAACTTTTTTCTACAGTAATAAACATTTCATGCTTTGGGATCCTTTTACCTTCCTTTTAATACACTGAAAAATATACAATTATTTACCCAAGAACATGATTTCAGGTGTGTTGGAAGGAGGCCTAATTCATCAAGTGCTATTAAACTTATACAACCTAAAATCTCTTTAAAAATGCACTTCTGTTACTACTATTTCTAAGAAAAATGTGAACAGGCAAATTCACAAAGTCCATCAAAATGTCTTGGCTCTTGTGTCAAAAGCACAAGCAGTAAAAGAAATAGGTAAATTGGATCTCTTCAAAATTATAAACATTTGCTTTTAGTTTTATATTCCACATATGAGTGAAATCATATGGCTCTCAACTTTTTCTGACTTATTTCACAACAAACAAGACAAACAAACAAAACTCAAAGACACAGACAATAGTTTAGTGGTTACCAGAGGGAAAGGGGGTAGGAGGTAGATAAGAGTAAAGGGAGTCAAATATATGATGACGGATGATTTAACTTTGGGTGATGAACATATAATGCAATATACAGATAATGTATTATTGAATCGTATGCTTAAAACCTATATAATTTTATTAACCAATGTCATCCCAGTAAATTTAATTTTTAAAAAGCTTTTAAAAACACACAACTACAAAAAAAAAAGTTTGTGTTGCAAAGGACATCGCCAATAAATTAAAAGACAGCCTACCAAATGGGAGAAGATATTTGAAAATCATTTATCTGATGAGACTTGTATCTAGAGTACATAAAGAACTCATATACCTCAATAGTTAAAAAAACAACCCACTTAAAAATGGATGAAGGAAAAAAAATGATCGAAGGATCAGAATAAATATTTCTTTAAAGGAGATAAACAAATAGCCAAAGGAAAAGATGCTCCACATCATCAGGAAATTAACATCATCAGGGAAATGTAAATCAAAGCCACAATGAAACAGCACTTCACACCCACTGAGATGGCTATAATCAAAAAGACTAATCATATAACAGCCGTTAGTGAGGATATGGAAAAATGAGAACCCTCACACATGGCTGGTAAGGATGTAGAATGGTGCAACCACTTTGGAAAACAGTCTGGAATTCCACATAAATTTTACAACAGGACCCAGTAATTTCATTCCTAGGCATGCCCAAGAGAAATGAAAACATATGTCCACACAAAAACTTATACACCAATGTTTTTAGCAGCATTATTCATAACAATCAAAAAATGGAAACAACTCAAATGTCCATCAACTGATGGATAAATAAAATGTTTTATATATCTACAATGGAATGTTATTCAGCAATAAAAAAATTAAATACTGATACATGCTACAATGTAAATGAATCTTGAAAACATTACGCAAAGTGAAAGAAGCCATTCACAAGGAACTGCATATTGTATGATTCCATTTACGTGAGATGTCCAGAACAGGCAAATCTATAGACAGAAAGTAAATTAGTGATTGCCTATGACTTTGGAGCAAAGGGGTAGAGGGAAAATGTGGGGTGACTTAATGGGCATGGAATTTTTTGCAAAGTAATTAAATATTTTAGAATTGATTATGGTAGTGGTTGTACAACTTTGAATATACTAAAAACCATTGAGCTATTCACTACTTAATAGGTGAATTATATGGTTTGTGAACTATATATCAATAAAGCTGTTATTCAGAAAAATGTCTTGACCTTATTATTAAGTTATCCTATTGACTTGATTAATAGAATTTAAAACATGGACATAGGATGTGTATGTTGATTCAGCTTTGTATGAACTCAATAAATTGCATAATAAGCAACTGCTTCATATTATTGCAATCTAAGTCTCACCACAAATAAAACCCTTCAAAATGACAAATTCAAGTGTTTTCTTGGTGAGGATTTAAATGTAATTTGAATGGACTTGGAATAATCTCTAGATAATTTATCAGATGCCATACTTATTCCAAAGTAAAATAATTTTATGCCATGCAATTTAGAGCATCATGAAAAGGAAATTTTATTAACATTTTTTTCATTATAAAGTAGCAAATACATTATTCAGTTCAGTTTCCTATAAATACTAAAATACTAAAGTATGTCCTACATATTATAACTAAACAAAGCACAGTTCCATTTAAAAGATAAATTCTAAGTAGTCCAATAAATTTAAAATAATATTGGTGGTGTTATATTTTTGTCAAGATACATATATATTTTCCAAAAGATATATTTTTATAAAACTATTTCCTACTCTTAAACTGAATATTATTTTTACATTAGGTCATGTGAATTTGAAATTGAAAGGAATAGTAGATTCTCATCCCAGCTACTCCTTTCAGGCATTAAAAAAAAAAAAAAAATCCTGAGATCTAAAGTGGCTAAGTTTTGGTCCAAAATCATGATTGGGAAATCTATAGATTGAAATCAATTTCCTTAATTCCCAAGGAAATGATGTTCTCACCATACAATTCTCCCTAAAAAAGAAATTTTATTATTTGAAAAACTAACAGCATGTAGAATATTAAGTTTATATGTCTTTTGGATGTTTGCATACTTGAATATATACTATTCATTTCCACCACTGATAATGTTTTCAAGCTTTGATCTCCTAGAAGGCTACAACCATGTATGTCTATTTAACTGTTCACATATTCAACCTCAGTCTCAACTTATCAGAGAACCTCTTATAAATTATGATCAATGAGATTAAAACACAACGTGGTAATAATTTAATACAATTATTTAATTTCCAATGGAAGGCTTAAGAAAACCTCCAATATATTCCCCATGAATGCAGCATGGTTACACTAAGAAATAAGGGATTCTTTACAAACTTGTCTAATTAGAGAGAGCATTGGCGAAGAATTGACCAACTCTACCATGATTCCTGAAAGCTCATGAAATGGTTATTTTTAATAGCTTTACACCAGGTTTGGTTAGAGATTCCTCTTCTTGCACCTTCTTCTCCAACCCCATCCAAATCTTCCCAGAATTGCTCTATTCCAAAAATCACTCTCTTCTCCTAATAAGAACTTCAGCTATTTCCAAAGCTTCTCCTTATCTAATTCATACTAAGGTGTGAGTTGCTGAAAGGTTTCAATCTGACAGTGACGTCTTAAGAGGAATTCATATTTTACACTCAAAATTTCACTAATTAATGTAAAGAGTGAGTGTGATCCTTCACTATATCAGCAATGCTGGGAGCCACCGAAGTCTCCTGACCCCCTACATTCCAGAAATAGGAGTCAACAACTGGGTGCCCTGCTTGTGAAGAGCTGCTGACCTCTGGGAGGGAGCTTGTATGGAAGCAAGTGTTAATTTTCAAAATGTGACTGGTTGTGATAGCAGCAGCCTCACCTCATCACAATGTCCCTTGGAATGTTTTCTCGTCAAGGGGTCTAGAAGTGATCTGTCATCACTGGTCAGTGGTACAAGCAGCTCATTCTTGTATCCTTGCCCTTCTCCCCTGGACCTGAAACAAAACATACCATTCTGCCCTCCCCTTCTCACAGCTGAATTTTCATGTGTTGAACATTTGTCAGGGCTTCACCTTCAATGACATGGTCAAGGCACCAAGAAATTATACTTAATACATGAAAAATGAATACCAGGCCCATTTCTCCATGCTTTGTAATCAAAAGCTATAAAATTTATGTTTGGGGTATTCATCTGTGTACTTATTCTTGGAACAACATTTATAGACACTTTAAATAATTACCCTCCAAAGTCATAAAAGGGTTTAGTAACACACTTTAATATATAATTTCTTAAGCACTTTTTTAATAAAATACAGATATATAATTATAATTATCAATACATGTATGTCATTTAATATAATGATAAAAGCCTAGTCTTTGAAGTGACATGGTGATTAATATTTACAGTATAACCTAAAGGAAACAGCATTTGTACAATATTGCTAAATTTAAAAAAAAGGTTAATAAAAAATTCTACTCTTATTGTAGTGTCATCTCAAAGCACCAATAGCAAAAAGGAAAATGCTCTCCTTCTTAATACGTACAGGTATAGATCTTTACTTCCATGTTTCCTGAAGACTGAAAACTCCCTTATTGCCCTTGAATTATACCAAGCAATAAGGCTGGAATGTACTCATGAGGACTTTCCCCAGATCTTTGTCCAGCTATTAATACCATATGCAAATACCTTATATAGATCTACCTATTGGAAATATTTCATGTCCCTTCATAGTAATCTTAAATTTAAAAATCAAAGCAAATTTGATCAACTGTGAGAATGCATGAGGAAACTTACCAATATCTATAAACGGAATCACCTTCTGTGCAAATATTGATCAAATAGTAAACCCCCAAATAGCCTAAGAGCCTACTGTTCTAAAGTAAAGAAGCAAATCGGGAACCACACTCTCTCCCCACCTAAAGTATTATGAGTTAAAGCAAGTCCGTTTAGCACTGAAAGGCAACCATGCTGCGTTAGCTAGGCAAATACATAATGTAATGAGTCAATGGACAAACACATTGTTTTAGTTTTTCAACAAACATATGGTAATGTTCCTCATCATGCATTCTTAGTCTTTCTTATTGATCTCATAATGTGTTTTTAAATCTTAAACCATATATTCATTATTTTAGGGATTTTTTTTAAACTTAATGCTGTTTTCATTTTTCTAGTTTCGAGGTCGAAAATGCTGTTGAGGTTAAAAGTTTTATAGCTCCTTTATCATAATTAGTATCTTCCTCCTTAGTCCTCGAGAGGGCCTTTATAGTAACAGGCTTTGGCCTTTGCACTACAACCCCCGAAAGACAGATTGCTGGAGATAACCCCCTGAAATTCCTTACAGTGTTATTTAACACCTAAAGGCCTAGACTCTTATCTGTTTTGGGAAAGACTCAGACAGAGGGACAAGGTTAAGGAGAGGAGAGGTTTCAATTTGTAGGAGTTAGGAGACATAAATAAGTAGCATAAATACCTTCTTCTTTACTTATAAACCATGAGTCAGGAATCTCAAAGCAAGATGGAAAAAATATCCTGAATGAAAAATCACACTATAAAAACCTAAGGGATATCCTAAGGAACAATATTATTCCTCTTGATTTAGAAAGAGATATTTCTCTTGGAATCAAAGAATTTGAGGTGGATTTATTTTCTTTTTGCCATTCCACTCATATCATGTTTTCCTTCCCTAGTGAAAATTAGAATTTAAAAATGTTTATAGAACATTCCTTAACGGTCTATGTAATGAACTAAATAAAATGAGCAAAAAATCCAAAATACTAGAAATTTATTCTCTGCAGATGAATAAATACTTCTTATATGCCCAATGAAAAGTAAAAAAAAAAAAAAAATCACAAGCCTCTCCTCCATTTTCTTTAAGAAAATAATTATTATGGGTTATTGGTTTTTGCAAAACCAAGGTCATCTAATATCTGTGATAAGGAAAAGCAAGGAGGAACACAAAAGTTAATCCTTCATGATTATAAATACCTCAAAACTAATACTAAGACTTCAACTGGCTTTTGCATTTTAGGTTCTCACACTGTGCTCAAGAATAACAGAAATCACAAGACTTTGTGCTGGTTACTGCTGGTTATCAACACTCAAGTATGAAACTGCATAGAGCATTTTTCTGATAAACCGTTATAAGTCTTAGTCTGCTTGGTATCATTGCCAAGTTTGCTGTTTGGTTTTTAAAAGAGTCTGAGAACTTTGGTTAAACACACTACATTTATGCCAATACTCTGTGCAACTGGATGAACAAGAGGAAAAAGCAGAGGGAGGATTTGGCTTTGTAGGCTTCAAAACTCCACATGCTATATACAGTATACATATATACAATCTCACCATGAGAAAGTCAAAAAAAACTCAATGAGCCTTCATTTTCTATTGTATGTACATTTTACAAGCTACTGATAGTTTCTTTTCATATCGCTTTCAAAAAAAGAAAAAGAAAAACAAAGAAAGAAAATACATTAGATCGATTCGAATGTAGTTTAACTTAAAGGCTTCATCAAACCATATGTGCAGACACTTGAGATGATGACAGAGTTAAGCTTCCTAGGGTCCTGGAGTCAAAGAAACTCTGCTGACCCCCACTGCTAAGCAGGTGCACTCCTTCCACAGGGGGCAACATCTGCCGATCGGTCATGGTCCCACTCGGTGAGGATCCCAAGAAACTTCCTTGGGAAGAAACAATTTTCTCAGGACTGGCAGCCAGTTTGGGGGATGTGGAGAAGTTATATCCATACAAGGCACAGGGGCTGTGTAACCTGAAAGTGTTATAGGAACCCTGATGGGTCTGGTTAGCAGCAAAGGCATTGCTGGAGGGTGAAGGCATGATGTACTGGAGCTGTGGGGACATCCCCGAAATCTGCATGGACAGGCTGGTCTGTGGGCAGCTGAAGGTGTCCCCATCAGCACCACCCATGGACATGTTCACGGAGGCAGTGCTACTCACTCCCACATAGGAGGGAGTCCTGGGCGGGGCGAAGGTCTCGCTGGTCTGGTTGGTGAGCCTGTTGTAGGTCTCCGCCAAGGACGTGCTGTATCGGTTGAGGGTGAGACCGGACCGGGTGCAGGCAGAGTAGTCAGCCGGGGCCAGACTACACAGCTGGCTGGTGTTGGGCCCCAGGTGAAAAGCAGGAGAGGAGCAAGGGGAGCCAGACAAAAGATGAGGGTGGGTGGCAGGAACGCCATTCCCAGAACCTTGGAGTAAGGTGGAGGAACTTGTATTTCCTACAAAAGAAGGTGAAATGTAAAGAGTAATGACTCCACAACCATCTTTTCCTTTCGGTTTTGTAAACAGGAGCAAGACACTCCTTGTTGTTACAAGGGGTGCTACAAAGATGAAAAGGAGATGGTTTCAGCTCTCAAAGAATTATTACTTAAATGACTTCAGATGGAATATTTGAAACACAGATCTCAATATTTTCAAAGCAAATTATCTCTCCCAGGGAATCGTGTATTTTTTAAATTGCAGATATATTAGGACATTAACCACACAGAATGTTCACATTTTCTTTCTCAATTAGCTTTTTCAAAGTTTTCTCATGTACTATAATAAATATAATAAATATTGACTTTCCCAGCAACTTTCTAAAATAAAAATTTCATCTTACTCTGTATTTAGTTTCAAAAGTATAACCATTGCCTATTTCCTTCCACCTTTTACCTTTTGTTTCAGCAGAGCTTGCTCTGGATCAATATATTTACTGGCAAGAAAAAAGAAGGAACTCCAAGGAAAGAGCTGAACTGGTCAAAGGCATATCCTATCTTCAACACGCCTGCAGCCGCCCACTGAAAGCTCTTGTATTTCAGTTGCTATACTACACAGGGCTTGGCTATTGCAATAGGCAATAGTCTAGAACTTCAGAAATTTAATTTCCAACCAGAAAACAGGTTGATGAAGCATATACTAACAGAAGAGCAGAGCTCCAGTAAACAATAGTCCTGTGAAACAGGGAAGATGGTTAACCCTGCATCCAGCCAATAACTGCGATGGTGGCTGACTCCCCTCTCTGGATTTGCTAGCAGATTGATGTTTGCAAACTTGACAGAACTTAGGGGAAGAGGAGAATTCCAATGGGCTGGATAGGTTGTAAAACCTTCATTGCTCTAGCGACAGTGTTTTATATAGCTTCCCAGAATAATCTAAAAGCCCAATCTCACCAATGATAATTATCTAAAACCCAGCACACTAAATTCTCACTGGGGAGCTGGTCAGAATCAGCTGTAAACAGTCTGAGTGCGGAAGTGGGCTGAGTCCTACCTACACCAAGCAGAGAAGGAAGCGTCATCCTTTTCCGTGCAGCTCCCTCTGACGAAACACCAGCCCTGGGCTTCGGGCAGATACTCAGAGGTGAGCCCGGGGAAGTCTGCTTAAGTGGGCCTGACCCTCTCATCATAAATCCAACAGGAGAATCCTGACTAGAGGCAAGTTTGCTGAAGGAAGAGAAGAAAGAAGCTGGCAAGAAAAGGTGAACTGGGACTAGCACTGGCAGTCTCTCTTAAGGTGCAGCTAGCACCAGAGCCCACTAGTCCACCTCTAATTTAATAAGAGATTTAAAGGTGAGGTAATGGCCATGAAATATATAAACAGCCTAAAACATCGAAGACTTAACCTAAGACCACAACGGCTATTTTTTCTGGCCCATCCCCATACCACATAGAAAAACGATGGCTCTTGTAATAAGAGGATGCTGGTGATGAGGTCGCCACTGTAGATGTAAATAATGACTTGCACACTTTTCAGTGCCTGAGCTTGTAGGCAGGAACTGGCTGTTTACATGACCTGGAGACTGTGATTTACCTTGTTTGGGAATTCCAGGAATATCTTCAAAGGTGAGAGTCCGTAGTGAAGGTCTCCAGAATGCATACGATTCCACAAGCGCTTCCAGACCCATTCTAAGGATCGGGATGAGGGGGTGGACAAAAGAAGCCTGGTTAGGAGCACTGGGGCTTTCCTCAGTAATAAGTGGCTCAGAAAAACATCTGTAATGTTGATAGTGTCCCCCCTGCCCCAACATTGGCAGGTTAGGAACTTGGCACTGGCAGAAAGAAATACTTCAGAGATGGGCTATCATTCTGTCACCAGGAGCACAAGAGGATGAAAAACACCCAAGAAGTCCTCTTAACATTCTCAGAAAATTAAGCCAATCTTGGAGGATAAAAAAGCTGCCCCTTCAGGCTAAGACACTTAGATGAAGAGCTAGCCATCATAGCTGATGTGAGTCCAAGGCTCTGCTGTGACCCGGGACCCACTCTCTCTCCCTGTTATGTTACTTCTCCCTCTGGTGAGGAAGCCTCTGTCACAAAAGCATGCCCTGTAAAGACAGCTCTTTTCTAAGAAGCATTTCTGTCCATCATTTGGTGCCTTGGCAGCCAGCTTAAAAGAGGACTCATCCAAAGAAAACTGATTTCTCTCTTGGGGGCACAATCTCCAGGGTGGCCAAGGTGGGCTCTCCCTCCAGCAACAGGGGATCTGAGGGGCGGCACTGGCCTTTCAGTCCAGTGTGCAGGAGGACCACAGAAAGGCAAACTCACCGGGTGGAAGGTGTATGGAGCTGGCATTACCATCAAAAATTATTTTCAAGTACCTAAATACACTTAATGGATGTATACTTAAAGAGACAAGATAAATTGGTTATGGACTATTTACATGAAATATGCATATTTTAAAACAAGGGCTACTATTCTAAATACATACATAAATATATGTATCTCCTACCATAAGTGATTCTGAGTTTTCCACTCCTTACATCAGATAACTAAGTTTTCTAGGTTCTGGAAATGAGGCCCGCCACTCAACTAGCCCATTCGTAAGATCTCACCACTCTTCCCTTCGACCACCTCAGCCCTAAACAATTTGTTAACCTAGATAACATTGTGTTTCTCATGAAACATATAGCTAGCTCCATTATAGGAAATGGCTGCTTCCTGAATGATAAACAATACTCTGACATCTCTTGTGATTGTTAGATATAGTTTTAATTAATACAGATAATCTGTATTTAATGCAGACATTAAAGATAGTTTACAGTCAACGTGCTACCTCTGGATTCCCTGCATCCCTAAGTCATGAACTATGAACTAAGACTGGAGGACATCCCCCCAACTGAGTCACACCACCTATACAACATGATGAAAGCTCTCTAGATACCAGTGGTAAGTGATGTGTGCATGAAACCATCTCACACCACCTGTCGTTCTGTTCTAAGGTTTTATACACTGAGTATCCTTCTTTAGTGTTCAGAATATAGACTCCGTTAATCCGTCGACTTCTGTCATGACTGCATAAGGAGCATGACAACCCTATCCTAGTGATAAGAGACAGCTGTGTGTGTGCAGATGGGTGGTGTGGCACATGCACAGGCTTGTATACATGAACCATCCTCATGGGTCCACACATGGACCTGGCTCATTTCTGAAGTCACAGGTTCAGAAAGGTGCTGCCCTGGGAGCATTTCAAAGAGCTGTCACCAGCCCCACACAGATGCTCCTGAGGCTGCCAAAGGGGAGAGCAGGGCACTAAGTGGACCTGTATGTGCCTTACTTGGGCTGCACTGAGAGTAAAGGGCAGAATCTGGCTTCAGGTGGAATTAGCGTGCCACAGAAGGAGGACTTTTTAGTGGTAAGGACACAGATTGAGGGTCAAGAGATCTGAATTGTGACCACAACTCACTAAAACCCACGATGTGACCTTAAGTAAATGCTTTAACCAACTTGGACTTCAGTTTCCCGCAAAGTGAGGATTAGAATACAAAAGCTCTGGATCCTCCCCTAGCTCTAAAGTTGTTCGCTGCTAAGTGATTTTTCCCAAACCAGACATCATATCTGTGGCTGACCACAAGCCAAATCCAAGATCACTCTACTCAGTAATATTTTATGTACATTAAAGTATTAATTGAGGGGGAGTCTGGCTGCCCAGTCAGTCCCCAAACCCCATGTAGCCTGCAGATTGCATTTAATATTCAAATAATGAGTGCTAGGTGCTATTTATCTGATTATTCTATATTTAGCTTATACTAATACTAAATTTGTATGACTTTCTAGAAACAAGCTTTTTTAAATGCTAAAGAATGTCAGGACACAATTTTATATAAAACTGCTTATTACCACACAGATAAGTTTTAGTAATCGTAGTTTTAAATATTAAAGATACCAAAGCGGTCAGGAGTAGTCTCAAGGGAAATTTACTGAGAGATAATTAATGAGCAGCCACTGTACTTAGAAATTTATTAACTATAGAGATGAGCATTATTTCATTACTTGCTTTAGCAGTGTAAACTTTATTATGCTTCAATTACAAATAAAGAGACTAAATTCTTGGGGAGAAGTTACTGATCATCCCAAACACAGAACATTAAGCTTTAAAGAGATGCTCTGAAAGTCACATAGCTACGAGTGATCTGATTTGGAGCTATTGATATTTTTCTTGAGGCTGCTGTTTCACACTGCAAGTTCCAGAAAGGGTTTTAGATATTTTGCAGGAAACAGTTATAAAATATTTATTAGCTGAATCTGGACTTTTTTTTTTAAAGCCTTCATTTTCTCCAGTAATGGAGACTTTTCCCGTCTAGTTAAAAAAAAAAAGATAAAAGGCACCTCCTGCAGGAGTGTAGCCAAGGCGATAATTTATACAAGATGCCTTTGAACAATTTCCACATTTTATCACCACCCTAATTTATGCTATCAAATGGCCAAGTTTATTTAGTAAAATGGTTATGTTTTTCCTGAAGTATTTAAAGAGAAGAAATTTTTGTACCTTCCTGAGTAAAAAATTTTATAGGGTCAAACCTAAGGCCTAACTGAAGAATGAAACTATTCTCAGCACATAAATTCTCTTTCACGTAGCAAATGTCTTGCAGGAGAGCTTTTAAGGGCTGAAGCTACTGATTTCTATAAAATAGGCTGTAGAACCATAAATAGCCAGGAAGGGATAATTTTTAATTAAAGCAAATTGTTTTATAAAGTTTAAAAAAATCACAAGTCCATGTTTATTTCTCGTCCTGCCTAATTTGTTTATTTCATGTGTGGGGAAAAATAAAAACAGAATTTGTATTAAAAAGCAATAACAACAGCACAACAGAACCAGAGGTACTAAAGAAATATATTAAACATTTTTCTCATGGACTTTTCTTCTCAACTAATATATCAAAAATATCACCTCTCCCCGCCAAGCTCTTAACACCAATGCAACATTCCAAGTCTTTCATGTGAGTTAGGCACCCTCTTTTTTAATGGAAAACAATACATAAATTAGAAATCTTTAAAGCTGACCAGTCTCTCTTCACCAGATAAGTGTCTTTTGCATTTATTAATGAAAAAATGTTAATATCAGATATTTTTAAGTGGGGATTATTAATTTACAGATATTTAGCATTCCAAAATGAGCACTGAAAAGCTTATGTATGAGAAGCAGAAGAAATAATTGCAATGAGAAGAAAAATAAAACTATTCATTTCACTAACAAGAAAGCTATGTATAGGCTCAACATGTTTTTCCTGTACACAGATATTTAAACATTTAGAGCAAAATAAAAATTTTAAGTTTTAGAAAAATTTTAAAAGTGTTAAAATATAATTCATTATTTTCTATATATCCATTAGAAATTCTAAAAGTTCTAGAGTCAGAAAAGAAATAGCAGTAAGTGCCATGGATGCCATGGCTATATACTTCTGAAACAGCCAAAAGGAAGGAAAACATTTATATCAAACCCAGCATTTTGACCTTATGATACTTCGTAGTTTACTTTCACCAAGGCTATTGATTTTTTTCACTAACCAAATTTAAAAAGACAAATGCCTTTTCATTGTGCTGACATATCTTGAATTCTCCCTGAAAACTTGTCATACGCATCTTATCACCTCACTTTTACTTGTAGGTTTATTTGCTATTATTATCTATCCAAAACATGCCTTTAAAATTATTTTTAAATTTATTGCTTCAAAAATGAATTGACAGTATACAAGCAGTATGATACCCCAGTGTCAATAGCAGTGATGTCTTTGCCAGAGCAATCCTAAGGGAGAGTTTGGACATAGTTCCTGGCTGTATACTCGCCAAGCCTCAAGTGCTGCCTTCCTGGAGTTTCAGCGAGTTTTAATAAATGTAGTCTCAGCTTATAAAAAAAAGGACAAATTGAAATTAATGCAAGACTCTTAAATGGATAAATACTATTCTGCTATAACCGAAACCACAAGAAGCTTCCAAGTATTTGTCCAGGTAGAAAAGGAGGAGTCCTCCCAGAGGCTCCCTTCTGTCCCCTCGCCAATGATCATCTCAGTTACTAAATTATTCGACTTTCTGAAACTCTTCTGAAAAGCAAAGTTAACCAGGAGCTAATGTAACATAACAAAAGCCAAGCAAAGTTTTTTCTCCACATTGAAACAGACATCTAAAAATACGGAGTAATTTCAATGCAACAGACAATGTAAAGTAGGAATGCATGCAAATCTTTCGACGGAGTGAAGAATTTCAGAGGGAAGTCCTGTTATTAGTAAGTCTTATCAACCTACCTACACCAAGTTAAAGGCTACTCTCAAAGTTTTTTAGTTGCATTTTAGCCCTCACATTGAATGGTGTTTAAACAACACTATTGCATATGAAAATGAAATCAAGTCTCTGCAAGCACTTGAGTATATTCTGAGGAAAAGTTTCCACCTACACCTACCTTGCCCAATTAATTACCTGAAAAAACTAAAAATCTGGACTACTACCTGATTGTTTTCTTTCTACAATTTTAAATGAAATTGTCCCTAAAATAAAATAATTGGAGATATTTACTTCATGTAGACACGGTCTATCAATACTAAGTTTTTAAGGAGTATTAAAATAATTTCTGGAGTAAAGTAATAAAAAATTCTCAAATACTTCTTTTTAAAAACAAATGCTTTCAAAAACATTTAAGTCAAAGCCTTACCCTGAAAAGGCATCTGGAGAACGTTAGTCTGTTATTACTCTCTACTACTATCAACAGTTATTTTAGAAAATGTTGCACCGAACTGTATTGGAATAGAATCATATCAATAAATTCAAAAACTCTTGGCACACAGACTAGGGTGATCTGCTTTTTGATAAAAGTAATAAAGTGGAATTCATTATTGTAGCTCTCCCACTTAGTACAAACACCATAAAACACGACACAGAAAAAATAAACAAGTGTGTGGCTGTCAGCAGAGCCAAGACAAATTTGGAAACTAAAGAACATCAGCTCTCTTGGCAATGGGGAGTAGTTTCATATTCTAGTTAGGAATCTGAGGGAACAAGAGACCCCGTCATATCCGAAGACAGAATCAATAGATAGTTGGACACACCAAATTCTAAATCCAGAGCAGATGCAGAGAGGATACTGGCGTAGGATAGTGAAACCCCTGCGCCTATAAAGGCAGGCTTCCTCAAGGTTCCTTCAGAGGTGGCATGCACTGTATACCCTAAGAACTTCCATTCACCCCAGCATCACTCATCAGAGTTCACCTTAAGAATAAGCAGACCACAAGGTTACATCCAAAAATAAGTTACAACCCAGGCTCGATATTATTAACAAATTTAAATCCTCCTCAGAGATTATTTCAAAAACATGTCAGGAAATTTAACTGTTTATTTTGTAATGAAAAACTCACAATAAAAAAATCAAATATGTTATCACAGCCAGGATGTTCTTCATTAAGACTGACTTACCTGTTACGCCCAGAGTCTCGGAAGCCTTTGGCAAATGGGTTCCTATCTATTTTCAGGCGAGTAATCTGCAGAGTAGAAAAAGAAATCACATCAAATCTTATTATAAATGCCAAGTAAGGTTATTGAAAACAGAAATGATGGAAAAACTACAAATAATTCCAAAATTAAGAGTCAGAGGATTCTATTGTGTTCCTCTCTCATTTCCCAGATTATTTTATTATTTTAGCAGCAAAGCTAGAAGAAAAATTCAAAAATCATCTAGGCATTCACCTGCTGTGAAAAAGATATTCCCCCCAGGGCTACTCAAGCTCTGTAAATAAATAAAGTGCCTTTTGCTTTTAATATCCCTAAAGAGATTCTGAATGGTCTGTTGATAACTTGCCCTTTGTTTGACAATCTCTCTGAACTCAGTATCTTCCCTTTAACTCAGTGACACTGTTTAATCCTGTTTCTCTTTCAATAGTTGTGATGGGAAATAGCTAATGTGTCATTTCTATTTAACAGCTATTTACATCCTTGAATGTTGTTAAGCTCCTACCTATCTTTTTCTTCTTCAGAATTAGGTAACATACACTCCTTTAAATTTTCTGCCTTTATATTTTTCTTTGTCTCTGAACTATCTTTATGGCTCTCATCTGAAAGATTTACTCTTTCTTCTTTTATCTGTGGCGTCTAACCAGAGGTAAATACTTCTTATTAGAAGCCTCTAATAAGATTAAATCTTATACATGTAGTAGAAATAAATAATGTTTTCATTTTCACCACAGTTCTAATTTGTTGACTTATAACCAGAGCTTTTTGCCCCCAAGGAACCCCAAGATTTGGAGAAAAATATTTTCCTTTTCTCTATTAAAAAGAATTTTTTTTTAGTTTTATCACTTTGAAATTAACATTAATAAACAATAATCCCATCTATTTCTTACCAGATCTCTACTTTTCCCTGAGGAATTTACAGTCTATTTTCTTTCTTTTCTTTTAATAAGTTTATTCGAGTGACATTAAGATTATAGAAGTTTTAAGTGTACAATTCTATAATACATCATCCGTAGACTGCGTTGTGTGCTCACCACTCAAAGCCAAGTCTCCTTCCATCACCATATATTTGACCCTCTTTACCCTTATCTACCTCCCCGCCTCTCCCCTTTCCCTCTGGCAACCACCATACTATTGTCTGTGTCTATGAGGTTTTTTTGTTTGTTCATTCATTTGTTGCTTTCTGTTTTATATCCCACATCTGAGTGAAATCATATGGACCTACAGCCTATTTTCTAAGAAGCACATCATGCTTTGTTTCCTACGTCCCTTGGTTTAGGGGAATCTACAAAGTAAATGAACATGCTTCTGATTGTACCATTTTGGCTGAGGACAAACACTGTTGGATAAGACTGAGGCAAAGAAAGGCATCTTTGCAAAGTCTCCTGCAATCCCACTATATTGTCCTGTGCGTGCTCTCAGCCATCCTCCAATTAGCCATTTAAAACCTGAAATACATGTGTTCCATACGATATGGTCTTAATATGTGGATAAAATTACATTATAAATGAAATAATGTCAGGGTCTGCTAATTGATTTACCACGTCTGTCACTCTTTCATTGAAGAAATTCTTTATAATTCATTATAGCTCAATTCTCTGTTCACTTAATCTTTAAATGAGGTTAAATAATTTAAATATTCATTTAAAATAGCATTTTAAAAAAGAGTACAGATTTATATAATAGTTATTTGCCTAAATAGAGATATGGCACAATTACTATTAACAATATTTTTATTGCTAACATCACATACATTGAGTATATACCATGTATGCTATACTGAGAGTTTTGTGCATATTATTGCATTTAATTCTCATAGCAACTTATACATAGTTATTATCCCAACTTTATGTTTTCTTTTAAACTGAGACTTAAGTTTCCTATGATCATAAAGTTACTTGGTGGTAGAACTGGCCTGGGACCCCATGCTGTTAACCACCAAGCTAGGCCGCTTACCAATTTTCCATAAGTTCTTCAAAATATTAGCTGGGAAGTTTAAAAATGAACATGATTGCATTTTATCATTACCAATTTCCCTTCTTCTAATTTTTCCACCCTCCTGATGGATTTATCAACATTTGTTAATTGGTATTAGTCACTAATGTGTACCAAAAACCTACTGCATCTCATTTATTATATATCACAGAGGCTGGGAGAAAATACATATTTACATAGCTCATTTTTGTGTGTTTTAGAGAATGAGAGACAGAGACAGAGAAAGAAGATGAATCAGGGTTGTTTAAAAGGTACTAAACGACTCTGCTCTTTTCTCTTCATGCATCATACTTTTTCTAAAAAAAAAATTGTTTTCTGCACCTAACATATTATAAGAATATCTTCTTAATTATCTCCAGCCCTCCTAAAGATAATTTCCTGTTGTTTCCTAAAAACCCATATAAAAGGTTTTTAGGAAACAACAGGAAATTATCTTTAGGAGGGCTGGAGATAATGTGAGTGTGAGTACAGGACAGCTTCAGCTGTGGGACTGGTGTCTCCTCATAAATGAAAGTGGATGAGCTTCTCTGCCCTAAAGGAGGACACATGAATGAGACCCACATCTCTTAAGATTTAAAACAACAGAAACCACAACAGAGGGATTATAAAGCCTTAAAATTGTAACTGAGATGTATATAAATTTTAAGAGAAATGGAGACCTAATATAATTCTGCTGATCACTGAAATTTTTTTAAAATGTACCATAGACCACATCACCTCAACACATCCTTATTTCCTATGAAAATTGGCCAGAATCTCATGGATTAAATAACTGCCTCAATTTGATTCTCCACCTACTTGACAAAAAACTTAAAGAAATATATATGCCTACCTATTTAGAAAAGAAATATTTCACTTAACAAATTATTTCTAATTTAATAAAAGAATTATTCCACAATTGGTAATCTCTCAGACTATAAGCATATGCATCACCCTCTATCACGATTAAAGCATAAATTAAAAGAAATAGCTTTTTTTGTATATATCTCCAAATGGCTATAAAAGGATAAATGCTTCTGAAATATTTCTCATAGCACATGAATTATAGCTTTAAAATACAGTAAGCTACCAAAGCCAATGCTCTCTGATACAATTCATTTTTCATATTCTACATGTCTATTTCCTAGGCAACACTTTCTAATTTTAATTATGACATCATGATTCAGTATCTCAAAATGAAAAGTAAACCTACACTGTGGGTCATGAGACACATCCTTGTCTAAAGAAATTCTCACTAGAGTAGCTTAATTTAGGGAATCATGGATAAAGAATTGTTATTACAATATGTATACCCTGGACATTATATGGCAAATGCTTTACGACAATTAATAACATTTAGATATAGTGAAAAGGATAGCTGGTTTTCTATTCATGTCTGAAATGAAAGGTCTAGAAAGATAACAATTCTGAGAACAATACCTGCTGATTCTGATAGGCAGTGACAGTCGTGAAGACAGTTTCTGGAAAGGAGAATGCCTTCACTCCCTCCCCAGATGGCACAGGCTTGATGGGAGAAAGATCATCTCCACAATCTTTACGGATGACGTGAACGCGTGGTTGGTATTTGTGCATAGAATGAAGGATGATCTATGTCAAAGAAAGAAAAACTAAATTTACCAGGAATTCCTTCCCAATATCAACACCATGACTAAATATTTAATATGCAAAATAAATCCTAGTTGGAAATGAAAATTTCCAAGAATGCAGAAATGCCAATTTAATAAATATATCAAAATTAGAGGGGGTGGCTAGGAAGGTATTTGTGAAGGTAACAATACAAAAGAGAAAAGAAAATCATTATTTTGGTGGAACCCTATATACAACCATGAGAACTTAACATCAAATTTTGTTTCTGAAAACACAAAATTAAATTCATAAGTATTTTATTTATAATGAGCCAAATGGAACTCAGAGCCCAAACCAATAAAACTGAAAGTTAGATTGGAACTGGTTATTTAAATTCCAGCACACTCATCCCCTAAAAAAGGGATTGTGCACCAAGGTTTTCTTCAGAGAACATTCTTCCTCTGTTAATGACTGCAACATGTCTATTTAAGGGCGAAGGGAATTTTAAGGGTATCCTACGGTCTACCTTGTGGGTGGCTCATGAAGTCTCTGGTTTGTCTGAAAAGCACAGTGTCTGTGACTCCATCATAGCAAGGCTTCCAGAACCCAGATGCCCAGGGATGGAAAAGCTGGCCCTCTCAAACTCTGCTAGGGGAAACTGACAATATGGCTCAACTACCTTCTACCCAATGATTCTACTTCTGAGAATGTATTCGAAGGAAACATTCCAAATCCAGAAAAGCATTTCATGTACAAAGATGTGCAGCGCACCATTTATAACTGGAAAAACTCTAAACTTACATGAGTAGATTGGTTAAGTAAACGAAAGTCCACACAGTGGGATACAGTATTATTCAGCCATTACTAATACTGTTTGGAACATTTTTAACTACATAATGAAATTTTAAATGATAAAGAAAGGATCCAAGTTGTTTATAAACTTATCATAACGACATAAAAATAGTAAAAAGGACCCATACAAAGATTTGAAAGGTGAATATCTCTGGATGATGGGATTGTGGGTGAACTTTTTCTTCTCCTTTATATGTTTTATGCTTTCAAGGTTAAGGAGGTGGGATAAAGCAATAGCCTCATCCAATGGGATTTTCTATTTGCTGCTAGGGGGTCTATATTCAGGTATTCATTGATGAGTTTAGTTAAGAAGCCTCAGTCTTTCCTCAACTATACTATTTGAATTCAGGTTTTGGGGTGTTAAGAGTTTGGAGGGAAAACTATTAAACAAAAGTCTTGGGAAAACACAGTGGTCAGCCTGCCGCATGTTTTTCAGGATACAAGCAGTTTAACAAGCCAAATTCAGAATCTGATCAGTCCAAATACAAATAGCCCTCTATCTGGACAATGTATTGCTGCCACAAGAAGAGGTCTTTATCCTCTGGTAGTAACCAGCACAGTGGTTAGTTTTGCTTTGTTTTGTATTTTTACCCTAAAATTTCCTTTCTATCAATGGATGAAATGACTGGATAGCAGATCTAATGATCTAAGCAGACATGCTTGAAGAGGAGGTAGCATAAATACGAGGAAAGGAGAAGAGGGAACAAGAGCCTTCACTACCTGGGGACACACACACAAATCTGTAACCTCTAGAAAAGTCTCTCCAGGTCTAAAAAAGGACAATTTCAGTAACCCATTAGTGGCTCACGAAATTAATTTAAAAAGTTGCTACCAGAAACTTTTTACATAAATAAATTATAAAATAAAGTAGAAAATAGAGTGCTTGTAGTAAGGATAAGTATTGTTTTGCAAAATGTTGTTTTCATGTGTGGGCGCGTGCACGCGCGTGCATGCACACTAGATCATAACATAAAATGTATCGTCTGGCTGTGAGTCAGGTAAAAAGTCTGAAAAATACAAAAGATTAATTTTAATGATTCTAATGATTAGCAAATTCTAGAGTAGAAGAAACACTGGAGAAAGCTATGTCACATTAAACAAACAGCAAGTGCATAGCTAATTGCTGAACACTAGAATGAACTGACTTGGAATGAAGGAAACAAAAACCGACTTGCATTTCTGTTTACTAGTCAATGAAAAGGAGGTTCTTGTTTTATGGAGTCTTTTTGCTCTCAAGCAGATTTCTCTCTCTCTCTCTCTGTGTGTATATGTGTGTGTGTGTGTGTGTGTGTGTGTGTGTGTGTACACACATAAATATATTTATCGACTGATAGGAGAATTCAACAATTTATTTATTTATTTTATTTATTTTTTTTTACTAATTTGTTTATACCCTTACTGAATTTCCAAAATGACTTAAGGTGAGGTATATTGGGATTGCTTACAAAAATAGCCAATGTATGCCTGTGCTTGCACAGTAAAGGACAATTGCCAATAGTAATGTGAAGATGATGTATTTTCAATGTTATCTACAGGAATTTAGTATAGCCCTGGAAATTTTCAAGGAATGCTAAACAAGCCTCAGTTCTTCTTTATAACATAGCCTTATTTGTTTTTTAATGAACTATCAAATTTACAATGACAAGTGGTCACTAATATTTTGCTTATTTAATAAAACAAGTAGAACAAGTTGAACCACTGGCCTTATAAACAAAGAGACTACCATAATAATGCCTATCACCAAAACCCAAATAATTATATCTGATCTGCATGTTCCATGCTCTCTATTCTGTTTAGATGGAGGATTTTTTTTTTTCTTTTTGGTATTACCTAGTAGCACAGATATTACATGGGCCTACATCCATAAATACAGAGTGCAGCTTTCCAGGTTAATACACATTTTTTTCCACTTTAAAGACACTAGGCTCAAGTCAAAGCATGATATTACTTATTTCTGATCTGATGGGCCTAAAACTGCCTGTAGTTTGACAGACACACCAGCTGTGCCTTATGAAACAGCTCAATAGGGAGACACTACCTGCTGACTCTGGAAATTTTCTAGATGACCTAAATTTCAGTGTTGTAACAAGTGAAGCCAAGGACCCAGGAAGAGCAGTTAACAAAAACCTGGCTCCCCGCATTTTTGTTGATACCAGGTACTGACCCACTTTCAATGGTAGGGGTCAAGGCAGTAACATGAGGTCACACGCTCCATAGCAAGGCAGCCTTGGTTTTGTTTCAAGCACGATGCTGTATATAAAGCACTCTTTACAAATATGTACTTTCAAGTTCATCGGTTCATTTAATTCACTCAGAATTCTCTGGTCCCAACACATACCATGAGAAAACTAAGCCTCAGAGAGAAAAAGCGACTTGCCCACGAACATGAAGATGTTGGATCTCTAAGCCATTGCAAGTCTTTCCATTAGGGAGATCCAGGAACTATTCCCTGTAATATCTTGCTTCCCCGCCAGATTCTCAAGCAGAAATGAGAAAAGGGTAAGGACGAATTTAGTGCTAGCATGCTTCCACATCACTGAATCCTCAGCAGCTAGAAAAACAAAGCCTTTTCCCTGACTGTGGCTGCTTGGCCATGCTTCCTTCCAAAGCACCCCTGCACTGTTTGTACAAGTCCCACTGAAGTTGAAGATGCACCTGATAAATGTCTTTGAATTCTTCAGGGAAATGTTGACCTAAATATTTCCCTCCAGACAGCAGATTCTAGATAAACAGGGAACATGCACGTGATGAGAAGGAAATACCACCCCCTCAAGCACACTAACCATCTGCACATGGGTAGCCCACGGACCAGTCTTGGGTTGTGTACAATCCAACAATGAGCTTCTCCAAGGAGCAAGTAGGGATTATAAAGTTTTCACAACATTAAAAGATTAGCTGTGGAGTGGTGGGACATTTCCACTCTAGATTCTCACCAATATTCCTCTCTAAACAATCCCCGGTATACGGAACGATGAAAAGTCACTTTGGGGGAAACCACAATGACACATAATCTCATATCTCATGCAGTCCAGGTCCAGTCACAGCCCTGTGGGAATTTGAGTCCTGCAATCACTCTGTGTTCAATAAAAGTTCTAGTTCTACATGGAGTTCTCAAGTCACTATATTGAACACTTGTACATCTTTAGCAAAGTAAAACTGGGAACTGAGGGAGCAATAAAAGTAAGAAAGCAAATTATAAAACCACTTCTCATCTGAATCTACAGCTTGATTAGCTGGAGATTAGCATCACTTCCTTACAACTGGGTTGGGGGTACTCAACATATAAGGGCAGAGGGGTGAGTCCTTGAGATGTGTCTGCATGAGCAAAGAGACTACTCAATTAGCAAGCACCACCATAATGGTGCTACTGTCTTCCTTGACCCTGAATCACATAAACAATAGAATAAAACATGAATTCGTACTCTAATCTAATCTCATATGGGATCATCGAATTGAATAAATAAATACAACAGACACTTTCTTCATGAAACCTTCCCAATCACGGAATAATGTGGCATCTGTATTTCTCTGAGCTGTCAGTGTGATTCTCTGTGCATGTGTCTTCTGTCTCCATCTAGGCTACAAGATCACTGAAGGTAAAGACTACGGCTTTTTATTTTACTATATTTTACATAGTCTTCAAAAATGTTTTTTAAATAAATAACAGAAAATAGCATTTTCCCTCCTACATTCTCCTCTAATACCAACTGATACATCCATTTTTATCATTTGCAAAGGCAATTTCCTTGCTTCCGAAATGCAGATATCCTTCTCTAAATGTTTCCCTCCAGACAGGAAATTTCTCTGTTCCCCATGCACATTAATTATCTCCCTTGATTAAAGTATTACATCCTGCCACAATCTTAAAATAAAAATTTCAGTGATAGATGACACACTTCTCCAGATGTTGCCTGTTTTCTGCTATGTTTTTGTTTCTCCTAATAGTAAAATACAATAATTATTTAGTTTTAAACAACTGAGTTTCAATTTGTAATCTATTCTTTTGTGTTTAAAACAAATGCTGTATGATAATTAATTTTATGTATCAACTTGGATAGGCCATGGTACCTATATATTTGGTCAAACACCAGTCTGGATGTTGCTGTTAAGATATTTTTTAGATAAAATTAACATTTAAATCAGTAGACTTTGAGTAAAGCAGAAGACTCTCCATAATGTGGGTGGGCCTTATCCAATTAGTTGAAGGCCTTAAGAGAAAAAGACTGAGGTCTCCTGAAGAAGAGGGAATTCTGCCTCCAGACTGTCTTTAGATTCAAGCTACAACATCATCTCTTTCATGCGTGTCCAGCTTGCCAACCTGCCCTTTAGATTTCGGATCCACTAGCTCTCAAAATTGCATAAGCCAATTCCTTGAAATAATCAAGCACTCCCCGCACCCCTGCCCCGCTGTGTGTGTGTGTGTGTGTGTGTGTGTGTGTGTTGTGTGTGTATATATTCTACTTGTTCTGTTTCTCTAGAGAATATCATTTTAAATAAAGTCTAATTAAATTACAAAGTTAAAATCATTTAATTAGATAAATTACTAGATTTCTATCTGGTACTATAAATGTTATATATTAGATATAAAGTCAGTAATTCGATCTGAAAGTATTGGAATTATAAAATGACTATATTAATTTAAATTATTAAAAGAAGTTTATACCTTATATATGACAACATATAGGTTTTAGACCCAATTATTGCTCTAAAAGATATATTAAACTATAGAACTCAGAAAAATAGAGTATATTTAAGCTTCTTAAAACAAGTAACAACACTTAGGGCATTTATTTTTAAATTTTCTATTCCATAAAAATAAAAGTTCCCTCAGTGGACATGCTAGCAACATTTCACAGTCCAGCTCCCTCAATCAGACAGAAGTAACTAACTAGTGTTCTTTAACTGAAGTCAAGTGAAAAATCATTGGTACAACTTGACTGTGCAAATAAAGAATAAAAAAAGTGAAATAAAATGATGCACTAAAATATAAGGCATGAAGTTGAATTCAGAAATGAAGTCTACTATGCTACCTTTCTGATTCTATTTTAAATCGTAAAAGGCAACAGGTAAACAAAAGCACTGGCAGAGTGAGATAAATGCATCTTAAAAATCTAGATACTGTATTTGTACCACAATGAAATTTGTACTTGAATGTTTTCATTAAGGTCAATTGCTTAAGTTATTGTCTAATAACCTGCAAATCATATCCTGTCATCACAGTATTATAGTTTATGACAGTTTACATTTTTGTTTTAAAAGTTTTGCTCATAAATATGCTATCTTTATGATACCCCTTTGAGGAATGAACTAGTTGGTATTCATTTTATGAATGATATACTAGTCAAAAGGCATTTTAATCCTGCATTGATCAAAACTCTCTCAAGTAACAGAAACCTAATTGAAATGCTAGCTTCAAATGAAAATCATCATGTATCCAGAGTAATTTATTTATTAAATAATAACAAATCTGGCCTAGGAACAATACTGTATAAAAATTAATAAGGTGTTAAAAATGACTATATCATCAAAATGGCTGACTTTCACTTATTTATCATGTTTCAGCAGTTTTAAAACTATAAGGAATTATTATTATAATATATTTTGACACATTGGATGTCATTACAAAACAATTGAGAACGGGCAGATGGAATATTATTGAGAAAAAATGAGCCTCGGCTGGGAAAAGAGGTGGATGCAGGCAGGACACAATAAATCATTATTCCAGTTAGCCCAAATCCTAAGTATTCATATTCAGAGTATAATTAGCACCTCATGGAATTTCAAACAAATGTTTTGGCTAAAAACTCTGCCTGAGGTTCTTTCATTCCAATTCAAATGCAGTATCTAGCTTTAATCTATGAAATGCTTCAAAGGATACTCCTACCACAGACACAGTCTCTGATGCAAATCTTACCTTGATTTTGCAAAGCTTATGCACATGCTATTCAACTAAGAGAGAAATATTATGATCTTAGAAAGTTATTTTCTTTAGTGCAGCACAATATAGATATGGGTACACCATCCAACGGTGGCCAAATTGGGAGGCCATCTACTCACATGGCCTTGGTCATCCAGTTCATTGTTGGTGAGCTTTAGCTTGTCGAAGCTGATCACCTGTCTCATCCAAGTCTCCCCCGAGGCAGGTGAGTCAGGATGAATGTACACACGGGGTGGCACAGGGGAGTCAGCATTTCCTGCCACCATCCATTTAGAGCTGTGGTAAACATACCTAAAAGGCAATGACAAGGCTCAGTATATCTTGGAATGTCCAGCTCAGTAGAATCAGACAAAATGTGCACCCTTTTTTTTTAATCTAAAGTACAACGATTTGCTCCTTACATCGAATGCAAATAAAATAAGATTTCGACAACTTTTTAAAAACTCTCTGAGGCAGCAGTGGCCTACTGACCACTCAAAGTAAGCGATGTGTTAAGGGTTTAGTGAAAAATATGCATGCTATAAGCACAATAAATGCAAGCATCTTACTTTTTTTTATGAATCATACTTATTCACATTAGACATTCTGTCTATATTCTGATATTTTCCATTTTTCATCTGGACAGTCAATTGATTTGAAGAAATTATTAAATTGTCAAGCTTATCTTTAACTATCTAAAAACATTTGAGAGGTCTATCTTAAAGTGTCCCATGTCCTTTACCACTTCCCATTTGAGGCTTATATACAGGCTGATTGGATAGAGGGCAGAAACGCAAGGGGAAATTGTCAGAAGTTTCAGTAACTTTTATTTTCAAAGGAAAAGAGTTTTATCTATTATCATTCAAAATTATTTTTTCTAATTCAGTTACACTATAAATTGAAAATAGAGGATTTGGTTTAATTTAAAAGTTTGTAAAATCGTAAAATGTAGACTTTTATCTTCTATATTTCTCTTTCTTGACCGTTGTAAGGCAATTCCATAAATAGTTTTTAAATACTACTAATTAAAATATACATCAAACTTTGAAAATTATGGTATAGCTAATTAATATTACTCTTCTAATTAAGAGACAAACCATCTTATTCTGTTTGTTTATATGTGTCAAATATGTTCACTCTATACAAATAATACATTTAAATAACAATGTTTTAAGTAATAAAATCATAGTATTTAATCCTACATTCAGATTATTATTCATTAATTAACTTAAAATACACTAATTCAAAAACTAGAAATTAGTATGTCAATGACTGACTTAAAAAAGGTAGAAAATAAAATTACTGTATATATTTAGGTGTTTTTCTTTCATTTGTGTTTTAAAATGGCATATAATATAAAGCAACAATTTACAAATAGTCTCAGAATTCTATGTAGTATGCAAATTTCTTTTTAAAATGGCATGAAACATTTTTATAACATCTCTAGTGAGATCCTTGGTTTCAACTATGGTCACATATTTCACTATTTTGAGCTTAACATGACTTCTATTCTTTAATTCCTTTTCTTAGGAAAAAATACATAATCGCAAAATTAAAAATAATTTTTTAAAACTTTATTTGGTATAGTGTAATTTCAATAAGTTCCTATGTACATAGGCTTTTGTGAATATTAATTTTAAATTTTAATAAATCACAATCATTTTTAACTTGACTAAATACCACTCTTTGATAATAGAGAATAAGCCAAAAAAATTTTTTCTACTACTGCTAAAAAAGTTGGAAAATCAAATGTAAATCTTAGAAATGCAAGAAAAAACTGCACTATGAATATAGTTATCACCAAAATAAATACTAATATGCTCTATCAAAACCTTGAAAAAGCATGCATATCGAATAGTTCAACAATCCACTGCCAGTAAGGGAATAAATGCTACATGTCATTTTTCTTTGTGAAACAATATAAATGCTAAAAGTGAATTTCTTGGAAAGCAATATAAGTGAAAGCAAATTTATTTTACAATTTGATCATTTAAAATTTGGCTTCTTAATACTAATACTTGAAATTGTTCTTGCTTTATGTGAAAATAATAAGAATCAGTTAAATAAAATAAACCATTCAAAATATATTGAAGGGATTAAGAGAAGACATAGGAGACAAATTAGAAGATAAAGATATAATTTCTAAGCTCATTAAGAATTGCATTATCTTCCTCAGCACAAAACCCACATTAGAACATAGATTTTAAAGAAAGTGTATTTAAAGAATAAACTTCAATGCCTTCTAGCTTCTGTCATGCAGTGGATAATTTTAGCAAAACTCTCGAATAAATTATTGAATTAAAATAATACAACTATACGCAAAACATAAATAATAAAACTGTCTTTTTTTAGTATTCCATATGTGCCTGTACTAATTAAATCTGAATACGTTGACACCATAAGCCTGTTTCCAAAAAAAGCAACTCCCTAAATTTTAAAATTATAAAAACCAAATCTGATTGTATTTAAAAGCTTACTAAATGCTCTTTTTTTATTTTAAAAAAAAAAAAACAGAAACAAAGAAGATCAAAATGTAGAGCAGCATTTTCTGGCCCTCCACTCAAAAACTCTTTTTTTAAATGTTATAGCATTTTTACCTCCGGAAACTAAAAAGCTTTGTCATTAAAAATTGTTGATTTGTTTACTTGCAGAAGAAAAAGAGCAAGTTGGTTTGATACTGAAAAATATATATCTTTTCCAATATTACTTGATGTCTACACAAATATATTCTCTTTCCAAATCTAAATATTACAAAGTTTTTTTTAAAAAATTACTGTTAACTATCAAGCAAAAAACAACAGTGAGATAACAAATTTATTACCACTTTAAAGATATCTTAATATCATAATGAATTATGAGATTTTATTTTTAAATTGTAAAAAAATCTTCAATAATTTTCTCAAAGTAAAGGGTAAAAGCCTGCAAACAGTTACAATTTTGGATGTAACCAGAATAAGGAAATTTATTTAAAGATAAAACACTCACAAAGAAAATAAAACATTTTATTAAATATTATGTATATGTACAAACTTTACTTAACATTTCCTCTCAAAATTCTAATCGAAATGTGAATCAATAAAAGACATTTAGTTTAGCAACACTAACCTGGCCTCTATTAAAAGTTCTCAGTACTTAAAAACATTTCTGTACCTCTAAGCAAAACAAAAATTAAGTTTCCACATTTATTGTAAGAGAAGGCATCCTCAGGGCCACTGGATCTGACTGGTGCTAGATTATGGATCTGGGGATACGACAGGCTTTTGGAAACAAACCATATAGTTGTCACAGATCAAACTGACAGCCTGTAAAATCCTAGTGCATTCTTATCCTCCCGTAGCCATCTGATCGCTGTACCTGTATCTTTTGTTGTCCACTGGCACAATATCCATGGCAATGTAATATTGCTGGTGAGGATCTAATCCTGAGATCTTCACTCTCATTGCTGGAAACATGCGCCTATGTATAAGGGAGGGCAGGAAAGAAGGTTTGGGTTTTGTTTTTGTATGTGATTACACATGGAAAATAAATAAGCAAAGGAACCTCTGGAATTTGTATTTTTCACTTGGACAAATTTATAGCATTTACCTTGGTAATTTAATTCAAAGTATCAGAACACAGGATATATCAAAACTGAGGCTTTTAAAGGTAATTTGCTGTACCCTGTACTTGTGTTCTATGTTTACTGAAATGTCAATGTAGCTAAGAGCAAAAGAATTTTATACACTGAAGTAATAAAAGCGCTAAAGAAAGTACTTTATTTTTCAAACAAAAATTGAATAAGTATAATTACTTTAATAATACAAATAACAAAATGTTCCAAATGGTAGAAATAGAAAATTTGAATTTCTAAAAGTGATAAAATATAATGTGAAATTTTAAAAGGGTTATAAAAAACCACAAGGAGCCAATGTGCCATGCTATAACCAAACAATATGTTCTTTATTGAGACAGGACTTCCTGTCTGCAGCATGGTAAAGGTGAAGTGCAAAAGTTGCTCTAAATTTGAAAGGTATAGTAAAACTTCTTTATTGAAAGCAGAAACTAAACACAATGTATATTTACCAAATCATTCCTTCTCTGACGATAACCTGAAAATACTTTCTTATTTAACCACATTTACTCAAAACATTGCTAATTAAGACAAACGAAAATCCGCATTTCTCTTGGCTTCCCACAGATGCATATAAAAGGACATGTTAAACTAAATGCACCTATCTTTTAAAAAGGGCACAGTAGCAAGGAATACAACAGCAAATTATTGTTTATAAAAAACAAATAGAACAGTTCTTTTTCTTTTAAAAAAAAACTTTCATCTAATGATTTATGTCTAAGACCCTTCCAGTTAATCTAATTTTTGCTAATTTAACATTATAACACAAATTTTAGTGCTGTTATTTACCATCTTTTTCTATAACAATAATGCCATTAAAGACCACTTGCACAAAAAAAAAGAAAGTCCATTATTTCTAACTAGGCATGAGAACAGTTTAATACGCTGGCTGTTTTAGTGTTATTTCAGTGCACCTGTAAGATAAAGAGTAAAGGTCTTTAACTACATCCTTTATAAGACAACTGTTGCTTTGTGTTGTTGAAGACTGAATTTGGATCATTAATAATAGCTCTGTGAAAATGTAGAAGGCAGCATATGGATTTAATAAAATATGTTTTTGTAATTTCTAATAAGTTTGGATACTTTTATGCTATCCAGGTTTTTGCCATGTGTACTCCCTGAAAGAGTTGTGTGTGCTTTTTAAGTTCCTTTTAGGGAAGATATTCATAGATTTCACTGCACTAAATGAACTGAAAACTTTAAAATGCAAATATTTGTTCCTCCCTCAAATTAATATGATTTAGCCAAAAAATCCACTAACTAACTGATGGATGTGCAAATTTCACACTTTCAAAAAACGGATATAAGTTCTTACCAATTATTTTCTTTAGTATTCTAAAAAAAAAAGTGTTAATTTTTTAATTTTAAGCTAATGTGTTGGATTTCATGTAGGAAAAAAAGTTAGCTACCGTTAACTGATGCTCTACAAACAGTGGTTTTTAAAAATCAGGGTAACCATTTTTGCAAGGATTAAACATGTATTATCAGAAATTCCAATAAATTTCCATCTTAGTCTAATATCAAAATAGCACAACACACCACCTTCTCACATTGCAAGGAAATCTTTTGATAAAGAACCAGCCTTGAAGTTTCAAATCTGAAAAAGCAAATCATAACTTGCTAAAGAGTAAGCTGCGTTTTTTCTTTAAAGGGGGAAGTGATCTGTTTCATAGTACCAGAAACAATAACTAGAGCCTAAATAAAAGCCTGAACAGACGTAAATATGACCACGAATCGGTAACCACCATGCACGCAATCACAAAGGCTACCGCACTGGCGGTGACAATGATTTTCTTCCAAGCATCCAACAAGAGGGCGGCCAGTCTGTGCCCCTCGCCGATTGCATTCCGGGATTGGAAGGCAAAGCCAGTTTCAAAAGTGTACCACTTTACCCGGGGCCTTGTTCCGTCTGTACGAAAATGCTATCCAGGGACCCCACTGCGCTGCAGGCCGTTCTCTTTCTGTGGACTATTCGCGCCAGCTCGCCCTTTACCTGCCCGCCTTGGTGATGATCATCTCGGTGCCGATCTCGTGAAAGCGCTTCCAGAGTTCAGCTCCCTGCAGATCCACCCGCGGGGCCTGCGGCGAGGGTAGCGGGGTCCCAGGCCTGGCCAGGGCGGGCGCCGGGGAGCCCTTCGGGGAGTCTCCCGGAGACGCCAATGGGGAAGCGCCCTGAAGGAAACCGTCTTCACAACCTCCTGGGCAGCAAAGGGTACAGAAGGGTAACCCGTAAGGGCTCAAGAGGGGAATCTTGCTGGACTCCGGGAGGGTGGCTAGGGAGAGGGAAAGGACCAGGAGAAAAGGGGAAGCTTTCCAGTCATCGGGTCCTTCTAATAGGTCCGCATGGCGGGCAGAAAGGAAGCTCGACCCTCAAGTCTGGAGTCCCGGAGAGGCGCGCTGGCAGCGTCCACCCCACCCTTCCTGCGTCCACCCGGTCGAGGCCCCAAAAGAAGTTTCGCGCGGCCCTAAGGGTCTGGGATGCCAGAGATGAGTTCCCTGAGATGGGTTCCCGAGTCTAGATCCCCAGTGCAGAGCCCGACACAGCCCGCGCCCCCGAGCACACTCAGCCAAAGCGCTTAGCGCCCGGCCCCTGGCCACAAGCGCCAGGGCCTCCCATAGCAGGCGTTGGAAGCGCCTGGCTTCGGGCTGGGCCGAAGGCATCCTCTAGAAAGTTTACAGACTCCGCTCCCGCTAAACTCCCTGGCTGCCCAGAGCTTCTTCGCCAAGTAGCGAAGGGCCGAGAGGAGCGCGAAAAGAAAGCCCACGGTCGCTGTCGGCTTTGGTAGCGGTAATCAAGAAAGGAAGGGAAGGGAATGGTTCAGCTACCCCTCGGGAAACCACGTTTGTAAATACGCCGCCCTCTTCCTGGCTTGCCCAAACGGTTTAGGGCATTCATTCCGGTTTCGGGCGGGGAGGAGAGTGGGGGAATGCCGTTGCTCCCTCCTCCTCCATGCTTTTAAGAGAGAGAAATGAAAGAGCACCCATCGGCTGGAACCCCAAGGGAGGAAGATGCGGAAAGCACAGATCTGAACGGCCGAGCGCTGCGAACAGCAGCAACTGAGGCAACTGGGCGGTGGAAGCCTGAGGAGTGAGGCTGGAAGCAGCGTTTTAACCGTCGGAGGGTGACATGAGTGCGCGGCAAAAGCGACCCGGGAGGCGGCGAGTTTTGCGCCCTGACACCCACTGCCAATGCGCTAGTGGCTGGGTCGCTTTGAGCGCATAGGGACTTCCCGCTCGTGCACGCCCACAACTTGCAGAAGTTTAGGTTCTCCGCCGCTGTGCGGGCCAGGGGGACCTGGGAGGGGACGCGCTGCGAGGAGGTTGGGCGGGAAGGGGCCGACTCACCCGCAGCTCCGCGGGAGCCGCAACTCAGCTCCAGGTCTGCGCAGCTCCGGGCGGGCCCGGATGCCGCCCCAGCTGGCAGCTGGAGCGCAGCGCCTTCGTCTCCCTCAGGGGGACCCTTTTCGCCGCCGCGGCTGCAGCCTCCGTCATCTACAGCCCCCGCCGCCTCTTCCGCGCCCAGCTTCCGCCGCTTCTTTTGAAGCTGTTGCTGCTTCTCGGCTCCGATCAGCGCCTCCACCGAGAAGGCGTGCGCCTTAAGGCTTAGCATGCTGCACGGCGAGCCCCTCCGCTTCTCGGCCATCCCCGCCGCCCAGCTCCCGCCCGCCCCTCGCTCATATACACTCACTCAGGCACACACGCACACTCGCTCTCCTTCCGCCACCAAAATTTGAACAACTCTTGAGGCCTCCCGCAGGCCGAGATCTGCCCTTTTCCCCGCCGCGGGCAAAAACAAATTTGGCGTTTCCTCTTTCTTGCTTGTGTTGAGATCCGAGGAACCAGCTACGCGCCCGCCAAGTTTCCTTTCCTCGGTCTCTCGCGCGCGCTCTCTCACTGATGCACTCCTTCGCTCCCACCCCTTCCACCTCTTCCTGCTGTTCCAAGATCTGCCTCGACTGATGCGCCAGAGAGGACTAACATGGGTAAAAACACACTCTGCGGACACAAATTAGGGATTGTAATTGAAATTTGTTGCCTTGATCTGTCAGCACTTCCAGTCAGGAGAGCGGTGGGAAGAACTTGCTCATTAGTGTCAATAAAGCGGCGAGGGTGGAGTCCGGGGTCCTGTCAATCACCGAAAAGGCCGACCAATCAGGAGGCGGCGACTCCGCGCAGCCCGCGCCCACTTCCTTACAAGGTCGCAAAAAACCTAGAGTGAAAAGCGCCGCCGTCTGGCTTGGACGTGCCAACCCCCGGCGCTGAGCTCAGTCGTGTCTTCTTGCCCCCTACAGCCCAGTCCAGACCATTCTCCAGCTTTTCTCTCGAGGACCTGGAACCACTGAGGCTCTTGGCTTTAAAACGAGATGATCACCAGTAGAATATCAAGTATCTTTTAAAAAACTTTAAATTTCCATCCCACTCTCTTATCACTTAATATTGCTACAACTCGGAACATTTCGAGGATGGGAAGAATTCACATCCACTAGGCCGATCTTTTCTCATTTAAACATTCCTGCGTCCGCTCTGCTTCTGGAACGGCGTTAGGCTTGCTTATTTATCTGTTTGTTTTACTCGGTTGGTTTTTCTTGGGGAGAGAGTGGGAATTCAAGATATATTTAAATCCTTTATATTTAGGAGAACAGAATTAGCTCAGTCCCTCATATGAACAATTCAGTAAAAGTACGCCCTTTCTTGCAGCCTCCCTTTTCTTTAGAAGTATTAAGTTCACTAAAAACGTAGCTCATGAGATTTTAGTTCTGCATGTCTTTAATTATAAGGACAGTTTTTAAAACCCCGAAACACTTCTTAAAGTGAAATAAATTTTAAGATGCAATAAAATTTCTCATTGCAGTGTTTTAAAATATTTCTGTGAGTTAACCTAACTTCATATTTGTCTTGCTTTGGACAACTTGCCACTTTTTTTCTTCAGGCTTTTAAAGAGCCAACTTGTTTCTTTAAAATAAAATTTTAAGTAAGAATAACATTTAAAAAGAAACAAATAATGCTGAACATATATCTTTACAATTGTTTTGTAATTTCAACTCGACTTTTGGTCAGGATTAACAATAAAATGGGTTTAGTATAAATAGAACAACTCTCTTGTGGAATAAAATTCATGATGCATATTACTCCTCCACAACTGTTGGCTGCCCTATTATCTCTGACTTCTTTCTAAGCTTCCAATAAAACGATTCAGAGAGTAGCTTCGCCACTGCGATTTTTTTTACCGAAGCTCGGGAACGCGTGGTCCCTTCAAGGCAACCTGAAGAGCAGGGAACTTGAGCAAGCAGTGCCCAGAGGCGTCACGTACTCGCCGCCAGGGGAGGTACGACAGCCTCAGGGTCATAAACAACTTCGGTACACCCTTGCAGAAGAGGCCTTTTAAATGCTTGAAAAACGGATTCAACAGGGAGGAGATGTTTTGCATTTTTGTTTTGTTTTGTTTTGTTTTGTTTTGTTTTGTTTTGTTTTGTTTTGTTTTGTTTTAAAGGCTTCGCAAACTGTGTGGAGCTGTTTGGTCCCCGAAGTTTCTCCAAGCTCGGCGGCGCCCCAGGCGAGTAGTATAGCCTTAAAAAGTAAGCATAAACGGGGTTCTGAAGCCTGGCCGAGAGCGGGCAGGGGCCTGAGCGAGCAAAGAGGCCGACTAGACGTCTTGGGCTGGGAGCCGGAATGGCATGGGGCGGATGGGGGGAGACAGACCATGCAGAAGGCTGCGCCCGGAGCACTGCGCGGCTAGGACGTCTGAAGCCCGCATCAGCAGCCTACGAGGACGCAGGGCCCTGCTCTCGGCGACAGGAATTGGAGCTTCTTGTGGCTCCTCGGAGCCGCCCTTGCGGCCTCAGAGACTTTGGAGGCGCTGAGGCCCAGGGGTGGAGTCGCCCGGACCTTGGGCCTACTTGGGCCATGAGGCAGAGAAAGGAAGAGCTGCTCATCCGCAGAAACCGGAATCAGCCAGGGACTAACGCCGTTTCCAGAGACGAGGAATGCTTTGTGGACTGGTTCTTAAACATTTGGGCTCCCCGCAGCTCAACTGATTTAGAGTGGAATACACGGGCCTCAGGATCACAATCCCAAGGTCTCCTCTATGCCTGCGCCACTTCTTTCGCCTTTACTTGGGGCAGCGAGGGGCGCAGACCCGGAAACGCGCATACGCCCAAGATTTGTGTCCGCATAGACGAAAAGCTGGAAAGCTGGCCCACACAGACATCCACGACGTCAGACAGAATATGTCCCTTAGAAATAGTCCAGGTGTACACTGGGCACTTGGGGCAAGACGAAAACACTGTTCCCCTTGGTCATTGTCCACGCTGGGCTTTAAGAACCCGAGCGATCGAGCCGCACCACCACTCGCCCCCTCATGCTAGTGTTGAATCGGGCTCAGGCTCCAGGACGCAGCAGGACCAGTTACCCTCGACCCACGAAGCAGTGGGTCTCAGACTTCACCGCGCTCCGACCTTCCCTTGCGAAGAGGGGGCGCCGAACCTCTCCTGGGCACTAGAGGGAAGGAAGGCTGGAGCTGGCAGGCGGGCGGAGCCTCTGCCTTTGGATGATGGCACAGCCATCGCCCTAGCAAGAAGTTTTTTCAAAAGCGTGGCACATGCGTGCAGCGGCCCAGCTATGGTCTTGCACTTTGCGAAGCAAGAGAGCAAAGGGAGCAGAGACAGGGCGAATTGACAGGAGAAAAGCTAGGCGCGTGTGCACGTGTCTGTGCATGTGTGTGTGGATGCGCGTGTGTGCACCTGCGCTCGTGTAAACGTGGGTGGGGGCGTAACACCCGAGAGCGTGTGCCTCCCGTCACTTTAAGAGAGATGTCTTTTCCCAGTATGAGCTGCTTTAAGGAAATAATTAAAACTGAATTAAACTGTCAGGCCTCTGGCAAGACTAACCGGGCTCCACTTCAAATCACTCAGGGAAGAACATTATCAGAATGGGTCTGTCTCAAGGACTTAAGTGGGAGGGGAAGGTAGAAGAGCCTCACGTGTCCAGGTCTGGGAGAATGGTAGCAAGTGTAATCCGCGTCCAGCCAGATAGCAAAACTAACTGGCGGGTTGGGGAAGGGGGCGAGTTTTTACAAAGCACATCCGGTTTTTCCCTCTTATTTTTCTTGCAGTTTAAAACTGGACAGTTCCGAAAAATTCCTTTTAAAAGTGCATTCTTTGTCGGCTCCCGCTGTGCTTTCTCAGCCTAGAGCCTGTTTACACTATACATACATATGTTTTAGAGAGAGCTTGTTATTTCATCTTACCTGACATAAGCTACTTGTATTTTGTTTTTGATCAATCGTTTATTTCTAAATTTAAAAATCAAATGCGTCAGGATTTCATTCTCTAGATAGACTTTTTTTTTTTCTTTAACACTTGACAATTACCGTTAAGTTTCTAACTCTCACGTTTGATTTCTCATACTCAAGACCTGACACAGAAGGTAAGTCCTAGCATACAGGAGAGTCTGTTCTTCGCCCTTGAACTCGAGGAGCATCAGGTTGTCCCAGAATTTCCACACAGGCAAGGTCGAGACTTCCTTCCCACGCATATAAAAAGACATTTATTATTAGCTAAAAGATTAACGCCGTGAGAAATATAGAAATAAACGGGAGAATAGGGGGTGAACAAGCACCCAATCTTATTTGGCAGGGTACTTTGTTATTTAATCTGGAAAGGATCCCTATCCTAACTCCTGGTAGTGGACATCCGAACACACCCTGAGTTACAGGGCAGCGCCACACATGCTCGCTGGGGCTCCCTCTCACCTTCCCACCTTCCCCTACCCTTTCTCATTCTCTTCTTTCTCTTTGCATATACTCTTCTGACCTCTCCTCTGATCTGGGTTAACAAAAATAATAAGTTATAACCTGTATGTATTTACAAAGGCTACAGGAGTAAATTGGGCTGCCAGGGGTTGGATGGCTGCTCTCTCACGGGCCTCCTCCCTGCTGGGTTTTGGGCTGCAGCTGCAAACCCAGGCCCCTTTGGAGAAAGCGATTCAGAGCTGCAGTTCCTCGCTGTTCGCTTCTGTTGCAGATTTGCACGCCCAGACAGCACCTCTCCACGTGTTGGCGACTGTTTACTATCCTCCCCTTAACAACAACCAGTCTCTTCCTATCAGCTACAAAGTCCCGCTACAAAAGAACTCTAGCTGCCAACCGACGAGCCCTTCGAAGCTCCCAAGCGCCCAAACTCAGTTCCAGTCCGGAGAGATTCTCTTCTAGTGCTGGTTTTTCAATCATTTATTCTCAATTATTTCTCATTGGAGCTTAGGGGAGGTGCGAGGTTTGGGGAGAGCCAAAGGGCAGTGTATTCTTAGGGTAATCTTGCCTTCATACCTCTCTCCCTATCACCTTCAAGTTCTCCAGTTTAGGGAAGAGAAAGAAAAGGAGAGAAGGGACCTCTAACTGTTCTAGTCGAACGGCGGTGAGGAAGTAATGAACACCTGATGTGTCCAGAAGAAAATTCATTTGACGAAGCGAATGAGCTTCCCCACTCGTCCAATTTCCAGCAGTATCTGCTCTGCCTCTAGATAACACTGCAATTATTTTTCACCCTGTGCGTGAAAACCCTCCACCTTCACGTCCTTATTCATTGACCCACACTCCTCCCATAACCCTACAGTTAGGGATTAGTAACAGAAATGTCCAAGAAGGCTACACTTGTCCCTATCACTAATACCTGATCTAACTATAAGATGTCTTGAAGGAAGTAATGAAATTAACACCCGATGTTAATTTCATGCCCAAAGATGGGCATATGGACATTGCTGTTACCAATATTGCAACAGATAGATTTGGATGTAAATTAAACTAAGACAATAAATTGGGAAAACTAAATAATATTCTCCAAACAGTTAATGATCATTTTAATAGTTTATGCTACATAATATAATATGTTTAATTTGATATTTAAAATATGCAGCTTCATAGTCTAATGCTTTTTCCCCCTATAAACAAAGATTACCTTGAGTCTGCTGGTTTAATAAAATGAATTGAAAATGGAACTAAGTGCCCCTATTTAGGCTCCGTTTAAGAATCACTAGGTATGGTGTTTAGCTTTTTATAAAAATCATTATACCCTCTAATTGGCTGTAAATTGGGCCCTGTTCTCGTGTTTCACATCTGTAGATACCAACAGTTCTTAAACAGTGGAAATTCTGTGCACATTTATATAATCTGCTGAAAGTATAAACAATGAAGTATGTGGCTGGAATTTATTCATATTTTTGTACTGACAGATGAGGCATTTCAATTTCAGCTGAATGAAAGGACTTTTAACAGATTAATTGAAAGCTAGCACTGGAACTGCACAAAAAGAAATGTGCTATTAAAAAACAGTATTAGCATTGGGAATGAATACTGAATTTAAACGGGGGGGCGGGGGGATTGACAACAAACTATGACTTTTCTACATGACTTTTTGTTTTGTTTTGTTTTCACTTTGTGTATCATAAACAATTAAGATAGATGAAAAGTGGAAGAACTTAGCAGTTTTCCCTTTTTCTATATAAAAATATTAACCTTTGTCTCAAAAAAAAATCTTACTAGAATATACTTCCAATCTGAGTTTTCTGAAAGAGCCAAATGAGAAGCGTCAAGCAAAAGGCTGAAGAACAGTAAAACAAGAGGAATTCTATCAAAACATTTAGAGATTTTGCTTGGTAGGAATCATCAGTATATAGAATACTACATTTCTGAATTACTGAATTTCCAAATTACTGAAGAAAGGAGGAGGGAAAAAAGCTGTCTCAGTCTATGCATAATTGGTGATGTAAATTTAGAATAACTAGCATTTCTAGAGAGACTTGTGCATTTTTATGTTAACCTTTAGTCTTTAGCGGGTTCCTTCTCAAAGTACATAAAATGTACTTTAAGAAGCACTCACTACCTGCTACAGATGTCCAAGAAAAACTGAATTATGGAAGTCGGAAACATATGGCAGTTGCCTATTGCACAAGGAAGGTACATATGAAAGTTATAAATTTCTTTCTTTAAGTCAGCATTGTAAACGCATTTTATAGGGTTCACAGTATGTATTACATCTGTAGATTTAACTTTTGAAATATACGTTTTTTTGAGATATTTGTGGTTTGGGATTCTAAGAGGAAAAAAATTCATCTTAATGTGTTAGAAATAAAGAAAAACAACAACAAACAAAAATAAAATGTGAAGAGACATTTTTCTTTTACGTTCCCAGCTGGTTATACTGAAAAGGACATCAGACCATCTATTGGCAAAAGAGTACTCACAAGAGTTGCCCGTCAGCAGAGAGTGCTGCATTTACTGAGTTTCCACTCCAAAGAAGCAGAGATGTCAACTTGAGCAAACCCAGCGTGAGGCTGATATAAAAACCACCAAACTAAGTAATGGACCATGTAAATGTCAAAACCTCACCAATTGAATTTGCTCTTGAGAAAAATTTCCCACTACTTTCTGATCTTTTCCTGATCAAAATATTAGATTTAATTTTATTTCATTTAATGCCTTTGAAACCACATGCTTTGATTACAATCATAATTTAATATTATATATTCAGCATTATCAATGAATACCAAATACTATCAAATACCAAGGTATCTTCTCTTAAACCTTCAAAGTTATTTGAAAATAATCCCTCCATTTTTCTACCTGAAGCCCCCTGTGGTATCTTTAAATTTAATTTTAATTTGTAGATTTTAAGAGTCACAGCTCTCTTGTTCCAGTTTATTTGGAGAAATATTAGAAGCAAGTTATATGAGTGGTCTTGGTCAAAAAGGAGTTTAAACAAATATATACTTGTTTAAATACCCTAAGAGTGGGGCAGGTGCCTACAGATAAGGTCGCTGTGGGTTCACGTCAAGAAAACCATCCTCAGATTTCCCTTGTGGAAGTTAGGGAAGTGCAAGAAACTGATCTCAGCTTTGCTGTACTAGAACAAAATTTACTTTTGTGGGGAGGGTAGTGCAAAACAATAGATAGGTGCTCTTTCCAGGCAAAAGTTTTATTTGATTGTTTCGAGTTCTACTTTTGCAATCAATTATTGAGTGGTCACCTGTATGGATTTTCTCTTCTCCAGTTCCTACCTTACCAAAGGCTAGTCCTGGCCAAAGCGTTTGACCACTGGAGGTCTATGTGGGGCTGTAAGAAATTGAGGTTTCATTATTGGGGGCTTCCAGAAAGGTGGTAGAGAGGAATCTCTGTGGCGCAGAAAAGATGATCAGATTCTTTTCTATTCTCAGAAATTTGGGAACAAGGGAAGTGCCAGGGAAATTTCTGATTTCCTTCTTTTCTATGTTTTGGGTTATTTCAGAGCTCACACCCTGACCTGCGCATGCCATTCTGCAACCCCACTCCTTCCTTAACATTTATAATTAGAGCTTTTCAAGGGGGACCCCCCAAAATAGCATTTATTATTCATTATTATTTAATAACAAAACAGCAATAACAGTAAAAAGAAATAAATCGGTACAGTTTCCAGAGGCACCCTAGAATCCTTGGGGGGGCAGATCCGGCTGGTAAAACATTTAGGAATTCTCATTCTCTGTATAGTTTCACGCCTAAAATTAAAATCCAGTCTGGGTTTCTGAAGCTCGTTTTGCTTTGGTCAGTATCTGCATTTTCTTTCATTTTGTTTTCCTTCTTTTCTGGGTTTGGTGACTTTTCTTTTTTTTTTTTCATTGCCGAAGACAATCTGATTTACAATTGGACTGAGAGTTGCATTTCTGTTTAGAAGGTGAAACGTCCAAGTCAGTTAGCCAAATTATTCCCCGACGGCTCCAATATTGCGCCAGAGTCGGTTATTTTTATGTCTGACTGTATTTCAAATGTGCAGTGTGATAAATAAAACCTGCCTCAAGTTGCAAACTATCTTAGTGTGATGAAGAACAATTGACAAAAATTAACCTAGCCAAAGCGTTGGGGTTCTCGTGAGTGGCTGGAACATAAATCAGCGTTGCGGCGGCTTGGAGAAGCAGCGCGTTCTGAGCCGCGCGCCCGCTGTAGCGGCGACTTCAGCAGCCGCTGGGCTCGCCTGGCTGGAGCGAGTGAGGCTCGGCGCGGGGATCCGAGCGGGTATCGGACAAGATCTCGGCTTCAGACTCATGCAAGGAAGGGCCCTATTGACTGAGAAAGGCATGGCCACGCCTAAGCGATCCCTTGATTCATCATCGAGAATTCTCCAGTGGGTGTGTGAGTGAAACGAAAGAGAACTAGGGAGGCAAACTTGGGGAGAGGAGGTTGAGCAAGGACTAGCAACCCCCGACTTCCTCTGGATACCAGAGGAGTCTCTTGGATAGGAAAGTCACTTGAAAGAGAGATTCGTCTCAGCTATTAACAATTAAATGTATTTCACGGGAAATCAAGGAAGGCGCCTTGGGAGGCTCTCCGCGGCGGTGCTGTTGTTTCTCGGACTCCGAAGCCCGCCTGTGTATTCACTTCCCAGTGCACACTCCCCATATCGCAACCTGGCTACAATCGAGCCCGCACACCATTTCCCGGAGCGAGTGGCGGGCGCGGCGAACCAGACGAGTGGGTCAGGCAGGGGGCGGGGTTGGAGGTGCCTCCAGACCGGTCGCCTCCGGCGGTCGTCACTTGTCGGAATGACAAAGCCAAAGAACCCACGCCTCCGGCGGCAGCGGCGATCCAGCGCGAGAGCGGGCGATCGGACTCGCTCTCAGCAGCCACTGGAAACAGGAGCTGCACAGCTACGGGTTTTTTGTTGATAAGTGCAAAAAACAGCCCTCTCGGTGTTAAGTGCACAGTAAGTGCGAAGAATAAATACATCACCTCCCAGAGCGTCTGTCTTGAAAAGGCCTCTCAGCCCCCTGCCGTTCAAAGCCCGCTGAGGGTTATTGATTAGTGTGGGCGCCCGCTCCGCGCCTGCGCCTTCCCTCGCTGGCGGAGAAGGGTGTGCAGCCCCAGCCGCCGCGCGCTTCTCGCACAGCGCGGCCCCTGACTCCTGCGAGAGGAGCTAATAATAATTATCAAACCCCTCAGAAACATCCCAGACCTATGAGACCTCACCACCTCGCAAACTATGTCCCAGGCCTCGCCCTACTCTGCCGGGGCAGCCCTGGGGGCAACCGTGACCTCAGATACAGCGTGCGCTACGTGTGTGCCCGTGCGCGTGCGCGTGCGTGTGCTTAGTTGTGTGGATGCGCCTCAGGCTGTCAATCTAGGTTGCTGCCTGAGAGCTGGGAGTGGAGTCTAGGAAAAAGGCTATTATTGTCTTCTATAAATTTGACTTAAGAATTTCATTTTAAAATAGATTAAAGAGCAAAGTGATTGAAAAGCTAAGGCCCCAGGCGGGGAGCTCTTGTTTCCGGGAGTCGTGGGCGCCGTTTTCCTGCGGGCAGCTGCGGGGAGTTGGGCGTCAGCTGCTGAAGTCCGGAGGCCGCGTCCCAGGAGCTTGTACCCTATTGCGGCTCACACCCCATCTCGCGCTGGCTCTGCGGTCCCCGGCCCTAGTTGACCTCCGCAGCCGCGACGCCCACCGTTTCCTTCCCCAAGGGCGTAAACCCTAATCCACCCCGGCCTCGGGCCTCGGTTTGCGCCCTGGCCCGGGGCCCGCCACGCTCTAGAGGATTCAGGGGCGGGAGCAGGCGGACGGAGCTCGCTTATGACGCGATTTCTCACGAATTTGTTTCGTGACCTTGACCACGTCCTTGCCTTAACTTCCTCGGCATTACAACGAGGATAATAATCCTTGCCGGGCTTGCGCGCCGAGTGGTGGTGGCATAATATATTCCGGTGGGGGAAGGAGGGGATTGGCAAAGAGATAAAACTATCCCGCTGTGTGGCTCGCTGTTCACTAACAGTCCAGATTTGAGGGTGGAAGTTGGGAGGTAATTCAGACCTCTGTCTGCGACCTCCCGATGAAGGGGGCTCGGGGCGTTTAGGTTCCACCGCGCGGTGCCATGCTTCGGACGGGTAGGAACGGCCGGGGCGCTGGGTTCGGACACATGGCGCTCTTGGGGATCGTTGGCTGCACTGTCGGGTCCAGAGCTGCCTCGCAGAGTTCCTCCCGCCTGCTCCTGCCCGGCCCCACGCTCTGTACTTGGCTCTGCGCCAATCCTCTACCTCGCGGCAGGCAGCAATTGTTGGAGATTTCAGAACCCCGGACGCGAGCAGGAACCCAGCGCTGACGGAACCCAGGCTCAAAAGGAAGGCCCTGTAGATTGTCCAGATCTGCGGACGCGAATGATGTAACCCTGAGTCGCGCAGGAGAACCAGCCCCAGAGAAGACATTGGTCTCTGTGTCAAGAGTCCGCAGATTGTCTCTAAAGGAAGAAGTCTCCCAACCCTTTGTAAAAATATAAAACCATCTGGAAAAGGAAACATCAACCTGGATGGAGGGAGACAACTGAAAATAAACGGCAATTAAAAAGAGAAACCTGAAAGGAATAATAATATACATTTTCTTTGCACTCGAGTGCAGATTAATCTCAGAGTTATACTGGTAAAAACCAACTAACCCTCAAACAAAAAACACTTCAATTTCTCCAAGCCCTAGGCCAATTAGTGGATATTTCTCAATCAAGTTACCACGACCAGTTACCATTATCATCACCCCTGATAGTGGGTGAGGAATGAACTTCACTCCCATTGCTCCATTTAAAATCAGTGGACACTTTACCTAACAACTTTCTTGACTTCTCTCATTAGTGAATCTCTCTTTTTTGTTTGTTCCATTGTTGTTTAGAAAGGAGAATAAGTGCCTGTCACAAGTGCTTTTCATATAAACTTTCACAAGTTTATAAGTAGGCCAACCGTTTCAATCTGCCCCCATCTTGAATCAGAGTAGACCCCACCCCACAAAAAAGCAAAAAATCGGTATATGGGGTAGTGTTCTAAGATGGTTATGGGCTCTCGGTTGCATAGTTATTTCTAAGAAGACTTTATTTTAAAAAATGAAAAACATTTTGAGTCAGTTGCAGTTACATTAGTACATGTTGTGGAAATAAGCTTGCAGTTAGAGAAAAATTATTAGAAACAGCTGTGATGTTAATATTTCAAAACCCAAAGTATTCAGTATGCTCAGTATCTACTTTTCATCATAATTTTTTTCTTGTGCATCCACATAATGCACTACTCCCTGTGTGTAATACAAGACACTTGTTTAATAAAGCAAATGATTGTCTGTGTCAGGGAGATTTGGTCCTCTCTCCCTCTCCTAGTCCATGTGCAGCAGATCAAAGACCTGAATTACCTCTGTCTTTCCAAAAGCAGCCAGATGGTGTCTTGATTTTTCTTCAGACTTTTTAGCAATAGAATTCAAAGGGCTAAAGAATGTGGGATGCTACAGATGAAAGCTCTACCCAGGTAAGTTATTTTTAAATTAATATCATGCATACCTTATCTTATTCCACTAGAGTTTTGAGGAGTCTCATGAGAATACATATAATAAATAAATATGAAAATGGTGAGTAAAAGATTAGAATGAGGTAAAAAAGAAATCACAATCCAGGGTCAAGATGGGAAGAAAAACAGAACTCTGATATGCATATGAAGTATTTGATAATTTTTTACAGAGGAACTTTAAATTCATCTCTGAGCTTCCTGGCAGCAAGAGTAAAAAGTGAAACATGATCCTCATTGAACAGAAGGAGAAATCACATTAGTTCCTTATAGTAAGCAATGTATCCCTAAGGTGATGATGACAATGATGGTGGCGGTGATAGTGGTGGTGGTGATGATGAAGATATTAGCAGCAGCAGTGGTATGTTTTATGTGCTACTCTATTTGAGAGACAACCTGCCCCCCTCCCCACCAAGCCCCAACACACTCAAATATTTTTCTTGAGATATTCTTACTTTGTTAAATAAGCAGCTTAAACTAAAGCTGCTTCTTTCATAGAAGCAATTTGGTGTCCAAAAAGAACTTTGGAATCAAGGAGACCTGAATTCACTGCTAGCTTCTGCACTTAGGGTTATTCTGTAACCTTTGGCAAGGCACTTAATCTCTCTCTCTGAGACCCAATTTTCTTTATAAAATGGTGACAACCTATCCCATAGGCTTATAGAGAGGCTATTCCAGAGCCTGACACTAAGAAACTTTTTCTAAATGTTAGGCTATTATTGTCATTTTTATTGTTATTAACAATGCAAATGTTGGTTTTCTTTCTTCTTTTCCACAGCTACTCAACATTCAAGGGCACTTGTACTGTTGGGCTTCGGAACAAATGAGAATGCCAAAATTTGAACTTGAAGACCTGTCAGTACAGTTAGATGAGCAAGGTCTCTAAGCTCACTTACCCTCCTTACTTGGTTAAATTTCTGGAGACAGAAGAGGATATTGGTTAGATAGGCTTTACTGTGAAACAGTGGGGCAGTGCTGGAGACTGCAGTAGCCCCACCCCTAATTATCAGTGGGGGGTGGCAGCTTTCTGGACCACCTTGATATTAAGATGGGTCAAAGCATGAATGAATTCCAAGTTTTACTAATTCCATAGCTTTAAAATGCTTTGTGTGTTTTGGTGGTGTTATGAAAAGTACATATTTAAAGTTCATGATTGGTTAAGATAATATTGGGGTTTAAAAGATGTCTAAAGAGGCAGTTTAGTATATAAAGTTATGCATAATATATATATATACACACATATATACATATATCTGAGTTTTATTTTGGAAAGGGTCAGGAGCACTACGGTTTTGCAGGTCACTGTTAGAAAGTTAGTATTCTCAGTATTAAGAGTTTGAGGCAGGAGCTAAATACAAGGTAACACTTACCTCAGCCTGCCTTATTGTGTAGAGCTTTTTGAACTGAGTACTTGCTAAGAACCCAGCAGTGGTTCTAGATTTTATGAAGACAAGTTCTCTTTCCTGGCTTCACCACCTAAGACTATCCAGGCAATTGGCCTCCTAGAAATCTTCTCTTTTTGTCCTTCATCCTTCTTCCCTCTTTCCTACTAAACTCTTAGCCTTCTCTTCCTACTAAATCCTGCTAAACTCTTAGCCTTCTCTTCCTACTAAATCCTGTAGGTTGATAATGCGTTAAATATCAAAATAGTGTATCTAAGTCTCTATATTATATTTTCCAAGGTTAGTTGTATCTTATAAAGGTATGGAGATGTATGTGTGCATGTTTGACTTGCTCTTCTATGTCGTAAGCTTCCCAAAGTCATAAACCTCATGATGTTTATGCATTGACAGTATTTAGGACAGCAGATAATTTGTTTCAGTTTAAGGCAGTCCCATGACTAAGCTGCCAAGCAGCAGCATGACATAATAGAGTAGACAAAGACTTGGAGTCAGAAGGGGCACAAGGCTTTGTTGACTTTGTTGCTGACTTCTTGATCTCGTGTAATTGCCTACTATCGTTAGCTTCTACCTGAAGTACTTAGATGAGATGATTCCAATGGTGCCGTGTAGCACCAGCAGTTTATATTCTTCTCCTAAATCTGTTTTCCAGCTGAGAGTAATCTCATCCTCCTCTGAATTAAGCCCTCATGGCATTTTATTTCTCCCTCTTTTAAGTATATAACACATCCTACCTTACATTAAAATTATTGGACACTATTCTCTATTAGATCATAAGCCTGATGAATGTAGAAGCACTGTCTATATCAGTGTTACCAAAAGACCTAGCCTACTGTTTTGCACCATTGTACTCATAAATATTTTTGAGTAAATAAAATTTGATCCTATATTCATAAGGTCTATTAATTTGGTGTAAAAGAGGGCTGCCTAACACTCTGCCATTATGTGGCAGATGCTGCTAGAGTTTTTGGGGACCGGTACATGTAGACAAGTCCTGCTGTCTTGTCTCCCTCTCTGTCGTCCAGGGTGCTCGCAGTCATGCTTGTGCTTGTTGTTTGTAGGGTACAGGCCAGAGCAAATATCCAGCTCTTTTCCTTAGCAAATGCATAGAATACAGCAGAAGGGAAGCAGGCTTTATGATAGCTTTTTGTGATGGAATTTTTGCCACCTAATGAGGCTAGATAGTGGGTATTAAACTGTATGGTGCGCAGCCAGCAATGGGGTCTATCTGGTCCTAGGAAGGGGGTTCAGAGAGTCCTGCCAATTCCTGTGGCATGGTTTTCTTGGACATGTTTGCAAACTCCTTTAAGCTCTCCCAGGGAAAAGGGAGTGGAAAGGAGTGAGAAGACAGCTATATACTGTATTAAAGTGTATGCATCTGAATTCCTCTTCTGGCTTTAATGGATTTGAGAATAAGGCTGCAGGCAAAAACAGTAGGCTGTTTTCTAGAAAAGTCCTGGTGGGAGACAGATATAGTAAATTCTCATCAAAAGGCATTTCCTTGCTTCCCCTACCAGTTGAGTCTTTGGACTACAGCCCTACCCCTCCCTCAATCCTCTGTGCTCACCTTAAACTGGAGCTCCTCCAAGTATCCCTTCATGCTGTGGCCCCCCCAGAGCCTCAGTCTGGCCCAGCTGGCCTAACATTCATGCATTTCCTACCTGATGACTGGTGCTTCTGGAGGTTCTGCTGCTATGGCTGGCTGCCACCACATTGTTCGACTTGCCTCTTGCCTTGGTTACTGATACTATCTCCACAGTTACTTTAACTTCCCGTTGCTGGGCTGTATACAGGCTTGGGTCTTGCATGTTAGGGGACTTCTTCCAAGTTTGCTGTGGAAAGGGAAGAGGATGTATGGGGAGAGCACACTTGTTCTTAATTACCTCAGCCTGAAAGTGACACATGTGACTTTTGTTCACATTCTGTTGACCAGAAATCAATCCCAATGCCTCACATAACTGCAGAGGAGTAGTATATCTTTTTTTCCCAGGAAAAGTTTAGAAGGGCAACCACTCTGTCACAAGTGTTGAAGGGAAACTCCTCTCTTTTCTGTACAAAGAAACTTCCAAAGCTAGTATGCCCCAGACTCAAAGGACAGAGAAAATAGAATCGACTGTTTAATTAGGTATAAAAACTAAGTGAGTACTATAGGCCGATATTTGGTTTTTGCTCTTATGGAACTGAGTCAAGGACAAAGTTCTCTTTGAGGTTGGAGAAAATTGCATTCTGTAGAATTGAAACAAGGTGTCTGGAGGAAGATGAAGATGTGAAGAGCCAAAGGATATTCACTTATTGTGGAAATAGCTACACCAGTGTTAAAAGCCCTAAATCCATTTATTACAGATTTCCATAGTGTTTTTATTACCAGAGTCACTTCCAGGAACTTGGAACTTGGGCAGGTGTAGCCACGAAGCTATAGTGATATTCCGAAATTCAAGAGTTAATTGTGTTTTCTCTGGCCTTTTACTTTTAGTCTAAATACATGCTATCAGCACTCTCCCTTCCTTCTCCATCTTTGCTAGCATTTTATTTATATCTTTAATGATTTAACAGATGTCAAACTTCATTATGGGTTTGACAGAGGCTGATGTTGCTTGAACATCTTTGCCCAGGGCTGGTTTGTTTATGAGGGGATAACAGACCACTGATGTCATTTTCATGTGCTCTGATGGAAGTTTTAGTGTCTCAACTCCCCTGTGAAGGAGTTTTACACTTCTAAAGCGGTTGCAGCCTTCTTGTTAAGTTTTTTTTTCCCAACATGCTCTTGAATTTTACCTTCTCACTAAACAGTATATTGTAATACCATTTAGGATAGTCGTTTCAACAACAGTAGACTCAAATTTTCCAGATGAGAAGTATAGTTAAAAGGAAAAAACTCAAAATCTTAAGTTTCTAGGAAAAGGGATGGACATTGCTTGTTGATGTGTATTTCTAGTCTTCAAAGAGACTAGAAAAACCTTTGTGTTGTCTGTTCTTAGAACAGTTATATTTATTGTTTAAAGTCACCTAACATAATATTCTCATTCCTGAACTCGTATGTGAGTAGATCTTAGAAATCCTGACAGAGTCTTAGAAACTGCATGATTGGTTAATGTTCACTGGCTATATTCAAAGCACCCAAGGAAGAGTCTAGCCAGAGAGAGGAACTAAAAGGGAGTCCATTAAAGACAAGAGACATACATTGTGAACTATACTGACTACAGAGAAAACCTTGCCTTCATCTTCAAGAGTTTATTGCTGAAAGAACAGTGTGAAAAATCAAAAATAAATGAACTGTATTAATAAGGCAGGGAAAATGTGGTCAGAGGCAAATCAATGATAATATCTGAAGGAAACTTAGGTTAAAATATTTGGCCAATATTTTTTTAGGCAGAAATATTAAAAAAAAAAAAATCCAAGTAGGAGTCAGGGCCAAGTGAAGGAGTAAGAGTTGAGAGTTTGTGCACTTATTGTCGGTGTGACTTTGAGGGAAGTTCTTTACTTTTACGAGCTTCCATTTCCTCAATTGAAAAATAGAGTAATGTGGACCCTGGCAAATACATTAACTGATTATATGGATCAGATGAGACAGTATATTTGAAAGTGCTTTAAAATGGGCAAGTGATACATAAAGGTAAAGGCAAAGAGAGGCCTTAATTTTTCACTCTTTCCTCTATACCCTCTGCTTTATCTGCTTCCCACCCAGACATCTACACATACACTGCTGTGACTCTTCATTGCAGCACAAGGAAAGAATCCAATAGGAAACAGCACTTTTGGGCGGAGGTGGTGTGGATTATATATAGTATTTAGTACATAAGTACGTGTAAAAATGGTAATTTGGATGGAAGCAGTTTCCCCATCCCCCCCAAAAAAGTTTGTTTCCAGCTGTTAAAATTGTTTACTATGTGAATGCAAATATAATGTAACTACAGTAGGATGTGGCACTTCATGGTGGCTCTAGATTTGTTCTGTGAAAATCAATTTGCAGCAAACCATCAGGCATATAGCTTTTACCAGGTGAAGGAGAGTTTATGAAGAATCTTTTCACCAGCAGAAGTAGATAGAGGGCATACACTTGCAGAAATAGAAAACACTGCAAAGTGTGTTTAAAGGAAAGCTCATCCACTCACATCTTAAATGTTGAGTCCTGGATAATTTTTCAGTATCTGAAATGTGAATCACATGGGAAATTCATAACTGAGCTGCCCTATAAGATCATCTGAAAATTATTGGTTTGAACAATCACCAAAACTAAACTTTAGAAAAAAGTTCAAAATTTCAACAACTTGGTCAGATCAGTAAAGGGGTGACCTTTGATACAAAAGAAAGTAGGTGGGTCTAAACTGCTTTCCTTCTCTTTCTCTCTCTCTCTCTCTCTCTCTCTCTCTCTC
>NW_006494614.1:12529761-12606227 GCF_000325575.1 Pteropus alecto | reverse complement strand
GAGAGAGAGATAAGGGAAACTGCAGTGGTGCCATTTAGACAATGGAGATTTTTAAAGCTAGGTGAGAGTTAGGATTGTAGTTTTTTATAGTTTATGCAGTTTGGAGCAGGATCCAGAGTGATGTTGCAGATAACACAGGAGTAGAGGCAAATACTGGGGGTGAGATGGTCCACAGAACCCAGGTGTACAGGATGGGTCCCATGAACATTGGAGTCCAAGCACAGAGAATCAATCAAATTTCAGAAGTACTCACAGTGGATTTAGAGCTCTGGTTAGGAATGATTCTGGAGCCCCCTCAAGTGGTCAGAGATGTGGTTTGATGGCATCAATGCCAGCATCTGAGAGTAGCGAAAGAACCCCAAGTTCTGGTCTCAGTGTTTAGCTTAAATTGATGTAGACTGGTGCTTCTCAAACTCTCCATAAAGGACTATTCTTCAGGTTTTCCAATCCATTTTAGACTGACACATGGTCCTGGTATTGTGCCACATGTGACTAACCAAGTAAATTAGATAATAGTCAAGGTGGTCTACACTCAATTCAATGAGATAACTAGACTGCTCATGGGCTTACATGTTGCAGAAATGTCAAATTACTGTAAATTTTTAAATATTTATTCTGAATTATTGATCTTATCTCTTTATGGACTTATAATAAGCCCCTTACAACTGTCACTGGAGCAGATGTTCTCAAAGTTGTTTTCTTTGAGAACTTTGACACTTTATAAATGTTGATGTAGGAGGGACGATAATTTTTCAAATATGGTGATATCTCTTTTATGAATCATTGTTGGAGAATGAGATTGTGAAACTACATATTGTTTCAGAAAGAAGAAGCTTAAAATACTGGTTAAGAAGACACTGGTTGTCTTGCAACTTTCATTTCTCCTTCTTTTTCAGTATTAGAACCCATAATCTTTAGCTGGATTCATGATCTCTGGAATAAAAACTACATTTCCCAACCTCCTTGCAACTAGATGTGATCATTTCTTAAGTTCTGGACAATAACATATAAGCAGAGATGGTGTGACAACTTCTGAGAAGTCTGAAAGGGAAAGAACTGGAATGTGGACACAATTGCTGGGGCTCCAAAATTGATAAGCTGCGCTTCCTTGGAATGGAGGCCCTGAAGAGCACGGCAATGAGACAGATGGAGCCTAGGTCCCTTTCACTGTGGACTCAATGTGCCACACCAGGATGCAACATCGGAACGGGTATGTGGGAAAGAAATGAGATTTCATATTTTTAAAATCAAAGTTATTTTGGTATTTTTATTTACTTTCAAAACTCAATCCTAAGCAATATAAGCGCAATTTAAAAATCCTAGTATTTTAATTAAAATTACTTAATTTGCTTAACAAAACATAGTTTATTTTTCTGATCCTTAAACAGAGAATTTAAAATGTGATTTAATCTTTTTATGATTAACAAGTATCATTACGAAGAGCTATGTTTATATGTGCTGTCATCCAGGAGACCACAACTAGCTGCTTATGAGGATTGTGCTTGTAAGATTGTTTTCTTTGTCAGCTCCACATCTTCCTACTTCCAGTGTGCTGGTGTCTAGAAGATAGAAAAATCTTTTCAATTGTTTTCTGCTTCCCGATGGCGCAACATAGTAATGAAACATATTAAAACTGGTTAGATCAATTCCACTTCTATTTATTAAACATCTACTTAATGTGACAAGCACTGAACTAGATGCCAGGTACACACAGATTAAAAAGTATAATCTTTACTCTCAAGTTGTTTAAAATCCATTGTTAGTGACATCAACAAAATACATCAACAAAAGTCTGAAAGAGGGAGCTATTATTTTGTCTGGTTTGAGGGCAGGGTTGCTAACAGGACAGGTAGGAGAGGCTTCACAGAAAAGATGCCATTGGAGCTAAGTCTTGATGTGGGACATCACCCGAGGAAGAAATGTTGACGAAGTCTCTCCACATAGGGATATAGCTCATGAGGGCCATAGTGGAGTGAGAATGCATGGCATATTGGGGAAGTAGCTCTGGGAGATTAGGACACATGGCTAGAAAGGGAAGTTGAATCCACATTTAGAAGTACTTTAAATATTTTTTTTAAGAATTTGGTCTTTGTGGTCAATTAGGAGACACTGAAGTGTGTTGTTTGTTTATTGTATATTTCTAAGCAGAACAAAGAAATGACAAGATCTCTAATCTTAGAGAAATAAATCAGATAACACAAGATATGATTGAAGAGGACAAAGAATAGAAAAAGAATAGTATATACTACAATCAGCTCCAGTATAGATGAGAATAGGACCCGAAATATAGGCCAGCAGGGAGGGAGATGCTTGTGAGATATGTTTCTAAAGAAGCAGAAAGACTTGGCAGGATTCGTTGTATATGTGAGATGAAGAAAAGGGAGGAGTCAGATAGTTTCAATGTGAATAATGATAATTTTAACTGATATCAGACTCAAAAGGAAAATTAATGTTAGGCAGAAAGATGATTTTAGTAAATCAGGCTTTAATGAGATAATGCCTATAGAACATCAAGGTTTAATGTTCTACAGGCATTTATACTTTTCAATTATCTGCCCCTGAGGTCAGGGACCATGTTTAATTTTTTTTTTCCTGTGGTATTCCCAAGAAATGGTTCTCAATGATGCCTGCTGCACAGTAACAAGTACATGGTGAGTTAATGATGAATTCAACTAATAGAAAGGTCTAGGAAGGAGAGAGGATTTGGAAGTCAGCGATATTTGCGTGATCCTTAAGGCTGTGGGGATAGATGAACAATCAAAAGCATGAACAAAGGTGGAAAGAGAATTTAGGAACCATAGGAAATCTTTACTTAGGAATAAAGAGGATAGATAGTGAGGATATTTCAGAAGGGGTGATCAGATAAAAAAATGTATTCTAGAAAATATAAGACAGTTTTAAAATTGAGATAGTGGTGAATTCTATTAAATGCCATCAAGGAGGGAAGTTTCACAAGGACTACAGTCAATGGATTTGGAATTAAGAATGACAGTGATCATTTAGAGAGCAATTTCTACAGAGGGATGATTTTCAAACTTCACTGTGTAACAGAATCATCTGGGGGGTGAGGGACTTGTTTAACACAGAATTCTGGGCCACACCCCACTCAACCTCCAATTCTGAACCAATAGGTCTGGGATATTTGCATTTTAACAAATTCCCAAGTAATTCTGTTGTTGCTGATCCAGGACCATACTTGGAGAACCAATGCTATAGTGTAACAGAGAGAGAAGACTGGATTATTTGAGGGTGATAGAGAGATAGTTTACTAAATGAAAATTTGCTGGAAAGACATACACGCACACACACACACGCGTACATACACACACACACGCACACACACACAGGGAAGTGTGTGCATGTGCGGCTCCTCTGTAGTCTCTAATTAAGACTTCATCACCTCCTGGTGGAGAAGCAACAGAATAGATTTTTCTTAAATATTTGAAGCTGAAGAATTTTTGCCAAGACATGTAACTTCTTTGAATGTCTGTTTCCTATTTTGTATTAATAGCAGTAATAATAAAACCAACCACTGTGCATTGTTCTTAAGAGTAAATGAAATAACATACCAGTGATGTGGTACCATTTACCTCAGTATTTTGTGCTCAAATAAATACTTGTTGAATCAGACCATATTCATTATTTAACCAAAGACCAAATAGTCTGTACATATATTAATGTACTGGCAATAATAAAAACTGCCTATGCAAACTTCCTGCAGTCTTCCAAAATATGTTTTTATAATTGCCACTCCAGTGCATCTATAAATTATAAATTGAGCAAATATAAAAGGCTTGATAACTGTTTTTAGGGACAGTGGAATTTAATCATATCACAAAGCTTTTCCTTCTTTCTCTTTGAATATGTGCTGTTCCAAAATTTTCATTTCCTGAAATATTTTCCTCTGGACACTTTTTAAAATAAACATTTTATTTAATCATTTAACATTTATTTCATTAATGTGATAAGTGAATATAAATCACTAAAACGTGTTTGAGGAAAGACTAAGAAAATCTATTCAAATAAAAAATGTGAATGTTTGCTAAAGAATTTAATAGGAAGCCAAAGCAAACACTGCCAGTATTCTTTATTAAACAAATGAAGTAGTCCTTTAAGTCATACTATGTTTAAATAATGAATCCATAAGATTAAATAAACAAACCAGGATTTTGAAAAATAAAATTTAAATGTCTTACAAATATTCTAATCCAGTAATTATATTTAAGTAGGCAATAGTAATTGAATGTGTCTTTATGGTTATATAACAATAATATTTTAAAATTTTGTCTGCACATTAAGGAAAATATTATCTGATGATATTTACTTCATATAATTATTCTGAAGGTTAAATTAAATAATATACATAAAATATTTATGTTAATTGGAGCAAAGTAAACATAATAATAACAATAGTAAACATAATAGCTATTACTATTTTTACCTGAAATTATGATCAAGTCATTATTTCTTAACTTAAACTAGTTTAATCACTGTTATTTTATCATGTAGTAGATATTATCATTAGCCTCACTTTATGGGTGAGGGAAATTAGGCCTTAATAAGATGAAGTAAAATCCTAAGTAACAAAACTAGTGAGTAGTGGAGCCAGTGTTAGAATCTAGGCTCTCTAACTCCAGAACTCACCCTGTCCCCTTCACATAACCACTACTGTAGAACACCTCCACGTGTTGGTGTGTACAGTATGTACAAACCTAACTGAAATGTTAGGGAAAGCATAATACTGAATATGCATCCAATGCATTCAATTTGAAGGATTTAATTACAAAGCATGCTTGAAGTTAATTTGAATACAGAAAATGTGTCTGATAGGAGACTGCGATCATATAGACGGTTACCAAAACATGCCAAATAAAATGCTACACAAACTTTGCAAATCATGTATCTGATAATTGGTTTGTATCTATAATAAATAAAGATCTCTTACAACTCAGTAATAAAAAGAGAACCCAATTGAAAACCGGTCGTGATCAGATAATAGATATTTCTCCAGAGAAGATATATAAATAGCCAATAAGCACAAGAAAAGATTTTTGATATCATTAGCCATCAAGGAAATGCAAGTCAAAAGCACAATGGGATACCATTTCACATGCACTAAGATTGCTAAAATCAAAAATCAAATAATAACAAGTTATGGTAAGGATGTGAAAATATTGGAACTCTCATACATTGCTGATGGGAATATAAAATAGTGTTCAGCCACTTTGTAAAACAGTCTAGCAGTTCCTCAAATGATTACAAATAGAGTTCCTATATGACCTAGCAATTCCACTCCTAGATATATACCCAGGAGAAATGAAAACATAGTCCACACAGAAATTTACATATGAATGTTTATAGCAGCATTATTCATATTAGCTAAAAGGTAGAAACAACCCAACTATCTATCAACTGGTGAATGAATAAAAAGTGTATATTCATACAATGGCATATTATTTGGCCACAAAAAGGAATGACATACTGATATATGCTACGTCATAGATGAAACTTGAAAACAGTATGCTAAGTGAAAGAAGCCACACGAAAATCAATTGTGTTTCTATACACTAACAATGAACTATCTGAAGAAGAAATAAATAAAATAAATCCATTTACAGTAGCATTAAAAATAAAATACTTAGGAATAAGTTTAACCAAGGAGGTGAAAGATCTTTATGCTGAAAACTGTAAGACACTGATGAAATAAATTTAAGAAGACTCAAATAAATGCAAAGATATCCCATGTCCATGGATAAGAAGAATTAATATTGCTAAAATGTCCATATTACCCAAGGTGATCTATAAATTCAATGCAATCCCTATCAAAATTTCAATGACATTTTTCATAGAAATAGAAAAAACAATCCTAAAACTTATATGGAATCATAAAAGACCCTGAAGAGCTAAAGCAATCTTGAGAAATAAGAACAAAGCTGGAGGCATCACTCTTACTGATTTCAAACTATATTACAAAACCATAGTAATAAAAGCAGTATGATAGTGGCATAAAAAAGACATATAGACCAATGGAATATAATTAAGAGCTCAGGAATAAATCAATGCACATATGGTCAACTAATATTTGACAAGAGAACCAAGAATATTTAGTGGGGAAAGGATAGTCTCTTCAACAAATAGCACTGGTAAAACTGGATATCCACATGCAAAAGAATAAAATTGGACCTCTGTCTCACATTACTCATAAAAATTAACCAAAAATGGAATTGAAATTGGTCTTGGCAATGATTTCTTGGCTATAACACCACAAAGCACAAACAACAAAAGCAAAAGTTAATAAGTGGGACCACATCAAACTAAAAAACTTCTACACAGCAAAAGATGCAATCAACAAAATGAAAAGACAACCTACAAAATGTGAGAAAACATTTTCAGATATTTTCAAATATTTGATAAGGGGTTAATATCCAAATTATATAAGGAACTAATTTAACTCAATAGAAGAAAACAAATAATCTGACTTAATAAATGGGCAAAGAACCTAAATAGACATTTTTCCGAAGAAGACGTACAAATGGCCAACATGTACATAAAAAGGTGCTCACCATCACTCATCATCATGGAAATGCAAATCAAAACCACAATGAGATATCACCTCACACCTGTTAGAATGTCTATTATTAAAAAGACAAGAGGTAAGTGTTCAGGAGGTTGTGGAGAAAAGGATACCCTTGCGCACTGTTGGTGGAAATGTAAATTGATATAGATGTATGGGAAACAGTATGGAGTTCTCTTTAAAAATTAAAAATAGAACTACCATATGATCCAGCAATTCCACTTCCGAGTATATTCTCAAAGGAAATGAAATCAGCATCTTAAAGAGATATTTGCACTCTCATGTTCATTGCAGCATTATTCACAATAGCCGAGATATGGAAACAGCCTAAATGCCTATCAATAGATGTGTGGATAAAGAAACGTCTGTGTGTGTGTGTTGCCTTGGGTTAGAGGAGGTTGGGGAGCGAATGGTGGGTAGGTAAGGATATGATGCTAAAGAATATGAGTTTTCTTTTGGGGATGATTAAAATGTTCTAAAATTGACTGTGATGGTGTTTGCACAGATCAGTGAAAATATTAAAAATCATTGAATTGTACACTTTATATGGTGAATTGTATGGCATGTGAACTATATCTCAGTAAAGCTGTTAAAAAATGAGACCCTTTTTTGTGAGGGTGTATTTGTATATGTGTATACTTAAAAAGATGATTATTGAATGTGGACAGGTCCAGTGTCAAAGGTTTAATCACAACATAATTAAAACTCTGAATACTGACATTAATATAATTTTTTTAGAATAATAAGATAGAGCAGAAATCCAGAAACTGATATGTTTATATATTAAACAATATATAGTGACAATCTTACAAAATAAGAGAAAGAAGTGATGTTTCATAAAGCTAATATTACATTATGTAAGATTTAAAAGAAGAATTTAGAGTCACACTTAAAATAAATTCCAGGTTGAAGACAACACTACATACAGAAAAATAAGCAGCAAATAGCACTGAATATTTATGGAACTTCTAGGAAAATAACTTACTAAAGTGAAAGCAATAGAATACATTTAAAAGATAAAGATCACTAAATTTGATCCTATAAAATGAAAAACTTCCTTAAAATAAACAAAATTCCCTAAAATAGAAGAGTAAAGCAACCAACAGAACAATAATTTTTAAGTATGACAAAAGGTTATTATTTAAATTATATAAAATACATAACATTTTAAGACAAACATGAAGACCTACCTCAATGAATGGATGTGCAAAAGGAAATGCCATTAGCAAATAAAAAGAATTTGGCTCAATAGTAATAAAACACAAATTCAATAATGATTTAACTGTTTACAGCTGTTAAATGCATTAAAGTGGAAAATGCTGATGAAGTTTCAGTAAAGCCAATTCTTTAATACTTCGTTTGCGATGTTGTTCATTATTATATTTTTGTTAAGAATTTGGCAATTCGTATAAAAACCATACTCATGTTTATATTTTTTTATAATATTACTTCTGCAATTTACTTTAATAACTCAAAATAAAAATATACCTGTATACATGTCAATATTTATTACTGTACTTTCTGGAAAAAATCTAAATATTCAACAATAGGGAACATTTAATAATTAAACTAGAGTACATGAACTCCATGGAATAGTATGCAGTCACTAAATGAGAAATATGATGATTATTTAACAACATGAACAGATGATTGTGATGGTATAGTAAACAAAACAGATAAGCAAAGCTTCAAAATCAAAACCCCCACAAGAATACAAACTATTATTATTATATTAATTATATAATAATAAAATTATTATATGCAAGAGTTAGGTGGAGACAGGAAAATAAAAAGCTTGATTTGTTAGAAGGGAGGTACTGTAGGTAAATATTTGAAATTTTCTTTTAATTTTCATTAATATTATGGACAGGAAATAAGAGATATATAATGCAGCTGAGATGAAGGGCTATTAGTTACATTTACCAAAGCTGATTTCTTTAACAAATGGTGGAGTAAAATAGTTGAGAAGATATGAGGTAAATTGTTAGAGATGTCAGATACAGTTTATACAGTTTATTAAAACATTAAATTAAAATTTAGCAAAAAATTTGAAGGCCTTTTAGGAAAGTTTACCTTGATGTTCAACTCCTTACCCCAAATTTGGGAAAGGAACTGCTGTAGGAAATGCCATCCTACCAACTTGTCCCCAGTGGTGGGTCCATGAGAACTGAGTGTTGAAATGAAGAGTTTTCATGTGAAACCAGAAGGAGATGGTACCTAAAAACAGTAAAGTGGATAAATCCATCCATGAATGCTGACCCCATCAAACTAGAAGATGGGACCAGAGGGTTGTAAAACCAAAGGTGCCAAAGTTGGATGTAGAACCAGAAATATGAACAAGTGCAAAAAAGCCAGAATCAGACATTCTGCTTTATAATCATCTGAGATGATTTTTAAAATCATCATGCTACTTAGTATGTAGAACACTGGAAAGATTGCTATCAACCTTACAACAACAAACACAAAAAGCCAGATAATTTGAAAAATCACTTTTTTTTTTCCATAGAACCATCAGAAATCTGAGATCACTGGGCAACTAAAATCTAAGGAAACACAGATACCTTCAAGGAGAGATAAGACAGGAGAACGTAGGGCTTACCTGGGTCTGATTTACCAGATACTGCACAAGCTGGTAAAAAGTCTGCTAAAAACTTCAACAATTGCTTAAGGCCACTGTGGGCTAATACGAGAATATAGAATGCCTGAAACCAGCAGACAAAAAGGGAAATAGCTCCATATTCAGTATGCTCTACTGATCTCAAGAAATGCTCACCAAAAACAGTGAGGGCAGGGTGAGAATCCTGATAAAGCTATCCTAGGATCTGGGGAAGGAGAAAATCAGCCATAGTGGGAAGGTCACAAAGACCTGCCTGGGTTTCTCTCCTTTTTTTCCTAAAGAACAAAAGCCTTAAGCTGCTGGGGGAAGGGCGACCCCTGTTGCGCTTAGAGTATTGGTGAAGACCCACTAATGCTAATAGAAGGGAACAGAGAAATCTTCTCTACCCCTGAAGGAGGAGCAAGAACACTCTGGCAAACTAGCCACTACCCTAAATACAAAGTAATTCTATGGGGATTCGAAATACATGGTGCACTGAGAGTAAACTTGGGAACAACATTCCCCACACTTATTTAAACTTTGACTAAATTGACTCAATGCCCCCCATACTAAAGGCCTAGCAGAAGAAAAGTTATACTCATTTTCATGCATAAAATCTATTTATCTTAATCTATACTGTACTGCACAAGATGTCTAGCTTTCAACAACAACAAAATACAAGGCATACAAAGAAGCAAGAATAAAATACAACACAATTTTAAGAGACAAAGCAATCAAAAGACTAGACTCAGATATAACACAGATGTTGAAACTATCAGACGGGAAATTTAAAATAATTAATATGTCACAGGATCTAGTGGAAAAGGTGGACAATATGCATGATTAGATGGATAATATCAGGAGAGGGATGCAAAGTATAAGAAAGAATCAAATAGAATTGCTAGGAAAAAATCATTTTAAGAGAGATGAAGAGGCCTCTAATGCCTACTAGAGTCATCAGTAGAATCGATATAACTAAATGAAGAACCAGTGTACTTGAAGACAGACTGATAAAAATCACCCAAACTGAAAAAGGAAGAGAAGGAAGAGGGGAGGGAGAAACAAAACAGAGCATTCAAGATCTCTGGGACAATATCAAAAGTCTAACATATGTGTAATTGGAATCTCAGAAGAGAAGAGAGTGAATGGGGCAGAAGAAATATTTGAAGAAATAATGGCCCAAAATTTTCTAAAATTAATCAAAGATTCCAGTCAACAGATCCAAGAAGTTCAGAAGATATGAAGCAAGACAAAAATAAACACACAAAATATCCAAAAATAAAGTCATTATATTCAAACTACTGGAAGCAACGGGAAGATGACTTTTCCAGAGAACAAAAAATTAAAAAAATTATTGCCAGAATATCTGTGCTGCAATAAATCTTAAGGAATTTTGTTCAAGCAGAAGGAATGTGAAACTAGACAGAAATTTGGATGTAAATAAAGAGTGTTAGAAATGAAATAAATGAAGAAAAATATAATTCATTTTCCTCTAAGAGATAAATGATGATCTAAAATAAGAGCACTGGCAATGTACTGTGTAAAATATATTATATAAAAGTAAGTATATTATATAAAGTAAAAGGTATGATAAAAAGAACACGAAGTACGGGAGCATATGTAAAGCTTAATATTTCTTGAGAATGGACTCTTATTAGGTAAATATCTAAATTTTAAACCTTATGGAAACCATTAAAGCACTTAAAAAAGGTATAAATAATAAGTCAATAGTGGAGACAAAAGGGAAACCTAAAAATGCTTGACATAAAGGAACAGAGAAAAAGAGGAAATAAAAAACAAATGGAACAAATAAATAGCTAATAAGATGGCAGAGTTCAATTGAATCATACAAAGATAATGTTAAATATGTCATGTAATCATACCAATTAAAAGATAGGGATTCTTGGATTGGATAAAAACCAAGACTAATTCTATGCAGTCTATAAGAAATCTAGCTTAAATAGAAAACATAGGTGCAAAACGAAAGAATGAAAAAATTACATACCACACAAACTCTAATCAAAGGAAAGCTGGAGTAGCTATATTAATATCAAAGTAGATTTAAGAACAAAAATATTGCCAGTGATAAAGGGAAACAATTCTTAAAGGAGTCAATTCATTAAAAGGACATAATAATGATAAATGTTAATGAACTTTATAACAGCTTCAAAATCCATAAAACAAAAACTTATAAAGCTGAAAGAAGAAATCAACAGATCTACATTTATAGTGGAAGACTTGACTCTTCTTTTTCAGTAATTAATATAACAACTAGATAGAAAATGAGGAAGGATGTAGATTTGAACAACACTGAAAATTAACTTGACCTAATTGACTTTTATAAAACACTCCCTTGACATCAGCAAAATACAGAGTCAGGTACAAAGAGAATATTCACTAAGATGTAATATATTCTAGACCATAAATCAAACCTTAGACAAATTTAACAAAATTGAAATTAGACAAAGTATGTTCTCAACCATACAGAATTAAACAAAAATCAATAGCAGAGATTTTTTAAAATAATCGTAAATTTTAACGGATTTTTAAAAATAATCATAAATTTTAACGTTTGCTTTGCTTGTTAGAATTTTGTCATCAGTCCTCATTACTACTTCTTTTATATTTTAAAAACTATTGGTTGACGAAGGTAGAGTCAACCCTTTATAATGAGAAGGTCAATGAAATTTATTTGGAGGGATTCCTGGTGAGGATGGAACGATCAGAATGAGTCAAGGACCAGCAGTTATGTTTGGTCAGACAGGGCAGCAGTTCAGATATTCAGGCAGAGGAGGAAAAGATTAGCAAGGATTCAGCAACAAGAGTTCAGAATGAGGAGGTCAGAACTCAGAATGCTAAAAATGAAGCCCTAGCTTGAAAAGCCTAGTAAATCAGCAGGTCAAAACAGGGCTTAGAAATAGGATTCTGAGGCAAAGATTTACTATGTCTTCTATCTTTTCTTTGGAGACAGAAACTGGTCTCAGAGTTTGGTTTGGTTGCCATGAAACAGCTAATACCATTAGAAGGCACACAGTTGTGACTTTTATTGTGAACAAAGAGAGATTAGCACCTTCTGAAGGTCCTGAAGTTGTGACGAATTAGCAATATACCTTCTAATATTTGCTTTCATTTGTTCTCTACCTGTTTCCTTTTCCTCTTTCTGTTATTTCACTGGGATTGTACCCTCTAAAAAAGTAGCAGCATATTATCTTTGCTTCAGAATCTGTTTTAGTCTAGAGCAATAAAGCTCCTCACATGTTAATATTCATAAGAATTACCTGGGGAATTCAATAAATGCGCATTCTGATTCAATATTCTTTGGCTAGGGCCTCAGAATCTGCATTTCTAACAAGATCCCAAGTGATGCCAATGCCGCTGGTCTGTGGACCAGTTTTTGAGTCACAAAGTTGTAGAAAGCACAGGATAAAACAATTGGTATGAGAAGTGTTGTGGTAACACCCCCTGGTATGCTATGGTGTTACAATTATTAAGGCTTTCACCTCTTGGTTAATTGAGCTCAGGTGCAGGTGGATGACGTAGCATTAGAACATTGTGTCTCCTGTATTTTAACATTGTGGGAACAATGATAATTATAAGGATTGTGGTCTTGGGTGGCTGCTTTTGACATCATCAGAAGCCTTGCAAAAAAAAATTATAGGCTAAAGAAAACTTTTAACCTATGTCATGCTGTGACAACCAGAGGACCTTACAACAGCTTTAGAGAAACTATCTCCTGCAGCTGCAGGACTGACTAGGCTAAAATTTAAGCCTTTGATCTGAGTATACGGTGGCAAGTCTGCGAAGAACACTAAATGTGCAGCCTCGATAGTTCTTATATATCTAAATCAGAGCTTTGTTAAAAGAGTTGGGATCCTGGGAAATGGGATGAAAACATTTGTGTGAATGAGCCTGAGAACAATTAACCTCCAATTTCTCTGAATCCTCTGAACATCAGAAGCAAGTCCTCACTCCTTCCCAGAGGCCAGGAGCCTCCTCTTACCTGAAGAATATGCAATTATGCAATGACCTCACGTTAAGGAGGTACCTCAGAAGATGATGCTTGTTATCAAGACCTGCTCCCCATCATATTTTATTGCCTTCAGACAATAACCTGGGTCAGGTCTCAGCACAGCCTGAGCAGGGAAGTACAAGGCCACTTCAGGAAGAAGCAGTTACATACCAAAAAAAAAAAAAAAAAAAAATTGTAGAACCAGGATATACACACGTACCAGCAGGAACGTGGGAGTACATTAAGATACTGAGGGGCTAACTAGGCAGTGGTGCAGCATATAACTGGGTAAGGGAGAATCCGTTGTCATGGTAGGGGTCTCTGATATGACTCGGGATTTAGTGTTCTGATAAGTACATCTGTAGCTGCAACTTTCTTGGCAGAGGATTGAAGAACTGGTCAGAAGGCTCAGTGTGGTGGAAATTTTAGAATATGGATTTACTTTGTGGGAGTCTGGACTATGTTCCCTGAGCAGCAACAGAGAAAACTTTCTTCTCTAAAGCAGTAAGGAATGCACTGTTGAAGGGGACCTCAAGTAGTTTGAGAAATTTGGCTATGGCATTCCTCTGAAGGCTATAGTTGACAATGAGAGATTCTGCCATGGAAATTGGATCCCCAAAATCAGGATGGTAAGATTTCATAATAAGAGGCTGGTGACAGCATTATTCATCACAAGTAAAGGGACATATTTATTGTAATGACAAGAGTGGCAACCAGTGAGCCTTGGACTCAGGAACTTCCTGTGATGACTAATAGATTATAGATTTCTTAAAGCTAAGGTAGAGGGGAAGTTGACTTGGGTGTTGCTTGATTTGATACTCAGCAAGCAGAAGGCCACTATCAATTGCAGCAATAGAAAAATCATGATATCTAATCCCGTTTCCAGAGATAGGATAGTTTACAAAACTAGTTTATTGAAAAAAGGTCAATTCTCTTGAAAAAGAACCTGAAATGCCACTTCAAGTACATGCGATAAATATATACAGATCCTTCCCTTAATGACCTGTGTTCAAGATAATTGTGCTCCGTGGAATACTCCAACTTTTTGAGTGATGTAAGATATCAGCGCTGAGCTGATACTGATACTAGGAGATCTGAAATACTATTCTGGTCCTCAGGTTAAAGTGGGGATTTATGGAAGTCAGATAATGTATGGACTTTTAGCCTAAGGTTTCTTTTTTTTTTTAAATTATGTGTCCAGTGGGTTCACAGATCCAACCTGTAGTTGTACTCCAAACATATACTAGTAGCTGATAGAATTCTCATACATAAAAGCCAGTTGAAAGCCACTATAACTAACTCCCCATTCTCCAGGTTAAGCATATCAGAAACAATACAATATCCTAAGAGAAATAGAAGAAATTAGCACCTCTATCAAACACTTGCAAGATACAATGTGGTCTCCATCATATATCCATTCAATTTACTCACCAGATCTCTGCAAAAACCAGATGGGGCACAGTTGGTGACTATGGTCTACTGTAAATTTAAGGTGCACGTGTGGTGGTGGTGGAGGACATTGGTAGCTTCACTTTCAGCTTCCATGGCATCAGTATGACTCTGATACTTGGTATGCAGCTATTAATTTGGGGAATGCTTTCCTTTGATCTCCAGCAGTAGGAAGAATCAAAAGCAATTTTCATTTACATAGCAAGGATAGCATTATGCCTTCCCTATCTCTTTTCATAGATATCAGACCTATGTTGCACTATCTCACTGCCTATTCCTGTCCTTTTTCCCTCTAGCCATCACAGGCATTTTCCTCAATAAATAACTTGTAGAAATTATCCCATTTTGGAGGGGGATATTTCTTGGATGAGCCAAACTAACATAAGGTGGAAGTGAGATCGATCTTATTTGCCATCACTCTCAGTCATCCATTTATGAAATTTCTAGTTCCCCTTCCTACAAACAGGCTTTTTTGAGTTAGAGTTCCTTGGTCATAGCTAGTGGAGTACTTCCTTCAGGAGACAAAGTAAGATCCATGGAATTGGAAGCTGTGATTACCACTTGGCCATTTTATATTAAGTATGACAGTGAACCAACAAAGCTGGGGATAATTAATCCCAATTACCGTGTGGAGCTAGGGCTGGGACTACAAAATTGAGGGTATAGTATAATTATGTCTGGTACCCAAGAAGTTACTGGATTATTTATGGGTACTTCTGTGGTCAATGATAAGCATGAGTGGGCAATTCCATGAAACATGGCAAGACAATTTAGGGAATGATATCTGCCTAATTCTAAATGCTGGCCAAGGGTGAGGGAAGTCTAGAATGAGGTAGAGGAGAGAGATGATAACTATTAACTATGGCTCCAAAAGCAACTGCATCAGTGATTTTAGCTTATATTGATAATCTTATTGAAATCCTTTTAGATTTTAACTGGCTATTTTTTTCAAGAATGAAACGTGTATTTATTCTCTCAGGAAAGAAGTGAGGACTTCTTATTCTTGTATGAAATCTGGTTATTATAAAAGAGTAAGAGCAGATCTGTGAGGTACAAGGGGTGGACTATGCTAGATCAGTTCATGCACCAGTCCCTATTTACTCAACATTTTCTGTCCCCTGGGTCTCAGGTGTTACCTTGCTTCCCAGCCTGAGTAGCCATGGTAACGGCTCACACTAATTCTTCAGTTATAAAGCCCTGACTGCTGCTGCTTCACTTCATAGTCTAATAATACTGATGTCTTAGCTTCCCCTGAGGGGTGAGGACTGATCCTAGAGGCAGTTGTTCCAAACATCCTTTGCAGACATCCCACATGACTGACAACCAGCTACGTTTTCTTCAGAAACTGTAATGCACTAGTACTTCGTATTTGCGTCCTCTTTTTCCCTGCCTTTGCTTTTCTTTTGTCTTTTGCTTACCTGGGATTGGACTTGCTAATAAAGTATTAGAACATAATACTTTTGTTTTGTTTTCTTAGGAACCAGGCTAAATAGCAATGTATAATAGGAAGTCTTTTAAATTTTTTTCCTGTCTCTCTTCCATTTTAGATTAATATTCTCAAGAGCAAAGATCATGTCTTAAATCAGGGTTTAGCAAACTTATTCTATGAAAGAATGAGATGATAAATATTTTTTTGGCTTTGCAAGCCATATGAACATGGTCTCTATTGCAATTGCTCAACTCTGCTGCTGTAGTAAGAAAGCAGTCACAGACAATACATAAATGAACATGGTTGTATTCCAATAAAACTTTATTTACAAAATTAGACTATAGACTGGATTTTGAACACAGGTGTTAGTTTTGCGGACCCCTTTATTAAATTAAAAACAAAATGATGTGATGAAAAGAATTAGTTTTCCATAAAAATAGATCTGGATTTGAAGTGTAGTTCTACTATTTACTACTGTGTAATTGTGCAAGTTATTTTATTTTTCTGAGCCTCAATTTTCTCATTTGTTAAAATGGGCCTTGTAACCTTTCATATTTTTATAATAATTAAATGAGATTATTTTTTGCAAAATATTTGACATAGAATAAATGTTCCATAAATTGAAGCAATTGTTTTATTTTATTTTGTTTTTTTCTGAACAGGACCTGCCATATAACCCAGAACACTTTAGGTGTTTAATATATGCTGATTAAAAAAAATAGAAGATATCAAATCAGCAAACTGCTTTCTGCTCAGTTTGGGATACCCTAAGCAGGCTTTCCTAACATCTTTCTTGTCCTTCATATAAATGCACAGGTCACCTGTGCATAAGGTGTATACTGTACTTCGAGTAGTAAATCATTAAATTGGGATTTTTGCCATAAATCAGCCTCACGACTTTCAGTCACATGAGTTTTCCAAAAGTCTGATCACTAGAGAAGTCTGATCACTGATGTTCCCACAGATCAAATGTATTTGAATATAAAAGCTACCTGAAGATGTTTCTTCTCCTCCAGATCTTCTTTAAGTTTGAGAGAACCTGGGCTGTTTTTAAATCTTGCAGTGTATTAAACAATAAAGAAATGCAAAATGAAGTTAAAATAATGTAGTATATTTTAAATGTTTACATGGAATAAAATAAAGCTTGTAACCCTTAAAATGAAATGTATTATATTTCCTTTTTACTACAGACCGTCAGAGGTCTGAATATGAGGCCCTTTATGACTGAGGGATTGGGACAAATGGACCTCAGGTTCCACTCCTCTGAGCTTATCCTTGCTCAATTCATAAGAGTTCTAACTTGTTGGCACTTAAGAGCATTTTTCAACAACTATTTTATGCTTCTGAGAAATAGTTCTACACTTCCATAAAATGCACCTGGAAATACTGGTGTATTTTGGATAACAGCTTTCATATTTTAACATTAGATCTGATAACTTACTCTATAGTGAAATGAGAAAAACAGAAACTTAGCCAGAAGAAATACTATAAAATGCAGCTCAGGTTGATATACCTAAAACTGTACATAGGTAATGAGTAGTGTCATCCTACTTAGGGAAATATATTTTAGAAATAAATGCTATTTCTTTTATTAAGTTTAAAAAAGTGATATATACATAGGCAGCATAAAAAGTATATAGCAGTAGGAACTTTTCAATACAGATTGGTATAAATTATCCTTGAGTCTTCCAGAACTAAAATGCTTTGGAATAATCTTTAATCCTCATGAGTGTGTCCACATCCACAAAATTGAGTAATAAAGACAATGAAGACCATAGTCACAAAATCTTGTTGTAGACAAGAGGTTCACAAGATGGCAAGGGATTGTGTCTTCCTTGTGATTACATACAGGTGAATATCCTCTGGTTATCAGAATTCCAATTATATCAACTACTATTTATAGAGCAGTATATATTGTGGCAGTTACTCTGCTATGAATGTTCACTTAAGACTCCTTAAGAATAGTTACCGTCTCATATTTATCAATGCAACCATAGTGCTGAGGAGACAAATAAGAGCTTGATAATTATTTGTGGGATGTTTTTGAACGAATATGCTATCACATTTGATTTTCACACTGACCCCATGAGATATGTTTTATAATCCCAATTTTATAGATGAGAAGCTGAGGTCAAGTAGCTAGCAAGTAGTAGAGTTAAGACTCAGTTGGGATCCACTATGCTTAGATGTCTGGGAGGCAGAATATTGTGACACAGACATATGGAATTGGCTTGATTGACTTTATTTGCATATAAAAAAGCACATTACAAGGAGGAGACTTTCTCATATGAACACCTATCTGAGGCCAGAAGTGTGACTAAATGGGTAGCTTTGATCCAATTGAACGAAAGTGGTCATGATATTATTAGTCCATAGCGTCTATTCTGTATTAGACATTGGATAGGTTTTTGTTTCTAATTCTTATACCTTTGATGTTTTCCTGAAAACCTGGGCCAGTACTTCCATGAACAACTGGAATGTGTTAATATTTTAATTATTTGTCTTTATGTATTTTTTTCTTTTTTAGACCCATATTTTCAAGGGCGAAGATCAAATCTTATAATATGATGCAGAATGATATGATGAAAGAAAGTGAAATTTCACAGTTAAACAGATTGTCTCATTTTACAGGCAATGAAACTGAGGATTAATAAAATGAAAGTCACACTGCTGTTAGGCGGAAGAGCATGGATGAGAATCCAGGTTAGTATTCAAAAGCTCATAATTTTCCCATGTCCCTCATACCCTTGAACAATGATAAAGGATTGAACTATATGATGGTGATGATTTTTGGTCCAAATGTGTAGTTGGATTCTTTCTGCACTGATTAAACACACATCTGGATTTATTGATGTCTTGTATTTTTGTAGTTTGAACATGGGAAAAATAAATCAGACAGTGGAAGCAGGTATAAAAGAGAAACCATGAAATTAGTTGCAGAGTACAAATGTTAAAAGTTTCAATCACCTATATTAATTGTGCTGTAGTGCTTGGCTTTCTGTAAGTAGTGAACTCAGATCCTGGCTGTAGCTTTGATTATAGCAGCTCCATCTTCCAGATGATGAAATTAGGTTTGTGTGGCTTGAGAAGTAATGTAAGATCTGACCTAAGATAGTTTCTGATCAGGTTGGGCTGTGACTGAACATACTACTATGTTAGAGCCTTCTTCTCCCTGGTACATGGCAGACATAGTTCTGTGGAACCTGATAAAGTGATGTCTAAGCTGGGAGTGAAGACCTACAGCACCTAACGGGACTTTTGAGTGACTAGGCACTTTTGTGACAAGTGAGCCAAGTGTTGGGCTCCAACAGTACCACAAGTCTTCAGGGAACATTCTATGTCCTACAAGTTGGCCAATAATTCTGCTGTTGATAACTTTTCTGACCTTCTGTGGAGATGATGTGTGCTAAGAACTCTATTTAGAAAAGACTAGAGGGGCACGTTTCAATCTGGTTGTAGAGAAGTGACCACAGAGACTGGTCCTTGTTGGGTGGTCTGGAGCAGGGTATTGTTCCAGTTCAAAAGGATAAATTGGAAATTGGCCTACATACAAAGTCATGAAACAGTCTAATGTGTTCTGGAAGAAATCATTCATGAAGTACTGCATTTTGAGGATCTGGTACATATTCCAAACATCAACACAGAATATTTAAATTTATTTAATCATTTATTCTTTCATTCAACAAATATTTATAGGCAGCCAACCATTGGGGCAGGCCCTATTCTAAACCACTGAAGCTCAAAGATGAATGAGATACAGTCCTTGCCTTCAAAGAGCTCACAATTTAATGGGGAGACAGATGTATTATTGGGCAATTATAAAACAAGGTGGAATATTATTAGCAAGTGTAAAACTGCGGGGAATATTATTGGAATACCAAGAAAGGACCTCTAAAGCAGTCTAGTGTGTGAATGGGGTTTCAGGGAGACTTCCTGGAAAAGGTGGCTCTTGTGTTGAGGCTCAAAATAGATGCTATAGTATACCTGGAAAAATATAGGGAGAATATAGGGAGAATAAGCAGCAATATGTCTTTTTTTTATTGAGAATGTCATGGGGCTTATTGTTGATGGGGCACAGTTAAGGTGATTATAATACGTCCAGAGGCAATCTTCTTGGTCTAAAATCGTAGCCATATTGCTCTCTCTTAAGTTCTAATTTGATGTGATCTACAGATATCCATAACTTGAGTGCCCAATAATCATTACAACAAAATACCTTGTGCTCTGTTTCTGGATAAAGATGCCTAAGGCTTGGTAAGATCTGTTGCTTTCCGCAGGGGCCAGACTACGACATTAAACAGAAATGTAACTGGGACTACCATCCCTGCATCTTTTAGGTTTTAATGGTGGCACTAATCTTCACCATTCTCCTTGGTATATGATATTGTTTTTGACTTATTATCTTGGTCTATGCAACAAGAGCAATTTCAAAGATTTCCATTTGGTTTTCCCCACTATAATAGTCCTAAATCCATAAGCTGAGAATCCAATGTGGGGGTTACTTTAACTGCCTAACGTGTTAATTCTAATTATAAGGTTGATAACTGAGGAAGTAACCACTGGGTGGATCCCTTGAACTTGTAAGTCAGACTTCAGCTATATCTAAATAAACTGCACTTATTACCTGGTGTCTGTAAGCCTCCACTTCATAATCGTCCTTCGGACCTCTGGGATTCAATGTTAATTCAGACCCTGAATCAGTATCCTTGATATGTCTGGGTATTCCCCCTTCCCCATTGTATTCAGTTACCCAAGTTTATGGCCACAGATTCCATTAGGGAATAACTGGAGAACTTATTACATGAATTTATTGCAGTATTGCAGTGTTCTTTCTTTCAGGGATAATTTCAAGTCAAGGGAACCTGGAACTGAAAACTGAGCAAGGGATTGCAACTTTCTTTCTGACTGTAGAAGTTAAGCATCATCATTATTGGCTACTACTGGTCTATTTTGCCCCTATAGATGTCACGTTATATTAACTATCTCCACAACTCCCTGTGGGTCAAGACCTCTTGGCTACTTTTCTGTTCTTGCATGTCATTATGATAATTGCAGCATCTCCTCTTTTGGCTGTTAAGTACCCCCACCTACCCTCTAGTACTTCGGGGCCCCTTCATCTCCCATAACTACTAATGAGCTTAGTTCTGTGATTGCCTCTTCTACAGTCAGCCCCAGCTTATAGAGGAGAGCCACCATAAATTTTTGTGATACTCTTGTCCCTCCCACTACTGCATTTTAGTGGACTTAGTGAATGATATGATGTTCTCTAGGCTTTACCGTAGACCATAATCTTCTGGCCTTTTAATATATTCATTCCAGTATGTCCACTTCCCTTAGTCTCTTTGTTTCTTCCTCACAAACTATCAGCAGGGGCAACCCAAGCATTTCTATTTCTCTCAGCATTGGCCATAGCTTTTCCCAAACATCTAAGAGTTTCTTTAGTAATATCTGCTGCATCCTTACCAAGGTACCAGCTTGGAAGTGGGGCTCCCTCCCTAAGACTAGTCTTCAGACTTCACTGGGATAGGTATGGCTGCAACCGATGGCCAAAATATTTGCTCGATTTCTTGGGTTAGAATTGGTCTGCCAATTGTCAGACGGCAAGAAATAACCCTTTGGAGTAGGTGAACTGAGGCTGGTGGATATGCGTGGAGAAGGAGTTGGGGTACCACTTTGAGTGCAAGTCCTGGAGTGCATGAGTGTTAATAACAGAAAGAATGCAGTGAGGTGGTACCCAATCAAGGGCTGTGAGGTCACCATTGAAGCTGTGTGGCTCCATATACTCTCTTGTATGAACTCGAATGCAACAATAATACCACTCCCTATTTCTTCCTAACAAGATAGAGCTATCATCTCAATAAGTGAAAAAATTCTCACCCTGTCCCCAAATGAGGAGATACACAGTTCCAACAGTCTCACAGGGCTCTGCAGAGCCAACATCTTTAGAGGCATCTATCCAAGTGTTCCCATCCTGGATTTCAGGGTCTCAGTTTTTCCTCAGAAAGGTCCTTAGCATAATGGACTCACCTTGAGTGAGCATTCAAACATCTCTGGAACTTTCCCTCAACTATTAGATCTTCAGTGCTGTTCACTGTGTCGGCTCTTCCACTTCAGGAGATGAGGGACTCTTTGTTAGCTACCAAAGATGTGCTCTAGCTCTCACATATAGCTTGTAATAGCCTGTTAATGACAATTTCTCGTCATCCCTCTGTAGGGCATCAGAACAATTTAGAAGTTATGGTTATTATTGTAGTTATTGTTACCTCATATCTTTCAAATGCCTAGATTGCTTCATCTGCAAGGATGTTTACTTCCACTCAGACAGATGTCACTAGTGGTTACTTTTCCCAAGTAACCACTAGTGACATCTCTAGCATTTGAGTTACTAACTTGTGCTAGAGACTATCTATTCCCCACTTACCGTTTGGATGGCATTCTGTTTGTCTTTGGATGATGAGTAAGCCAGTCTCATGTTCTTATCTTACCACCCATTTTCTCAGACCACCCTTAGTATCACTTGCTTTAGGTCATGCCTACCAAGAAGCAGATGTCAAGATGGAATTAGGATTTCTTGGGAAAAGGAGCTGGAGAAGGTGGGGAGGACCTTCAGACTACATACAGGACTGATATCTACAGAATGTGAGAGAACAAAAAAGTGGATTGGGAGGGGGAAGTCTTATACTGCAGTGTGATTGCAAGAAAGTTTCACCCAGGCTAAGGAGGAATCCTCAAACAACATCACTTATTGGAGGATCCCTACAGCTTGCCAGATTGGGCCTGCCTGAGTGCCCTGCCAAGCTCAGCCATTGTTAGGGAGTAGCCTATGGGAAGTGTGGCCTTGGTGTGAAAACAGTCCAGAGAGGCAGCATTTGGAGGAGAGCATTAGCTAATTATTCTCCCAATTGTCAGGCAGAAGTAAATGTGAACAGTGCATTTTCATTTCTGCCTCAAGAGTCTCACTACAAGCATACTTTCCAGTGCTCATCAGGGCATGATTGGTGGATTAGGGCACTGGGCTTGAAGAGACAGTGGTTGTTTTGGTTTGCAATAGCTTAAGTGAGAGGCATAATAGAGAAGAGGCTGAGACTTGACAGGGTCACAGGACTGATAGTGTTCTCACTTACCCTAGCAGAACCAGAACCAGGTCATGAGCTGTAGCAAAGGTGGGCATGAGAGACTAGTACCATCTAGATCTGGACCTCACCAACTGCACTGTTGTTTTTAAAGAGTGATAGAATCAGAGTTAGAAAGTCAGTATGGGGTAACTGATTTAATGTTTGGTGTTTGGAATCAGTTATATCTGGGTCTACATCTCAGTTTATTTACCAGTAAAATTAAAATAATAGTGTTGATCCCAGAGAAATGTGATGATGAGGATCAAGTAAGATAATCTACAAAAAGCTTGAGCATAGAACACAACACATTGCACTCATTAGACTTGCACTGTAAAAAATGTCCAACAGTTAATCAAAGACTAGAACCATTTCACAACTACAAAAGTGAAAGAAATAAGGCAGTGGAAACAAGAAAGATATGCAGGGTAGTCAGAATATTTAATTGATCACATTCTCTTACTAGGAGGCTTCTTTCTGAAGATGGGCAGGTCAGGACCTCTTTATCCACAAGATAATTCTTGGAACCTAGTAACTGAATTTAGAGCAGTGAACAAGCTGGTTTAAAACCTCTGGGCTCATAGAACTTACATTCTAGTGGGCGAAGTCTGCATGCACCCTCTCTTTTGCAGAAACCTTCTTGATCTGCATTAGAGGAGCTCTCAGCAAATATTAGGAGTTCAGTTGGAGCAGGGAGGCTGTAGGTGGATTTCAAGAAGGGTAGGTGAGAGAAAAATCCTCCCTTGCAATGCTTATGGGTTTTGTCAGAATTTTCTTCCTTCTCAGTAGATAATATAGCAGTTAAATGTGTGAGCTCTGCCCAGATTTACATTTTGCATCCACCCAACAATGAGTAGTTGTTATGTCCTGGGTAAGTTACTTTGCTGCATGGATTACATTTGCTCTTCCAAATCTGTTCTCTACTCTTCTCCACCTTGTTCTGTAACCTGGTGGCTGGCTTCTAGGGACTGCATCATCAACTTCCCTCGCCCTGATTTCCAGCTCGGTCTGCCAATAGGAGATGCTTCAGGACACCAGAGAAAGGGAGGAGAGACTTCAGGGTATTGATTCTCCTAGCCACCTGCCTGCCAGGCCGCAGTTGGGCAGTAGCTGTGTCCTATCAAAAGCTGTTGGCTGGTCTTGCAGCGTCCCAGCCTAAGATAGGTAAGGGCATCCTGGTGGGATTAGCCCCTCACTGTTAGATTTCCCCTAATCTCACCCACAACTTTGTAAACAGTCCCTCCATTAAACTCTTTTTCTTACCCCTTTAAGGGTGCCATCCTTTCCCCACTGGGATGAATCTCAGCTAGTACAATTGCTTTTCATCTCTAAATAAGTTTCTTCATTTGTAAAACAGAGATAATAATAGCACCTCTATCATAGATTTCTTTTAATGGTTAAATGAGGTAATGTAGGTAAAATTTTTAGCATAGTGCCTAAAACATAGTAAGTGTTCAATGACTGTTAGCTGTCATTGTTGGTACTGTTATTATGATTATCATTTTGGGGGACCTAGACATTAGGACTGAAATAAGAATGCTGAGAGCTGGGCTTCTGACCAAAATCTCCGCTCAAGTCAAGATATTTGGCAGCATGTAAGTGAAACCAAAGTTCGAGTCCCACTAGGCCCATTACACGATACATCCACCTTTGCTGATATTTTTGTGACTGATATTACTCACAGCAGGATAGTTCTGATCATCATAATTTCTGAGTGCATTTATAAAGCCAAAGGTTAGTGCTATTCTCGTTTATGTATCCCTTGATGCAAATTAAAGTAATTTAGAGAAGGAATTCTTAATCAGTAGCATGAGGTAAAGAAAAAACATAAGAAGGCATTACTACTATTTAGAGAAGCAAGGCTTATTTCATCCTAAATGCTATATAATTCCTGAATATATATTTTATTATAGTGAAAAAAAGCAATACCTAAAATAGATGCAGCAATTTGTCCACATTATCTGTGTAATCATTCTCATGGCCTCACTATGGCTTGGATCAGTTAGTTTATTTGGTCATTTAGGAGATAATATAAGGCGGGGTTGTAGATTTTATCTCCCTGTAGGTCTCAGCACAGAAAAATATTCTACTCCATGATTGAAAATTGTACTCATAGTCTGATATTCCAGTTACAAATTCCTGATGATGATTCAAGAGAAATAGAAAGAAAGTGGAGGGGTCGGAGGCATTTGGTACTTATCAATTTGAATAAGAGGAAGAAAGCTCCAAGTGCATGTTTTGCTGGAAGTAGGTGAATAATATTATTTTCTTCTGTAAAAGGTTAACATTTTTTATATGTGAATGGAATTAATTGTCATGTAAAGAAAGAACAATGTAACAAACATACGAGTTTTAGTAATGCATGGTTGGTGTCTGTATTAGTTTCCTAAGGCTGCCATACCAAATTACCTCAAACTAAGTAGCTTAAAACAACAGAAATTTATTCTCTCACAGATTTGGAGACAAGTTGTTCAAAATGAAGTTGTCAGCAGAGCAATGCTCTCCCTGAAGGCTCTAGGGGAGGATCCTGTCTTGCCTCTTTCCAGCTTTTGGTGGTTGCTGGCAATCCTTGGCTTTCTTTGGCTTGTGTCAGCATTGACTCTGATTTCTGCCTCCGTCTTGACATGGCTGTCTTCTTTCTGTGCCTGTGTCCTTCTTTACATAAGCATACCAATCATATTGGACATAGGCCCACCCTAATCCAGTATGACCTCATCTTAACTTGATTCGCAAAGACTCTATTTCCAAATAAGGTCACATTCACAGGTACTGAGTAGACATGAATTTTGGGGGGACACTAGTCAGCCCATTATAGTGTCTGTCACTCTGACTACTCAAGGGTTGGTTCATCTCTTTGTGGCTCTTTTAATCTCTTTTTTTCTTTTCTTTTTTGATACTTGATTCCTGTCTTTTTAGCCAGTTTTCTTTTCTTTCCTGCTGTCTGTCTGTCCATCTTTCTTTTTTCTTCCTTTCTTTCTTTCTTGCTTTCTTACTTTCTTTCTTTCTTTCCTTCTTCCTTCCTTGCTCCCTCCCTCCCTCCCTTCCTTCCTTCCTTAGTTCCTTCCTTCCTTCTTTCTTTTTTCATTTCCTCATTTGGAGATTACCCAGCAGACAGGCTCTTTTTGTGGGGCAAGTGTTTTGTCTCACCCACTTCACCCCAGTTCATGGAATGAAGATTCATATTTTCACTATCACTTTACTACATAGAGGATTTGGGTTGGCAGGGGAAGGAGATTTCAGTGAATGATGAGCCATCGGCAGCCTTCTTCACATGGTGTTTTATAGTTCAGACCTCAGTGAGATGCCCTGTCAGGTAATTCCCAGTTCTCTGTTATCCACCCACCACTTCTTTCTCTGTGTTCTCTTCACTGAAGTGACTCCCCAGAGGACACCCTTGGCAAACAGAAGTCTGTTTGACCCTACTTAATATATCACTTTAAAAAAATCCCATAATTCTTTCCCATTGTTCCAGCATACATAGGTTTAAAACATGTAGAACTGATGGATTGTTGAGCAGAAAGGAAACACATCAACACAGAGAATCTTCTACTTTTTCAACCCCTCTCTGCTCAGCTTCTTCCTTACCCTTCCTCAAATAAGGGAGAGTTGCCAAACTGTTCAGAGTCTGGGATAACTGATTGGTGGTCTGATGATCAGGGTTACTGTGTCCATGTTCACACACTCTGTGCTCCTCCATTGTGCTGCCGGTGCAGTGAGAAGATCAGATGCTGTCTGGTTGCTCCCCTCAAAGCATCCCTGCTCTTGTTGGTCATCGCTTTGATTTCTATACCATATGACTGGCCAAAAGATGGTAAGAGCCTCATACGCATTAGAGGTTAGGGATAAGAAGAGGCTCTGGTTAGTTGTTTAGACTATGCTGCATATGTGGTCCAACCTAGTTTTACCTTCATTTTGCACTGGAGGTGATTGGGCAGAGCTAAGTAAATTAAAAAAAAAGCAAAACCCCCAGCACTTTGCACTTTACTTCCCTTATACGTGTGTGTGTGTGTGTGGCGGGGGGTGGGGGGTGGGGATGCCCTCTGAGGAACCTCTGAGGAGGGGTGATTGTCAGAGCAGAATATCCATATTTTGAATCCTTTAGCTAAATGTCATCAACACCACAGCAACACTTCTAACGAGTATGTTATAGCAATGTCTAAAATAAGAGAGCTGAGTTTATTTGTTGACTTAACTTATTCAAGCCATTCATTAGTTCAAACAATTGGGAATTGTCCACATTGTGGCAGCGTATGGTGTGTTCTAATCAGGTCATTTCAAAGGTGATACTATGTTACACTGTTACAGGAAGTATGAAGCATGTACTTCCAAAGTAGCTTTGTACTTATTCATTGTACTTTTGGGCAACAAAAAAGAATATCATTTCACAGTGGCTCTGACTAATGTGTTACTAGCAAATCATTAGAGTCTATTGCTTGTATCTCTGTATACTATTTCATTTTTACAGGACACAACACTCTCTTAATAGTGGTGTTAATGCAACATTTCTTATTAAACTATTCAGTGACTAGCTTTGAGGCTGTGGCGATATCTTAGATCCTAAGATATTAACTGAATACATTTTGGACTCTAATTCTTTGTCTTATCAAAGAAAAAGGTTCGTATAATTATGAGAATCTAATTTATGAAAGGTCTATTATAAGTTTATTAATTAAACATAATTTGAAAACGTGGCTTGTTTCAAGTTAAACAAAAGTATACATTAAACTTCAGATACCTTTAAAATTGGTGGGACTCTTAACCACCCTTAATGGATTGGCTAAAAAAAGCTAATTTAAAAATCCTAATGTATAAAATTTTGACATAATAAAGTAATTGCTTGCTCTATTTCATAATAATAAGAGTATAATATTTTTAAGGAATTATAATTCTACTTATATCCAATTTTAGTAATTTGGTTACTCATTTAATATTTTTATTGTTCCAAAAGAACACAGGCTGATATAAAGATTATTAAAATATATATATAATTATTATCTACATAAAACTTTACAAATATTTTGTTACAGGAATAATACAATTAATACTGGTAAATTAATGTAATCATGGCTGACAGATATGATATATGTGTAAATTTTCAATAAATTGAGAAAAAAAGAGAGAAACATGTTTTTGTGGGACCTTTGTTTCAGAACGTGAGTGGACTCTGATGTGACAGACTCCTACTTGTTTTTTCCACAAGAACATGAAGAATTTGCTGCTCTAATACCATTAGTAAGAGTGCATTAGTAATTGCTTATCTCTAAGGCTATCTTTGCTGAAACTGATAGTAAAATTCTTATGTGACTTTTATTTCCAAGTATATATGTACATCTGATGATATGTTGAAGGCAGCATTTCTTAATTATAGTCTACCTCTCTATAGCTTTGTCAGGAAATGGGAGAGTAGCTTCATTTTGAGTCTGAGGAAGCAATGCCTATAATCGGAGTCCAGGTAAACTTGCCGGAGGGGCAGGGTGGAGGGGGACTAAAGCCCACAAAAATTAAATACTTATCCATGGTGACCCAAAAAATCATTAGGCCCAAATCCTTTGTTCCTGAGATAAACCCTCTTTTTGCTTTCATTTATGATGTTATATGCCTCCCTGTGGTACCTTCTGAACATACCTCTCAGTGCATGCTTTGGCATGGCTAAATTTATTGAGGTTGTTAACTGGACCTTGAAATGCATGTTCCACTTTGTGGTGTTAGGCAGATTCAGATGTAAAATCTGAACTGCGTCCTTATGGCCACGCACTGACTTTAATTCTTTTGGACAACTTCGACTTGATTTTACTGGAAATTCTTTGCACGGATCATGAGCAACATGTGATCCCCAAACTCTTCTCAGCTCATTACAATCTTTCATCTCTCCTAGGGCATCTGAACTGGGTAATTTTTTCCCATTTATGCTTAATCATTGAAAAAAACACGTAACTGTATGAAAACAAGTTTACAACTGAAATAGAAAAAAATATTCACAAAGTGCTTGTACTGCTTTTTCTTGGCTTACTTGCTTAAGGTGAGTTAACTGCAAAGTTACCAACTCACTGCTAATGAGATTGTCTGAAATCTGCCAGCCCACCCCATTCTTGCTTCAGAGGGGTCCTGTGCTACCGAAGTTTTTCTCATAGCACAAGCCTTGTTCTTCCTTGTATCCGTGGCTATGTCTGTTAAGACCTTCTATACAATACCTCAGAACTCTGGTTGCAATTAGAGTTTTGATTAGCTGTCAGTGATGTCATAGCCATGGCTATTTTAAATCCACTGTGCTAAGTGTTTTCCTTTTCTTAATGTACTGTAGAAATTCCATTTCTTGACAGCAATAAGACACTTCAGGCAGTGTGTTTCAGGGCCAATATTGCACTTCTCATGGAGTTAAGACACTTGGCCTTCAGCCTCATGACTTATAACACAATCTGAGTTATGCTATAATCACCCAGATATATACATGGCCTGTTGTGTTTTATTGCTTAAATGGAACCTGTCCCAGTGCCTCATCAACTGACAAGGTGGGAATATAGCCCCGCATGACTGTTCAGATTCCCACTGGGAGTTGCATTTGGTCAGATCTTCATCATTTCAGGGGTTGCACTGAAATTCTGGAGGCCTTTGGTACACTTACTACACAGCAGAAATCAACCCTCCAGCATCTCAGGTCTCGCTGCCAGACTGCCCAGCTTAGATTGCCAAATATCTCCCCTCAACACATTTATTGAACTTTAAAACAGCAGAACACCATTGAATGAAGTCCAGTAATTTTTATAGGATATATTTAGTCACTAGACTTTGAAGACTCTTCCAACATTAATTATAAAGTTTCTGTGTCTGGATAACATATTGTTAACAGTTATTTTGCAAGTGCTAATGGCAAGATGGAAGATTTCCAATAATTTTATTGAGGAAGTAGCAATTAAAATGTTGAGCACTATAGGGTACATACAAAATAAAAATAATCTTGCAAACATGGCACTGTACTTTATGACGAAAATGGGGATATAGTCTTTATTTTCAAATACATGTGATTTTGCATTTCCATCTCTTTTTGTTAGAGAATCAAGTATTCTCTTTTGTTTGTTTGTTTGTTTGTTTGTTTGTTCGTAATATTTAAAGGCAGTGTAAAATGCCAGTGCTGTAAGCTGGTTTGATATTATTTACCACGACATCATGAAATGATTTTAAGACAAGTTGTTATCCATATTTCTTTCAATAACAAATATCACTAAAATGAGATCATTGGTTTCGTGTGACAATTTATGACTCTAGAAATGCATGAGCTGTCTTTTCTAAAGACTTTCAAAGACCTCATCTAGCATAGTTTTCTCTCCAGAGTTCTCTTGTATGACCACCCATCTTCCAAACTCATCCTACCACAGTCAGCCAGCAGCTTTGGGTTGTTAGCTTGTCAGAACACCAAGAGCAGAATGATTGACAGTGGGAAGCAACAGGCGGGATGGAGAGTCCTCCAGTACATATGGTATCAGAGACAAGACTAAAGAGAGGGCTAAAGGGACTTGCTCAAGGTCATACAGATGGGGAGTAGTAGATGATTCATGTGGACTCTGGGTCCAGGAGTGTAACATCTTCATTAAATTATTTCTAATCATTTTAAAGTTAGAGCACAAATTATTGGTTGCAGAATCAATTCCACTAGAATCAAAACGAACTAATTTTCTGTCAATTTGTTGCTATTATATTTTGAAAGGGATTTTAAACCAGGAGTTACAGCTGCCTTCCAGTTTTACTTGATCACTACTTCTTTATTTAGGCATTTCCTGACTGCTATATAACCTATGCCTGGGTTTCCCTCATTAATTTGGAGAATTATTATTATTATTTTTTACCTGAAATACAATCTATATTTTCCATATTGGTTTAAATCTGTAATTGGAATGCTTATCAACATTGGCTAATGATATAAAAACTATGCTATAATATCACTACTTGACATTTTCTACTAAAATATTTTCCTTTAGGTTCTGCTTTTCTGGGATTGATGTGGACCATTTTTTTTTTTAAACATACTTTTCTCTGAAGGATCAGAAAAGAGCAGTGAGATCAAGAAGTAGTTCTTCTTACTCAGAAGCAATAAACATACAGAAACTGAAGTTATTCAGTTTTTCATTCACTTTTGCTAAATCAAAAGTATTTCAAAAAACATTTTAAAGGGTCAATTCAGAAAGGGTTTTCTATTTTCTTTTTTTAACTTAGGTAGGTATTTTTAGAATTAATTCTTAATTTTCTTATTACTTTATTTACTCATTCTCATGAATCTTAAATATTAAAGCAGATTATTAGATTACTTTTTAGCTTTTTAAGCTCTTTTGTTTAATAATACATTAAAGACATAGGAATTTCAGTTAAATAATTCATTTCTAGAGATTTATGCTCTAACCAAAAACCAAATACTCTTTTAGGCTGCTGTCCTATGGGAGTATTTGGTATTTATTGATTTATTACTTCTTATGAGAGGATTTATTTTTGTTATTTGTTGCTTAGTAGATATTCTTGCTTCATATTGAATGAATATATTACTTCTTCATAGAGGATAAAGCATGTCCTTTTTGTTTTATGCTTAGTGTTTTATATTATATTTTTACCTAATGGATGCTTCCCTCTCCCAAATTGCTTACAAACTGGTGGAAATTTGAAGTTATGTATTAAATTCATGACATATATTTTTTTTATTTAAGAAAAGTAATCCCAATTCTTGAGCCACAGAAACCCTGTGTTTAGAAAAGAATTATTGGTTATATGTAAATTACATTGAAAAAATTTTTTTGATCTTCCCAGCGATTGTTAAGAGTGAGCATGAAAGAGGGACAAGCTTCTATATACGAACCAATATCAGGGAGTAGATGGTAAACTTTCAGTGAATTTAAGCATAAAATGTCACTTTTTAATTTTGTTAACATACCTCAAAGAATATGTATAAATTGATTTTTAAACATAAGATTTTAAAGCTAAAAGTAAAACTTGTATAAAAAAAAAATTAATTGCTGAAATGACTTTGGAAAATAAAGTAGTTTTCCTGTTGGTGACTGGGCCCTCTAGGAGCCAATTAGTGAATTCTTAATCAAAACTATGCATCAAGTTCTGAGACAGTTAACCTCCAAAAGGTACAATTTATCCCCAGAATGGATGTAAGTACTCTGCAATTGGATTAGTGGAGTTAAAAAGAATGTAGAATAATTGTTATCTATACAGGAGACACTGGAAAGAACAGGATTTATCTGTTACTGACACTGAAAGTTTTTATGAATACTCTAGAAATCTCGATTCTTTCCTTTTTATTTCATTCCATGTCCTCATGACTCTGTAGCTGTCCTACCAGATATTAAGAACCAAGGTTTGGACTAGACCCAGTATAATCAATGAGAGGCACAGTCCTCTAGAGTTTGATGCTTTGGGCTTAAAAGACTGACAGATCTGAGTTTGATTGCTGTCTCCACCTTCCTTTTTATGCAAATTTGGAAAATCAGGTATATATGATTTCTTTTTACTATATTCCTTCTAGATGGAATGGTAAGACAATTACAGGGATCGAAAGGTTGGACCACATTTTCAGGATATATTAAAAATATGAAATATCTTATTTTCTTTTTTTATGGAAGGAACTCTTTATAACAATAACCTACCTGTTTCATGATCTTGTCAAATTATCTATGTAGAAAATTTTTGAAAATGCTCTTATTGAAAGTGTGCTAGCTATGGCAAAAAACTTCTAGATGATTGACAAAAGCTTTTCTTCTTCTTCCAAGGCATACAGCCAGATGACATTCCTGAGATTATCTTACACTTACACTTAGTGATGTGTAACATTTCTGAGCCTGGTGCATAAAAACCATGATAGATTCTCTATGTTCTTTTTCTTCACATGAATTGATGCAGTATGGTAACCTTGTAAGCTGTGTGTTAAGCTGGTAGAGTCACAAGATGGAAGGATCCCAGGACTCTGAATCAGTGCCCAAGGTGAGCCCCAGTTAATCAGGAACACTCATTTTGACTGTACATGAGTGAGAAATAAGTGTGTGAACCATTATAAGCTTTGTTTTTGTTTTGTTTTGTTTTGTTTTTACAGCAGCAAGTATTACCTTAACAAATATTCTCCCTAATTAGAATGTGGGTTAGAATTTATTTTCTTTTACAATTTATTGTTTATAAAAATTAGAAGTGCTGTTTGTCAGCTTTCAATGATGTCATTGCAAATGAGTGAGTTTATATTGAATAAGTTTATCTGTCTGACCATATTGTCACTACACTTATTTTTACTGTTTTCTGCCATCCCTGAATTTACTAAAATATACAAACGAACTAGTCCAATTTCAATTTGTCTTTCACCAAGGCCACACATTCCCCCTATACCCACCCTACCACTGGAATTCTGCCTAAAATGAAACGGCAACAGAACAGAGGTCAAGAACTTAGAAGGATTCATATGGGGGAAATCAGGTACAGCTTGATTTAATATCAATATTTCATGTGTTCAGAGAGTGGAGTTTCAGGCTACAAGATAACAGCCCATCATTTTTATGCCCTTCCATCTGTGAAAAGCTGTTCCTCAAAGCACAGTATATGAACAACATAGCAGCTTTTCATTTTAGGCACCACATTTTGAAAAAAGAGAGATCTTTTGATGCATAACCAGACTCTGAGGATAATTGAAATCTATGGAGTTTTAGGGCCAGGCTCATAAAGAATGCAGATTTCTCCCTGAAATATATTGCTGAGGAAAGGTACAGAACACAAATCTTTAACATAATGAAAACTTTGCCTTCTGCAAAGGTTACACCATCTACTATCTGCCAGTGAAAAAAACACGTTTGCGCATTTAAGAGACAGTAGAATAGGAGGAGCTGTGGGGATAGAATAACAGTGTAAAAGGAGAGGCTTGGTGGGGGAAAGGATGAATGAGTGGGACACTCTATAGTAGTGAGAATACTCTGAATGATACTGCAGTGATGAATACATGTCATTGTACATTTCTTCAAACCCATAGAATGCACAATACCAAGAATACTTCCTATTGTAAGCTGTGAACTTTAGGTGATTATGATGTGTCAATGTAAGCTCATCAGTTGTAATGTACCATTCTGGTAGGGGATATTGATAAAGCGGGAAGCTATGAATGTGTGTGGAGCAGGGAGTAAATGGGAAGTCTCTGTACCTTCATCTTAATTTTGTTGTGAACTTAAAACTGTCATTAAAAAAAATAGTCATTACAAATTTTTAAACAAAGTCAAGAATGTAATGCATAAATTTACAGGGTGAAGTTCTGTTTAAAAAGTATAAATGATAATAATGGAATAATAATGGAAACGACATACTAGAACTTATGGGATATAGCAGAAGCAGTTCAAGAGGAAGTTTTATAGTAATAAAATGCTTACATTAATAAGCAAGAAAAATCTCAAATAAGTGACATAACTCTATGCCTTAAGGAACTAGAAAAAAAAAAAAACTGAGCCCAAAGTTAGTAGAACATTAATTGAATGAAAGAAAATAATTATATGATCATATTGGTAAATACAGAAAAAGCATTCGACAAAATTCAACATTCATTCATGATAAAAAGTCTTAACAAATTAGTCATAGAAAGAACATATCTCAATATAACAAAGAACATATATGACAAGCTCACAGCTAACATCAAAGTCAATAGTGAATGGTTGAAAGCTTTTCCTCTAAGATCAGGAATAAGACAAGGGTGCCCTTTCTCTCCACTGCTATTTAACATAGTACTGGAAATTCTAAGTAGAGCAATCAGACAAGAAAAGGAAGTAAACGGTATCAGAATTAGAAAGAAAGAAGTAAAATGGTTTCTATTTGCAGATGACATGATTTTACATATTGAAGATCTAATCAATGAATTTAGTAAAGTTGCAGGAAACAAAATTAACATACAAAAATCAGTAGTATTTCTATACACTAACAATGGATTTTTTTTTGAAACAGACATAAAGATACCAATCCCATTTATAACATCAAAAACAACAAAATAATTAGAAATAAATTTAACTAAGGAGGTGAAATATCTCTACTCTGAAAACTACAAGATGAAAGAAATCAAAGAAGACATAAATAAATGGAAAGGTATCCCATGTTCAGGGATTGGAAAATTAATATTGATAAAATGTAAGACACTTATAGATGCAATACAATTCTTATCAAAATTCCAATGGCATTTTTTACAGAAGTAGAAAAAACACTCCTAAAATTAATATAGAACCACAAAAGACTCCATAAGCCAAAGAAATTCTGAGAAAGAAGAACAAAGGAAGCATCACGTATCCTGATTTCAAGCTGTACTATGAATCTATAGTCATCAAAACATCATGGTACTGGCATAAAAACAGACAAATGGAATAGAACAGAATTGAGAGCCCAGAAATAAATCCAGGCATATTCAGTCAACTAATACTTTTCAAAGGAACCAAGAATACTCAATGAATAAATGACAGTCTCTTCAATAAGTTGTACTGGTGTAATTGGATATTCACATGTAAAGGAATGAAACTGGACCCATATCTTACATCACTCACATAAATTAACTCACATAAATTGGATTAAAGATTTAAATATAAGACCTGAAACCATAAAACTCTCAGGAATAAAGCTCCTTGACACGAGTCTTTGATGTTTTGGATATGACACCTAAAACACAAGCAACAAAATAAAAATAAAGTGAGACTATCAAACTAAGAAGCTTCTGCACAACAAAAGAAACTATCAACGAAGTGGAAAGACAACTTATGGAATGGGAAAAATATTTGCAAGCTATATATCTGATAAGGGGTTAATGTCCAAAATATATAAAGAACTCATACAACTTAATAACAAAAAAAAAAATAAACATAAAAATAATCCAATTAAAAAATGGGCAAAGGACCTGAATAGACATTTTTCCAAAGAAAACATATAAATGGTTAACGGGTGCATGAAAAAGTGCTCAACATCATTAGGGAAATGTAAATTAAAACCACAATGAGATGATATCACCTCACTCCTGCTAGAATGGCCATCATCAAAAAGACAAGGGATAACAAATGTTAGCATTGGATGCGGAGAAAAGGGGCCCATTGTGAACTGCTGGTGGAATTTCAAAGTGGTACAGCTTTTGTGGAAAACAGTATGAGAGTTCCTCATAAGATTAGAAATAGAACTATTATATGATCCAGCAATTCCACTTCTGAAAATATATACAAAAGAAATTCAAACACAAACTCAAAAAAGTATCTGCACTCCCATGTTCATAGAGGCATTATTTACAGTAGCCAAAACATGAAAACAACCTGAGTATCTATCAATGGGTAAATGGATAAAGAAGTTGTAGTAGGTAAGTGGGTAGATAGATGATAGATAGATAGATAGATAGATAGATAGATAGATAATTATTCAGCCACAAAAAATGAGAAAATCCTACCATGTACAACATGGATGAATCTGTAAGGCAGTATGCTAAGTACAATAAGTCAGAGAAAGACAAGGACTGTATGATCTCATTTATATGTGGAATCTAAAAAAAAATAAAATCAAACTCTTAGAAAAGATCAGACATGTGGTTGCCAGAGGCAGAGGGTGGGGCATAGGGGAATTGAAGGTAGTCAAAAGGTACAACCTTCCAGTTGTAAGTAGTAGGGATGTAATGTACAACATGATGGCTACAGCCAACACTGATGTATGATATGTAGGAAAGTTGTAATGAGAGTAAATGCTAAGAATTCTCATCACTGAAAACTCTTTTCTTTTCTTTTTTTTCTTTTATTGTATCTATATAAGAGAATGGATGTTAGCTGAACTTATTGTGATAATTATTTTATAATATATGCAAATCAAATTATACTTTAAACTTATACAGTGATGTATGTCAATTATTTTTCAATAAAACTGAAAAAAATTTAAAAGGAAGTAGAAGATATAATGCATTTAAATTTACAGGGTGAGACTAACATTTCTCTTTCAATTATTGGTAAGTCAAGCGGCAAAAAAAAATCGATAAATATATATGGGTAATTTGATTAACAACGTTGATCTAAAAGACATATGTAAAACCCTGAATGCAATCATTTGAGAATATGGAAGAGTTACAAAAATTAATCAAATACTAGGTCATAAAGCACATATCAATAAATTTCAAAAAATATCGCACTCATCACACGCTTTGAACATAATATAATTAAGAAGTCAATAACAAAAAGATAAAATGTTTTCATATGTTGGAAATTTAAAAACATTTCTAAATAATTCATGGTTCAAAAGATAAAGTATAATGAAAATGTAGAAATACTTGGAACAATAATAAAAAAACACATAGAACTAAAAATAAAAAAATAAATTTCCAGGGTGAGGTTTTGTTTAAAAAGTATTAGTAATAATAATAATACTGATAAATACCATTAAATAAAGTACTACAATAAAACAGCAAAGCATAAAATAGGAATGGGTCCATATTTTCTTATTTCTAGCAGAATTCTTGGAATAATGAAAATCAGTAGAAGAATCAGAGGTCTAACGCTGTCTAGCTTCCTTTCACTTCTGTGGCATTTTAGGAAATATCAAGGCAAAACTTGGACCAAGGTTCTCAGGTACCATCCCAGGTCAGAAACTCATTAGGCAGGTATCTCGCTCCCTATTAAGGCACTCAACAGTACTTATAACTTTAAAATCCTGGGGAAACTGTGGCAACAAAAAGACCAACCAGTCTGAGGATGGCTCTTGCAGCTCCAAGCTTGTGGATGGAATTGTTGCTTCCTTTAGTGTACTTTTGCAATCACGTTTTACCATGGGAAGGCCTCTCTCTGTGATGTCAATGTGAATAATTCATTTACTTCATAATTCATATAGGAGCATCTTTTCAGAAAAGTAGCACATTTGTTGAGTCGTACCTAAATCATAACGACATAAAAATTTCAACAAGAATACATTTTTAAATGAATCACCTTTCTCCCAAAGATAATTTCATCACATCTCTCTATTATGAATTATAAGTTACTTCACTAGGTTATTCAGGGGAATCATAGAATATTCTTTTTAAAAAGCTTCTTAAGTATAAAGAGGTAGATTTCTGAAATGTTTTTTTGAGTCGCCATTTATCCATTCATGTATTCAACTTTAACTCTAGGACCTGGCTACTATAAAGCCTCAAGGAATAAATAAACAATAAACAAACAAGTAAATAAATAAACCAAAGTAAATAAACAAACAAGTAAATAAATAAACCAAAGTAAATAAACAAACAAGTAAATAAATAAACCAAAGCAGCTAATTGTTATTGGATATCATGAAATGGTATGAAGTGCTGAATATCCTTCGTTTTGTTTAATCCTCACAATAATGGTATAAAGCCGGTAATAGTAGGGTCCTTGTCTTCCAGATGAGCAAACTAAGGTTTAGAGTGGTTAAGTTACCTACCTAAACTAGTAATGTCTCCAATGGTCTCCTCTGGGATACTACTATATACTCTATTGGAGGGAGAAGATATGCCAAGCAAGTAATTTGAATGCATCAAGAGTGCACAAGGTGGAGCATAGCAGAGGGAGTGAATAACTGTGCCCTGCAGAAGTGAAAAAAAGAGGTACTATCATATAGGGGTTGCTGAATAGATGTTCAGAGACAGACATTGCAAGCAGAGGGGAATTGTTTTCAAACCCAAAAAGATATGAGATGATGCACCAGTGATGAGATTCTCAGCATGGAGATTAGGCTGAGAAGTAGGTAAAAGGCAATGGTTAAGAATGCTAAATGTGCAACATATTGAAGAGGTCCTTAAGCAGAGATGCTGGGTAGATTTCCCCTACTCCCTGCAATCCCAACAAAACTGTTTGTACTACAGAGAATGGACAGAAGAGGGGCAGTGTTGATGGTTGGGCAGAATGATGACCTTTGTATTTTCATTTTTTGTTTTGCTTCTGACGGTATTATTTCAGAAGAAAGAGTGAGATTTATGTCTTCTGGAAGAAGCCATATATAAATAAAGCATAATGACATCTTCTGTGTATTAAAGGCCTACTATGAGCTAGTCGCTATATTTGAGATTTTGCATATGTTATTTTACTTAGTCCTCAAAAGCATTTTTGTAGTTGTGCTACATTTGTATTCCACTAGTAGATATCTATGGGGAAAAATATTCCCATTTAATTGATGAGGAAATTGTGGCTCTAAGTGTTTAAAATACTTACCCAAGATAATACAACTCCAAGTAGCCAAAGAATGAGTTCCAATTATGTTCTGAACAAGGAAAGTAGAGTTAGGTGTTTTTTGTAACTTTCCAAGTGGCTTCATTGAGATGTATAAGTTCTGGCATATCTGGTTTTTTAGAAAGTCTCAATATTTTTGTAATTACACTTCATATTTGGCAAACATTGTTCAGGATGGATTTTTACTCTTCCTCTTTTTGAAAATAATTTTGCAATTGAAGTATATTCATATTGCACCAAACTCTAAGGGAAAATGCCAGTGACACAGAACAACTCTTTTAGATTAATAGAACCTTACATAGCAAATCTAAAGAGATTGTGTAGTGCTATCACACAAACACATTTTTTATATTGAGTTCTGGAATTACACACTGACTGCTTGCCATTCTCTGCAGTGGGAGTTCAGGCAGCATCCAGCCAAACTAAAATAGATTTTGTAAAATCAAATTGATTTTTTTTTTTTGTATTTGCCCTCAGTGTAGCACCATTTCTCATATACTTGAAGCTGACCTAAGTTTGGGAAATTTGCCAGTCAATTGTTCAGGCTTCTTTATTTTATAACCCATAGGATACTACTGACCAACACAGGAAAACATCTGTTATAAAGAAAGCCAAAAGCTACTAAGAATTTAATAATAGATGGTCACCTTGTCCTTTTTTATAGGCACTCCAGAGTTGAATATTAAATTCAATCAACCCAGTTATCTTTAATTAATTACACTCTTCTATGGGTTGATGCCTCACTTTGTCCAACTTTTTACAAGGTAAAGAGAATAATTTGCCTAATGAGTTCAGCATTTGGAGTAGAGCTGGGGAGAGGGGGTTAGCAGATACAATACCACTCTTTTTCACTCCTTAGCAGAGGGTTGAAGTTCAGCCAGAGGTCTTGTATAATAGGAGTTTTTAGAGGATATTTAGTGAGGTCCCTATTGGAACGTTATCTATATTGCAAACAACCGTACATCATTTGGTAATCGTGGGCAAGTTTCAGCTTGGGAAAGACCTCATGTTGATTAGCTTTACGTAAAATGGAGAGATCCCAATTTTGAGGATGCCAACATACTTTTATCCTATCAAATCCCACATGTCAGGTAGGATTATCTAGTGGAGGAGTGGAGGTAGGGGAAAGGGAGAGAAGCTCTCAAGCCATCCCTGGATACCAGGAGGTTTTCACACTCCCTTCTTGGCTAGTGTATAAAATGAGGGGGTGGTCTCCATAGTCTCCAATGTCTCTTAAAGCTTTAACATGCTATCTTCTTAAACCCTGTCACTTGTTCTCTCAACATGAAGGCGAGGCTTGAGCTGTTCAGCCTGAATGGCCAGGGAGAGTTTTCCAACAGGGTCACCTGCTGCTGTCGTCCTGAGGACAGGGCTCAACTCTCCATGCTCCTTACATTTGGATGCAGCTAATACCACTCCCATGCAACCAATGGGTGCTCACATTTGCAGAAATGGCAACCAAGCTGGGCTGCAGCCATCCAATTTTATTATTTTAGTTTTTATAACAAATCTGCTCTGGTCTGCTAATTCGGTGGCTTTTAATCTTTTGGAGACACAACCCATAGTAAAAAACAAAAATACATTTGATGCATAGCTATGCACAAACACAATTTATATGAAACTTTCACAAACCAACCCATAACATTATTCTGTTCGATGCCCTTTGACATTTTTTTCTACTTTATTTTCTTCTGAAAAAGTGCTGATTGTGACCCACTAAATTAATATTTCACCATAGATCATGACCTACAGTTTGATAAGCATCGTTCAGACCATTTTAACTGGATTAGAAACTTATTTTTATTTCATTTTCTCTTCTCAGAGACAATGTAAAACCTTTAAGGACAAGGACACTGCATGAGAGTGTTCTTGTATTAAATACGGCAATAAACGAATTCAGAATGGAAACTAGAGATGTTTCCTTGCAATCAGTATTACTACAGTACTACAAAAAGCTAGCATGCACCCTCAGCAGGATCATTGCCTGTCATTGAGGTCCTGGAATCATACCTGAAATTCACAGAGTTAGAGAGTTTTCACCCAGAATTCAGGTTTTGTTTCTGGAAAATAAGCAGTGACGAAATTTCTCACCATTTCTGGTATTTTCACTCATTTCTGCTCAGTCATGTTTATTGAACTTTGAGTTATATAGCAAGAGAACTTTTCCAAGGCTAGGCATTTATTAGCATGTGTGTCTTCTATTTTAAAAAATTTAATTTCTATACAAACTTTGTTAACTGAATTGTATCATATCTTTTTCTTCATGCTTTTCATAACTAAATATATGTTTTTTAAGGAAACCTAAAAACATTCACTTATTTTTAATAATGATTATGGTTGTTGGTGTGCACTTCTTTGATCTGTTATAAAAATTCAGTGGTTGCAAAGCAATCTCAGAAAAATTTCCCAATATTTTTTCATAAATCGTAACTATGAGTTAAGAGTGTTTTATGGATGGATGACTCGGGGATCAGCATGCTTAAATTCCTTGCACAATGTCAAACTAGGTATAGAAGAATAATATCCAGGAATTCAGCTCTTAATAAAATTCTCTCTGTAAATAAAACTATTCTATATTAAGGCACTTGATAAGAATTTGAGTGTAATATATTTTTATTTAAGCTTTTTCTGAAAGTGTGACTGGTTATAACATGGTGCTGAAGAGAAAATACACAGGATCCCTCCATAAACTGTTTCACTGCCACAGCCTGTTTTTCTGTATCCTTAATTCCTCCATCATTTGTTCATTCTTTCATTAGGTCATCCACAAACACATGTTGAGTGTCAACCATGTGTCAGGCACTACACTTGGCAAAAAAAAGATAGGTTGAAGGCATTTAAAGATATATAAGACATGCTCTTGGTCCTTAAGGAACTTATGAGTCTACAAAGTCATAAATCACTATGATAACAACTGCCAGTTGATGGCACAGTTGTCACCTTTACCATGTATGTCAGGAATATAAGTAACCAATTTAATAAAGTCAAATCATTGAAGAAAAGACTGAGAAGTTTCTGGTACTACTTTGAAAAAAAATAAAACAAGGAACCTTGGAAGGGAAAATCCAACAAGCTTCCAAACAGAAATATTAGTCAACAGGAATTCAACTTTTCTATAAATGATGACTACTCAAGCTGTCTACTAAACATTAATAGAAAGAATGTGGGAGGCTTCTGATGAGAATGGAGAGCTAGGGTGACTATTATAAAAGGGCAGAAATACTTTGTTTTGAAGTAGTTGTTAAACATTCATGAATTCTTATTTTAATAATAGGGAGAAATGCAGACAATAATCTTGCCACAATTTTACTGTAAATCTGTCATTAGAAGAGGAATGAATTTTAAATGTACATTGACAGATAGCTTTGACCAATGAGAATGCATAAATATTAAAAAGAAAGGGATCTGATGAGAGAAACATTGGGGATCACGTGAGAAAACTGGATCCCAGTTCAACTCACAGATTCTAATGACATCAACTGTGCTGAGAAACAATACCTTTCTGAAGGATTCAACCATTAAAGCAAATTTCATTCCACTGATTGCTCTTCAGACATAGAAAACAGAGGACAGATAAAAGCCTCTTGGAATTTCATGCAAGGTTAGCTGACCTTTTTGTTGTATAACAATGAGAAGAGAGAAACAGAAAACATTCATACAGATACTGCTGGAAGGATGCTGACCCAACTAGAAGATTTTGATTCCCTGGGAACTCAAATAGTTGACCCGAGATAGTATGCTAAAACAAGTCTCACATGGGGAAATGGAATCTGGCTATCTGATGCATTTACAATGTACAATTCTGTCTCTTTTTGTTGGAAGAAACTCATAAAACTCAATTACAAGGCTCAGAAACAGTGATTTACTTTTAGTTTAACTCTTCAACAATATCAGTTACATGGAGAGTTATTAAAGAACCCTCACTTCCAAAGAAAATAAATGGGTAACTCAAAAAATAAATTCAAATGCCTAAACAATATGAAAAAATTCTAATTTTGTAGTAACAAAAAAATTAATTTCTGATAATAGCAAGAGGCTTTTCTATAGCTTAATAAGGTAATATGATGATGCTGATGATACTGATGATGATGATGATGAATGGCCAGTATGAATGGAGATTCAGGGACATAAGTAATCATATTTATCTTGCTGATCTCTAGATAAATTGATGGCCTGTATCTAAATAAAAATATGCATTTCCTTTTTTCTAGGGTTCTGCTTCTAAGCATTTACTTAATACAAGAATATAACCATAGATATGCTCAAATGTTGATTTATAAGGATGTTTCTTATAGCATGACTTATAATGGAAAATGTGCAAAACGGAAACAGAACAAATGTCACCTATTAAAGGGCTGATTTTGCCTATTCTGGCACCTTTACAAGCAGGATACCAGCCTCCATCTTAGGCCATCATTATCTCTTACTTGAACTACTGCAATAGACCCTAAGTCAGATAACTTGAGGCTTCCACACTTGTTCTCCTCAATACATTCTTCAATAGCAGCAGCACTGATCTTCAATTATAAATGAGATCATCTCATCTCACTGCTTAAAACTGTCTACGGGCTTTCCATTGTACTTAAAATAAAATCTGAATTTGTATCACTGTTTCAAATTCCCTGCATGAAATGGCCCCAGCTACTCTTGCTTGTGTGTGCACATTTTGTTGTTTATTTTCATTTTATATTGAAATATAATTTACACATAGTGAAATGCACAAATATAAGTATATAATTTGATGAGTTTTGATAAATGTATTCACCCATGTGACACACATCCTTATTGCAATAAACATTTCTATTACCCCAGGAAAATATCCTTGTTAGTTAATCCTCACCCTGCTCCCTAACTAACGGACTATTGTTATGATTTCTATCATCATAGATGAATTTTCCCTGTTAATCCCCTGCTTTTGACCACATTTTATGATACACTTCAGCACTCACTAAACTTCAGTCACACTGATCTTTGATTGTTTCCTTGAACAAGCTTCTTTTGAATCTTCAGGATCTTTGCATCTTTCCCTCTGCATGGAATGCTCTTCCCCTGTTCTTCACATGGCTTTTTTCTTCTCGTCATTTGAGGCCACAGCTAAAATACCATCTCCCCTGAGAGACCTTCTCTTCCAGGTAATATAAAGCACTTCTGCATAAGTTTTCTCTACTAATTCCTTTCTTTCTTTTTATGGCATTGATCACAATTTGCAATTGTTGTATTTATTTTCCTGATACTAAAACCTAACCAATTACCATCCTGATTTCTCGGGGCTGTGCATGTTTGGCTTCTCTTAATTAGCACCAAATATTTTGAATTAGGTGTATTGGCATTCTATTTTTCAAAATAAGTTTAAGAGAAACTATACTTTCAACAATGTCCATTTAAATAACAAAGTATGTGACTGAGCTGAATTTGGCTTTCATTTCAAATAATACTGTAGAATATATCTGCAAACTGCCCAATATGTTGCAAGAAAACCATTGTATTTTATCATTTGTAAAATGAAACTTGAATAATTTTTGCATATGTGTGTCTATGTGTGTGTATTTTGCCAGCTATGTTTTCTTAGAAGAGATTACCCTTTACTCTGAGATGCTTTCTATTTTGGGGGTTAAAATAATCTTTCTTTCATAAAATTACAATAACAAGGATAATAAAATGTCCCAGGCACTATGCTACGTGCTTGATCTGCATGTAGCAGTTAATTTATCTGTAATTCTCATGAGAATCCTACAGCTATGGTCTCCATTGTATGGTTAAGCCTCTATCTCAAGGTCCCACAGCTATTAAATGGCAGAGTTGGGATACAACCTAGATAGTTTGACCCTGAAGCCAAAACTTTATTGTTTTCTGATAGTAAATTGCAGTTGCTTCTTGTTAATATTCTTAGTTGGGAAAACCTTACTTGTCTTGAAATCCCAAAATCTTGTAACCACTAGACCCTCCTCTCCGTTCACCATACCTGCTAACACATTATACCTAGGCCCAATGGAAGGGGATAACATGGGCAGGCTTGAGGATCCCTGTCTGCACCACTGCATTTCTTGAGGGTCAGCACAGTGAAGGACTACCAAGGCAGATGAGATTTGGATATGACCACAGAGGCTTCCACAAAGTCACTGACCACAGAAACAAAAAGGCCAAGGGGAGGTTTTGTGGCTTTAATGGCATCACAGTGGGGTGTTATTACCTTGGTGCTATTGCCACGCCGCCATCACAGAGAACACCACCCACACCATAAGCATGCAAATCTTCCTGAAGTAGCACATGCTGAGAAAATATGGTCATAGTCCAGGAAGCTGTTTCTAGAAACCACACCCATTTGAGAGCCCTCGCCTCAGCTGGAAAGTCTGGTTATTGTTTGGATCAGCTCATAAGGTCCTTGTGGGACACCTCTGCTCTGTCTGATGGTAGCAATAGAATACAGACTATGGGAAGGTGAATATCTCATGCTGCTACATCCCTCACCTAATTTCAGGTCAATGTATTCTTGCTAGGTGTGATGGCATGAGTATGAAAGGTTAAGATCTCTCTATTAGTCTGTGTACGGTTGAGAAATTTACTCTAATCAGGTAAATGTATTCTAGGTGAAGCTTTTCTTAGATATGGGCTGTGAGAGAAATTTGGAAGCTACCCGCTCTATCCTTCCAGTATATTGAAGTACATCTATACTAAATGACAAATAGGTGAACTAAAAAACAGGCAGAATATTGGTTCTCTGGTTGCAAGAATTGATTCATTTGCAACACGGTGTTGGAGGAGAGCTCTACAGATATCCTGGACCATTAGAAAGATGAACGAATGGGTCCCAGAGCAAATTAAGCCTGAAACATGGCTGTAGGCAAAAATAACAAAACTGAAGCCATCTTAACTTCTGGCACATCATGAGAAGGAAAGGTTCTTTGGAAAAGACAATAATGTGGGGAAAAATAGAAGGCACAAAGAAAAGAGGAAGACCAAATAAGAGATAGACTGACTCCGTAAAAGAAGCCATAGATATGAGTATACAGGAGCTAAGCAGGGCTGTTGAGGACAAGACATTGTGGACATCAGTCATTCAAAGGGGCGCCAGGAGTCGAAACCAACTCACATAACAATAAATTACATAGAAACATGAATCATCAATCCAAACTGTTTATGTATAGTTAGAAAATTCTTCTATTCAATCATCATCCATGTGGATCACAAAAGGGCAAATGCATGTATGAGCAAATGCTTGTGTGCATGTATGTGAAGATGGGTCTTTGGTATTTAGCTCTGCGCTCTCACCTGGGGATCTGTCTTTTTATTCAAACCTAGCCATTCTGTTTTTATTGTCACACCAATTACGCACTGCTCAAAACTGTTCTTTAGTGTTTGCTTTTATTCTTCACCAATAATGCATTACTTGACATTGTTCTTCAATGGGTCTTTATTATTAATAAAGCTGCCATTGACCAAGCTCCTATTCTATGCAAGCCACAGCTGCAAGGAATTACATGATCACATTTATTTATTATAAGAAGTCCATGGGGCAGGAACTATATTCCCAATTTTATAAAGAAATGAAGTTGAGAATTGATAATTTCTCCATCTCAAGTGGTCAAGAGCAGAGTGGGGATTTAAATTAAGCAGGCCTTTCTGACTCCAAGGTCTATTCTCGTTCCACTACACCAAGGCTCTCTCTTTTCAAGCAATTGTTCCCTATGTGTAATTATCGTACTTCTGTTTGCTACACCGTAGCTATAAAGATATCCTGCCACTTCCCTGCCCCACAAGTCTTGTTCAGAATGAGGGGTAGCCCATAGGACCAAGCCTGGAATCTTGCTGCTCAGCAGATATTGGTAAAGGCTCCAGACCCAAGGTTTTAGAGATATGGTTCTACCAGTTAATGATAAGTAGGTATTGGCAAAAACTCTTAATTAAATTAAATTAAATTAAATTAAAGATATGAGTTTTCTCTTTTTGAAACTATAGCTAAAGTTAGTTGATAGAACTTTAGTTTGAGAACACTATATCACATGGAAATGATCTTGATTTTTATGCTTTAGTTTTCTATCAGTTCCCTCTTGGGCAGTCTACTCTTATGGTAGCAGAGTTGGACTTTCAGATCTGTAAAACCAAAGGAAATTTGAATATGTGGCGGGTTCACTGAGTCTGGTTGATTTCAGTTTTCCACAGCACAAATTAGTTTTTCTGAAATGATCATGTCATTAACCATAGAACAGATAACTTAAATAGGCTTGAGAATTTTTGATGATGCTTACATCATGCTTCAGTGGAAGATTTAAATATGAGTTTGGAAATATAACCAAAAAAGCATATTTCATTATGCTTTTTGAAATTTATTTCAAAAATATTTATTGAGCATGTATTATGCATCAGACCTTTTCTAGGTGCTAAAGCAGTGAACAGAACTGATAAAACTTCTTGTGTTTGTAGAGCTTATGCTCTGTTTCAGGAAGATAGACAGTAAGCAAATAAGTAAAACATGTAGTAGTATATAAGATGGTATAAATACTATGGAAAAAAGAAAAGCAGGAAAATGTGAGAAGTAAAGGAGTGGAAGGAGTATTGCAATTTTTTATAGAGTGATTGAGGAAGACCTCACTGAGAGAGTGACATGTGAACAGAGATGCGCAAAAGCTGACGGAGTGAGCCATGTGGAGGGAAAGGTATTCTAGACTGAGGGGACAACACACACCAAGGCCTGGCAAGCATGGCATGTTGGAGATCTGGCAGGATGACCAGGACAGAAAAAGTGATCAATGAGAGAGCAACAGATCGGGTGAGAAAATCAACGGGTGCATATGGCCAAGTGAGCCATGGCATAAACTTAGCTTTTGCTCTGTGTTGAAGAAGCCACTGAAAGTTTTAAGTAGACAAAAGTACAGCTGACCCTTGAACGACATGGGAGTTAGGGATGCCAACCCCCTGTGTAGTTAAAATCCATGTATAACTTTTGACTCCCCAAATACTTAACTAATACTTGAGTATTTAGATCCTGCCCTAAATCCCATCAAAGTTCTCTAGTTTTTTCTGTCTGAGCCAGAACCTACATTGCTCCAATTTTCCTTCCCTTGAAGCACCACTTCCAGCAGCCATGTGTGGCCTAGTGTGCATTGCTAGGAAACAGAGGTCAGAGTCCAGTGCTGGACTCTGGGACTTTTTGCTGAGCCTGACAGTGGGCCTTCGTTCCTTGTGATAACCTTTTCTGTTTGGCCTTGAGTCAGAGCTCACCCCTCTTCAGGATTTCCTCCTCCTGATGACTCCCTGTGCCTGCATGCCTGGTCAGAGTTATGGTAGAATGCTCTCCTCCTATAACTGGCATCTTCCTTGACCTCTTCTAGAAGTTTCTTTCTGGGTGTCTGTACTATATTCCAAAGCTCCTCAAAACAGGGGTCATACCACTATCTCCCCGCTTTGTATTGGGGATCCTGCCCTAAATCCCATTTGGTGGTCCTGCCTGAACCTCAGAGGGCTGAGCGCTTTGTGGTTTTCCCAGTGCTGGCACTGTGGCCTCTTGCTCCCTCTTCATCCAGCTCTGCCAGCCAGTTTAGGACTCTTCTTCACAAATGTTTTTACATTAAGAGTAAAAATGATTCATGGTTGATAAACAGCAAGATATCACACAACTCAAGTTGTCTCATAATGCCAGGGTCCAAATTCAAGGTTTACTGAGATATTTTTGCAGAGCTGATAAAAGAAACAAAGAGTCTTTTCTTGATTTTTTCCCCATGTGTGTCGTCTGAATCCACCTTTATGCAAAATCACATCACTCTTCTATATTTTGGCCTCAATTCCATTGTAAATCTAAGGTTGCTTATTTGATTAGGTCACTCAATAGCTCAACACAAAGCTTTGGGCCCAATATTGCCAGCAAAGGTGTGAAGTAACTGGAATACCTCTCTGTCCCTGCCTCAGTCAGGGCCAGAATTGTTATGAAGCCATCTGGCTTTTTTGTTTTTTCTCTAGCCTCTTGCCTTTCCACATAAAACAGGTGGTGATTTTAGTGTCTCTGGAATTTTGTGGCATTTCTACAGAGTTCTCTTTGTATCAACAAAGAGAGTCATGATGTACATGACTCTATTCATTTAGCACTTCTCTTGGTCGAGAAATTTCAGTTAGTCTGCCAGCAAGCCTGTCAGCTCACCTTGCACTTGTTCTCTCTTCTTCCATTGGTCTTCTCAAATTCTTCACACCTTTAATATTTCTTGGAAATATTTTTTTTATTCACCCAGTCTGCAGACTTAATTGCTTCATGCCCACACACCTAGCCTAGAATTTCTTCATAGAGACTGTTCTATCTCACAAAAGCTTCCCACAGTCTGTAAATCCTTATCTTCTGTAGTCAAGAAAATCTCTCAGACCCCACCCCTTAATATTTCCCATCCCTCAATCGGTTATCCCCAATCACCAACCAAATGATTATTTAATATTTCCTGTAAGCATATGAAGCTCCGTAGAATACACTGTGCCAAAACCACTACAAAGTCTGTGTCCTGAAGACTTCTCATTCTGATGTCACTCTTGTTATCAGCACATTAGGACAACACCCCATGCTGGTGCCACAGTAGAGTACAGTTCAAGAGGGCAGCATTCCTTCCAGATTTTTTTTAGATGGGGCCATTTCAGTCATTTAGCCCATTTGAGTCAGAATGCAGATATTTCGATGAATGGTCTGCACTAAGCAGACCTGCCCTTTGACTCACTGCAGCTCTCCTTTAAGTCGACAAGAGACTCTGGTTTCCGTGAATCATCCTTCCCTGGTTATTGAGGCCGAGATAGCGTTTTGATAAAAGACAGTCTAAGTTGTTATAGTTAATATACTTAACCCTTTGTCTGGAACTCTATCATCCCAGAGTTTTCTAGTTCCTGCCATAAATACGTCCTGGCAAAGCATGTATAACCAGAAATTCAAATAGTACTGAGGATAAAAGGAAAATTTTATTATTAGCTCTTCAAGTAGCTTGAAGGAAAGAGTAAAATAAAGCATATGGACTTTCTAGTCAGTCAGACTGACATTTGAATCGCAGCTTACCATGAGAAAGTTTCTTATTTTCATTTAACCTCAGTTTCTATGTCTGTAAAATGGGAATAATCCACCATATATGGTCTTTGATAGGATTAAGTAAAGAAACACATTCTGTAGGGTCCAGGCACCTCAAGAGCCTTTCCTGCTTGTGAAGTGGACGAGGATACTTCTACCGTCAGAGCCCATCTTCTAGGCTGCTTATGTGAGCACTTTGCATTTAAGAACAACTAATATCCTTGTCTCAGTGGCCTTGCCCCTGCTAGCAATGTAGATTCAGAATTTGTCCTGCTGTCCACTGCTTTACTCAGTTTGGGCTAAAGGTGGTACAATAAAGCAATAATACTTTAGATCAGTTTTAATCATGGTCATAAAATATGGGAATATCCAGGAACTAGAAGATTCTTAAATCTGCTGGGGACTAATACAAAGGCACCAAAGAGATTTCGAAAAAATAAGATGTATGAAGTAGCTTAGAAGCCACCAGTACGATCAAACCTGACTCATTATTCATCTTTATGTGAGAAGAAACTTACAGGAGGGCAGGGAGAGCTTCAGAGCTGGACACTTCAGGTTTTCTGGACCGTACCAGTCTTCCCAGTTTCTCTATATAGCTTCATGTGTTGAAAGTCTGAGTCTATGGGTGCCAGGAAGGAGTCTGTTTGTGTGTATTGTGCTGATGGTTTATTTCATTTGCGAAAGAGTAGGATTTAAGAGTGGTTTAATCTTTCATTGCTTTTTATCCTATTCAGTGCTTCAGCACTCCATGTTTTCTGCACTATTGTGCTTTGTCACGTTATCTTCAAATTGCAATCTAGAGAACTTGATCTGTGCCCTATATGCTATATCTTTAGGTCGCCAAGTATTGTACAACTCTGTGAGCAGTTTGGGAAATCACGGCTATCTGGTGTTGATTTTTTTTTAAACCAAGGAGTCATGAGCAATTTAAAAAAATATCAGAACTGTATCTGGGTCTCACTTTGGTATACAAGCATTTTTTAACAGGTTATTTAAGGGCTATAACAACTGGGTGGTCTTTTTATTGTATTTTCTTTCCCAAAGTTAATTGGCTATAAATTTACTTTTAAATCTGCTATATATCTAGCCTTAGCATAAGGAAAAGAAAAAAAAAATACCAACCTGTTATCTGACATTGTATATTTATTATTAAGATTCATTAGTAGTCAAACTCTACCCATATCTAAAACTATAAATTCTATTGTCACTTCTAAACAGTTGCATATGGATGTACAAGATTAGAAATTTGCTATTAAAAAGAAAGAGCTTTAAATTAATCCTCTGTCTTATTGTTAAACATCTAAACGATATGTGAAATTTCCACGAAATTTGTCAGTTTCAGAAATTAATGATCTAACATTTTGGACAGTTCTAACTGCATGTGTGTGTGTGTGTGTGTGTGTATATACACACACACACATACATATATATATATTTTTAGTCAACAAGAGAAATATTACTATTTCTGTTTTAAAGAATGTATGTCATTAGAATCGATAGTTTTATTTACCTTTCGAATTACAGATGACACCTATTTTTGGTTACAGTGAATGTGGATCCAAATGACAACCAAGAGCAGACAGGTTATCAGTCTGTGCCTCACCCCGAGTAGTTTTTCTGCCTATGATGATCCTCCAAAATCTAATGCAAGCCTGGTTTCCTGGTGTTAAAGGGTCAAAAATGTTAGAATTGAGGGGGAAAAAATCCACCGGGTAAAGAAACATCACTAAGAATCTCAAACCTAGAACCCATGATTTGGGGAAGGGAGGATTGAGATTTTTAAAATAACAGAATATTCTTTTAATGATTTTTTAAATAAAAACTTAGAGTAGATGTGTGGCTATTCTAAGTTTAGCCTAAAAATTTATAGTTAAAGGAATAAGAATAAGAGAATCACAGAAAGAAGTCATAAGAAATTGATCTCAAATTCATCTCTAGGATCACACTAGGACCAAGGCCATGGACATCTTCCTTAGTCAAATCCTCCTGGAGAGCAAGTCACAAAAACTCCCTCAGCTGCTCCCTACAATACAAGCAACTGTTAACTGTCAGAAAGTTCCTCCCTACATCTAACCTCATGTTTCATGGTGCACGTTAGAAACCATTTTCTCTTGTGTAGTTTTCACTGGAAATAAAATCAGCTAGATTCCAACCTCCACAGGATTAGGAGAAAGTACTGAAGAGAAAACAAAGTTTAAATCATGTTGAGAGTACTTTTCCATAAGTGGCGAACTTATTCAAAACATTTGCAGTAGTGTTCTTGGTAGTGGATTTAGACCAAAGATCATGGATTTAGACCATAAGATTTAGTCTTATGTCTCAAGACATAGGTGGGTGTTTGACAATCACTCTGTGTTTAAGCCAGCAACTTCAAAGGCTGTGCACTAAGTGATACCTTCACAGAATACATTCAATCAATGTGAATTTTTATATATTTAATACCAATAACAAAATGAGAATTTCTCTCTGGAAACGCAATTACTCTCATGCTCAACTTCTAGTATAAAAGAAATATTGAGTAAGCAAGCATGTGCTAATAGGGTTTGGCATTCATAAAAGCCCCGAAGTTTCTTTAACTATGAGACATATCATAAATCAAGGAGGAAAAAAAGAAAATACTTAAGTGTAGCATTGAGGTCCTGTGTTCTGAGATGGCCTTGTCTATGTGCTACCATTACACGTGGACAAATGCTTCACATCTGCTACTACCTCACTGACATTTTCAGAAGAAGACCGGTACTGTTTGTAAAGTGTTTCAGTTCCCTTAGAAAACACCACATAAATATATGGTAATGTATTATTATCATTATATAGAGCAGAGGCCAAAAACCTCTTGCCAAAGTGATCCTCTGAAATTTTACACCTATTTCATGCATTAAAAAAGAAATGTGTAGCATATGCTTTCACTTATTTTACGATTAGCTCATCAAATTTGTGGTCTGGGGGGACAGAAAGCCAAAGCCCTAGGTCTCTCACAACCCTTCCTCAGCCCCTATGCCTGCCTCCTCTTCTAGCATTGTTTTTTAAAAGATCTGGTTTCACAGGTCCTCAGAAGTAAAAGTAAATTAAAACTCTATATGATAACTTGCATTTGTGTTGAATTATAAAGTTTACAAAGTGTTTTCACATAATCTCATTTGATTCTCACAACTACTCTGTAATATTCCCATTTTACAATTGTGGAATCTGAGATTGAGAGAAGAAAGTCTTCATGGCTTGTTTCAAATTATCCAGTTATTAACTAGCAGAGCTGTATCTGGAACCCAAGTCATTCAGCTCAATTTAGTAATGTTTTCTCCAATCTGCCCAGGCTGCTGTGGTAGACAGAACTCTCATATGATCCCTAATGATCCTTGCCTTTACATAATCCTCTCTTCTAGAAAGTCTATGGAATCCGTAAATATGAGATATCACTTCTGTGATTATGTTACTTTAGAGGCAAAAGGAATTTTGCAGTTGTAATTAAGGTCTCAAATAAATTGATCTTAATTTAAGATTATCTGGGTGGGCCTGACCTAATCAGACAAGCCCTTAAAATATGGGTCTGGAGGTCAGAGATAGAGGAAGTCAGGGAGATTCAAAGCATAAGAAGGATTTGATGTGAGAGAGAGTCTCCATTGCTGGCTTTGAAGACAAAGAGTTCTCCATAGCAAGGAATCCTGGCGGCCTCTCAGAGCTGAGAGCAGACCCTGATGACAGCCAGCAAGAAAATGGGAACCTCAGTCTTACAACTGCAAGGAACTGAATTTGGCCAATAGCCTAAAGGAGCTTGGAAACAAATTCTCCCCCAGAGCCGCTAGATGAGAACTTGGGCTAGCCAACTTTATGATTTTATCTTTGTGATACAGTGAGCAGAGAACCTCGTCATACCACGCTGAACTTCCAAACTACAGAACTGTGACATAATAAATGGGTGTTGTTTTAGGCTGCTAAATTTGTGGTCTTTGGTTAGTGGCTGTAGAAAACTAATAAACTGCCATTCATAAATACTTATTGAATACTTATTATATGCAAGACGGTAATTTTTATTTCAGATGATTTTGTTTTGTGCCTGTGTCTAGGAGAGTTAATTTAAAAAGCAAAAACAGAACAAATCCCCAGACCTCCTATAATATTACTATTTCTCCTTACTTGTGGGAGTATAGAGAATTATAATCCCTGTCGTCTTGAAGATAAGTGTGACTATGTTCCTTATTCTGACTAATGAAATGGAGGGGGACTAGAATAGATCTCTTCCAGAACAACAGCTTCAATTATCCATGTTCGCTTACCCTGTTGCAGCAAACCCTAATGCTCTGGATGAGAAGAGAGAGTCCCATGATGGGGAGAACCTGTCAGCCTGGGTCTGGGGAACAGAACCTGGCACCAATCTGGTCTGGACATATAGTGTGAGTAAGATATAAACCCTTTGTTGTTTTCAGCCTCTGAGCTTGTTGGGTTGGTTGTTTCCACAACACAATCTGGACTATCCTGATGGATTTGAATGTACTGGAGTACCATATGATACTGAGCTTCATAAACACTGACCACCATTCTGCTACAATGGCAATGAAAGCCAGGTTATCTGTTTCCAGAACCTTTTGTTGAATAATTTTTGAGTAAGACAAAAACGGTGTTTTATATACTGCCACTTTTTCCTCCAAGTAGGTGAGGAGTACGGAAAGGGATGGAAGAAGTGGGGTAAGACTGAGAAAATAAGGAAAACAAGAAATCGCATGTCGTTTGCTGACTGAGAAACAGTTACTGAGTGGTTACAACTAGATTCGGTGGCGGTCTCCAAATATCAGTAAAGACAGGCCCACTTTTCATAAAGTGTCAACAACCAAAGTCATTAGTGTATCAATGAGGTGAAATGAAGAAATAGTGTATCATATGTATTTTAAGGTGGTTCTGATCTCTAAGTTTGCTCGAACACACTATCCTGATTTGGGAGAACGAAATCAAGACTGTAAGCAAACATGTGGGTTTTCACATGTTTCTGTGTTTTATTTCTGTAGAAGACCTAGAGAAATGTCTATTTGATAGCTAGTTAAAAAGCAATTTTCATATTCATACCAGAACATAGTCACCAACAAATGTAACAGCAAGTCTTGTTTCGTTTGCAACTATCCTTATAATCATTCATCAGCTATCCTTTTTTAAGCAGCAACATTAGATAAATTATTCCCTTTCTGTTAAGTCACTAAGGTTTAGAATTTTAATGAGCAAAATTTAAAAATTTGGCCTCTTTAACCATACACAACAAACTTATTTTGAAAATAAACTTTTTTTTTTTTTAGGGTAAATTCCTTATAACTGCTAACAAGTGGAGGTCAAAGTGAGCATCTGTCAAAAACATTATTTTAAGAAGTTTTGATGTAAAGCAGGAATATGCTACATAATGTCTAAACTCTTGGTTTCCAGGCTCATTTCATCATCACCATTTTCCTATTTATTCACTAATCAGATTAATCAACTCTGTAAGGAGTTTTTTTCCACCTATTTGTGAGGTTTTTCGAGTAGATTATTTCAAACTAAATTAAAGTTAGAAGATTACTTTAGAAACTTTAGCAGATTTCTGAAAATCAAAAACAAAACGGACCATTTTTTAAGTTTACTTTTGTTAAAGAAGAAAAATCATTTCAAAAGTGTGGTTTGATTTTTCTCTTTCCTTTGCAAATCAATTTTTTATATTTCAATTTAATTCTGAAAGAATTAAAAGGTGAATATGCTTCAAGATCTTTCTTTCTCTCTTCTCTCTCTCTTTCTCTCTCTCTCTCCCTCTCTCTCTCTCTCTCATCTATCTATCTATCTATCTATCATCTACATACCTACTTACCCACCTACCTACCTATCTAATCAAATCAGCATTTTGAATAGAAGGTCTGACTTCCATGGTATATAAAATTGGTGTAGTTTGTGAATTCTAACTCCTAACTTTAATTGCAGTGAACATTTGGAGTTAGGAATGAGCTTTATGAAAACCAGTGTCTTGGCCTAGGTTGGGGAAAGCATTCATTGGGAGGATAAAGGAAGGCTAGACTACATAAAACTAGAACCTGATACGTCATGGAATTTTCCATTCTTCCCCCACTGCCATATTTAAGTTTTTCATCGGCATGTTAATTTTAAACTTGTAGATGATTTGTCTTTAAATGAGCGTATTTTCTCTTCAGAAAATACATATAACAACTAATTTCAATCTGGCCACGAAACAAGAGCGCCAATGACGGTACAAAAGGGCCAGGTTTTTAAGTGTGAGTTTTTTCCTTTCCTCCACAAAAGAAACATACATTTCTTTTATTTAAAGACATGCCCGCCCACAAACATCTGAGAAACATCTGTAGACAAAATGCCAAAATGCATAGTCGAATTTTGACTCACACCTCACCACCCACCAAGACCCCTGTCAACTCACAATAAACACCTTTCTAGCATCTGCCCCAGAGAAAGAAATGCCACATTACCCAAAGGTCAGAGCAAACAGATGTCACTTACTGCAGACCCCAATCACACCCACACCCAACCTTAGGAGGTCTGCAGAGAAAGCTAACTTCTGCGGCAGGACTTTCTTCAGTTAGAGACGCTTGTCGCGGTGTCCACTTCTCTCTCAGTGGGGCAAGTGGGCCTTAGGAGCTACTGTTTCTAGGGCTGTCCCTGCGACCTGCTGACAGAGCCTGTGATTGAACATGGGGGGTGGGGGAGCAGCAGGAAATTCATGGCTGGCTAGCATCTTAGCAGTCTTCCTGCTTCTCAATTCTGACAGACCTGGAATACTCTTTCAAGGGCAGCTCCTGCATCAACCTTACTGAATTTCTGTGAAAGACTTAGAACTGCTCTTCTCTGTTCTCATAGCCCTTTGTACGCGTCCCTGTATTTTATTTTAGAGTCCTTGTCATTTGTCATATAGAGTAGCATCACTTTACATCTCTAGCCCCTATGAGACGGAGTTTTAGTTGGAGGAAGGAAGGAAGGAAGGAAGGAAGGAAGGAAGGAAGGAAGGAAGGAAAGAAGGAAGGAAGGAAGGAAGGGAAAGAAAAGAGAGAGAAGGAAACAGAGAGAAGGGATATGGGATTTATATGAAGAGGTTTAATAAATAGACAATGTTGGCAGTGCAATTTAGTGAGGTTTTTTTGTTTTGTTTTGTTTTGATTTTGTCCTTATAAACTGATATAGTATAATGCTTACATTCAATAATGATATATTCAGTATTTATAAGAGATATTTAAAAAGATAAATGTGTGGATATTTTCTATTTACTTCGACAGACCTATCCTTTACCCTCTCTCTCCCATCACCCAATCTTAGTTCTGGGGGGCTTGCCATTTGCCCTCTGGCTTCTAGTTGGATTTGGCCAATGGGAGACAATGGTGGGAAGTCAGAGGTTAGAGGGCAGGGGGCAATGAGGTTCAGGTATTTATTTCTCGTTGTTGCTTATGAACCTCTACTAAAGAACATAGTCTCTGTCAAATGAGCTCTCTTTTTCCCTTGCAGCCCTAGGGATGGTGCCTGCTTACCAATGTTGCTAGTCCTAGGATATTGCACTGTCCCTTGCTGATTTTCCTGAACCTTGCTCTATCTTTGTAAATAGTTCCTTCATTTTATTTGTCTCAATTATCTTGTTGGAGGGTGCTATTTTTTTTTCCTGATGGGACCCTGATTCAGACAGTAAGACACATTCTCTACCCCCAAGAAGCTCTGAGTTGATAAATGAAGTTAAATATACAAGTAAAGATCATTCGAGGAGAAATACAATGAGAGTCACGAATAATTTAAACATTGGAAGATGTAAGTTCTAATCCTCTTGTCCACTCTATCCTGGGGAAATGCCTCAATAACCCAGGGCCTTGACCTGTGCAATAAGGATTATTTCTTGCAAAATTTTGTTGAATGTAAATATAGTAAAAGGAGAGGCAGGTGATAGGAACTGGAGGAGTTCCAAGTTCCCCTCAGCAAGAACTGGGGCCCCTCTAAAAGTTATAGAGGTTCAAATTTCATGATATAAACCTATCTGCTTAAAAAATTCTTTCAAATGAGAGTTTAGAAAGGGTTTATAGTTGAATATGATATAATAGCAAAAAAATTGAGGAACATAGCTCACTTTTCATAACAATTTTCAGTTCCTGCCTGCCTCAGACTCCCACAGATGCAGATATTATGTTCCCGTGGCCTGAGGGCTCAGCTTTACTCAGTTCTTGAGACAATCTTGATTATGTATGTCCATATATTAGGAACTCCATTTGGCCAGTGACTGAGGTCTGAAAGCAGTTTTGCTGTCATATATTTAGTACCTAGTGATCCTGGATTGACTCCACATGCTCCCTGAAATCTTTCCATCTTCATGATAGAGCATCTGTTTTCTATGTGTTTGTGAACCAACTTTTCTCTCACTTGAACTAGAACTTTACTCTGACTCTTAGACCGTAGATTGGAGCCCTCTTGTCAACTTCTTTACCTTGGGGACCAAAACCTGCTCTCTCGTTGGACTATGCTCCAATAATGACAAAAACCACCTTTATTTATTATCTATGTCTGCTAGGGGCTCTTTTTATATTATCGGTAATTCTCACTGAAACCGTTCAAGGTAGATATCATTGTCCCCTTTAGCTGATAAACAACAGCTCGGAATTAAAGATATCTAAAGTCTTAACCAAAGCTAAACAACTAAAAAGTGTCTCCGATTCCAGAATTTATGACCTTCTCATCTCACTGCCACCTCTCTGGAACTTTGGCATATTCACCTACCATCTTTAAGGATCTCCTCTTCCAGAGATGCCACAGCATGGGATCCTCAAATATCAATGCCAGACCAGACTGGACCTGGATTTGGACAACTAGGGGAAAAAGAGACTTTGCTCCACTGTCCCAGCTTTACCCAGAGCAGCCTTATTTTCCTTGCAGTCATTAAGACCGTTTTTGTTATATATTTTTATGACAATCCTACAAAGCTTTAGCACCACCTCAAAGGCTTCTTTAGATATATATTTTTCTCATATGAGAAAATACAGATGCACAAAATGTAGGCATTTTTAGGGATTTTTTTTTATACGAATATAACTATCCTGAAATCTTATCACATAATATTGATTTTTAAAAAGAATCCAATTTCATTCTTGGTCACTAGAATTTATAGAAGTGAAGTTTGATATCTCTAAGAATTTGAAATTCTTACATAATTGCAAGGTATTGTTTGACTCTTGTTGGTCTGAATTGAATTATCTTATCAAGGTATACTGACTCTTCTTGCTTTTCTTTCCCCCCGCCTTCTAAGTTTTTCAAACAAAATTCATCAAATAGATACAGCCACTGTGGAAAACAGTTTGGAGGCTCCTCAAAAAATTAAAAATAGACCTACCTATGACCCAGCAATTCCACTTCTGGGTATTTATCCAAAGAAAACCAAAACACTAATTTGAAAAGATATATGTATCCCTATAGTCATTGCAGCACTATTTACAATATAACCAAGATATAGAAGCAACCTAAGAGCCCATCAATAGACGATTGGATAAAGAAGTTGTGGTACATATATACAATGAAATATTACTCAGCCATAAAAAATGAAATCTTGCCATTTTCAACAACATCAATGGACCTAGAGGCTATTATGCCAAGTGATATAAGTCAGCTAGAGAAAGACAAATGCCTTATTATTTCACTTATGTGTGGAATTTAAGGAACAAAATAAACGAACAAACAAAATGAAAACAAATTCATAGATGCAGAGAATAAATTGGTAGTTGCCAGATGGGAGGGGAATTGCGGGGCTGGGTGAAAAAGGTGAAGAGATTAAGTACAAATTGGTAGTTACAAAATAGTCATGGGGATGTAAAGTACAGCATAGGGAATATAGTCGATGTTGTAATAACTGCATAGTGCCAAGTAGGTACTAGAATAATCGAAGGGATCATTTCAACAATTATATAAATGTTTAACCACTATGCTGTACACCTGAAACTGATATAAAATAATATCGATTGTCAACTCTAATTGAAAAATAAAAATTTTTTAAAATCTACTAAATAAAAAAATTATTGTGTACACAGTACACAATATATCGATTTTACTAATATACATTAGTGGATTTTATCTTTTATGACTCTAAACCAAGATCTTAAGATATTTGTTGATAACTTAGAAAAAGGTGTCCTTTCTGAATGATGAGTTTCTTTAAAAGAGTTGAAATGTCTCTTTGTTCAAATCTCTCATCTCCAGATCCCTGTTTAAAAATTATTTACCAGTTTGCCAGTAGGTACAGCTATTTTTCTCTTTTGTGAACTTTTCTAGGTCTCTTCAGTATAAAAAAAATACCTGTATTATAATATACAGGCAAAGCAATGCTAACTGCTGTGACAAAGCCCCAAATGTACGATGGTTCAAATATGATAGTTTATTCCTCATTCATATTAATTCTAAAATAGAATCTGATTTGCAGATGGCATTTTTCTCAAGGAGCAATACAAGGACCCAGGACCTTCCTTCCTATGCCTCTGTCATATCCAATATATCAAAGGTGTCTGTGCACATTTGCCTCAAACCAATGGAAGGGGAAATAACATTTATAAAAACATTCTGCTTGGAAAATTTTATGGACCGGTCCTGACATGTAAATATCACTTCTATTTACATCCCAGTGCATAGAACTTGATCCTATGGCCGTATTTAACTACAAGGGAGGCTGGAAGTATAGTCTAGCTGTGGGTCCAGGAAGAAGAGAAAATGGATTTAAAGCCAGACACACCAAATCCTAGCTCTGCAAAAAATTCTCAGGTGAGTCTCCGTGGCTTGATTTCCTTACCTTTTCAGAGGTAACAAAATCTGTTTCAGCAATTGTTGTTAAGCTTAAAAAGAATGATAAATATATAGTAATTAACACATAATATTGTTAGTTAAATCTGAAAGGCCAAGGTAATATCTTGTTTTATGGTTATACAGATTTGTATGGCTGAGGATTTTGCCTGGTCCTCAGCAAGTTTTGTGATATCAAAACACCCTCCTTGGTATTTTGAATTTTCATCAATACTTTGCAATGTTACCTATAACCTAATTAAACATTAAATAAATATCATAAATTAGTAACATATCTTCTAGCGATTATCCATGTTTTAAGCTGCCCCTACCAAAATTTTACAGATGACATTAATTTTTTTCAGTTTCACCATATTTGGTTTGATGAATTGGGATAATTTGGGGAGAAATAGAAATAATGACTACAATTTAGTTCAACCATATTGATGGTTTTCAAATCTTGTGACCATAATAATGAGATAAACTCTTAAAATTCTCTTCAAAGGTCAAAAAGTTGCCAGTCTTAAATGTTAAACTTTCATGCATAACCCAGGTTCAGAAAAGCATTTTACCATTTTAAAATCAAAGTCATCCAATAAAAAAATTTTTCACATAAATAAAAAGATTGATCAGAATTATTTTTGATAAATTGTGCAAAATCATATGTATTAACCTCCTTTTGGTTCTCCCAGATAAATTTTATTCTTTGTATTTTTTTTTTTTTGTACCAGCAGCAATGGGATTTCTGCCAGAACTGAACTCAGCCACTTCCCTGGGAATGTTGTCCAGTTGCTAATTTCACTACCGGAACTGTGTTCCCTCGTGTTCTGGCCTATTTCCATGCATGCCTCCACTGGAATAAAGGGTCTGACAGTTCTGCGGGTAATGGTAAACATATGTAGCCAATGCTGTGCAATTCTTTTAGAGGCTGAAAGCATTAGTAGGTATTTCAGGTGCTGGCAACAAAAAATTAGTGTAAGATACTTCATCAAACACCAGAACCTAGAGAAAGGTACGCATCAATGACTTTAATGCACAGCAAGTTTCTTCTTTCATTCTTTCTTTTTGAAATCATAGACTAATTAAAAATGAAAGTCAGACTATTATGACAACCTAATTCCAAACTTTAGAACTGCAAGCAAAAAAGCTGGGTTGAAGGAGAAAGAGAACGTTACAACTTGTTTATTTTGGATACTACTCCCAGTTCAAGTTAGGCCTTTTGATTCTTTAAGTGTACAAGAGAACTTTGACTTTCCTGAGTACACAAGGGAAAAATTACATATTGTGATGTCATTGCCTTGAGGATTTCTCATACCACCAAGTACATTAGTCACACTGTCAATGTCAGGGAGATATAAAAGAAAAATGAGGAAAAAGCATATTTTTTTCATATGAGAATCAGTCATATTTCTTTTGGATGCATTTCTTCAAAATTGTTTCCTAAATTCCAGTGAATTTAAGAGGGCTATTTGAAAATATATGATGATGTCTCCATCAGGTCAACTTGTGGCACTATATTACCAGCCTCGTAAAAATATTACTATGTAATAGTAAATAAGAACACAATAAAGAATACTTTGGGTCTTATTGACTGCATGATTTTGACTCATTTAATTATTTATTATTCTGTTATATATTAATAATTGTAGAAAGACATTTTTATCCAAACTTGCTGAAACGTGGTAATCCTCCAGGGTTCTTGCCTATGGTGTTAAAATGATATAGATGTCTTCAGCCTCCTGACAGTTTGCTATTGCCAATCCAGTTTGGCAGCTGCCTCATCATTTACTGGAAAATCATCTGACTTCTCTTATCCTCTGCTTTTCCCCCTATTTTCTGACTAATTAGAATTTTTTCCTATACATGGAAGATTAAATGTCTGATTAAATGTCTTTAAGATGGAGTAGAGTGGTTTAACTCAAGTAGGAGCTTTTCTTTCTGAACTCAGAACAAATCACCCAGAACCAGAATGAAAGATGAGGAACAAATTGTAGAGACTCAATGTAAAGAAAATGAGAGCTATTTATTAGACTGAGAAGAATTCTACTTGACTGCAGTTGAATCCAATATCAAAATATTCAGTTAGCTCAATTCTCTAGAGACTGTCTAATAGACTGTAAACAGAAAGACTGGCAGACATCTCTTCAGACCTCTTGATGTGATGGTGTAAAAGAGCCAAAGCAAGTAGAACCATTTGAATTTCATTCAAATCAACCAGTTACTCCGGATGCATAAGTGGGATGGTGGATAAGCTTCAGATCAATTGGAACATTTCACGATTGCCTGATATGGACTTAGATTGGGATTTCTCAATCTTGGCACTATGCTGCTAAACATCTTGTGTAGTGTAGCATCCCTGGTCTCTACGTACTAGATGATGGTAGCACCCCTACTCTAGTTCTGAAAACCAAAAAATATCTCCAGACATTGTTGTATGTCCCTGGGAGAAGGAGAGCAAAATGGCCCTGGCGGAGAACCACTGAATTAGACAAATCTGCGGTATCTTTAAGATGAGTGGCCAGGCACTGGTCTTTCACTTTAATGAAAGTGTTCGAAGCTTTAGGAGTGGTGGCCAGAATGCTGGACTGTTGGAAAAGGAGGGAGGGATTATGAGCTTATAGGATGGGGCCACTCGCAAAACAAACAAGCCAACAAATAATCCACAAACTGTTTCACTTCTTTGTGACCTCCATGAAAATGGATGGTTTGCTCCAAAGTAGAAACATTCTGTTGATGATAATCCCATCAATTTAATTATTACACAGTACTCTCTATAAAGCTGTAGGCATATAGATACGGGTATAGGTAGACAGATATGTTTCCAAAGCACTCTCCAATACACTATCTTAATCAGTTCTCTCAACTACCTGGGTAAAATGGAAGTTCTGGTTGTTCTCATTTTATGGCTGAGGAAACTAAGTTTCAAAGAGTTTAGGTATTTTCTTCTAAACTACACAAGAAGAATTTGTATCAAATTCAAGGTCCCTTATTGCTACATCCTCTTTTAAAAATGAAGGTTCAGTAGTGACAGGTAGCCTATTAAGTTATGTATTCCATGAACAGAGAAAGACACGTGTCTCCTTCTCTGAGATAGAGGAAGAAATTCCTGTACGTGTTGGCTAGAATGACCCTTGGATTATGGGCTCCGTGGACTTCACATTGAATATTTATCTATTGGGCTAAGGCAGCACGTTCTCATCAGGAATAAATAAATAATATTTAATTCTCTCTCTTGTAACATCCAGAATTTGGAACTAGTTCGAAGGAAAGAAATCATTTTCTCACTGTGACAATGCTTTCAACAACTTCTTGAGTTCATTTAGCTGCCACTGCCACTGCCACTGATCCTATTGTTTTGTTTTTTACATTATCAGATTTTGATCAAAGAGGTCACAAAAATTAGAAATACAAAGAGCAGAGCATGCTGTGTGTCAGCTGCTGGTAGAGAACAGATTAAACAAATGCCAGAGTTTATCACAGATCTGAGACTACCCAAGCCAGTATTTTCAAATAGAATAAACCCTTAAATAATTTCAAATCTTTTTTTTTTATTATCCTTGGATAATACACACTAGATACCTGCACTAGTGGATACATGTTAGATTAATAAGCACTCTCTGAGACATAGAACAACCAAGAGAAGAACACACATGCCAGATGAAGCACTGTTCTTAAAATTAAATGTATAATAAACATAAATGACAAAATGAGGAATTATTTTTTGTGTGAACTCTGAAATAATTCTACTTGTGTCATACTCTACAATGATAATCAAGCAGTGTCACTTCCCTTGTAGAAGTTTTAAAACACAAATTTTTAAAACACAAATTTTTATACAACTAATACACGTCCAGACAACACAGAGAAGGAACTAGAAACCATCATTAATCTTCACATCTAAGAATGTATGCTGCTAATTTGGGGGCTATTTTATTCTAGTATTTTTACTCTGTATTATCGTATATAGTTAATTTTGAAATCATATGCTATTTAATATGTAGAAAAAATGTATGAGCCATGAGGCATAATAATAAATGACACACCTGAATCTACAGCTCAAACCAGGAACTGGGAGTTATCTATAATTTATACCATCCCCTAGGTTCCTCCCTTACTGTCTGCCTGCTCTGATCCTGATTCTAAACCTCATTTGGGGGTAATTTGGGGGTAATTTTATCTCCTATGGGACATTCCACAGTGTCTGGACACATTTTTGGAGGTCAGAGATGGGTTTGGGGTTACAATTGGCATTTAGTGCGTGGAGACCAAGGATGCTACTAAACATCTAAACAACCAATGACGCATAGGACAGTCTCTTACAACGAAGAGTTATCTGCTACAAATGTCGATAGTGCTGAGGTTGAAAACTCTGTTAGATTTATCACGACTGTGCTTAAAACAATAGTTTTGTCATACATGTAATATGTTATTTACTTTCACTGGTTTTGGAGTTTTATAAAAATATTATTATGCTGTACGCGTAGTATTCTGTGACTTGCTTTTGTTTTCTTCTCAACAATTTGTTTCTAGTATTCATTTATGATTTACACATTTGTTTTCACTGGTGTATGCTATTTCATTCTGTGAATATGCCACAATGTATTTTTATTCTAGTGTCAATAAATATATTGTTTAATGTTTTTTTTTCTTTTTTGCTAATATGAACAATGCTTCTAAGAACATTTTTGTATAAATGTTCAAAATGCTCCTAAAAATGCTTCTAAGAAATTCTTGCACATAAGAATTCCTGTGGAGTGTATATCTAGGACTGAAATTGCTAGGTTGTGAGGGACATAAGCTTTAAGTTTAAAAAATGCTGCAAATTTTAATATGACTAAGTTCCTCACTAGCAAGATATAAGATTTGCCTTGATCTACATTTCCTCCAATATTCAGTATTGTTTGCTGAGTTTTGCTAATCTAATGAGTATTAAAAGGTGAGTCAATGTGGCCTTAATTTACATGTCTTGAATTATTATAAAGATTGAGCACCATTTGACATATTTATTTACCATTCGTTTTTCTTCTTTGAGGATCTTGCTTTTCTCTGAAGTTTCTTAGTGCTCTCAATTTTATTTGTTTAGAAGAAAAAACCTTCCCCATTGGTTTGTGACATTTCCTTTATCATATAATATGTTCTTCTGTATACTAGAGTCTGTTTTAAAGTTATCCATATTTTGTTTCGTTGATCTGTCAATTCTTTGCCAATACCATGTGGTTTTAATTACCTGAGTTCTATATTACATTTTATTATATGAGAGTGCGAGTCTGACTTCAATATTTCCTTTGTTCAAAATTTCATAAGCATTCTCATATCTATTTTTATGACCTAGTTCAATGATAGAATTATTTTTGATAAGCTAAAAATATATAAAAATTTTGATTGGTAAATAAGTAATTTATCTTTAATGTTTAGTCTCATTCAGAAATATGACATGTCCTTCTCTTCTTTCATATCTTTTGAATTACTTTTGTGGCTTACTTCATAAAAGTCACATTTTTTGTTAGTTTTTATTTCTAGTTGTTTCAGGTTTTAAGTTACTGTTGTGAATGGAATTTTCTACCTGGTTATTGCTCACATAAAGAAAAGTTATTTTGGATATTTATCTTGTACTTTACTACTATGCCGAATTGTCTTTAAGAATTTTTAGTTGTGTCTCCTCAGTTCTAAGACTAAAAGAATTTCACATGCATATAATAATTTCTCTCATGTTTAGGCATGCTTTTTACTTCTCAGTATTGTTCAGTATTGTTAGCCAGAACCTTTAAGCCAATTTCACCAATAGTAACAGTGAGTAGATTTTGTTTTTTCTTGTCCTTGGGTACACTGCTAGTATTTTACTGTTAAGTATGGTATTGGCTGTAAGTTTAATTCAAATACTTTTTATCATGTTGATATCACTAACCCATTTCTAGTTTTCTAATTAGAGTGCAGGACATGATCAATTACTTTTTCAAAATAAATGATACTGGTAAATTTCAGAGAATAAATGTCCCAACAACTCTACAATGGGTCAAGTAAGACAAAATAGTTAAGAAGCCATGTGGCAAAACAGATATGTGTATTTTCGACCCATTAAAAGATACTTGAATTTCTCTGGAAACTACCTATAGTGCTTGTATGCTCCACTTTTCCAGCTTAGCTTTTAAAATGTCCTCATGACCTTAATATTGACCTTGACTAGCCAACACACTCTCTCTTCTTCCAACCCTACCTTTTGGTTCCTTGATTGTATTTGCTGTTGTCCAGGACTAATCTTGCATTCTCATAGTTTCAAAAATCTTTAGCCTGAAATAACATGATGCAACAGTCTAAAACAAATCAAAGAAAGATTAAAAACTGAGATTTAAAAATTATTTCTGTAACATTGTTTCAATGTGAAGTGCTCAATTTATCTGGTTCAATTATTCCACCATTTGTTTCCATTTTTTTAAAAATGATAAAATATAAAGTCAGATTTTCCTGTTGTCTCTTATAATATCACTTTTATATTATTTATTATAAAAAATAAACAATATTCATCATATATAATATCATTAGATATGATACTCTGCCTGTATTTCTTAGTTAAGTCCCATTCTATGAAACAATCTTCTTATATCTATCGTAAATTGAATTACAGAAAAAAATGGCTTTTATTAGATAAATCAGTAAGTTGCTAATACTTATCTTGTGATAATTCTTCCTCATTTAAGAATTAGTATTTTTAGACAAGAAATATTTTCTTTGCAACATACTTTCTGCATTTATTTTCAATGGCTGTGGGTCACTAACTTTCTTCCCTAAACAAGGGAAGAAATTTCCAGCTTAGAAATTTGCTATATGAGATGATGACCTCATTCAACTTTCCAGTTTTGAAAACTCAGCCTATGTTTGTTTATCAATTTTAAATTGCTAACAGCCTCAGACCATTAACTAGAAGGTCAAAAATTACATTTTCATTTTGCATTTTAGTGACATTTAAAAGAAAATTTATTCTTGTTTACAATCTTCTACCCCTCTCGCAAAAATTTTTACTATCCATCCTCATTTCTCTCTCTCTCTCTCTTACACACACACAGACTCACACACACACACACACACACACATTCACCCTTACATGTGTGCCAACTAAATATTTCTAAATCTTGATCAGTTTTAACTATATGTTCTTTTAGGTGGCAGTTAAGAGTATGGCACATGAGCAGTGTTAAGAAGGCTTTGGGATTAGGCTGCTTGATTTCATATCTTGGCTGCACTTATATTTCTGAAATATATGTTTCATTTTTGTAAAATATTTATAGTAGGGCATTGATTTTGTTAAATATTTATGATAATAGTCCCTTCAAATAATTTTTGTAAAGATTAAGTAAGTTGAATTATGTAAAATATTCAAAACATTGAGCAGTATGGCAAATGCTTAACAAGTACGGTTTATTTGTATTATAACTTTACACTAAACAAATTGGCTTCGAAGAAAGGAGGGCAAGGATAACTTCATCCTTCAAATGTCTTTAAGACAAGTGCATAGGACTGAACAATTATCGAGCATATATACTACTGTCCTAGAAATGAAGTGTTAACAGGAACGATCTTTTGCAATCATGATTGAGAATGGTTGCATTAATGCCTATGCCCAGGAACACCAATGAGAGATATAGAAAAAGAGATGTCATGTATAGTCATACCTTTATTTCAAAAGAATATTTCCCAGTGATATATTTTATTGTTAGAGTCTCTATAGGGAAAGTGGAAATAACAGTTTTTTTAGAGGTAAGTTATCTACCATCTATATTAATGGTTCTTAACCAACTATCTGGATGTAAGGTAAGTTAAGGATGTTATTCAGCTATATGTAATATAAACCCAAAATGTAGTAGCTTGGCCACTGAGTGGGTTATTTTTCTCACATTACAAGCAGTCTATTGATAAACATCCTAGGCCGGGCACAGGCTCCTAATGTCAGCAGTGTCTGTGGCTTCTTCTTTTTGTTCTCTCGACCTGAGCATGTATCTTTCATTCTCATGGTTGCAATATGGTTGCTTCACCTCTAGCCTTACATCGAAGTTTCAGACAGGATGAAGAAGACTAGAGAGGTACAAGTGTCAGGAGAGCCAAAACTTTCTCAAACACCCTGACAGACTTGTGCTTAATTTTTTTTCCTTTTAAGTCAGAGCTGTGTCACATGACACCCTTCATGGTGAAGGCATCTGAGAAGGTATTTAGCCAGGCATATGGCCTCTCTAAACAAAATAGGACATCCGTTGTGGTGGGGAGGAGAGAAAATATTGGACAGATAACTAGATTTATCTGCTTCACATGCCTTACCTCATTTAAAACTAACAACTGCCCAAGATAGATGTTATAATCTTGAGATCGTAGATGAGAAAACTGATGGTTAATTTTATTCCCATAACACATAAAGACAGTGTTCTCACACACATACATACATATGATACTGATGTAGATAACTATTAAATATCTTAAAATAGGAAAAGTACTAACACATTTGCTAATTAAACTTCTATTTATTCAGTGTTTTAAACTAAACTTAGCTGCCTATTTTAGGTAGCTATAGCAAACATCATATTCATATTATTGTATGTTTGAATATTGCTGGAGACAGAGTATTTCAGCAAGATAAGATATAATGTGGCATGGTATAAGGTCAGCTGCAAGGTGAGAGGGATATGGGTGGTCGGAGAAGAACTGGGCAGTATTATCCTTGAGGTCAGGTAGAGGAACTTCAAGGTCAATAACCATGTGTCATCAGCTGAGTAGCCAGATCTGAGCAGGGAATATACAAGAATTGTCAAGCTGAAATTAAGGCCTAAAGGATTAAAAAGGAGAGAGAAACTAGGAAACATATGAGAGCAACAAGAACAAAGTTGATTTCAGCGCTGTTCAGATGTATTCTGAATTTCAGTGGCTTGGTTCCACAGTTGTGCTTCTGAAAAGAGTAGCATGGCACCTGGTAGCCAAGAATTTGATATAAGCAATATTGTCACATGTGGCAGAGGAGAGTCTAGGCAACTGCCTTTATTGGGTTTTCTGCTAGAAAAACAAGGCAGGGGAGGGTAAACGGTTTAAGACTTGCTAGTTTGAATGCATTTGTCAGGCTAAATTATAGGGGTGATCCCTAATTGCCCAGCACCAGCCCTGGGATGATTAAGGCAGAGGAACATGGCCTTCAGGGATTCATGGGCCAGGTAAAGCAAGTATGGCTCTGAATTGATTACTTTGCATGTGAAAGGCATGCCCTCATCTGGGCCTCTTGCTATTTCTAAGAATTGAGTAGCTGCTAGAAGAGCAGTCTCTTCCCAGGCAGAAGTTTTTTTCAGACGTCAAAACATTGTGATATACAAAAAAAAAAATTAAATATAAAATATAAACAATACACGTTAACTCTTTATATAAGATTGTTCCCTTATAAGAGAATTACATGAATCAATATGGTAATTGTTGTTCTCAACCATAAAAATTAATTTCTGTTCTATCGAGAGTTAGGGCATCTATATAATTATAAAAGGCACAGCTGGTTACAAACTTGCTTATATATCACCTCATTTTATCACTGTTTACTCATGTGTAAAATGAACTGATGACCATAAAATGTTATAAGATTACTTTCTTGGGAAATTTGGTCATTACCATTTTTGTAAGCTTCAAGCTGGTATTTCCTGCCTCATCTCTCTAGAGATTTTGGGGTTCCATCTTTACCTAAAAAAAAAAAAATTGAAAATCAAAATACTGCAGTCTTATTAAATGTATTTCTTCCAATGGAAAATAAATTGGCTGAGAAACAAATTAGCTCACTAATAAATAGGTTCTATTTCTATGAAGATTTGTAACCCAAAGCTACTTCTTGCAGTCTACCTATGAGACTTGAATTTGATTTTTAGTAAAATTTTACCAAAACTAAAAAAAGCATGAATGTAATACTTTACGTTCTGGGCAGCGAATGTGCATCTGGAGCCCACGATGCAGATGGTGAAGGAGTCTGTGACTGGGCTCCGTGGTGAAGAGCCCACTGCTAACCAAGTGCACTCAGCAAATGCCTGATGTGATTAAAGCAGAGCAGAGGTGACAAATTCTGTTTGGATCACATTGATTATTATTATTATTATTATTTTGGTTCTATCTCTTTTAGGAAAATATGCAAGAATCCTATGGTCTCTGTGAAATGTCCCCTATTTTCCACATCTTATGACCATCCTCTGACTCTTTTCTTCTAACTCATTGTTTCAGGGGAGGTTGAAGAGATGACATTAAAGTGATCAAACTCATGGCATGTCTCAATACTCACCAAACTGCTTCTAGTGGGAATCTCAGTTTCCCACAATCCTTGCTCCAAGCTTCTAGCCCAACTGACTTACATGGGAAGATGACATCACAGCTAGTACTGAATATAATTGCATTTATTAACACAATATAAAAGTAATTACCACTTCTTCAGTGCCTGGAATTTAGTCTTTATTATTTCTCCCACTCTTAACATCCCTATTAGATAGGTAAAAATAATAGCAAGAATGTTAATAACATTTATTTACCTTTTCAGCAGGCATTGTTCTCAAAGCTTTTAAAAAAATACATAATCCCAATATTTTTTCATGAGCCCATGAATTATTGTCTTCATTATAACTAATGCTGAAACTGAAGTTCAGAGAGGTTAAATAAGTTTTCTGTGGTCACAGCTTGTAGTCTAGCAGAGCCAGGACTCAAATCCAGATCTGTTGACTCACGACCTCAGTTTTTTTCTAAAACACCATTCTGGGTCATCTGGATATGCCTTCCCATCAATGAGTAGAGCCACAGACCAGAGTTCCTAGTTAGACCCTAAACTTCTTAAGGGTCAGGACTCTCTTATTCAACTTTGTATCCTCAACCGAGCTCAGTACTTCAATTTATGAACAATAAGTTCTGAGAAAGCAGCAAGATATGGGTGAATGCATAAAGATTAAATCTGGGCACATTGACTTTGAATCTTGGCTCCGTTGCTTATCAGCTGTGTGCTCTTAGAGATAATGTCTCCAGAATTTTTATCATAAAGGGCTTGAGAGTAGGGAGCAAAGATGTTTGGGAGTTTGTCCCATGTTACATAGTAAGCACAGAGGAAGTCTCAATAAAGATGGAGATGGGTAGCCATGGTTAATGTACCTCCAAGCCACACCCTGGCACCTTCTTGGCTATGGGTATGTTCTACAGCCTCCCTGAGCCTCAGTTCGTCTGTTATAGAAGCTGGATAATAACAGTTACCTCACAGGCTCACTGTGAATGCTCAGCAACTAACATGCACAAAGCACTTAGCACTACTGTTGGTTCCTTTCTCTCTGGCCATTCCTCATTTTGAATAAGCATTTGAATATTATGACATCTACCCCCCAGAATGGATATAAGGGATATAAAATAGTGGTTCTTGAACTTTGGTGACCGCCAGAATTTTCTAGAGAGTTTTTTCAAATATAGATTACTGAGCCCCATTTAATATACTCTCAGTCTGGGGTGAGGCTTGAGAATCTACATTTCTAACAAGTTCCCAGGTGATGGTGATACTACTGGTCCAGAGACCACACTCAGAATTTCTGGTGTAGAAAATAGAAGAAAGGAGAGAGAAAGTACAAATCTAATGGATTTTTGCTGATCAGATATCCTTAGAGCAGGCATGGAAAAGTATTTTAAAAAGAAAACATGTGAAAGAAAGTCCAGGGAAAGCAGCTAGGACTGAGAGTCATGTGTAAGAGGGTCAAAGAAAATGAGATAAGACTGATCAGCCTACGTCCCAAGGCCTGACACAGGGTTGCTCTTCAGAATTCCCATTTATAAAATGAACAGGAAAAATAAGCCCCATATGAAAGAAGTGAAGCTATTGAGGGTGATTAAATACACACACAGACACACACAGACACACACACACACACACACACACACACACACACCATGCCTGTGTGCTCTTAAACCTACTTCTGAAATAGAGATTGTCACTGTAGAAGCCAGTGCTTCTGCCCTTTTTACTATGAACATCCCTGCCAGCAACAACTGAAGTCAATGCCATCCTCTTCTCCAACAATGCTTCTCCTGTTCTTAGAAGGAAATTCAACTGGTTGGCTACAAAATCCTGAGTTGTTTCTGGAGCCGTGTGAAGGGTTTTGCATGTTAAAAGCAAAACTGGCGAACCTAGGCTTTTTGACAGCTTCGTGAAGTGTGAAAAAAAATCATATTTCTCTGGCATGGTTTTATGAGTTTTTGTCTTGAGCAAGAAGGAAGCTTTGCCTGCGAAAATGGAAAAAGGGTCATGCAAGTGACCTCATCAATGGCAACATGATTTGAGAGACGATGAATTCTGAAACTGAAAAATTTCACCAAAATTCTCAACTTTTCTGTGCAACTGCAGAAAAGAAGAGCTTCTTTTTTTTTTTTTTTTTTTTTTTTTTTTTGGCTCCAAGGGCACCAACCCCTACTCTCTGCTCTATCACCTGCAGCTGACAGGGATCTATATAAAATGCTGCTGAAAAAGATAACTGACCATGACTAATTACTACACAGGGCAAGGATTCTTCTAGAAGGTACCACATTTGTGTAAAAAGATTATTTGGCTAATAATCTGGTGGAAGCTAATGAGAGAGTAGGAAGACAGAAAATCTAATCATAGAGATATCCAGTTTCTTTCTATCATTTCTAACAGGCAACTAACCTCATGTGGGCCTCACACAAAACCCTTGGGGAGAGGCCTGAGCCACGTGATCACATGATCAGTTGTGTTTTACTATTTTAGCTCTACAATTTTTAAATTTGTTGTAATTTCTTATTTTCTAATATTTACTTTTACCTTATTTGTTTTTCTTGAGAAGGAATCTCCAAAATTATATAAGCCTCAGGCCTCCCAACACCTGAATCTTCTTCTTCTTATTGTACATTACTTACAGAGTTCGCTGAATTAGAAAATAAGGAGACTTAGAAAACAATATTTCCTGGACTAGATGACTATATTAGTTTGCTAGGGCTATCACAGCGAAATATTATATAGTGGGTTGTTTAAACCCTCTATATAATAAGATTATCACAGTTTTGGAGGCTAGAAGTCCAAGATCAAGTCCTAATATGGTCTTTCATCTCTGTGTACACATGTCTGTATCCCAATCTTCTCTTCTTATAAGGACACCAGCCATTTTGGATTAGAGCTCATGCTAATGATGTCATTTTACCTTAATTACCTTTGTAAAGGCCCTATATACAAACACAGTCATATTCTGCATTTCTGGGGGTTAGGACTTCAACATGTGAAATTTTGGGGAACAAAATTTGCCCATAACACTCCACCCTCTAGTTCATCAAAAATCGTGTAGTTCTTACATGCAAACACATTCCCCGCATCTCAACAACCCAAAAGTCTTAACCCATTTCATCATCAACTCTAAGTCCAGTCCAAAAGCTCATTTGTATTATCTCTGTCACTTCAGTTTTGCCTTTTGAGATACTAAAACTCTGGGCAAAAGACTTCATTACTCCCAGCACCCAAACACCCAAATTTGAAGCTGCCATTAGCTGCTGGCGTAATAGAAAGAGGTGGGCTCAAGAGCTGTTGGTGGTTAAAAGAATAGCTCAGTATTGAATGGTTCAACTCAACATTTGAAGTTTACACAATTATATTTTCCTCTAAGAATTTAATTGGCTTGGTTTATGACTCTATGCCAGCCCCAGAGGGCTGATTTCACAAGCTGGGTCATTACTTAACCCCCACACCACATCCGCACCTAGACATGCCAGTTCATTTTCCACCAGAGGGTCTCCACATGCCCCAAGACCCTGAGGGTCCTTCATGTTTATGCAGCTTAGTCTCTACCTCCAACATCGCTACTTTTAATGTCCAACACCCTAAACCCACAAACTACCCCCAAAAGATCAAGGAAACCAAAAGAGACTTATTGGTGAGGCAATTAAAACAGCAAATCTCACTTTGAGTTTGCTAGATGAGTCACTGAAAAGTGAGGCGAGACCTTTATATTTCTATATTTCTGTATTTTATCTTTCATTCTTATCACTTGACCTTAGAGGTGAAGTGTGTGTGTGTGTGTGTGTGTGTGTGTGTCTGGATTATGATAAGAAAACAAAAAAAAAATTATGAAGGGGTAGAATAAAGGTAGAAAAGTAAGATCTAACTTCAGAATTTCTAGGTGATGGTGAAGTCTGTCTTGCCATATAGACCACACACCACACAACTATGACACCTACATATATTTATACACATGCACATACAGATACACACATTTGCTTCAAAGCAAAACAAGACAAAAACAGACAAAAAAAAAACCCTTTACTTTAAAATCATAAACCTACTATGACTCATAAATCCTAAAGAATATACCTGTACAAAATTGTAACCCATAGTCACTACTATTAGGCTATTTATGTTTATTTACATAGTGGACCTTATTAGTTTGTTCATTCATTTAATAAACATGTGTTGAGCAATATTTATGTGTCAAAGACCCTACTAAGTGTCTGGGATCCAAAGATGAATAACAACGTAAGGTAGCCATACAAGTAATATAGAGAAACAGACACGTTCATAGATCATTTCAGTACATTCAGATCAGTGAGGCACAGGAAGGAATAGAGTGCAGCCTGGCCTGGGAGATCTGGAAATTGGGGAGAGACTGGGGCTGCATGCTGGAGAGGGCTTTGGAGAGAGCAGCTAAGGGAATCACCTCAAATGCAGGGAGGCTATATACAAAGGTTACAAGTCATAAAAATGAAGTTGAAGGAAAGACTTGGGCTTGCAGGGTGGAAGTTAAGTAAAAAATACAAAGGAAAAATGGATTAAAAATCCTTCTAGAAGTTGGGGTGACTTTTATGTATAAGCTTTCTCTTCCATTTTTGCTATTTGACTGAAAAGCGTTGGGGCTGACCTAAAAGTGGTTTATCCTAAAAATAAGATCAGTAACCACAAACCCCTTGAGGACTATTTCTGACAGAAATGAATTTGAAAAGGAAGTCTTCTAGAAATTCTGTATTTTGGATATGGCTTATTTTCACCAACTGGAGTTGAATAAACTTGGATATAGACATCCCTGTCTGTTGTGTTTGTGTGTGTGTATGTGTTTATGCCTTACAAAATTTTTTACACTGCTGACACCATCTACAGGCAACGATCAGATGAAGGAAGAATATCTCTTATTCTATCTAATGTAACTTAGGTGACACATAGAATATATACATAGGAACTGTAGATTTGGGGGAGGCACAAGGCCCCAAAAGCAGAACACAGTAGCAAGGGGATATTGAGGGTGCACCTCACACCAGTGCACATTTTTTTGTATTCTATATCTAGC
>NW_006494614.1:12529415-12529739 GCF_000325575.1 Pteropus alecto | reverse complement strand
GCAGTCCAGTATGGTGAGTATCTAGATTTTGGAATATAGGCTGAAAAGATGTCCATAAGGTCATCCAAGTCCTAGTACCTGGCATAGCGAGGACTTAATAAATGTGTTGAATGGATGAATTGACTCCACATTCACATGTTCGTCTTTATACATAAGATAAAGTGATTTCTCTAAAACCTTTTTCTGGACATTAATGAAATTCAAGTGCTGATTTTTATCTAAGAAGTTTTTTTTTTTAATTTATTTATTTAAATTAGTTTCAAGTATACAGTACATTAGTTAGACATCTGTATAGTTCATAAAACAATCCCCTCAATTGCTCCC
>NW_006494614.1:12461385-12528088 GCF_000325575.1 Pteropus alecto | reverse complement strand
CAACTTTGTTCTTCTTTCTCAAGATTGCCATGGCTATTCGGGGTTTTTTTATGGCTCCATATAAATTTTAGGATTATTTGTTCTAGGTCTCCGAAAATGCCATTGGTATTTTGATAGGGATTGCATTAAATCTATAGATCGCTTTGGGTAGTATGGCCATTTTAACGATTATGAAATTTCTTCTTAACCTTATAACCTTATAGTTATAACCATAATCAAATGGTCCATTGATAGAGTTAGAGTTCAGGGATAGAACAGAATATTTCTTGAGGGCTCTTCTCACCATATTCTGTCCACTCTCCTTGCATTTAGAATTGGATTTTTATTTGGCCTCACCTAGTACACATGTTTCAGGCAGTCTCTTTCTCTTCTTCAGCATAGAATATGTCAATTCTGTCTCCGTGCCTTTGCTCAAGTGAGTCCCTCACCTGGAATGCTTTATCTGTCTGTTTTGGAGTATCTAAAGCCTAGCCATTCATTCTTGAAGGCCTGGATCAGTTCTGATCAGGCCTTGGTGCATCTGCCTCCCTTCCCACTAGTGGCAACCAACTATACTTTCTCTTGCCTTTGACTTTTTTTTTAATTTAATTTTATTATTAGTTTCAAGTATACAGTACATTGGTTAGCCTCTAACGTTTTTTTCTCCCTCTTTAATTCCCCTCCCCCCACTTCCACCCCTGACCTAAGGATGTTGCCATCTCCCCTTAAGAACTGGATTTCTTCAGGCGGGGCCTCTCCTCCCACGTGCTCGCGGTGCCGGGGACCTGGCCCATGGCTCCACCTGGGGCACAAACCCAGGATCTTCTGCTTGTAAAGCAGACGTGCTAACCACTACACTATGGAGCCACCCCTAGCCTCTAACTTCTTGACGGCTATACCAATCTTCAAATTGGAGAATAAACACCCTTTAAGATGGACAAAAAGTTTCGGAAGTATATACATTTGCGGATAGCTTTAAGAAACCCAATTTCCAGATCCTCAGCTTCCATATTTACTCCTCTATGGTACTGATCTGCGTGAGAACTCACCTAAGATAAAAGCATTACCTTTAGCAATCAGCCTTCTCCCAGTTCACAAAAAAGGGCACCCCTCACTTTTTAACTACATGCTAAAAAGTTGTAAAATCCTTCACAGTGCCAAGCAAAGGAAAAATTCAAAATATTAATGTAAATTTTAAAAAATATGATTGATTGTGGTGACTGACTTTTGTAAGTCAGATGGTTTTCATTTTTTTGCTTTCAATAAAATTGAGAGGGGACCTAACTGAGTTTAGATTATTAAAACACTTAATAATAGATCACTATAGGATGTATAACTCTGGAAGAATTTAAAAATCTGAGGCATATTATTTCTACAATTTCTTACATCTCTATCTCATGATTTATGCAAAAAAATTTCTTGGTGCTTAAATCTATAAAAACAAAAAATCAGAATAAAATTGATATTGAATTTTGTCTCATTTTGGAAAGACAACAACTAAATGGAAAACTGTTCCATCTATTTTATTAAATGATGCGTCTAATAAATCTTAATTTTATGTTTAAATATTTATTAAAATTTAGTGTATATTAATATTGCTTTTCATCAGTTATAATAATAATCCAATATAGAATAAATGTTTTAATATTTAGAGCCTTATGTGATAGCATATAAAAATTTTAAATTTAAATTTATATACATATTTTTGTTGCAAAGAAGTATGATATCATCAACAAGAAACTTTTAATCCTGAAAAATATACTCCAGTATGACGGAATTCTATGGGAGGAGCAGGATAGAAATACAGGCCAAAAGAAGAAAAAGAACAATGTAAAATTTCCAATTTGTTTGTATTTGAATAGCTTTTTTGAGGTATAATTTACAACTCATAAAATGCACCATCATAACTATGAATGTCACATTTTATACAGTTATGCAACATCTCTACGCTCCCACTTTAGATCACTTCCATCATCACAGAAATATCCTTGAGCCCACTTACAGTCAATGTTTGTGTATTTTTTAAATTGATGATGATGGGTATCAAATAAAATTGCTTTTACTTCATAAAAATACAAGATGGGTTTGTTTTATACCTCACTGACTTGCCTACTCCATATTCTTAATAAAAAATAGAAAAGTCCTACAATTAGATTTCACTGAATACGTTTAAAATAATTAAAATGTTGATATTTACAATGCATTGGAGATTACATCCTGTGTATCTATATAAAACTATAACAAAATTTTTAGATATCAACCTAAGAATATGGGAGGGAGGTTCATTGTTAATAAAAACATTTTAGTGGTTACCTAAGTAAAAATGATTGAAAACCTATACCATATCATTGACCCTTAATCATGTAATAGTCTACTCTGTTATGTTTTAATTCCAGTATATTTGATGACATAGATAAATTTTAGTCGATTTTGTACTTGTTCGATTGGTTGATTGAAGTAGTTATTACATTTCTGACTTTGACCAAAACCCAGGGTTTAAAGTGCGTTTTCTTTCAAAAAGGTGCATCACCCTAGTCTATATCACAGGGAAGAAGAATAATTAAATAGTTCTTCCACATTTAGAATGACACAGGATAGATTTTCCAAGTCAAAAGACAATGTCATTAAATTGTTGGGTCACCACTAATGTCATGTTTATGCTCTGGATCTTCGGTAACATTTCTGTGGAGTTGGGTCTCCTGGGATTCTTTTCCAAGTTCTTTGTTTCCTCTTTATTCTTTTGATCTGGTTATTTCTGGTGGTAACAAATTTTCACTGGATAAAATTCTTAGACTTTATTGCCACCAGATAAACAACATACATCTATATATTTTTGCTTTGATTTAAGGAATAAGGCTCCAAAACTCACTTTTAAATCAAGTTCCATATAAACGTACACACACACGCACACACACATATACTCACATGGATACCCATGTGTGTCTAAAAATAGATTTTAAAGGATAATTTTGGACTCCATTCTCACATATAACCTTCTCTGAGAGCATAAAAGAATACAATATTTTTTAAATTCAGGAATAAAACTTGCTTTCACTGCATAAAAATAAAAGGTAAATTTGTATTATATCTCATTGACTTGCCTACTCCTTAACCTTAATTTAAAAAAAAAAAATAGAAAAGTCCTTCAATTAGTAAAGAGATTAAAGTGTAAGGGTCTACGTCAGCATGATAAAGGTTTCTGACTGTGATTAAGGTTCCAATCTCATGACATGTGGAATAACCTATGTAATTATATTCCCCTTAGTGCTACAGAAAAGTCCAAGTGACTGTAATACATGCTAACTTAATCTTAGCCACAGAAAATGTGTTTCTAATTTTCAAATTCGGCAATTTTTCAATAAAAGTTGTTGCACTTCGTCTGATCTATTCTCAAAACACGGAAGTGCTTGAAGCCCGACCACCTGCAATAACAGATTACTGCTCTCTAAAATATTACCATACACCTACAATGTGGAGGCGCAAAGCTTTGCTAAAAAAGATCTTTGTTGTTTTTTCTAAAAGAAAGAAGTGATCCCAAACTAAAGCTGGTTTTCAGCAGCCTCTCTGCTCCCAAATGCGACTGGCATCAAAGTCTAATGAAAACCTGTTTGCGGACACTGGATCCAATCCAAGGTACACCATTGGCATATTCTAGACCCCTTGGGACATGACTCATATAAAAAACACAGGGCTGTCATCGGACGGCTGGTGGCTCAAATAAATCAAATTTACTTTGAAAACTGAGGCATACCAAAATTTTATTAGGTGAAACTTTGGCATTTCTTATAGCCAACTTGCACATATATATTTTTATTACTTACAGCAGTTAAAAGGTATGCTACCAATCATATGCAAAACAAGAAAAGATTGCAGAGTACGTTTTTTACTGGGTGGTAGTAGGAACTACCTTTTTTTTTATATAAAAAAAAAAAAAGGAACTCCAAATAGTAAGTTAGTAATAGGTGGCGTCAAAGAACGCAGCCCAGTGTTTGTGTAATTCACAAGCCCTGTGGTACAAATGTCCTCCATAGCACCTTCATTTGGCAGACCCCATCGTGGGTCTTAAAGAATGGCTCTTACCCCAAAGTGATTTCTTGCTCACTAAAACTATCAACTGTACCACACTTCATGCGATGATGACAGATAGTGTTTATAATGTGCATTTATGAGAAACAGACATGAACATACTCAAGTTCTTGATGATCTAAAAAGGATTAAACTTTAAGCTTCAAAGGCCTACTACTGCTTATGCTCTAACTCATACGTTAAGTTAGTTTCGAATTCCAGATTAGGAAAGTTTAGTTTTCTTTTCAGTTAAATCTTAGAAAATTCTTTATTTTTAAGTTTAATATACATTTACCTTTAAATATGTTAATCGGTCATCAAAGGCATACTAGAAAATAGGCCCTTGCCCAATAAATAACATATTTGCAAATTAATATTCAGTTTTAAGGCCACATCTGCCACACTTTAAAAGAGGTGGCAGCTTATTTTCTTTAAGTGGCAACTGCTACAAGAGCTTATGTGGTGAAACATGTATTATTGTGTATATGTTTTAATACACACACACACACACACACACACACACACACAAATTTTACCATATAGAATATAGATTTCAACTAGCAAACAGACCAGAATCTCTCAAAAGATTTAAGTGTACTCACAATGTTCACTTTTTAAAAACCTAGTTTTGTGTAGAATTCATAAAGATTGTTTTAATTGAAATTATAAAACTGTGGTAGGTCACTCATAATTGTAAATAAAATCAAAAGATATATATGTAATCTATTAAGATTGTATGTATGATATGTATTTTTACAAGATCTTCTAGAAATATTTTTAGATATATTCTTACACAGCTGATTTGATCACATATCATTCGAGGAAAGAGCACCAGACCTTTTCTCTCCCAGTTCACTGTGCAAGCACTGGCTGGCATCACAAGGAAATTCTACTTTCCACGTGTTATAGTGTGTTTTTATTGACTGAAAACAAGCTAGGCCAACTCAAAAGCTCAAATCAACTATTTTGACTGAATTTACCTATCGCTTACAGAAATCACTTCCTCTGAATACAGGTTTGACTAGTAATTTGTCAGAACAGAAATCACTTCATTTAAAATGGTTTAGTGATTTTCACACATAGATGTAGCCTCAATAAAATCTGTGAGAAAGGAAAAACAGTGTTTGGCCCTGGAACGCCAGGGAAGGAACACATCTGTAATCAATGAACAAGTAATTGTTCAAGGCTTATTACCTGCTGAGCATGGTGCTAGAACTGCGAAAGAATAGAAAAGAAATATTTTTAAAAAGTGTTCCTGTCCTTAAATTGCTTACAATCTGGTTGCAAATTCATGAACAATTACAAGAATTATCCCTGGAGAAATACAAGACAGTAAGTTGATTCATGCCAAATGGCGCAGAAACACCCACGTTTTATGGAAGTGGGCTCAGTTAGAGGTTTTGGAATGCAGGACTGTGATGGGGAGAGAAGACACGAGTGACTGAAAGTAACCATACAGGCACTGGCTTTACTCCTGGCTAATATTTCTGTTCCTCCTTTCCCCCTTGACTTGAATAATCTTTTTCCTATGAACAGATTACTAAATTGACTTCATAATTGATTTTTAAATTTTGTTTAAAAAAAACATAAATAAAATTAAAGGCAAATTGTGAACTGGGAAAAAGATTTGCCACATCTTTGACAAAAAGTTAATAACTTAAGAGCAATTACCAATCAGTAAGTTCAGACAAACAAACCAGTATTTTTTATAAAATGAGCAAAAAAGCCTCAGCTGGCAACTGACAGAAGAGTTATGACTGGCCAGTTACCAAATGATAAAATATTTAACTTCATTGATAATTAAAGCCATACAGATTAAAACGACAAAGGAATGCAGTTTTCACCAACCTAATTGCCAAAGAGTAATTAAAAATTATTAAACTTCAAATTGTTAAAGATTGAGAGAAATGGGGACATTTGTCCACAGATAATAGGAGGATAAATCAATGTAACAATTTTGGAAGAGGCTTTGGTAATAGGTATTAAAAGCTTTAAAATATGTAATAATCTTTTACCCAGAAATTCATTTCTAGGATATTTGGTTAAGGGAGTAATTATGGATTAAGGCTTAAAGATAAGAAGGATTGCAGCACTATTCAGAAAACAAAAACTGGGAAATGACAAAGACTCAATAACTGAGAATTAGTTATGACAATTAAGGTTTAAAATTAACTTGTAAAATAATATTTACTGATATGAAAATATGTCCTATATGCTAATGTACAAAGTGGATTACAAAGTATTATATGGCATGCATTTCACATTTTAGAAAGAATATATGGAAAGAGATACATTAATATGTAACCAATGTAATAGTTATGTTCTGGGTGGTAGGAATACAGGTATCTTTTTTAAATTTTAGTCTTTGTTAATTAAAAAAATAACATATGCTATGTTTGTTACTTGAAGAAATTTCTTCACAAACAGTCACATGATGAAGAGTTTGAGACTAAAGTTATTTGTGCATATTTAAGATGGTTTTCTTAGACTATGCTACCAATGTATTGTTATGTATTGCTTAGAAATTCTTCCGGAATTTCTAAAAATATGTTAATTTACTTTTTAAAACCATCTTTTGGAATTTCTTATTTTAAATGCTGCATTTGTACTTGTTTCATCAAAGTAACACCTAGCAGTTTAAATTCTTAAATTATAGTTAATTGATATGAAAGTGAAATATTTAAGATATATATAATTGTTCAAAGTCTTATCAGCAGTTACCAAAAAATTTAGGAGACCTTTTCCTAAAATGTTTTTGGATCTGGAGAAATGGGATCAGCTTCGAAGAGATTTGCTTAATGTTCTTTCTGTATGACTTATCTCATGAGAATTTAAAGGGTGACACAAGTCAAAAATTCCAAGCTCTAACCAAACTTTGCTTCATGGCTTTAAACAGCTCATTCTTGACTAAATTAGCAGAAGAAATAGTGGAGATGATTTCCTGCAATAAATAATCAAAAGCTTTCTATTATTGTCTTTGCAACACATGGTGTAATTTTTCAACCAATATGTCATATTACACTAAATATAATGGCCTTTGATTATTGAAAGTAGGATGAGTTTTGGGAGCACATAGCAATATGTTGAATATCTGAGGGAAGTCATTTTAAATTTTAAATTCTGAGAACAAACAAGATAGATTAGGGATGAAAAAAAGTACTGTGTGTCATGTGCCAGTTTGGCTCTTAATTCTAACTTGAAACATAAGGATATAATTAACTTACAGAAATTATTTCTTCTGGAAGAGAGAAAGCTTATTCTTACCCATACTTATTCTGGACATGGAAACATTTTCCCAGACTGTTCCAGTGTGACAGTTTTTCTTTAAGTCGAATCGGACCTTTGGGCCAAAGTGTTTTATCAACTGGTCAACAGTAAAGCTTTTCTCAGTCATGAAAAAAATATTTTTTTTTTCCTTTATAAGCATTCCCGAGAAAGAGAGACGTTTTCTTTAGGTTTAATTTATAAGTTAGAGGGACATTTCTTCCATGAATAAAATGATTTTGTTTGTCTGTTTCCCACACATTTAAAAAAAAAAATGACGGATAGTTTCTGAGGTTTTTGATGAAGGAACTGTGGAAGAATAACCTGAGTTGTGCTTTTGCAAGTAAACAGAGCCCAGCAGCATCAGAAATATGAGCCTTTGCTGAAGGAATTCTCTTCTGTAAACTAGACTCTATGTCAAGTGATTCCAAACCTATTTCCTGACCTTGTCACCAACTTGACCCCTCTTCCAACTCATTAGGTTAAACAACTCCTCCTGGTGACAGTTTGGAGCAAATTACCTAGGTGGTCAGATGCAGGAGCTGTATCTTTTACTCTATAACCTGACTTCTCTCAAAGCCTCACATAACCTCCTTTCCAGATAGTTGTCACAATTATCATTGCCTCTCCTCCCCTAGCTGCTTTCCCCTCCTCATTAAAGATTTAAGAACAGCTTACTATAAAAAATGCTCATACGGCTGAAATTTTCTTAGTTTTGTAAAAGACAGTGTGGCATACTCATGTTCTCAAGCATTACAAATGAAACTAGGATGTCACTAGCAAAATTAAAGTAAGAATGGCAGTGGGAACACTATATCACGAGTCAGGACACGTACATTCTTCTATTTCTCTCAACCATAGACTTGTCATTAAACTAGACCTTTAGTGAAAATTCTTTGTACTCCCATTCCTTCTCTGAAAGAAATAAAGGAGTTGTGCTAGCTATGTCTTTTCCAGCATTAGTGGTCTGTGAATTGAAATTTGTTCACAAAACTATCTTTAAAAATTATTTTTATTTCTCTTTTTCAGTAAGACAAAACTTTTTATTAAATCAATGATATCAAATGATTACAGCCTGTTTTGCCATAAAATGTATCAGTAAATCTGATCATAAAAATATTCTTGAAGACTATTTTAGAAAGCTTACATGCTAGTACTTTTGACTGACACCTGCTTGAGAAGGAAAACAAAGTTTCTCAAAAAAGTAAGTATGGTTATATTTTATTTTACTTTTTTCCAGAGGGCTCATATTATAGAATAAAGTATTAAGTGGTAAACGCATTTATCAGCATCCTCAGAAGTTCAAATATAAATTGAAATCATAAATATAGTGTCATTACTGCAAAATAATACAAACTTAACTCCATCTATTTGGCTTTCCTGCATTTTAGAATAACCAACTAATCAGACACAGTTGTGCAAGTCAAATGTATTATTTGCAATTGTTGTTTTTATACATATTCAAAATCAGTACTAAATATCATAAATAAAACAATTATTAATTTCTAATAAAATCCAGAGCATATTTTTTATCTTCTTTATGGAAGATTGGTGTGCATTTTAATTGTGATTCAGAATATACCTTTGATGACTGACAGCTTCACAAATATTTTCCTATACTCTGTACATGTAAAATTGATCTGCATGCAAACTGATATCTTTCTGGATTTTGCAGTAGAAAATACATTTTTATTAAATATATTTGGAGAATTTATTTATTTATTTATTTTTATATTTATTTATTTATTCTTTTATTTGGAGAATAAAGAAGTTTCTGCTTTTTTTCTCAATGTTATCATTATTGTTATTAAATTTACAGAATTTCATATATTTTCTCCCAAAAAGGAGATGACAACCCTTTTCTGGTTGCTAAAAAACCCCAGTTGCTTTAAATGCCCAAAATATGTTGGATTGTTTTAATGTAATATATCAAAATTTAAATAGGTTTTACAAACAAATATGATTTGATTCAATTAGTATGTAGTAAAGCTCCTATTATGAAAATGACATTATTACAGGACTACATGACATACAACAAGCAATATTTTAAGAGCTCATTGGGCAAAGCAAAAAAATATAGTTGAAGATAAACCAAGGGAACCAAAACTGCGATAGCACAGGCAAAATTCAATAAATGCCAAAATCTAGTGTTCTCAGAATCAAAGAAAGAAGTATGATACTGGATGATTGATCAGGTAGGACTTCCTGGAAGAATTTATTTGAAATTAACTGTTAGTACATCCCTTCAGAGGTTACTATGGAGATGAAGTATTCCAAGTGTCTTAAGGCTGGCTAGATAAGGACATGTTAGAAATATTGAAATTGGCCCAAGTTCTCCTGATGTTACTATCTCCCCTTAGAATTCACTTCCCATAACACTTGCTATACTCCTCATACAAGGATTCTAACAAAGACCACTGAGCTTTCGATGTGAAGAAGTGGAAGAACAACAAGAAGCCAGACTAGAAAGGTAGATTAGACCCACATGCTGGAGAATCTTGAATGCCAGGCTAAGTGTGGCGCTGACTCTATAGATAGAGCCATTGAACTTTCTGGGCAGAGTAGCCCTGTGGTCAGCTTCAACAGCAAACTGGCAGACATGCATAGGATGGCTTGGCCCAGGGAGCATCCTTGGGGTTCAGAAACAACATGGGAGTCTTCAAATACTTCGCCCTGAATGATGGCAGTGGGGAGAGTACAGGAAGAGGAGTGGTTAAAAGAGATTAATATGGAGAAAATCGGTAATCGCAATTACACAAAAAGTAGTTCTCAATTATTTAATACCATAATAGTTCCCAATAGGGTCTTTGGAATTTTCTACCTATGAAAAATAGAACCAAAAAAATCCTCTATATAGCTTAGGGGTAACTTGAGCAGAAGACCAAAGAAGAGATAAGATGATTTTGTTAATTTTTTTGATTATTTAAAAGGAATTTTTTTTATTAGCTTTTGGTGTTAATAATTGGCTTAGACCTGATTTTTAAAATGGATTTCATGATGAATTATCTTCTGCTTTTAGAAATGCAAAAAAAGTTCACTTCTTAAAAAATGTAATTGTTAAAAGTAATTCTATCAAATCAACTTCCTAAGGGGACTCCAGAATTTATAGCTTCAGAAAAATCAAACTTTTAATAGTATTTTGTCATACATTACAGTGATATTTTTTAAATTTTTAAAATTTCAATTGTTGAATTAAATAGAAATAAATGTTTCACTATTTGAAAATTTACTTAATTTTCAGATGGTATTTTGAAAATTTCCTAACAGCATAGACAACCTAAAAATGTATTTGGAAAAAAATCACACATGCATCATGTAGGCCTAGAACTTATCGTCAAGAACTTTATATTTAAATAGGTTTACTTTTCATAGCTATTTATTTTCATACCACATGCACAACTAATTGAATACGTCATTATATATACAAAACAAACCCAGTCATTCAAGTAAAAAGTTTAAGTTAGAAAACCCCAATAAAATGATTATTTTAGATATAGATTCATGTGGTTTTAAATTTTTCTTTCTCGCCCTAAATATCTTATTCAAATAGAAAAATTATCAAATGAAGCAACAGTGCCAGTAAAACAAAACACTGATACCTTAATATAAAAGAGCCAGCCTGACACAGAAAAGGATTTGAAATTGTTAATGAGTAAAATAAGAAACATGATTTTAAAAAAGTGATTAATTATAAGTATAGCAACAAGTCTAACTCAAAACCTACTTACAAGGAGACATGGTAGCACTGTAGGAAGGCTTGGCATCAGAATTCCTTCTGAGCATCCAGAGATTCAATGATATATTATTCTATTCACAAAGGTTCTTTTAGACATAAACGTCAGTCTATAGATCTGAATTACACAAATTATCAAAATGGTAATTTAATTAAATCTAAACTTCTACAATCCCATCTATTTTCAGATTTTTGCAAAAAATGCCATCAGAATACCACTTTCTGTTGTTTCATATTTAATTGCATTGGCTGTCCAAAGGAAGATTTTTGTCAACAATTTATAAACTAAAAGAAAATTGGGAAAAAATGGATGTTTTTCACTTTGCAGATGTGTTGCAGATTTGTTGAAGTATAGTTTTTGGCTTCAAAATGGCTTACTTAATGAAAATTTGTAAAGATTATGGGAAAATATATTAATACATAATGACAAAGCAAAATTTTTAACTTCAGAAAATTGAGGCTAAAATAATTTGCTGGTGATGTGTCATCGCTACAATAATTTGGATCTTAATAAAAACAACACCAAATAACATCTGTTCATTGAGAAGAAAAAATTCATTAGTATTTTGAAATACTTGATTTTTAAAAATATGTCAGTTGGATTTAAAATTTGTTGTTATATGCAAGAAATTCAAATATTATATTTATCATTGAATGAAAAAAAGAATTGTTAGATTTAAAACTTTAATACACCATTTATGTTTAATTATTTGAATTCTGCTCAATGGATATAAAAGAGTCTGTCAAATAAAAAAAGACATTTTTCTATTTGCTACATCCTACTCCTGTCAACAAAGTTACTCACAGATAATTTCTATCAAAAATGTGAAGAGATCATCATCAAAGAAATCTTGATTAGGATATATGCATAGACCATTAAGTCATAAAACTATATAATAAAATATTATGTACACTAAAGCAAGCTTCAGTTTCTCATTTAAAAATTTGAAAATATTTTATGTGGAAGTTGTATACAAATTTAATATGTAATATCCTCCCTCACATTTGTGTTTTGCTTTTCTTAATATGCATACATAAGATAAATAAAATATAATTTTTTTCACCAAGCTCCATATAGAAACCTCCAGAATTCTCTCCAGTTTACTCTGGTGTACTGGGTGTACTGTACAAATACAATCATTGCATATGTGACTCGATCTGAATAAGTATGGGAAGCACTGCTCTAGGAAAATGAATTAACTGACTGTTAAGTTGAAGTGTAGTTAAGCAAATGAAAAATAAGTCCAAGATAACCCAAAAGTCAAAAATATTATTAAGGAGAAATAACTATTGATCTTAACTCTGGTTGTTTCATATTTATGAGGTTTAAAGAAGCTCTGAAAAGAAACATGTCATCTCTTCAAATATTAAAGTATAAAGATATACTGAAAGGCAAACATTCCAACAACACACTGATCCTTCTCCAAGTTTCTCCAAGGAGCTCCCAAAGTGCTAAGTGTGGAAACTTGTATAGGCATTTGCTGTGGTTTCTTTTGAAGACCATATGTAGATTATCTGAACTTGTAGTCAGTGACTAAATCTTACACAACTTAAGAGAGTTTTAGTATTTGGAAAAATAGCTTCAAAGCTTCACTCTTCTGGAGGCTATCTGGAAACAGGAAAGGAAGAAGCTTGTATATACCCTTAAAATAACGCACATCAATAAATCAACATTCATATTAAATTCCTCAACTGAGAGGTGATACATATCAGAATTTCTGTAAAGAGCAGAGACACAAAGAATCTTTTTAAAAAATATGCTATTTTAAAATCCCATACAGGAATAGGTCTAAAGTTTTAAATATACATTCCAATAACTCACATTTTTTAGGACTACTGTAGTTTTTATCTCATCTACTATTCGAAGATTTTCCGGGTTCAATATTGTATGCATCAAATTACTCCATATTCATGTATGCTTCAGAAAGTCTTAGGAGACAAAATAAAATACTCTCCTTTTGATCTAAAATGGCATTTCCTATATAAGAACAAAAAACACAAGAAAGTTTTAAAGTGCCTACAATTAATGTATTCAAAGTCTGTGCAGCCTAAAACTGAACAAAATTTCCAGCGAAAGATTTCAAACTCTACTGGAAAAGGCAGAGACAAGAGGAAGGTCTATATGCTTATAGATAATAGCACAATTCTATGCTGGACTACAAGTTATGAAGTTCTGCTAAGTTTAATGTCATAGAAATTTAAAAGTTAAATTTCAAACTCTACTGGAAAAAGCAGAGACAAGAGGAAGGTCTATATGCTTATAGATAATAGCACAATTCTATGCTGGACTACAAATAACAACCTAAGAGTTATTGAAGGCATGAGAATAACTTATAAAAGGCAATTGTAAAGCATTTCGTAAAATATTATTGCCATTCGAATGTTAAATGATGACAACAGAAGTTCTTTAGGGACTGGTAAAAAGCAAACACTGTTGGAAGAGGAACTATAAGGAAAAGGGAAAGAAAACAGAGCGGATATAAAGTCCTCATAAATTTAAGAGAGGAAAAAAAGACAATGTGAGTGATAAAAGGAAAAGCTTACCAATTTTATGTTCAATTTCATCTGAAAAAATAATTCATTTTTAATTTCAGGGGCCTTAAACACAATGAAAGAGTCAAAGTTAATGTCTTAAATGATTATAGAGACATATTTCATATGTATAAGCAAATATAGAAGAAATATATACTAATTTATTCTACTATTTTACAAGCCTTATAGTACAAATGAATTATTATTAGAGAATGTAAGATGGGCTCTTCATTTCTGCATAATAAATAGGTACAATGGGGCAGTCTGTATGAAAAACAGAAAGTCAAGATGTTTAGCAGTCTTCATTACTCACTCACCAGAATCAAAGTCTTTGGATAAGAGCCTTGATAATCAAATCATATTTCCTAAGATTCAAACCTTTACATAATAATAATAATAATAATAACCCAGTAGAGTACATTTAATTCTACTTATCTTTTAGAGTGTGAAAACCAATGTAAAGGGGAATTCTTTCTGAAACTGGTATATTTAATCAAAATGAAGAGTAAAGAGAGGGTCCTTATCGAAATCAAATACAAGTTGTGCCACTTCTCCAAAATGGATTTACTGCCCTATTTGGCACTTTTATGTTCTTAATTATTGCTGTTTGGCCTATTAGAAAGAGAAAGAGGAATAAAACATGAATGACAATAAAATGTTTTCTGATTTAACAATAATAAATGCTTTTTTTAAAGATTAAAATTATAAGATTAGGCTCCAAAGATAATTTGATAATCTGTTTTATTAGAGTGTTTTTATCTATTTTGCAGTGGTCAACTTCCAGGAAGCAAGACTTACCACTCATAGTTTCAAGGGGCCAGTGTCTGGGGAATCTGGGGTTCATCCAATGTTTGCATTGCATATTCAAGTTCATGTTTTATCCAGCTCTCTTCTGTCCTCTCTGTAAGGTCTGGGTTATCTTATTTAGGTTTTATATTGATTACATTAAACCATGACTGCTGAATCCTCATTTCAAATAAGAGGGAGAATAAAAGAAATAGGGGGGAAGAATGAAGGAAACAGAAGAAAGTAAAAGAGAAAGAGAAAAGAATCAAAGAGATTTTCTCCTATACAGTCTGCCCCTGAAGAAAACATCTGCCTGATGCTTTACTCTGGGAATGACCTGTTAACATAATCCAAATTTAGAAGGAGTAGGGAAGAAATATATATTTTCTGAAAAGTGAGAAACAAAAGTGAATGGATAAAATTATTTTGCTTCTTCAGAAAGTACATTGTGTAAATGTTATAGCTGGAGAAGTAAACAAACAAACAAATACATGTGTATATGTTTAAGCAGAACTTTTAAAGATCAGGATTTGAATTTAGAGAAATGTGTATTAACTGAAAAGCCACCAATCCACATTGGGGAGTCTGGAAGAAGAGACAGAGACAAAGTAGAATAATCATAGCTCAGCACCTTTATTTAATGGAGAAAATTTGTTTGATTCAGTTTCAAGATACTCTCATCCAATTTTCTTCAACCTACTAATACAAAGCTCTGTAGAATTACAAATGATGTCCTCTCACAGTAGTCATGATCCTTTCTGGTCCTGGGGTATCTCACCTCTAGAGTGATCTCTGGAACCCTGAAGCTTGGACACGATGGTGCAGGAAGGCTTCGCTCCAGCCCTGCCTTGTGACAGGGCTCTGTGTAAGTGACTCTAGTCATAGCTCTTGGACTTGAGGACTTTCTCTGGAGCAAAAGCCATACCTTCCCCTGGCAGCTCCTTGAGTGTCTAACAATCACTGTCTCTACCATCTGGATGACTATTTCTCATAAAATAAAAATATTAATCTGATTTCTTTGAGGAAAAAAATGGATCCCTTTAATGAATGATTGCTAGAAAAACATAGATTCACAAATCAGGGGGAATCTGTGGAGAGCAGAAAGAGGCCAAAAAAGATTAGCAAAGGGGACTTAAGGCTGCCTTTAGGCCAGGTAGCAGGGCAGTGACCATTAAAGAGTTGAACTCATAAGATACCTCCTGAATTCCAGCTATAAAGAAAAAAAGATGCCTTTTTTTTTTTTTTTTTTTTTTAAACAACAGGCAAATTAAAGGGAAAAAAGGGAATGGGGAACAAACTATTACCCAAAACAACCAAACATCTTTGTTGAATCAAATGAAAACCCTTTTAAAAGCCCCTGGCTGGGCTCACTAAAGCTCTCCAGAGAGGCTGCCTTAGCAATCTGCTTTAAACTTTGCAATTTAAATTTTATTTATTATATCCAAACCCACCTCCTCTGCTACTTTTTCTCTTGCTATTCTCAATGAAGACAGAACTGCTGGTTCGCCAAGTTTTAATGACAACATGTTTTACTCAGTACCACCAAATCAGATATTTGTCTAAAAATTATTGTCTTAGTGCCCATTTTTATAGGAACAATAGCACTGTAGGAGACAATGGACTCATTAAACTTGGAAAATAGTTCATTCCTTCCACAGCCATTTATTGAGCCATGCACATTCATTCAAGGTGTCTGCTCACTAGTCTCAGACACGGAGGAGCCCAGGAGAACATCCTGGGGGCAACTAAGTTTAAATATCCGTGTTTGTAGAGGAGACCTTCCCCTCCGTTCTCAAGGGGCTAGAGTTCTCACCTGCTTTTGAAGACTTTTGAAATGTAACAGTAGCTGTTAGTTTCTTTACCTTCTTTGTAAAGAAAGTGGGAACTGAAGCCAAAGGGACGGGAAAGTCTTTACATATGGAATCCTGGTGTATTTCTGGTGGGAAAGGATGGCCAATGAATTCATTCAAGATTGAAAGAAAATATTGGGAATACCTTGTTAATGAGGTTAATCTTTTAATCCATTTATTATTTTTTAAATTAATATGGGACTGATGTATAGAAACAATCTAACATAGTTATAAGTGTAATCAAGTCCATTTATTTTTTATTTATTAACCCAACCACTTTGTGTCACCTAGAAGTTTATGACCTGGACTTGACACCCAGGGAGCCTGCACTCTTATTGAGGAGACTGGACTGAGGCTTGTGACACAATGAAAGAAGAATCCAAACAGAAACAGAATTTAATCAAACAGTGCTAATGACATTAAGTTTTATTGCATGTGTTTTCTTATCCAGAAAAGGTCTCTTTCAACATATTCTCTCAGACCAAAATTTATATGCTCAATTTATATCCTAAAAAATGTGAGTTATTGGAATGTGTTTTTAAAACTTTAGACCTATTTTTGTACAGGATTTTAAAATAGCATATTTTTAAAAAAGATTCTTTGTGTTTTTTCATTCCCATCGCATTTAGACTACATTGTTTTACATTAATACAGTCCAATGTAAATGAGTGCTCCCTTGTGCTGCATTATAGACCTATATTATAGTTCTACATCATAGAACTAATAATTGTTGTTAATATTCATCGAGCATGTACAGCCTGTAAGACACTGTCCTGAAAAATGTGCAACGAAATTGCAATCCTAGCATTTAGTTATTAGGACCATTCCCATCTTCTAGATGAAAAATTTGAGGCAATTTAGTCACCTGTCCCAGTTCACAAAACAAGTAGTGGAACAGGGAGAACTAATCTAGGTGACTACCTTCAAAGCCCACTAGTTTAACCACAAGACTGTAGTATTGATCTTTTTGTAATGATGCTTAGGTTAGATATTTGAAGTGATTTATAAGGAATGAAGGAGATGGGTACAGAATGAGTTTCACCATATCTGATTGTTTATTTCGAGTCAAGTGTTGATTAGGTGCCAGGAATTGGATCCGATGCTGGAGATAGCGAAAAGAGCAAAATCCAGTCACTGCGCTGCTGAATCTCAAAGCCTGGTAGGATCCTCTCAGGCAGAATGGGAACGTCAAGTAATGTAGGTGCAACACTGTATGATAGGAAGGGTTGCAGCAGTGAAGTATTCAAATACATAGTAATGAGTGTCTAAATTGCCATAGCTTCCTCGGAAGCTACAACCCAGGAAATATGGAACAGCCTTCTACCCCTGCAAGTAGATAAACTATATCTTGCAATAATGTAGGCACTCCTGGCAAATTAGAACTGCCCGTCTCTCTTTGAGCTTGCTAATCATTCCAGAGCTAAAACATAGTTCCTCAAGAATGTTTCAGATTTATACATGGGCCAATTTGGTGAGTCATAAAAGAGAAGCAGCATCTGTATTCAGTCAACCTAGCTGGAATTTACTGAAAGTATAAAAATATTAAGAAAAGTTTTCTATCAATGATGAAAAATCATGCTCAGCATAACAAAAACTCATTAGCAAAAACAATGGGGGGTGGGGGTAAGGAAGTAAGGTAAAGATTAAAGTCAAACGAAAATATGGATAAGTTGCTGCTGCAATACGAAGACAGTCTTTGGTATTAGAAGGAAAGAAAATTAGCACAAGTCGGTTCATGAACAGACAGTAAAAACAAAATTGTCCCTTATGTCATCTAATTTTGGATTTTCTATTATTTATTACCATTTGGAGATTTATAACTGGAGAGATTGAGAATCATTAAGATGTAATGATGAGTTTCAAAGACAGCCCCTAATGAAAAGCAGAAATTTTAGAAAATAAAAGCCCCAAATCATATTTGTTTAAAATCTATAATGATGTCCTGATTCTTTTGAAGTCCACTGAGCTACAGTATGTGCTTACATTGGCTGTTGAATTATGATTTAAATTTATGCTACATTTAGGAGGTTAAATTAAATATTTATTGACTATATAAAAAATTTTAATTGTGGAAAGTTGAGGAAAGATAAAAAATGAAAACAAAATAGTACTCATTAAGATTTGCTATATTGTTTTTTATAAGAAAAGGAATATGCACATAGTTTCATATATTCAACTTGGATAAAATATATGTGAGCAAAATACACTAAAACGTCAAGAGAGTTATCTCTGTAATGTGATTACAGACTTTTTTCTTTTTTTTTAATGCTTCTCTTGATTTTTCAAGAGAACATCAAGTTATTAGCAGTATTTAACCAGAATTAACAAAAAAAGATTAACCAAAAAACTATACAAACTTAATAGCTTCTTTTTTGGCTTGAACTATAGGATTCGGCAGATGTTATATTGGAATTTTAGCAAAAGACATGATATTGTCTCCTGAGATTTTACTGACAAAGTGAATTTAAATCTGTTAGGATCAGAGAAACTGCACTAGGTTGAAAAAAAGGGCTGAAAGTCCGTAAACAAAAGAAAATAATGGCATGATCAAGGGCAGATGCTAATGAAAGAGCTGTAGCATCAGTCAACAGTAAGTCTTAGAGAATAAAAGCATAGCCTAGGCACCACGTGGAACTTTAGAACAGGAAAAAGCACTGGTGGGAAATAAAAATGAGAATGATAGTCAGGGAAAAGCTAATAATTAAGGACCTACTTTGTGCAAAGTATTGTGCTAGGCTCTTTCTTGTGTTGTTTACTATGCACACAAAATTGCACAAGGTAGGAATTATTTCCAATTAACAGATGAGGAAATTAAGAGTAACAAAAGACATTAAATGAGAATACTGACAAACGCAGTGATATTTATTTGGTTAAGCAGAATCTGAAAAATAAAACCTAATGATAGTTGATATCTAATAAACAAGAAAAAAAAACATAGAAATTAGTGTGCTAAACAGAAGTGTGCTCTATAATGTCAAAGGAAAAAGTTCAAGGTTTTTGTAGGTTTTTTTAGGCTCCACATACTACACTTAATAACAAAGACATAAGGCTACCTTTCTCTACAACTATGGTGATACTATGCCTGGAGCACTGTATCTCATTACAAGAGATTTATTCAGTAAAGACAATAAGGTCTATAAAAATACTAAAGTGTGCACATGGAGAGCCTGACTAAATGATAATTTGGATGAGTCATAACATATATGAAAAACATAAGCACTTGGGGGAAATGATGTAGCCTGATCTAAACAGGATAAGTAGGATAAGTGGGATAAAAGCAAGGAAAGGAAAAATAAAGGTCAAATATCAATAAAGACTTTTCAATAGTGGGAACTATCAAAACCAGAAGATTTGTTCCCAAAGGAAATTCATGATTGTGGAAGATTTAATACTTGAGTGAGTAAACATGAAAGAACAACTAATCGAGAACAGTTTAAAATTTTATGCTTCTATAGATTCATTTATAAATAAACTATTGAGCAACGATACCTCATTTATTCATCAGCATCAGGGAACAAATTGTTCCAGGGAAGTCAGTCCCCACCAGCCTCTCAGCATGAACAGGTTTTTCCTTAATTTCAATCTCTTTAATGGAGAATTATTTAAATTGCATTATTCAGATCCTTGGCTTCTTAAACATTCTAATACAGAATTATGATATGTGAAGCCAGAAGTGTGTGTGGAATGGCCTCTGGGGCACAGGGTCAGGACAACCAGAGGTCCAGTCCTGATTCACAGAGAGTAGCTGTGACCTGGAAGTTTGTTTACCGCTCTGCTCCTTTTTTTTTTTTTTTTTTTGTAAAAAAAATGTACATGAGCAGACAATCTTTAAAATCTCTTTATTTAAACGCTCTAATTCAGAACATCTGCTACTTTATTGCTCTATAATATTATTTGTCTCTATATTAAATATTTTAGACACCCTTTTCAGCCAATGGGCCTTAGCTGAGGCTTTATGTGAAGTGCTAGACTCCCTCAGTGAATAAAAGGGATATGCTCAGTAACACTTTTCCTTGATACCTAAAAGCCCCCTCACACTGTTACTGAGGTTCTCAGATAAGTATTTAAAATTAAGGCTGCTGGAAGTCTAATTATCAGGTAAATGGGACTAGATTGTATTCTTGTTTTGAGGAAGTCAAGTCAGAGATAATATCTATTGAGCACTTTGTGTCAAGCTCCACTGAGCACTTTCCATGCATGTCTTATTTATTTTTCCTTAAGAGACAGACAGTATTATTACTTCCATTTTATGGTTCAGAAAGATTGAGTGACCTGCACAGCCAGGTTGCTAGTAATCAAATATTTGAATTTGAATCTAACTTCAGGGTCAATGTTCTTAACCACTAAGCAATATTTATTCTGCAAATGCAGAATCACATGGGGCTTAAGTTAGAAGTTATGAGTTAAATGTATTTCCAAATTTTTTCAATTTCATACAATACACAATTCATATTCTTGCATGTGTCTCCTCATTTACATGTGCATATATTTTTCCATGATAAGTAATGAGAAGTTGGATAAGTGGGTAAGGGGGATTTTAGTATTCTAAAGTTACATTTATGATAACCAGAATTTATTCATTAATTCCTTGTATGATTAAATATAAATACGTTTTAAGAGATTTATTGAGACATAATTGATTTATAGTAAGCTGTGCTATTTAATTAATTTGACAAGTGTAGATACGTACAAAACCATCACCATACTCAAGATAATGAACCTATCCAACAGCCCCAGAAGTTACTTTCTGATCCAGTACAGTTCCTCCTTGCCATCCCTGTGCCCCCCACCCCACCCCCACCAGGCAACCACTGACTGGATTTCTGTCACTATAGATTAGTTTACATTTCCTAGAATTTTAAATAAATAGAATAAACCATCTGTTCCTTTTTGGTCTGGATTCCTTCACTTGGCGTTATTTTAAAATCCACCCACAACCCATTTATTATGTTTACCAATAGTTCATTTCTTTTTATTGATAAATAGTATTTTATTGTATGGATTTACCACAATTTGGGGATATTCGCCTGATGATGGATGTTAGGGTTGCACCAGTTGTTGGCTAGTACAAATAAGTCTCCTATGAACATTTGTTTACAAGTATTTGTATTAACAGACGCTTTCATTTCTCTTGGATAAATTCCTGGAGTGGAATGGCCGGATTCTATAATAAGTATATATAGAACTTTTTAAGAAGTAGCCAAACGATTTTCCAAAGTTATTATGCGATTTTACATTTCCAGTATCAGCGTATGGGAGTTCCAGTTCCTCCATATCTTCAACTGTACTTGGTATGGTCAGTTTTATTTAATTTTAGTAATTCTAATGGGAGTGTAGTAGTATCTCACTGTAATTTTAATTTACATTTACCTAATGATTAATAATGTTGAGTATCTTTGTACAGTCTTTCTTTTTTTTTTTTTGCCATCAATATAGTAGCTTTAATGGTGAAAAGTTTTTTCAAAGTTTTTACCCATTTTTTTTAACTTGGTTGTTGATTTTATTATTGAGTTTTGAGAATTTCTTATATATTCTGGATAGAAGTCTATCTGATAATATGATTTGCAAATATTTCTCCCAATTTATGATTTATCTTTTTATTCTCTTAATGTCTTTTGAAATAACATTTTTATAATTTTGATGAAGTCTAATTTATCATTTTTATTTTATTTGGGTTGTGTTTTGGTGCTGCATATAAGAAATTTTGCCTAATTCAAGGTGACAAAGATTTTCTCTCATGTTTTCCTCTCTGATGTTTTAGGTATTGCATTTGTGTCTACAAGTTTTCCATATATGGCGTGAGGTGTGGCTTGAAATTTATTATTTTTTAACATATGGGTTTCCAATTGTTAAAATATTTTCTGTTGAAAAATTATCTTTTATTCACTAAATTGCTTTGTACCCTTTTAAAAACAAATCTTTATTTTGTTCCATTGGTTTATTTATCTGTCTTTATACCAATATCTCATTGTCTTGATAACAACCGCTTTACAATAAAGTTGGTACTCCAACTTTGTTATGTTTCAAAATTGTTTTAGCTGTTATATGTCCTTTGCATTTCTATATGAATTTTATAATAAGCTTGTCATTTTTACAAAAAAGACTGCTGAAATGTTATTCGAGACTGTATTAATATATAGTTCAACTTGGCGAGAACTGACATCTTAACAATTTTGAATTTTCTGACCTATGAACACAGTATATAAATTTCCATTTATATAATTAAATATGCTAAAATTTTGTTAAGAACCTTTTATATTTGTGTTCATGAGAAATATCAGCTTGTAGTTTTCTTTCTCTGTGATGTCTTTGCTTTTGGTATCAAGGTAATGTTTGCCTCACAGAATGAATTGAGAAGTAACTCCTTCTAAATTTTGTGAAATAGTTTGTATAGAATTTGTATTATTTCTTAATTAAGTGTTTGCAGAATTCAAAATTAAACCATCTGGGCTTGGAGTTTTCTTTGTGAAAATGTTTTCGACTATAAGGTCAATTTCTTTAGTACATATATGGCTATTCGGGCTATTTTTCTTGAGTGAGCATTGGTAATTTTTGTTTTTCAAAGTATTTGCCCACTTCATAAATGTTATTGAATATATTGGCATAAAGTTGTTCATAATATTTTATTCTAATCTTTCTAATATCTGTAGAATCTGTAGAATTAACAACTCTTTCATTCCTGATACTGGTAATTTGTGTTTTCTCTTTTTTTTTTTTTCCAGATAGTTCTGCCTAGATAGGTTTATTGATTTTATTGATCTTTTTAAAGAACAAGCTTTTGGTTTCGATGATTTTCTCTTTCTGTTTTCTATTTCATTGACTTACACTCTGATTTTTATTATTTTGTTTTTTTCTGCTTATTTTGAGTTTAATTTTTTCTTTTCATTTTTTTCAATTTTTTGAATTGAAAACCAGGTAACTGTTTTGAGGGTTTTTTTGTTATCTAATACAGTCATATTGTTCTTTTTTCTTTTTTTTTAATGCCTTGAAATTTTTGACATCTGTCAGAAAATATGAATGTTATCTTGTTGGGTGCTGGATACTTTTAAATTCCAATAAACATACTTAAGCTTTGTTCTGTTACTTGAAACAGTAGCAGAAGTTAAGCAACTTGGAAACAGTTCAATTCTCTCACGTCTTATTCTTAAGATTTGCGGGGCCACAGCAATATTTATTCCAGAGTTCTCCAACCTTTTTGGCACCAAGGACTGGTACTCCTATGAAAATCTAATGCCTGATGATCTGAGGTGGAGCTGAGACGGTGATGCTAACACTGGGGAGTGACTGTAAATACAGATGAAACTTCTCTCACTTCCCAACTGCTCACGTCCTGCTGTGTGGCCCGGTTCCTGACAGGCCACAGTCTAGTACCGGTCCACAGCTCAAGGGTTGGGGTTCTTTGCTCTAATGTCTTATAAATTGGTAGTTTTTTCAGTCTGACACACAGGAGCAGCCACTATTCCTGGTCCTGAAGGAGCTCTAGGCACTGTTCCCTCTAATTCTTCAGGGAGGTTCTTTCCCTGATCTTGTGCAGTTTCCTCACATGCATGTACTGATCTGTACTTTGCTTAGTCCCCAAGGGCAACTCTTAGAAGATCTCTGAAATTCTCTTTCCTCTCCAGTATTCTGCCCTGTGAACTATACCCTCCTTGTCTTTTTAGATTCTCAATTTTATTTTCTCAACTCAGGGAGTCAGCCTGTCTCCCTACATTACAGCCTAGAACTCCTTGAAGCCAGTAAGCTAGGGCAGTCATGGGGTTGATCTAACTTGTGTCCTGTATCAAAGGGAGTACATTCCTTTCTTGCCTAATGTCCAACATCTTAAAAACTGTTGTCAAATATATTTTGTCTGGTTTTTTAATTGTTTAAAAGGAAGATAAATCTGGTACTTGTTATTCTATATTGGCCAGAAGAGAAAGATATAAATATATGTTAAAGAATAATAAAAACCTGACCTAAAAATTACTTCATACTAAGAATGAATATAGTAACTCATTACTATTTACCTGTATTTGGTATCGCTCTTTTGGGGAAGACTTTAAATTCTTCCTTATTGAGCTCAGGTATGTTGTGACATGCACCAATGGAAGCTGAATAGAAGTGTCATGTGTCAGTTCTCAGCAGAAGTTTTAAGAGTCAGCCTATGGTTTGCCACATTCCCTTTTGCCTCTGCCACAGTGACTGTCCCTGTCTCAAATGGAGGTAGCTCCTTCATCTTAGATGCCAGGGTGAACTAGAACCTCAGATGACTCAGGGTGGACTTCAACCTTTTTGTTGCAAGCCATGTAGCCTACTCTGTTTGATACAGGAAAGGACTGGTTTTAGCTTTCAGAGTCTTAAATAGTTAATTCTATCTATTCGAAGTCTTATTTCATGCTCATTTAACTTAAAAGGGGGGCGCGATTTCTTGAGAACTATTCATTGAGTGCTGTTGCATGCCAGGATTGTGATAGACTCTGAGAACACAAAGACAAGAACAAAAAGAATACATTCTGTTTTCTCATTCACAATGTAGGGTTGAATGTAAGTGAACAGACATTTACAATTAGTAGAGTATATTTTAATTGTGATGAACAAGCCCTGCTGTCCATAGAGGGCCTTCTTCATTCAATCTGTGATGGTCAGTTTAGGCTTTCCAAGGGAGGAATTGCTAGGATGAGTCTAAAGGAGAATAGGGAGTTGGGTTTGTAGAGGAAGGAGACAAAAGCATTCTTGGCAGAGAAAGCAGCAGCTGGAGTGGCTCCATGTCATGTGTAGGCTTGGCACATCTGAAGAACTTCACACTGTTCTGGAGACCAAATAAGAAATAAGGCCAGATGAATACTACTTCCCTTGAGTTATCTCATAAATTTATTTCACTTCTACAAGTATTTATTGAGCATAGCAGCTACTAGAGTAAAGGCGACTTAGATGAAACCACTATTTTCCAGAGTCTTAGAGTCTAAACCCTCTAAAATTAGCAAATAAATAAAAGCATTAAAGAGCCATGCCTGACAATCTGTAAGCCAGTAAGAGTATATAATATAGGCAGAAATAAAGGAGGGGCCAATTCTGCCTGGTGGGATACAGTGGTACAGGTATCCCACACTTGATGAAAGTTTATGCCACATTGCTTTTATGAAAGACCTACATTAGTGTAACCTCTCACCACTACCCCCGCCCCCATCCACACACACTACCACCATAAGTTCTAGAATGCCCAGTGGATGCCTAAAACTTCAGATAATACCAAACCCTAGATATACTGTGTTTTCTCCTAGATATACATACCTATGATAAGGTACTTAATGTACTAACACTATCTTATGAAGCAAACTAACTGCCAGTTCATTCCAGAATAGGTAAGCCTTTATCACCTGAAAGGAATATTCTTGCATAGATAAGTGGGCACATTGAATTGTTTACTACTTTGGATTATACAGGTCTTAACAAACACATACCACATGGCTACAAGTCACCTGTGTTAGTCTATGCCACTTGGCTGTAAGCTGCCTGTATAAGCACATGCTACTTGGCTATACATAACAAGGCCTATCCTTTTGGGTATAGAGATCCACTCAAGAGGCTGCTTCTGTCCACAAGATCCCTTAATAAACTCATATTTTTAAAAAAAAAAAAAAAAAAGATATTTATTTTCTCCCATCAAAAAGACCAGAGCAGCTGACTACAATAATTCTCTGTGCCAGAAAAAAAAAAAAAAGCACAATTGTTGCATTATACTGATGGAGAAAGAAATGTGCTTCATTCTGTTTGTTATTTACTTGGTGAATATTGTCATAATATCAGAGACTTTACAAAAGAAAAAGTGAAATAATTAAAAAAAAAAAAGACTAGAGATAAGATGACTCCAAGATTAGAGAATTCAGCGTCTCAGCTCGAAAATATAATCAAGCACCCATGATATTCTCATATTTTGCTTTGTCATCTTTGGGTCTCAGCTTTGTCTACAGGTTCGATTCCTTGTGTTATCAAAGGCTTAGCTATTTAAAATATCACATCAAAGCAAGGAAAAAAAAATGTTTAAAAAAGTGAGCCTTGAGTCCTTATAAGGGCATCTAGTCCATTATAAGAGTCCCTCAAAAAGATGTCTTTGAAGTGGGACCAACCATAATTGGTTTAGATCTGTCAATCTCCCCTCAAACATATTGCTACATAGAAGATATTCAATGTCTAAGGACAACTTTCTGCTGATAGGAAGGGGACAAAATAAATGTTGAGTAGGCAGCCAATGCGATCTGTTACTGTGTTTACTTACTTAAGCTCTTGATGTAATTCAGGAGTTGCCAGCCTCTTTCTTCAGTCTCCATCCCTGGGAAATTTTCCCAACAGGCCCTACTCAAGGAAACATTATTGATCATATGAAAGATTAAGCACAACCCAAGAGTTGACTTGGACATATATCAGGCTTGAAGGGAATTTCTGAAACTTTGTAAAATAAGAAAGAAGGTAGAAAACATGTAAAATTGATGAATTTTTATGTAGTCTTCCTTACAAATACAGAAATCTATCCTTAAAGAAATATGGTTAAGACTTGATAATAATTTACAGGAGCTGAGCAGTTGGCAACAAGGTCAGTCTTTTAGGACTGCAGATGTTCCACTCAGAAATGTAACTAAACCTTGAGTAAAATATTTGGTTGAGGAAATTTCCTCCCTTCTTCACTATAGCCTTTTCCACATGTTAAAACTGTGAAGGATAACGTCTTATATCAAGAGAACTTAAATAGTGTTCCTACATCTTTTTAAAAGTATGAACTCATGGTACTTTAGATGCCTTGTGAAATGATGGGATTCTGTATGGGAGATGTTCCCACAAAGGCTAGAATTCCAAGTAGCACATGAATCGGACAGGAGACTCACATGGGGGATTGAGAGTTAGGGCAGGAGGATCTTCAAGGTAATTTTATCTCTGAAAAAGTTTTTATTTTATACTTTCCAATTTCTCAGTATTTTGTGATCCAGCACACTCTCCATAATATTTTTGAAAACAAAAATCAATCAGACTTATCAACTATAACCTGGATGAAGCTTGCAAACACTGTTTAGTGAAAGAAAACAGACAAAAGCAAATGCATACTGTGTAACTCCATTAATATGAAGTCCAAACCAGACAAAACTAAAACGATAGCAATCAGAAAGTGGTTGCTTGAGGTGGAAACAAGTGGAAGGGGCCCCACAGGAATTTTATAGAGTACTGGAAATGTTCTATAACTTGTTTTGGGTGGTGGTTACACAGGTGAATACAATTGTCCAATTGTCTTCCAACTGTAAACAAATTCCATACATTTTATTATATGTAAATTATATCCAAGTCTAAAAAAATTCATCCTCATAAAAAGTCATGATAAAAATATCTCAGCTTAATGTACACATAGGGTTAAATCAGAGTATGGCTTTAAAGACATATTACATAAATACTTATTTTCTAAATAGTTATTTGCTGAAATTATTTTTTCTCATCTACAATCTGATATTTGAAATCTAGTAGCAAACAGAATGTCATACTTTGTATAGCATTCTGTAAATGCTCACTACCCATTGACATATAAATACAAAAACAAAGAGAAAGGGTTTATTTTTTAGTGTCTAGTCTTTATATGAGATTGCTTGCTCAGAGGATATTTTTATGTCGTGAGAGTCACATATTTTTACTTTGAAGGCACCTTTGTCATAAATCTGCAAACCCTGATCATCCACTTAAGCAGAATACTGGTCCCTGCTTGACATGCCCAGTGTTGACCTGGGGCAGAGAGTTTCTTTGTAATGGATATTTTTGTAGCAAGAAAACAAGAGAAACAAAGAGAAACAAGCATCGAAGTAATGGGACAGAGTTTTTCAGGCACTTAGTCTAAAATGTGTTTTAATTCCATTCAAAATCAAAGAGGTTACAGAAAACCCCTCCCAACACAGTGCATATGAAAGATCACTTTACAGAGCACAGGGGAGAGGGGACAGGGGCCCTCACAATGTCTGCATTGCCTGCATTGCCTGTGCTCAGCGACAGGAACTGAGCATCAAAATAAAAATGATGAAACTACGCAGATTAGGACCCTGTGTACTTGTGGTAGGATGCCGATTCTGTAAACCCTGAATGTGAAGGAATTGCAGTCTAAAAGCTTTCTGTATAATCAGAAACAATTCTGCTACCAAATGGAGCACAGAATGCACCGAAGAGGGGTACACATGTGGAAAATGCATCTAGAAGACCCAAAGTGGGCCAATTCAAGGATGAAAAGGTATATCAGAGCAGGCAGGATATTTGTTTCTAGTTAAAAACGTTACCCTAGATTTTGAGGGAAAAAATTGGCCATTAACACCAGGCTAATACCATCATTTACACCTGAAAATTATTTGTTACTACATGTAATTTATCCTATGAATAAATTAGGAATTTAATTTTTCTTGCTTATTTTCTTATCTTTGTAATTTGCCTTGAACTAATATAACCACTACAGCTATTATCAAGAAGATAATCTACTTCAATAGCAATTTGCATTTACTGTTTTGGATTCCCCAGTAAGAACCCCTTAAAGGATATAAGACAAAATCAGACCATGAGAGGCTCTATTACCAGTGATATGTTTGTTCAGTATATTCTTGGCTTTCTGAGAAAAGACATAAGGATACCAAAAGGTAAATTCGTAAATATTTCCACCAGCAGGTTTTTGCCCATTTTTATACTCTTATCTTGGTCAGTAGGCAAGTAAACACAGTTCATAAACACATAATGGTCATTTTCTTCACTAACATCTATGTTGTTTTGCTAAATATGCATCTGTAAATGACTGTTTATATTAGCTATTAACTATATGTAAAGACATATACAACCACCTGTCTCTATAAGTACAAGCTAACCATCTTGAGTTGAATCAGGATGAGCAGTATAAACAGGATGGCATATAAAGTGTGATACAATATATAGAGGACAAAGTATGTGTAAAGGGTAACTGATTAATAAAACATGGCTGGCCTTGATTTAGTTTATAAGAAACTTAAGACATTTATCAACATCTGTCTGAACCCAGATCCAGTCTCTTGGACTCTGTTGTGGATAAGCTGATTAATAAAAGATGATGCCTTAGGAAGGAAGCTTAGATCTTTGTAAGCAATGACAAAGGAAAAGGCAGGGCTGAATCTACATATGAAAGGAAATTGTGAAAGTAAACTAGTTTACCACTATATGCCTGGCCGCCACTTCCCTATAACATTTCATCTCCCTCCCATTGGCTCAAGCCTGGAAAAATAAAGAATTTCAAAAATTAAGTGTGGAATTAATTTACAGGACAGATTGCAGGGGTGGCGGCGGTGGCGGTGGCGAGGGGGGGAGTTGTTTTTTTTAACTCTGAAATATAATCTGGTTCCCTTGTGGCTTCCTCCTCTCCGTGTTCTTAACTTTGCAGCTTTCCATGTTTGTTTTTCATTTGTATCCTTGATCTTTTAGTCTTTTCTTTCCCCTTAGCTAGAATAGAGCACTAGTATTAAACAAGTGCCTCCCTTTGCCAGCTGATAAGTGTTGCCCAACAAACATTACACTTAGGAAACAATCAGTGTCCTGTGTTCTGTCTTCTGCTCTTTCGTTCCTTCAAACACTTTCCACCTAACATGTTTAAATTATATCTAGTCTCTTTGGGATATCTTCATTTAACATCCATGACCAAAGACTTGGTGGTAAAACAGACCAGTAAGTGCATTAACCCCTGGTAATATACATATCTGCCAACACATCCCATTATCTCCTAAAGGTCCGGGAAAAATCACTATATAACACACAGGAAGAAGGGGTCTAAAATTTTAGGAGGAGTTTCCACAGGGTAGGGAAGGAATTAGAATCATTACATTTTCTACGCACTGTGTGAAAATAAATGTCTTCCTAAATAGCAATTAAGGAAAATACCAAAAAACAAAATACAATTAAACTAAAACTAAAGTTACATGATCAATTATAAAGGGGAAAATTTTTAAATTCTTTAGATCTCCCATCATTGTAGTATGCGATAGCACTGGTTGCTCTGATAGACTTCACCGTCTACAACTCCGTTTTAAAGCTGTGTCTAGGATTTAGATTGGATATTTGATTAGAGTCCAAACAGATCATTTGAAGAGGAAAATTGGTGGGCATGGGGTTAATGCTGAGCGTGGGTCTGTTTGAAGACTTGGAATGCTCCTTCATCACCTTGTCCATCCATATTCACTAACCAACTGAATAGTCCCACAAGTAAAACTCTTCTTTGTGCTTGTGAAATTATTTGGGTCAAATTCACTGTATATCAGTAAAAACAGAAGCAAGGGACAAGAAGAGAACAAAGAAAAATATTCTGAACTGTTAGAAACAGATCTGAGAACATTATGATGTTCTAACTATCATGTTGTAGGACTTGTCCTCTGAAACCAAAGATTTTAATTTATATAGAAAACTTTTATATATGTATAAATAATTGTAAAAGACATGAAGAAACAGCCAAATCTCACCGGGGGAGATATTAGGAAATCACTGTTTCAAAATGGGTTTATAAATCCATCTAAGGAGTCAAACAGCCAGAGCAGGAGAAGGGTGGGAAATCAGGCAGCTAGTGTGTCTTATAGGGAATTTCTGCCATCTCTGACATCTTTATTTCCTAATGAAATGCAAGTGGTCCAAGAATTCTTCTTTTAACACCGTTTTTTTTGTGATCTGAAATAGTCCTTCACACAAATCCGTACTTTGTCATGCCAACCATGAGAACATGATAAATGTTAAATAATTAAAACTAATAAGATTTGCTTAGGCACTTATTTGTATATATGTGCATATATATATATGTGCATATATATATATATATATATGCACATATATATATGTATATATGTATATGTATACGTAGTAATATATATGAGAGAGAAACTATCATTATAGTTCATATATATGTTACCTGAAATTAACAGTGTCATGTGAAGTTGCGACCAAGTCTATATGCTGTTGCTTTTTCTTGCGGAGGGATATGTGTGTGTGTGTTCTTGTTTGAGCAGTTGCTGACAGGAGCTGGGGAACTGAGACTGATAAAGCTGCAGGAGGGTTGTGCAGGCATAACCTTTACTTCACGCAGGAAAAACCACTATAAATTGAGAATCGGGACGGGCTGGGCAAAGCTGAAGCACGATTGTCCGGTAATGTCCAACATGTGGTGTTATTTAAGACTGAATCTCTTAGGGCCTGGGAACAGTAGTGCTGTTGGAATATTGTGATATGATGCAATTGCCCTGGTGGGGTCAGCGAGGGAGACCACACTCTTGTGGGTGAGAGGTCAGATTTTCCCTAAAGGGAGGGGCATTTGAACTCCTAGGCATCGTGGGAAGTCTGATCCTGGGTCAGGAAATCTGGACTCCATAAAGGGTCTTAAACAAGGTATTCCTTGAAGACAGACATGTGTCACTCCTGTGTCCGTTAGTGTCGTTCATGCTGGATCAGAAGCAATTATAAATCTTGTGATTCTGACAGATGTGCAATTCCAGGGCTCTTGCCCACACACACCACCGGTGAACACATAAGTCACTTGCAACTTCCTTATTCCTGAGGGTCTGTAAGAGGATGCAAGATATTGTGGGAGCAGTGAGTGGACAAGCATTAACTTAGGAATGACTTGGGTTCTGGTTCTCACAACACCTCTCATCAGCATTTCTTGAACAACCAACGTTGTCCCCTCGATTTATTCATTGCTAAAAGGGAGAAAACAATACTTGTCTTTTCTGTGTTTCAAGCATCTGGTGAGGATGACATAAGAGAAAGGATGTGAAAGTGATCAGTAAACCATAAAACATTATTCATTTACACTCTCTCCTGTCTCAGCCCTTTGCACTATCTTTCCTTTTGCCTGGAATACTCGTCACCAGATATCCTAATGGTTGTTCCTTTACTTTCTTCAAGTGTCTGCCAAATGTCACTTTATCAAAGAGGCCTTCTCTGGCTGCTTTGTATAAAATGGCAATCTTCCCAATTCCACTGCTTTTGGTATTTGGCCGAACTGCTTATTTTTCTCTAGAGGCTTCGCCACCATTGGACATATATATTTTGGACATTCTTTGATTGACTCCATCAGAAAGGGGATTTTTGCCTATTTTATTCACTGTCATCTCTCTGGTGTCTCGATCAGTGCCTGGCACCTAGTGGGAACTTAATAAATATTGTCAAATCAATGAATAAAATAATTTATTGTAAGATATTACTAGAGTTGCCCATGTTTCCACAGCATGACTATATCTTGAAGATAAAGAGAAATTATTTGACCATTACTCTCATCAAAATGCTGACAGGCCAGAGATGAAAATCAGAAATATCTCTAGGTTTATAGACATTTTCCCTGTGAAACTTTCCAATTTATGTTTGACTTTTCCTCTGTTTTTCAAGGACATAAACTGCATCAGCAGACAACTACGCAAGGTTCTCTATGAACAAAAGTTTCCTGAAGGTCTAATAAAACAATACCAGAAGCAAACCATATTAAATTTCTCTTTTCACTGCCTTTTCTCCTTAGACTTAGTGCCTGAGTTCTCTGTCTTTCTTCAGATTTCTCTGGGAATCCTGACTATCGTGGGTGACTTTTCTAATACAATGCAGTGTATGTAGAGGATATTTTATTCTTCAAACCAATATTTGAGCCTTTTCAAACTTGGTTTTCTTGAAAGTAGAAGGTATTGACTTTCTGCTGTGGTACCTGTCACCTCTCCGCTCTTATCTCCTACTCTTTCTCTCGCTCCTCTCCAACAATACAGTCCTCCTTGAACGTACCAAGCACGTTCCCACCTTGGGGCCTTCGATCTAACTATTTCCACTGCCTGAACTCTCTTCCCACAGATATGTACTTAGCTAACTCTCTCACTTCTTTCAGATGTTTGCTCGAATTTTACCTTCGCAATGAAGTCAATGTAGACCACTTTACTTAACCTTGCAGATTGCTCCTCCTCTTGCTTCACAGCCCATTGCCCAAAACCAGCATCCCTGGTCCTCCTAACCCTCTACTCTACCTTCTCTTTTTTTCCCCATGGCATTAATCATCTTCTAATTCATTATATAATTCACTTTTCACTTTTATTTGTTGTTTATTGTCTGACTCCCTCCTTCTAGAACATAACCTCCATGAGAGCAAGGATTGCTTTTCTTTACCTCCCCCCATTCCCCCATTTCTATACTCCAAGGATCAAGAGCAGGACTACACACAGAGAAGGTGGCCAATAAATATTGTCGAATGACTAAGTTGACTTTAAAGATGAGTGAAATGTTTTGCATATCTCTGGTTTTCCTGGTTCCGGTTAGTAATTTTAGGCATTCAACAATCCTATTTTTTATAAAATATATGGCATCTAATTTGCTTCTGTTTCCTTCATAGGAATATTATACTACTTGAACAATACTTCTGTCCCACAAGCATGAACTGAAAACTTACTAGGAATCAGGCAGTCCTGGTTCTGGGACAGAGGGATATCGAAATGAGTAAGACATGGTCCCTAGCTTTAAGAATGCAGACAGAAATAAATCGTAATTCAGTATCATAAGAGCAATAGTGGAAGTGGACTCAAAATAAAGAGTCAGTTCAGTGGGAGGAGATCCAGAATCCTCACATGAGTGAGGACAAAGGTACTGAGGAAGACTTTCCCGGAAGAGGTGGTGTTTAAGCGGAACGGGGGTTCACAAGATAAATCAGACTTGGATAGACACACAGAGTAAGGTGGAGGAAAAACATTAATGATGTCATCAAGCAGTGTGGTACCTACAGGAATCTGTAAGCTCAGTATTGCCATACAGCAAAATACAAGAAAATTGATTCCTTTTGGAAAAGTAAAAACAACAATGATAGCTTATACATGGAGTGCTTATTGTGTGTCAGGCAGGGCTCTAAGTTTTTACACATTAATACATTAAGTCTTCCTGGCATCCTTATAATATAGGCACTGTTATTATTTCTATTTTATAGATGAGGAAGCTGAGGCCCAGAAAAATTACTGTATAAGATGATCGATATCACATAGGCTCTAAGAAAATAGGATACTTTTTTTATTTGTTTTTATTAAAGTGGTTTTTTTCCCCATTAAAGCAACTAAATCAAAAAATCTGATCTAACTGCATCCAGGCCTGATACACTCAGAGGAGCAAGAAAGTAATTGATGATTAAAGGAAGACAATTTTTTTTTTTTAATTTGAAAATAGTGTTATTTAAAACAAAACTGTTGAGTTTTTGTTATTGTTTTAGCTCCATAAGGATTTTTAGCATACATAGATAGAAAGAACAAACATTTCTTACTTGAGTGGCAAGCTAAAAAGTGTATGAAAAATAGAGATAAGTGTGCTTTTTAATATTTTACAGAAAGTTATATTAAAACTTTATAAAGGTCCACTGGATATTTATTTTCCCTCCTCTAGTAACAGTCTTAAATAAATATAATTACTTTTGGACAATAAAGTGCTTCAGCATCGTATACTAAAAACCAATAAAAAATACCAGTCTCTTGGAAGAGTTCCTGTGTGGAGTCTGACCTGGCCCTTACACAACGGAGTCAGAAGGTGAAAGGTTAAAAGTGCGTTCTTGGTTTTAGACTGAACATAAAGCGAGGATTCAGTTGTTTTTTAAGCCAAAGGTAGTTTTCTTTTCTTCCTTTTTTTTTTTAAAGTTAATTAGCCATTAATGCGGACAGTCTCGAGGACCCAAGTCAATTAGGATACTTTGTGCGTAACTTTTCCAAGCTGAAGCCTGCATGCCCTCTGCATTTATAGGTAGTGTACTCTGGATAAAATCTCTTTGCGAGGAACAATAAAAGGCTGAATAATGGAGACCATGAGCTGAGAGTTGATGTAATAAAAGGAGTTCTCAATATTTTGGCACTTCCCTTCTGATGTAAAGTGTATGTTATTCTCATTTAGTGGGCAATAGCCAAGTGGAATAAGAGAAACGTGTGCTAATCCAGTGCTGTTCTAAAGTGACAGTAAAAAGCATTTGCTGCATTTCCCATTTGGATTCTGCAGGCCCTTTGATTCACACCTATTTTTTCCAGATTAAGATCTCTGCCGTTTTATTTATATGGCACTACCACATTCAATTCACACATTATAGCCTGCCACACAATGCAGCTTTCTTTATCCCTAGAGATACAAATGACAGTATTTGATAATCGTACTTTTAAAATTATTTAATAACTAGCAAACCATCAGGATCTTTTCTTTTTTTATGCCACTTTATTGATGTATGATTTACATACACAAAGTTGTACATATTTAATGTATATAAGCTGATGAGTTTGGAAATGAGTATACAATTGTGAAACCATCTATGCTATAAACATATCCATCACAGCTATTATTATTATTATTATTATTATTAATTGTGATAAGAATTACCCTCTAAACAAAATTTTATGTATACAGTACAGTATTGTTAACTTTAGCCTCCGTTCTGTACAATAGACCTCTAAGACCTATTCATCTTATATAACTAAAACTTGCTCTCCTTTAACTAATACCCCTCCTCTTTCCCCTCCTCACAACTCCTGGTAACCGAAGGATTTTTATAAGTGCTTGCTTCTCCACTTTTAATACTACTAACATTCCATTTAAAGGAGAAACAAGCTTCTCTTAATAGCACAAAAGCCCTACATTTCTAAATTTTATTTGTTTTTATAGACAGATATTTATATCTAAATGTGGACTTTGAGAACAATTTCAGAGGAAGAACTGACAAATCTTAGTGACTAATTAGATATAGGGGGAAAGGGAGAATTTAAGAACAGTTCTGAGGTTTCCAGCTTGGGCGAGTTTGTATATGGTGGTGCTTTTCTTAATGCCCAAACAAAATGGGAATGTGGAGGAAGATGATAGTGCATGTTGGTATCTGTGGGATGTCCAGATGGAGAGGGCCAGTGGTTCATTAGGTGTTTGGTTTTGAAGTTCAGGAGGGCTGTGGGCTGAAGATAAGGTGCATGGATGCCAAAGGTGTGGGCGAGCTCACCTAAGAACAAATAGAATTAGAAGAGCAGACTACATCCTAAGGACCGCCAATATTTTGAGGAGCTCCAGCAGAAGGGAAGTCACAGATGGAAAGAGAAGGAACCACCAGAGGGGTAAGTCCAGGGCCCTAGAAACAAAAGGAAGTGTTTCAAGGAGCCAAGAGGATTCGACAGCGGAGGGGGTCACGTAAGATCATAACTATAAAGTAACCTTGAATTTAGCAATGATGATATCACGGAACTTGATAGAATCACTGGCAGTTGATAAGTTGATCATCATTCCATTATAACAATAGAAATAATAATCTTAAATTGATGACGTGGATCTCTACAAATTTACAAAGAACATTTATACCTAATACCTCATTTTGTACCCACAATACTCTTGTTAATTAGATGTGACTGCTTCCATTATATAGATAAGGGGAGAGCACCTTAGAGAGAGTAGATAATTAGGTAATAATAATATAAAATAATAATAATAAAAGATGGTCTTTTAAAAATGTCTTCTAAATGCAAGACATTGTGCTAAGCATTTACTTTGCACAAAAACATTGCAATGTAGGTTTTAAACACTCAGTTGAAGAAAGGTCCAGAGCCTGGAACTTTTCCAGGATCTCACAGCTTAGAGCAGCTGAAGGGGGTTTTAAACTCGGACCTGCTGTATGGCCGAAGTCCTTGCTCTTTCCATTATTAAAGCCTGCTACACCCACTTTTTAGGTTTTCTGGCAAATATAGCTTTAAAAATTCTTAAAAATCAATACGTATTCTTGAAAACATTAACAAAAATCCAATAAATTTGCAAACTGTATTATATTCCTCCTTGTTTATATCGTTAATTTAAGAGATGTGTCTTCCATGGGAAGAAAATACATTTCGCACATAGTATTTAGTTCCACAGAAATCATATATTGAAGGTAAAATAGCTCTCTAATGAAATATTAACCAAGAATTTCATAATGCGAATACTATGCTGAAGACAGTACAGAATTCCATAAATAGAAGTGAGCACCTCGAAGAAAGGAAGGGAAAAGTGCTCTTTGGTTGGAGGAACTCCTAAGGGAAAATTTGCTCCCCAGGTGGTGGCTGAGACAAATCTACATCTTTGTCATTCCACTTGACATATCTAAACCTCTTTAGTCCTAGTAGAGAAGCTGCAAGTGCCTAGCATTCAATTTCCACCGCATTAATGGTAAAAAATGAATGATATTTTAGATGAAAAAAATATATATATGTTATATATATGTAATTTTTTTTCCTTCTAATAAAACCGATCAGTTGGAGTAACAGTGAAAAGTTAAAGCTAAGTTTGGATCTATGTGATGGGGGTATTGGATTCATAGCAAAATTCTTCAACTTTTCTGTATGTTTTAAAATTTTCCTAATAAAATGTCAGTTAAAAAAAAATTAGGAAAGAAGAAAAGAAAAACACCAAAGTACCAGGAATGTAATAAACTCCACATCCAGGAAAGAAAGTTTACTCTATGAATATAGCTGAATCGCCCCCTCTCATTCCATAGTACTTAATTAATGTCTTCATTCCAACTCTTGCTTTTGAGTTATTTTATGAGAAAGTTTAGATCCAGATAGAATTGAAATAGAGCTGATTTCTGTCCACTAATTTGTCTCCATAACAAAGTTACCAAAGTTCTCACATTTTTTTCTAATTTTATTTCCATTTCTAGGAAGCCTTGAAAAGTATGGCACTGGTTTATAAAGGTTTTAGAATGTAAATTGAATTTACAGTTAGTGAGTTATGATATAAACTAATTATAAAACAAATTAATTTTATAATTTTATTTTTAATCAGGAAGTAAGGTAATCTTATAACCTAAAGTTTAGAGAAAAGAAAAAGTAGAGAAAAATTCTCCTCCCTAAATACAATGGTTATAATTTTTATATTTCTTTCTGGCCTTTTTGTTTCCTAAAGATGCTTTTAAATGATTGCAAACATACAAAGTTTAGACCCCGCTTTTTTTACTTAGTGTTATATATTAAGTGTTTTTCTATGTCAACATATTTAACATATTAAAGATTGCATAACCTTTCACTATTATAAACAGTGCTGTGATGAATCTTCGACTGTATGGCTTGTTTTACATTTTGGATTAGATTGCTGGAAGTGGGGTTACTGGGTCAAAGAACATGAGATTTTTATAGCTCTGCGTATTAACAAACTGCTATCCAAAAGTGTTGTACTAAATTATATTGTAACTGTAATGTAGAAAGGTATCTTATGCCAGCTTTGAGCCTTATGACTTTCAAAGTTTGCAAATTTAACATGCAAATGACTGTACCTTTGTTTACATTTGTATTTCTATGAAATATTTAAAAACAATCTCCTTCTGTCCACCATGTGAGTTAACAAGCAGAAAGTATGACAGTGAGTGGATTTCATGATCCTTCTGGTTATAATTAAGTATTTCCCCATTGCCCACCATAACAAATTAAAATTCCCAGCTCTTGTCTTCAAAGTTCTGGACCAGTTATCTGTCTCCTCCCCTGTCTTGATGGTTTTCTTCCAATGAGTCCCAAAGTCCCCTGAGAAGGATCACCTGGGACACTTGGTAAACACACACGAAAGCTCGGAGCCCCACTGAGACCCCTGAGTTAGGTTCTCCAGGGTGGGGCCTCTCAGTGCCTTAATGTTACCCTCTGCATTTGTTTCTTCATGAATCCCCTTGGCTTTCTTTCTTTTAAGGACTTTTATGCCAGAAATAGTCCGATTAAATTAAAAACTCATTTAGGAGAGAGTATTTTTGCTGGGAAATCTGCATAGATTAAGCAAGAAACTAATTTAATATTTAGTGCTAAACGATGAAATATAGCTCAGAGTGAACATTGATGGTCTTTTCCATCTGCAAACATATTTCACACTTAACTTTGGAAGAAACAGAGTTCTCCCGGCTGGGGCACACCAGATGGCTAGGTGCTCCTGCTCTAAGCAAATGGACCCACTTCCTAGAGGGGGAAACTGAAAAGTTCACGTGGACAGAGTGGTTAGATATGCAGGAGGCCTGTGGATTGAGGGAAGTGGGTAATGAGGGAAGTAAGTCAAGGAAGCCTGAATGAGAAAGAGGTGGGGCTTACTAGGTCTAGGAGAGTCCCAAAATTCTTCAGATCAGGCTAGAGAAATATTTTCCTCATTTCTGTTGTCATGGCTATTTCAGTCTTAAACTGATGTAGCCAAGAAAATCCCTGTTATGTAGCATAATCATTTTAATACTAACAACTCCACATGTAATGTTTTTAAGTACGTATAATGTGTCTGGCATGGTGCTAAGTTCTTTACATCATACACGATTTCATTTTCACTCTCATGCCACTGCCCCCATGAAGTGGCACTAATATGATTTACACCATTTTACAGATTAACTAATTATCCTGAAGTCACGCTGCAAACATCTTTGTTCTTCGTTGGCCATTTTTTTATATAAGATTGTAAGCTCTCTAAGATCAGCAACCATATATTCTGTGGAGTCAAGTACTCACAAGAGGTAGGGCATGAGACAGGGAGAAATCAGGTAGCTGTTCAATATATAAAATGAAAAAAAAAGAATAATTAAAATATCTCTTGGGGTTCTTTATAAAAAGGTTTTTCTTAACAAACTAAAAAGTGAGTTTCTTCAAAAACCACCATAATTCTCTGCTGGCTTTCTCTGCCCCTTCCCCAACTCCACTCCCAACACACACTCAGAAGTTCCTTTTCCTTTTGGGTCCAGGTTTTAATTTAAATTATGAACTACTGGGCTTTTATTTTTCCAGACAATTGGCAAATGCTTCGGAGTCAGTAAACAATATTATCTTTATTCCATTGAGATAGGCACATCCTATTTTGAAATGTTAACTTGGATGCATTTTACATAGGTCAAATCTTGGTCAAAATGATTGAATGGTTTGATTCACATTCTGGTGTCAATGAGTGGAGGCACATCATTGATCTAAAACATCACACATGCTCAGGTCTTAGCAGGCCCCAAAAGGCATGATACGTGTTCACACAACACACATTTTCTCACCTTGAATTATGTGTTTGGGCTTAGATGCTCGTTCCCTCTAAAAGCTTCTGTCCATATTGTATTAAAACAAGTGAGTACGAATTCTGATAAACCTACTTTGATCTAGCTGGGTGCTAGAAGCCCTTCTCCAACTTCCACAGTCAAAGAATTATGTTCTCCCCACATCCCACCTCCCAATGCAAAACAGCATTCTGCGCCTGTGGTTCGAAGCCTCTATTTCCCTGGTCCAAAATCATGATATAAAACCAGTGAGGTTTTTGTGGCTCTACTGGTATGTCAGAAACTTGGGGAAAAAAGACTAAGAAAGCCCATACGATATACACTCCTAACAGTTCGAAGGCATTGCCAATCTGAAATGCAGCCAGGAAGACCCTGTCCAGGGTTTGAAGCTGATCCTGTTCTCTCTCACAGCACCGGGATGCTGAATGAAGACTTAAAACAAAAAGGAGTCTGGGTTTCCTTTCATGGACCGCAATAAAATGCGTGTCTTAAAAGAAAATGGTAATGAAACAAGAAGAAATTTTAGCCCAGAGAGACGATGTAAAGGATCCTTTTCCAGCTCCCAAGGAACCTTGTAAAGGTTATTAGAGAGGCTTGCTCATATGTGTTTCTTAAAAGTTTCTGTTTCCCCAGATTATTGCTCTTAGAGCTTGTAACAGAAATGCCTTCCCAACAACGATGAGATATTGAGCTTCCGCTTCTAAAGAAATCCAAGTGAGCTTCTTCTCTTTCTGCTGTTACTAATCAGGGATAAGGCAGTTTAGGTAATGCTGACTCCTCCTGCTAAGTCTAGCTTTCACCATATTTCAAGGGCAAATGATTATAAAGGCATTGATACTGATAAAGAAAAGTGATAAAGCTAACTTGTTAAATTGAAAAAGACGTTCATTATTTGGAGACCTAGTCAAGTTCTTGGAAGACTTACAGATATGCACCCAGGAGCAGCCATGACTCCTTCAGCTTGGCTCTCCTCCTTGTTCTTCCTGGCTCCTTATCAATCCTCTACCTACCTCCAATTTGCGTTTGCTTTATCTCCAGTTAAGAAACAGTGCACTTCTATGGGTTACAGTCCCCACCCCCAGCTCTGAACTTAGAAATGACTCAGAGTTTATCTTGATTCTCTCCTACAGCCAATGGGGGAAAATGACTCTAGAGATTGGAATATACATAGCAGAATGAGAGAACAGTGCCAGAAAATTTAAATCATATGTGCAAGTCCATCAGTGTGTCCCCATATATCACCACACTGGCTGTGTAGTGTGCAAATGGCATCTGTGAACATCTTTTTGAAATGCTTTTCAAATGTGCTCTAAATTTCACTAAGAAACAATAAACTCGCTGATCTCCGAAGATTAACTTATCTTAAAATTTTTTCTCTACTTCGTTTTCTTCTGTTTTCTTTGAATTTTGGTGTTGAAGAACCTTAAAAGGCCAGTGCCCTCTTCCACTTTATGAGTGAAGAAACCAGCCACTAAGTGGTGTCCTGCAGGTAGCAACAGAACTTATTCACGTCAGCACGCTAAAACTCAGAGGCCCAGCACTTTGCTCATTTCTATTTCTTATTTTTTAAAGCAACCCCAGGAAATCTTTTTCACTTACAAGACATGGTATGTTTAAGTTTTAAAAATTTAAATTTATATTTCTGAGTTTTGTATTTCTAAGCCCTCTTTTTTTGATATCTTTTTCTTCAACATATTTCTCTCTTAATATGCTTGGTATTTATTTTCAGCCTTTTAATTCTTCTGATTTTCTTCCTGCTTTTCATCTTTACTCTCTCTGGTTCTCTTTCTCTCTCTCTCTTTTTTTGCATTCTTTCTCTTTCTCTCTATCAACTCTATAATTGATTTATGTATTTATGTTTTTCCTTCCTCAACATTTTCTCTTGTCTAGTTTCATTTCTATTTTCTCTTTGTTTTTTTATAAACTTTCCCCATGACCTCTACTTCTCCACCCGCATCTCTTCGTGACTTGTTTCTATCTGTATTTTTTCCTTGTTCAATGCTGTTTCCAGCAGACCATTTTTAGCCCCCTTTTTCTCTTATTTTTTTATCTCCACCTTTTTTGTCCTGTTTGAACATGATCCTTTGTTTTATTGCTTTTTCAACACAGCAGTGAAGGCTGTGTGTGTGTGTGTGTGTGTGTGTGTGTGTGTGTGTACACATGCATTTAGAATTACTTGGTGTGGGGGTGGAGAAAAGGGCAGGGAGAAGATTGAAGGAGACACCAAAGAATGTGTTCATAGAAAGAAAAACGCTTTGTTTATTTCCATCCCTGGGGATGTTAATCAGAAAGTTTCTTTTCTAATGCCCATTTAATAAATACAAGTTATGTACATCAAGTACATATGTTTTATATATATAACTATCCTGAATCAGTCCTGTATGTGTGAATGTTTCAATTTTCCTAAAACATTCCAAAACTTATTTCAGAGCTATAGTACAAATAGTTAAGGAAGAATGGGGTTGCTTTCTGAGTTTTATTTGGACATATTTCAAGTATAATAAACACACATTAAGATTATGTTTTAAACATCACTAAATTATTTATTGACTATATATGAGACAACTATAAAATTACCACAGTAGTTTCATAGTAAAGTTACTTGCTAAATTATAGGCAAAAAAAATCTAGATATCTAGACAAATAATTTTTCTGGACTCTAAACTTTGAATAAATTAGATTAATGTATACTATTAGCACTTTATTAACCAGAGTACAAAATAAAAATGACTTTGGGTGTGCATAGCCTTAAATATTTGTAAATGTTTATACTCTCTACATCGTGAGTCAAAAAGGTTTCCTTTATTTCATATTCACAGTTTCTTATCCAGCTCCATGGCTGAGTAATTCAGAGTTGCAAATGAGCCCAGGTATAACTGCATATATCTAAGAATCAAATCTTGATTTTTGAGGACAGTAATGGCACAGAAAGAACTTACATTAGAAATAATTCAGATAATTCTCATTCATTTCTTCAGTCTGAAAATTATATGTCATCTTTAAATACTAATGAATAAATAATTAAATATACAAATAATTTTATTGTTACCCTTTAATTACTGGATCTCTGCTTAAAATCCTGTAAAAGGATCTTTTCTCACAGCCTGTTTTTTGGTTATCTTATATTGGTGAGCTTGCCTGGTGTTCTCCCAAATGACCTGGGTTCAACATCTGCTCTGAGGAAAGAGTCTTCTGGCTCAATAATTAAAATACAATGATCTTATTACAGTTGGAAAAATGATTTATTCATCTTTATTATACATTGATTTTTGGCATGGTGGAAAACAGGGGAGAGATATTAAATGCAATTCCATGCGGGCAGAGATGGGTCTAATATTACCTAACATCTTCAGAACTGACCATATCAAATTAGACAGTAATCCAGATTTAGAAAGGCTGACTCGCACTGTGAAGAGAGGGGACATTGCAGATGATATTGTGCACTAGATGAATCAGTGGGATCAAATGGCATGAAGGAAGAGCATTGTTACATGAAAGAAGAATGTTGTTACATACAGCTGGGGAACAGGAATACAATATATAAATGGTAGAGGGACAAATGGAAAAAATCCACAGAAACAGATAAATAGGAAAGATCGTAAATGAAATGACATGTACTCAAAAAGAACAGAACTGACCTGAAATGCAAAAATAAAATGACCATGTCAGAGAACTATTTCTTCTCTCTTTAGACACACTGTGGCCACCGTTTTTAAATCGTAGTTTGTAAAACCAAACAGTCTGATTTTCTATCGGCAGATTGAACATGGGAATACTGTGCCACATTTAATTCACCATTATTCTTTCTTAACAAACACATTTGCTTCTCAATTCCCCATTTTCATCTAATGCCAAATTGCAAATCAACACATTTAATTGCTTCCCCACCTTAACCTTTCACCTATATGTAATTAATTGTATGTAATTTCTAAAATGGTTCAGATTTTCTGACCATGGTCTGAGTGTCTATCTAAGTTAACAACACAGAATTTAGCAGCGCATAACAAAAGGTGACACTGATCATTTTAAAAATCGATTGGAGAATGACATTCTTGACAAACACAATGTTTACATGCTTAAAAAACAACTCTACGTCTATTTATAATAGGGATGTTTTGTAGAATAGTGGCTGGAGAGAAAACTATCCATATTTATTTAACAACAAAATTTAAAAGTTTTTCCTGAGAAATGGTTTTGTGTCTTCACAAACCACAATGGCTTCTGCCACTAACAATTTAAATATGGAGTGAGGAGTATGTTAAAAAAAATAAAAATAGTTTCACTTGTTTTTATAGCTTTTTAAATCATAAAGTCAAGGTCATGGAAACTTAAGGAAAAAATAAGATGGAAAAAGTCAAGACACAGAAAGATTGAAAAGGAATATGAGAAATTGCCTTTTGAAATCAATACGTCAATAACTTATTAGTTCAAAGACTTTCTTAGTTCATTCCAAAAATGCAGATTTTACAAGACCAAAACTGAATTCATCAACTGTCCTCCTAAAACCAGTTTTGTTTTGGTTTTTTGCCTGTTCTTTTTCAGTGGTATCGCCTTTTCCAGTATCCCAGGCTGGGAACGAATTAGTCACCTTTGGCCCTTTCTTCACTTTTGACTTCCAGAGGAGCACCAAACCCTGTGCATTCTGCCTAAAGACTCTCCTGGCACCCACTGCCGCCTTTCCCCGCTCCATTCCAGGAATGGCCTTCTGCTTTCCATTTCTTCCAGGGTCATCTGAATGTCAATTACTTGTTCCACGTGCGGATGGGGAGAATGTGCCTAGCGCAGTTACTAGCAAATAGTACACTCCTTCTCTTTTGTCTCCTCAAATTCTCCAGTTCATATGGAACCAAGAACCAGATACATTTTCTTCAAACAGCTCAATCACACCACGCTATGCTAACACATCCCACAGCCGGCTCAAGCAGCCTGGAGTTCCCGGTCAGGGCTCCCTTTGTCTCCTGTGCTGCCCCTGCTCACTCCCAAACCTCCAGATTCTGCTTCACTGCCATAGGAGGCATTCCCCAGAGCTCCCACCTTTCCTGAGCTCCCTCTCCTCTGGGCCTCACTGATTCCTGTTAGTATCTTTTCTGCTGGCATTTAAATTTGCATTGCTGGGTGTAACTTTAGAAGTTTCATGTGTGTAAGTCAGGGACTACAAGGTTACCATAATCCTTTTTCATCTCCCCAAACCTCTAGCAGGTCTTATTAAATGCTTACCTGTGAATAAGTCAGCAAGTCAGTAAACACAGTTTCTTTTACACACATCAAGGCTTTTTCCTTTCTCTGGGCTTTTGGTGTTTGCCAAAACAAGATTGTCTTAAAATCAAAGATTTAATTCTATTTGCCAAAGCAGGATTCTACTAAAATTAAAGAAAAAAATTAACTTATGGCTTCGGATTTTTTTGAGAGAAAAAAGACTTTCGTAGCATTTTCAGATACTAAATGACAGTGAAAATAACTGCTTCTTGATCACGTACCATGTATCAGATACTGTAAGCTCATCGGTTTCTTTACTCCTCACAAGATTTCTATAAAGGATTACTATTGCTCTCACTTTGCATATGAAAAACTGAGAATCAGAGAGGAAAAGCAAGCTGCCTAGTGTCACACAGCTAGCCTGTTTCAGGGCTAGAATTTGGACCAACATAGGTCTAGCTTTGTCTTAGTCTGACCAGGTTACCATAACAAAATACCGCAGGCTGGGTAGTTTAAACAACAGAAATTTATTCTCTCATAGTTCTGGAGGCCGGAAGTCAAGGATTAGGGTGTCAAGTTCTGGTAAAAGTTCTCTTCCTGGAGTATAGACAGTCTCCTTCTCTAATGCCCTCATAAGGCAGAGGGAGATTTCTCTTCCTCTTCTTAAGGCTACCAATCCTATTTCACTGAGCCCCACCCTTATGACCTCATTTAACCTTAATTACTTCCTAAAAGCCCTAACTCCATATACAGAGTCACATTCAAGGTTAGGGCTTCAACCTATGCACTTGGGAGGGACGCAAACATTTAATCCATAACAGGCTCCAAAAAAATGTAGAGATATACATTGGGCATTATTACAAAATGAGATCCAAGAAATCTGCTCATAGAGATAGATGGTCCAACCACCAATTTATCAGGACTTTCACCTCCCAATTTAGCTTCTAGTAATTTAGCATACTAGGTCAGGTCACACTAACTCCCATCTCCAAATCCTACCTTCTCAACTCAAAAATTTCCCACTCATGTTGTTCTTGATTTCTTGGATAGTTCAGTACGTGAATATAGAGGGCTTCTTTTTAAACACTGAGGGGCACAACTGGGTGCACAGAGGCTGGGATGTGCATGTTCTTCAGGTGGTGACAAAACTCTCCCTCACTAGTGCTGGCTGGTTCCTTCCCGCTTTGTTAGTACAAAGGCAGTGGGGAGACAAACCATAAAGACTTAGCCAGTTCTGGGTGGCCCCAGCAATAGATTCCCAGTGTGTCAAGAGGGGGCACAAGCAGAGTAATTTGCTACAAGGCCATCGAAAGTTTAACTTTCTGGCTGCTGGAATGGGCAGCAGGCTTCCCCAGGAGAACAAACCCACAGTTTTAAGGTTCCTCATGAAAATAGTATTGGCACTTTATTTCTGCCTTAAAGAATTAAGACCAGCACTAAGTAGGATGCAGACATTCCTGCAATTTTATTCTCCCTTGCTATCATTTCACAGTGATTACTGATATTTCAGAAAAGGGAGGTATTTCTGCAATTTTTATTTTCATTAAAAATACATCTCGCTGATGTTTTATCCTTTTAAATTCTTTTCTTATTTATTTTATCAACTTTTTTAAACTTCCCTGTTGAAATTGTTTTGGCTATTGTTAGATTTTAGTGTACTTATTTATTTACCTTTATTTTTACTCCAGCGGAAATCATTTATAGTGGTGGTGTTTTTCTGTTGTGTTCTGGTCTAAATTCTTCTCTCTCTGGTTCTAAGACTTCTTTCCTCCTTACTGCTCGCTCTGCATGAAATCAAATAGTATGAACCCAGCATAAAAGGTTTTATTCTAGCAACTTTCTGCTCTTGCTTTAAAAAAAAATAAAAGTGTATTATAAAGAAGCAGGAGGTAAATCTCTCTTTTCCTCTGTGAAAAGCGGAAGGGAGATTATTTCATTTAAATTGGAGGCAGCTGTAATCCTTCACCAGTAGTGATTAATTTGAGTTCGCCTCAGCCCATGATATCTCAGCCAGCCGGAGAGAAAAACGAAGATATTTCCCAAGCACATATACTTAAACATTCATAGTAAAATAAATTATATAACATGACATTAAAATACTACCTGATAGTCAAGAAAATGCATCTGAAGTTAAAAGTACCAAAACTTGTATTTTGCTCCAATTTTTTGTAATTGATAAGATTTGAGGCCCATAAATGAACTAAGAATAATAAATTTGCAGGTATTACATGAAAATGGATGTATCATGTACTTTTTATTGTTACACTGCTGATTGAGCAAGAGTCTGAGAGGTGGCCTCTTTATACTCAAGACCTCCCCACGGATGTCATACATTCTTACATGTGACAATTACCTCTGCCAGGAAACTCTTCCTCACCAGCTTAAAACCCTCATGGAATTACCTCCGTCCACTTTCTTTTACTTTCAACTTCTTTTTTCAATGGAGAATAGTCAATCACGAAGAAAAACTTGTATTTTCCTGCATTCCAGACTAAACCAGAAACCCTGTCACACTGTCACCCTGGAGTACCTATGATAGGACCCTCATCCATCAATCACCTTTTTGTCTCTGCAGAGCTACTTTCCAAGCTCTTTTAAAGTAGTAATTTCAAATTCTAGTTTTTTCTTTGTGAAGCCATAAACTCCTTGGGGACAAGGGCCATGTCTTATACATTTTGGCATCCTTATTTGCCCAAAAAAAGTGGTTTAAGCTTAGTAGTAATAAATAAATGATGAGCAAATGTATTTAATTTAACACATACTTATATAGTGTTCATTCAGTGGGAAGCTGTTCTGTGTGCTTCACAAATATTAACTCTATTAATTCTTATAACGACCCAATAACATCAATATTATTTTCATTCCCATTTCACAAATGAGAAAACTGAGTCACAGAGAGGTTAAGAAACCAACTATAGGTCACATAGGTAATAAATACCTGAGCCTGGATTCAAACCCTGGCAGTATGACTCCAAGAGCCGTCTCTGTTCTTGACCAGCCTCTACCTAGTCTCTTTTTAAGTGAATAAATACACATAGGCATGGGCAGGTTGACCTCTGACCAATTATTCAGAATATTATACCTGCTTTGATAGCCGTAGTTACTCATTGTGAATTTGTTGTAGTGAGAGATTGTATTTCTACCCAAACTACACTAGATTTGAGTGTTGTCCATTTTCTACTTATACAGTCCATACACTGAAAGATTCTAGTGTTCCATCCCTCCCTTTCTCTTCCATGCTGATTCTCTTTCACATTCAGTTAATTTTGAAGTCTTGGTAACTCTTTTCCCATTTATCATAGTCATAATATATTTTGGTGTTATATCTTTTGCCAGATGCTACTTTCCAAAATTATATCATCTGCAAATTTAACGATGCACACATAATTTCACCATCCAAGTGAATGAGAAAAAAATCTTTGGGGAATATCGATGAGACTAATTGTTATATATGTCATGCAATTTTTTACTTGGATAGGAGATTAGAAATTAGTTCTGAGCCCTTTAAAAATTAATACCTTCTTGATAGGTGTATTGCACTGGTAATATTTCTATGATTTAAAGCCCAGTATTAGGAATTTATTTGACTACAAAAATTCATAGATAGCAGGAAGAATATTATTATACGACTCAAATATTACTAAGAAATATTGTATTTCTTTAGTTTTTTTAAAGTTAACTAATATGAAGCTCCTATTTGGCCAAGCTGGTGGTCATTGTTGGTGCTCCTTCCCTTCATTAATATTCTCATGAGAATCTGGAGGCCTAAGTGATACTCAGAAGAAGGGAAAGGGTGTCTAGTCCTCAGTCCATTGCCATCATGGATATCCTCTATGGTTTAAGACTGTGTGCTCTCCTGAAGTCCAGGGGCAATTTGTTGATAGTCCACATGCAGAACACAGAAATGTTTGCCAAGACTGTTCCTCTATGCCTGGGATCCACACTTGTCTCCAAGGTTCTGCTATTTCCCCTGAGATTTATCAAGGTCAAAGTTCCTTAGTTGTTGAAGTAACTGCCTGCCTCTCTGCATTTTCCAAGCTACTGCCTATCCTTAGGCACTCCTCTTCCCTTCCCTTCTAGAGACATTCAGTATAATTCCTTTTGTGAGTTCAAGTGTTTACAAAAGACAAATAGAGGCAATAACTGTAAGCAAGTTTGCTTTCAGCAACGAAACATTCTTCAATCAAGTGACTGAGGGAGGGGAAATATAGGGAGAAAAAAACTAAATTAACATATAAATAAGTTATTCTGACATACTTGGTAACAGGGTATTTGCCATTTTAGTTTGCTCTCAGTTTTAGCCAAAGAGAAAAGACTTATTATTTGCCATACAAAGAGATCGGCATGTGATCTTGCCAAGTGAGTACTATCAGAGGATATGGTTCACCTGTTGTACGTAGAACTCCTTTCTGGGACTGGGTAGAAAGAGATCTGGCTTATGGGGAAACTTGTTCAGGGAGAAAAATGAGATGTGTTAGAACAAAGAAAGTGAACGTGTTCAGCCATTTCATTAAAGACTCTTGGAAGGTATTACCGAACTCAAGAGGTTTGCTTTGCCTGCACACATCAAAGCCAGAAAAGACATGGACAGGAGTTGGCAGCAAAGAAAGTAGAGGTTTATTTAAGGAAATGAAGCTGAGCCCAGAGACGCAGGTGAGCTAGCCTCAAAAACCTGGCTCCCTGATGGCCTTTCAGGGATAGGTTATATAGATGAAAACTCATTAGTCATCGTAGTTAAGGGAGTTGGGGTTGTGGATTCTACTGATTGGTTGGGGCTAGAGTAGGAGGTAGTTGATCACTGCAGCAGATCCTGATGTCAGTCATGGCATCATTCTGTCTGGTTTCCAGGGATGCCAGAGGAGGAGGGAGAAACTTGGTGGAGTGAGAGATGTCCCCAGATCTCTCCCCTTGAAACAACAATAAGCTGAACATCTAAAACTCAACAAAAAATACCCAAACTGCACACCAGCATGTCTGAGTGTGGGATCTGCGCATAAGAGCTACCACAGATATTTTAACTTAAAAAAAAGGGGGGAGAGAGGATGCCGGTAGGGTCGGTCCACCTTCATGGGTATAGAGCTGGAAGATGTTACCTTTAGTCTGACCAAAACTCTGTTTCTGTGGTCAACAGATCTGAGGCTTAGTTTGGTGGCTGACCTAAGGGTTTAATGGTTAAGTGAGTGGTCATGCAGTATGCAGAAAGTTAAAGAAAGAAAAGGCAAGTGAGCCCAAGGCCAATTTAAATCAAGGAGAAAGAAAAGAGAAAATTTCATTTTAAAGAAGTGAAGATTTGCATGGTTACCACTGGAAAAGTTGTAGGAAGCAAGGGATGAAAACTCAGACACAATCTCAAAATTGGTTCTTTTTTCTGCTTTTAGGGATAGAAAAGAACATTAAAATTAAATGAGTGCTCATAGGTATAGTCTCTGTACAGTATGTGTAAGAGTTGGTGTGTTTTCCAGCTACTTTATAGTATAAGCTCCAAGTAGGAAACATTTAATAGATGCACATCCATGAAGCTGTCCAACCTTGGCCTCAATCTGGAATTTCTTACTCTGGGGATCCTAGAAGAAGCAGTAACACTTTAATTCCTCAACATAACTGGTACCCGCTTTTTATTACACCACTAATCACTCCCCTAAATCTGATGTTCTTACTTATCCTCACCTACTTAAAATTGGAGCAATCTTAATCCAGGAGGAAGGGAGTGGTGGTCTGGAGGTGGGCACATTATAATGTACCACCAGCACCAAGCCTTTCCTTGCCTTTTGATGAACTTACGCTTGGGGTGACTCAATGTTTGCAGTTCTCAAGGGCATCATAATAATTTGTTTGAGGTCTGCTTGTGATTTGTATGGCATGTTTATTAAAGTTGATATAAAAGTTTATGCTAGGGACTTAATCCCCAAGGCTTTAGCAAATAACCACTATCATTTAGTAGGAAGTGGGTGGCATGTCAGTTGTCAGCTCAAATTTCTCCTTAGACATACTTTTCTTATTATACCTCTTATATCCACAAGACTATCTGACACATCATGATGGGAATTTTGGAGGAGGGGAGAGCTAAAGTATTATCTGGTAAGAGAAGGTATTTTTATAGGATATATAAAATCTGGTTCTGTAACCTGAAAGAAACAATGGGGTGTTGAGGTTATTTTTCTACCAAAATTTCTAAGGACTTCAAGCCAATTTCTGTAAAAAATTGGTGCAGAGTTTTATCACTTACTTCCTCCACCTGAAAGGTGAGTGAAAAGGCATATGTAGAATTGCTGCTGTATTTCATTAAATTTAAGTTAAATCATTATCTTTTGTTCCATTAAGAAAAAAATGCCACCAATTAAACTGACCCAGTATTTTCTTATCGCTTAATATTTATATATTATTGAAAAGTATTTTGACTCGTTTTAGATGTAGATCTTATTATATCTCATTTTTTTGTTTTTGTGCCTCTCTATGGCCATAATAAAATTTCAAGGCCAACTCAGGGTGTAATTTTTTTCTGAAGACATTTGAAAAAGTAATTAAACTCAACCTTTTTTAGCATTACCTATATACATAACTCTGGGAAATGACAACATGAACAGCTATGATCAGGTTTGAACTTGCACAGGCTGAGCACATATTTCACAACCACTACCTAATTAATTATGATCGTAAGACACATCCCAATTCAAAAGGTAAAAAGTTTGCATTTCAGAATCATTAATATACATTTGGGGATAAATAAATTCTTCCTGCTGCAAACACTTCTAGCGTGTTTGCACAACTCTGTATTTTTCCTTTAAGGATGTGCTATCCTTTGAATAAGACCCTGTGCCAGATGATATTTAAGAATATGTTTAAGATGATGCTACTATCCATCGTACACTTTGAGTTGCTTTTCTGCTTTGAAGAATACAATAGTCATTCACTGATATTCCTACACCCAACCCCCTTGCATAGAAAAGGCCTTGTCTGAGTAAGCGTATTTTATTTCACGCAAATCCAAATGCAGAATTTTGATATGTCATTGAAACTTGAGAGATATTAACCCATCTCCACACCTAAGTGAAAGACAGTCTGAAAATGAAGATGGCTCTTTCATTTAAGATCTCTAATCAGATCCTTACAAGCAGTTCTTAGAAGCTCCCACAAAGTTGGGATATTAAAGAGGAGCTAAGTTTGAACATGGGGTTTAAATGCTACTGAGACGCAATTGATATCAATCAAAAATAGGAGAAATTTGGTTATTTCTAAGAGGAATCAAAGAGAGAGAAGTTTGAGAGGAGACTGAGGTGCTCTATAAGGTGGCATAGTCAATGGTGAAGTCTCAGTAGTGGGAAGGCTGGGAGGATTTGGGGGAAGAAAAATAGTTAACATTTAATATTAAGTTGGCCTGTGTTGCTTTGATATAAATTTCTTTACTTATCCAAAGTTTCTGTACAACCTGCTTTATACACAAAAATCTTACAAAGGGAGTGTGTAATAGGAAAAAGAAAACAAAAGGAGGTTTGGTTTCCACATTTGAAGAAACTTGGTGCATAATAGAATGGCGAAAAACTGCTAACCTGAATTGATTCAGTGGAACCAGGAGGTGAGCACACAAACCAAAGTCTCTTAGATATTCTCAGAAATCCTCTGGGAAAGCTGTAACGATGTTCTTTAAGTCATAGAATGAAAGTCTTAGGTATTCTTTTCTATAGTTTAGCCAGCTTGCGCCCAGGTGGAACTTAGGTTTCACATAGTACAGCACTGATGCCTGGCCAGGCAGGTGGAATAATGGACAGATGACGAAGGCAAAGGAAGACAGGAGTCAGAGTCCAGCCAAGGACTTCTATGGGTCTGAGGGTCTTGCTCCTTAGTGGCCAACTAAGATGAAGGCAGAGTGAAAAAAGAGGCCTCAGATGATAACAATAAAAATAATATGTGCTATTAGAAAAAAAAAATAAGATCGTGGGGATGGGGAGCACGGCATAAGAAATGCAGTGAGCACTAATGTAATGGCTAGGTGGAGAGCCAGCGAGAAAGGGCAATTAGGCGGACCATTCTATAAACTATATAAACTATATGTCTAACCAATGCATTGTATACTCGAAACAAATAATAAAATTTAAATTCAAAAAGAAAGAAAGGAAAAAATAAGATCTTGGATAGCCTCTCTCTTAGTGCTCTCTTTTTAAGCTCCAGCCTCTTGGCTCTTGGCCTCTAGTTATCTAACTCTAACTTCTTTCTTCCAGTTTTACTCAATCTACCGTACTTACCCTGTGACTACCAGATCCTGGGTGCCTTGGGCAATGTCTGATAGAATACTTAGGCTTCACTCCAATGCATATATCTCACTCTGTATTTGAATCAAGGATGTCCTCTTATTTTTGCTGGAGCAAGATAGATCTTGGCCATTATTCTTATCCCTGAAGAATCCGTCTCTGGTCATCCATCTTCATGATCAACAAAGATAACTTGTGACTAGGGTCATAAGGCTGAAGTACCTCACTCCCACAGTTCTCCATCACCCCTACCTAACAATGCAAGAGCAACTTGCCTCCTTCTACCTGGCCAGTAACATTAGATATTAAACATTTCGACTTCAAAAGATAGTACTATTTTTTTACAGGACAAAGAATAGAGAAAAACAAACAAACAAAAGCAATTTTAAGTCCTTTTAAAAGGAAGCTGCCCTAGCTTTAGTCAGGAGCACTCCAGAGGAATGTTCTAGAGGACCCAAAAATTAATCTCCAGGTAGGACTACCTCATCATTAATAGATGAGAGTCATGCAAACAAAAATGGTTGGGAGGAGAAGGTTAACCTGGCTGTACAAGACGCATAATCAGGGCTTGTTCCCAGCTGAATCATCCTCCAGCCAAGTGGCCTCTTAACATTATTTTTTTTCATGTTTCCCGTTGCCTCCTTGATCAGGTTTTTATTCAAAATTAGTTGTCCAAAGTGATTTGACCTTTACAAAATATGCTGCAGGCTTCTTTTCCTCTGTGGCGGGTTTCTTTTCTTATGGCTTCTCTCAGCTGCCAGTGTCCTGGTAGCTGCAGCCTTTTTTCCCACCAAAGTCTTCTTCTGCTTCTTAACTCCAACAAGCTCCTTTCCTTTCTTTCCTACCATAGGCTTCTTGCCTGGAACTCCCTTCTCATCTGATTTGGCTTCTAGCGCTGCTGCCGCCTTATCCACCCGTAGCTTGTGATTCTTGGCCTGGTGAAGAATGGTGCTCCAGCACATTGTCTTCACATATGGGTTTAGTGTCAATATGATTCTCAGGATTTCTGTGGATTCTTCTTTAGGACTCTGTGGTGAATCATCTTGAGTGCTCGGAGGGATCTTTGGGTCTCTGGGCTTTTTCAAGATTCTGCTAAGATCTGTATTGAGCCTCTTCTGCATAGGAAGGTGGCAGTTACTCTTGGGGGAGGCAGCTTTATGCCAAGTCCATGCCAATCATCTAACTTGCGGAAAGCACTTTGAGTCCAAATGCAGAAACGGCCCACATGCCACCAGGAGCAAGTTTCAAATATTCGGTGTGCTTACATCAAGCAGAGTAATTCCAGGGATGTTTCTGAAGACTTTGATGATACCGTTGTCCTCATTATAGATGATGCAAGGTCCCCTGGATGCAAGCTGGTTTCTCGTTTTGCCCTTGCCAGCTCTCATTCACTCAGGGGCACAGAACTTTCTGATATCATTCCAGGCCTTAAGTTTCTTAAGAAGCAAAACAGCCATCCTGGACTTCTTGTAGCCTTCAATTTTATCTTCAACCACCAAAGGAAGTTCAGGAACTTCCTCAATACTATGACTTTTAGACATGACCAGCACTGGTAAGTCCAAGGCAGCCAGGGCAGAGCAGATGGCATATCGCTTCTGTGTTGTTTTAGCTCTGCAGTGCCAATGACGCCAGGTTTTGGTTGGTGCAAACATGCAGCCCCCATGGCACATGTTGCCAAAAGCACCCTGGCCAGAACGATGAGTCCCAATGCCTCTGGGAATTTGAGCCACAGCTCTGCCAATACTTCACAACTCAGCACTGGTTTCGATGACCTGCTAATTCACTGACAGTGTAGGGCTATCTACTATTTTCGCACAAGTTGACGTGAACAAAATTCATAATATCTGGTCGAATGGGAGCCTTGAGCAAAGCAGGCAGAGTGATATTTTTGCCAGATGATTACCCCTTTTTGTAGTACACCAATATCAGTGGACCAGCACACACCATGGCAGGGGAAGGAGAAAGCCACGCTCCTCTCAACTCGGTGGCTCCCGCAGGAAAAGCCCTCTTAATGGGTTTGATCAGACATCCTGAAACAATATTTGAACTTATTTGTTTATAATACATGATCATATATACATGGGAGAGACATAGAGACGGAAAGAGAGAGAGAGAAGAGAGAGAGAGATGAGGAACATAAAGGTTACTACATAATGAAGAAAATAATGACAAAATATTAAAGTATATTGTTAACCATGATGGCTTTATACTATAAGCTAATATCTCAAGATATACTATATGCTAATGTTGGGCATTAATGTGAGTGCCTATAAATCCACATTTCAAATAGTCTTGTTGATAGTTTTAAATTTTATCACCTTCTTGACAGATCTGATTAATCAGTTTTTTGTTTTGCTTTCTAAAGGGACTGCTGAAGGATTGGTGCTGGGCGTTAGGCATGGGATCAAGGTTACTCCTGCTAGTACTTGTATTATTAGTGTTATCTCCATTTTATCATTTATCTTTAAAAGAATCTTTTTAAGCCATTTGTTCGTTTTGTGAGAATTAGCTTAGTTCAAACTTTCCAATAAAAGTAGACACCATTTTTGCTCAGGAAACTCTGCTCAGGTGACAGGCTGAGCAAGGAGGCAACATCAAAATGAACTAATACTAGCAAAACTTAATTTCTTTCTTCATTTTTAGATTAAAAAAAATAGATGAGTTAAAGTCCCTACCATTTTCTTCCTGCATCCCACTACACAGTTTGTTCAACCCCCTGGCATGTTACATCCAACTTTGGAGACTGTCATCTAAACAACTGATTCATCTAATAGTGTAAACATTTGAGGAATTGTAAAAACTCAGGTTTAAGAGTTTGACCCATTTTTTTCTCAACTTAATATGGGTATGAGTCAGTGTGGGGTGGAAGTTTGTGGAAAGAACTAAAATTATGCTCTTATGCATTTTTAAATATTTAAAAAATGTACTATTAACTCATTCCAGCAATTCTGTTGATGCCCAGCTTGGGACTGAAAACAATGCAAATTCTTCCTGCAGGAACAAAACAATAATTGACAGCTGTGCACAACAGGGTACTCAGGGCTGTGTCGCATAAATTGTGAGAGCAAAGAAATGATACTACAAAGTGTATCCAAAAAGAAAATAATTGAATGGGCTGTGTTATTTTAAGGGAAAGATTATTATTTCTTCCTCGCAGAGGTAGATAAAATTTTATTTCTTAATATAGTGAAACTTATTCAGACACCTTTCAATCTACATAACTACAGGGTTAATATGTGGGATACTTTCTCACACATGACTGTACACCTCCTTATTCCTAATATCTTGATTCTTAGTAGAACAAAGATACTCTCTCTAAAGAGTACTGCTAAGATAAAGCATTATAAGTACAACATTTTTAGTAAAGTCCAAGCCAGATTCCTTATACTTGACCTGCTAGAAGGCTGAAAACCACTAATCTCATTATATAACTGACAACTTGAGATGGGATAGTATAACCCTTTCCTGAAAGCAGAATTTATATTCTTTTTCCTTTCAAATACTGGAGGTTTTTTTTTTTGTTTTTTTGTTTTTTTTTTTTTTTTTTTTTGGTCTCTAAATCTTAGTACAATTCCATGAAGATTTTCTAAGCTAGAAACCTTTACAAATGACATTTTCCTATATACTTTATGTGTCAAGATTGGGCTAGGACTTCACAGGGCAAGGGCACCATGTTGTTATACTATCAGGTCCCTCAACCTCTGCGCCAGGGTGATCCTCCCAACCCTGCAGAGGGAAAGAAAAAAGGGCAAAGTGAAGATAACTGCAAGAACCAGTTTGAGAATTTCCCAGAAAATAATAAATATTAATATTAATCATGGTTCCACCCACATTGAATTGACCAAGACTCATTCATGTGAACAAAACCTGATTGTAGGGAAGCTGTAAAGTGCATCCTTCCCATGAGCCTAGAAAAAAGGAATTGTGTGGGTGGAACACAACATTGTCTCTGTCAAGTGCATGATAGATACTTGATCTCAAGAGTAAACAGAGGGATGCAAATTCAAACAGCAGTAAAATATCATTTACTTTCATTAAATCGTCAAGAATTATAAAGTCAAATAATGCAAAGATGCGTGGACATAGGAACCATCACAGACTGCTGGTGAATGTCTGAATTTATTTTGTGAACAGTCTTATAGCAGTAAGTGCACTTGCATATGCATGTTTCTTAAGACTCAGCATTTCGATACCTGAGTACATGTCCTGTGGTAATTTTCATGCAGATGTCCATGGAGACTTGTATACAGAGGTTCTTTGCATGGTTATGGTTGAAAATCAAGGCAACCAACAGTTCCATCAATAAGAAAATAAAATGGAGCAGTAACATATATACACACAAATATATTTTTTCCTTTTCCTACTTTTTTTGCAATATATTAAAAAACACCAACAACCAGGAACATATTATGTTCATTACATTCATATGGATTTTAGAAAATGATTGCTTTTTCCCCTAGAGAAAGACCTATGGACGAAAAGGAAGTAGTACCACCATGTGAAATCTGCTAATCCCAGAAGCCAACAGCTTGAAGACAACTCCCAGGGGCAGGGAAGAAAATAAACGTCAAGAGAGGTGAGACAAGCACATATAAGGATGGCAGGCTGAGGAAATGGCTGTTTTCAATGCCACTGAGCAAGACTGTAAGCATGCTTTTTCTTCTGGCACCCAGTGCCACCATCTCAAAGGGATGATTTTTGGTCTATGGTCTGAAGAACTTTTTTCAAATGACACAAGAGTTGCTTTAACAGAAGGTGAAAAAATATCATATATATCATAAATACCAAAAACATCAAAAATATCATATATATCATATGTATATATCAACATGGACAGGTCTCAAAAACTTAAGTGAAAGAAGTAAAATAGAATGAGATTTTTAACAAATATTCTTTTCATAAATTTTTAAAAACAATAATGCTATATCTATTTCAGGAATACACATTTTATAGAAATAAATGGACGTTGGATTGCAGGGACATAAACAAGAATGGGTGCTTATGAAGTAGGAAGAGATTGAGATGAAGACAGAAAATAACACAATCCAGAAAAAGAGCACAGTCCAATATTCATTTGTGTGTCATCAACTGAAAAATCTGATCAACAGAATCCTGGCCCTCTGTGGTCTGGCTCTATTACCGCTATGCACACACCAGTGGAACCACAGGAGAAATTTGGATTGAGAGTTGTATTATATGATCATTTTTTCTACTTCTGCATCACGTTTAATCATGTGTGTTTGGCCTTAGCTTCCACACGTCCTTTGAATGCTATTAAAATAATAGCTCCTGAATCAGGCAAGCTGAGAGGACCACGGGATCATCTGGGCTACATTTCACTTTGCAGATAAGGAAACTAAGACCATAAGCAGTCAAGGAATCTTCAAGGCCTCCTTTTTGTTTCTTGGTTGCTTTTTACATGTGAATTTTGTTTAAGTTCATATGAGAAATTATTTTTTTCTTTTCTAAATACTATCTTCCCTCTCTGCGGGGTTGCTTCAAATTCAGCAAAAATAGGGGGCTGAAAGGGATTCAAATCAAAACTATTTCAAGTATAAGAATCTAGGCAGATACTAAAAACATGTTTCTTAACTTATTTAAATTGTGCGCATCTGCATTTATTTGTTTTCGGATTTTGTAGGTTCTGTGGGTGGTAGCTCAGGAAAAAAACACACAGAGACATTTGCTCTGGGACCGCACAGCGTAAACAGCATTACCACAGCAGATAGGAATGTGCAAGCCGAAAACCGGCAAAGGTTCAGAGTCCAGACCCACCAGCAGCCTACGCACTTGAAGGGTCCATGATTTCCCTATATCGTTTCCCCTGTTGAAGAACACGTGCTTCCTTTACTAGTACTTTCAGTTAACTACTGCTCTGTGTTCTGGTTACGGCCATCTACTGCCAAGCTGCTGTTTGGGCAACAGCTAATTATCAGCTGTCTGGACTAGCTCACCGTAAACATATTACAGTGTTTCATCACTCATGTTTTATTTAATTTCACTTGTCATCAAGGTCCTTGATTGGAGCTTTGTGATTTAGTCTGAGAGAGGTGATTTTTACTCCTGTTGAAAACTGCTTGTCACTCATTTCAGGCTCTGCTCCGAAGGCAAGGACGATCCTCTTTCACCCAATAGGGCAAGTTCTGGTGCTCTCCATGGCAGCTCCAAGGGGCCAGGCCATTTATCCTAATCATGATGCTATGGCAAGAGGCTAAATGAGAGACACATGGAGCTGTTCGGGCGGTATAATCTGTCTTCAGTTAACAATGACATCTCCAGTGTGGGATTCGTAATGAGAAGACCCCAGGACACTGCCTAAACTTCACATGTGAAGAATTAGTGAGCCTTCACATAGGATTTGTGAACAATGAAGGAAACTTCAAAGATGAGATACAGTTTTCCATGGAGATGTTTGTGTTTTGCTGGATGCGCTGGCAGTGATACTGAGCGCTCATATTCAACACAGAGAAACACGTGTGAGCACATGCAAACACTGAGACGCACCAAGTGATTTTCTCGGTACATTCATCTCAGGCCTCCAGGGGAGGCCCCTAGCAAAGCCAGTGGAATAACCTGGAATAAGCGCCACCTCTGACATTCAGGTAAGTGGAGACAGGTGTAAGTAAGCTCCTCCACTTTGAAGTATGTCAGGCAGCAAACACACGCCCACGTGCCCCTGTTCCCGTCTAATATGGACAAGGCATGTGCAAAACATACTTCCTCCACGGGGAGGCCATACCCCTGATGGCCGACGCCTGTGGTCTGTGCTCCTAGCCAGAAAGGTTAGATTCTACCTCTGATGGTAAGAAAACTCAGAAAGGCTCCTTTCCACTTGAAGACCTTTTCTGAACCATGAGGCTCTTTAGTACAACTTGAGTGTTTCCCTCTTCAGGGAGAGTAAATAAATAAACAAATAAATACATAATACAAATGGGACAAAAGCATCATACAGTCAGTACCTTAAAACATGAATTTGCTCAAAGTTTTTATGTCTATCATATTCTCCCTACTCAAATATTAGCCATCAATAGCCAGCATTATTTGGAGCTGATTCTGATTTTCTAGAGTATTAGAAACAACCCTTAGCTACTTAGCCCAGGATTATCTGCTTTTGTACATAGGAGAGAGAGTAAGAAAGAACTCCAGTTGCAAAACAGTTACGAGGACTTCCTGTTATCAAAGAAACAGCATGACATTGATAATAACCATGTCTTTCAGTTTAAATGTATAATTTCGTAATGAATAATCCATAAAATAAATTATTGTATGGATCAATAAGGGCTATCAGTCATTCTAGATGCACTGAGCAACTCTTAGTACTAGGCAAGGTGGGAGAGGAAAAGGAGGTGAATTAGACGTGGTTCTTGCCCTCAAGTGTATTTTAGAAATAGATACATACATGAAATATCGGCATAGTAACAAAAATGTAAATAACAAAATGATCAAAGGACTACAGAAGTCCAGACAAAGGAACATATATAAGTATATACATGTTCCATATATGTATTGGAATAATTGCCAAACTTAGTGGAGAGAACATAGTTTTGATAATCAAATACTTTATCTCCAATCAAATGGCTTTGGGTAAGTTACAATGAATGTAGACAGTAATGTAGATTATAAGCTTCATGAGGGTAAGAATGATGCAGTCTTATTCATTGCCATGTTTCCACCTATTTTAGTACTCAAAAACTAATACTAACATAAAATAACTTTAAAGGAAATTTCCTAGGATGAGAGAAAGATATGGGGTACAGAAGAAACTGTGAGAGAGACTCCCCAAAGAATATAGGTGTGATCTAACAGTCGTAAGATGCACTGCCAAGGATGGGAAGGAGATGGCTTGACGACATGGTGAAGGTCGAGTGGAGGAAAATGGGAGGTTGACCAGGACAGGGGTTCAGAAGAAGAGCCAGATTCCGTGGGTCCCTCCTTCTAGCCCAGAGTTCTGGGTGCTCAAGAAGGCATGCCCTATGCTTTAGATGGCGGCAAATAATGTCAGTAGGGGAAATCAGGTCCTAATTAAGGTGAAAATGGTGCAGAATGAGTACATGGAAAAGGGTCCTAAAAATTAAGGACCCAGATCCAGAGCTGTTGGTGGGAGTTTGACAGAGGCAGGTTGGAGAGGGGGACTGAGGGTTGAGTAGGAGCTGGGTATCAGTGTGGCAGAAAGTGCCTGCAGAAGTTTGACTGGAAATTGTGCAACGCACTCTAATGGCATGGAGAGGACCACAGCAAGGGAGAGAGGCTAGAGTGGAGCTAACCAGCCCCAGAGTACCATTAGAGCAGCTGTCTCCAACCCCCTGGCCATGGACCAGTACTGGTCCTTGGCCAGTTAGGAACCAGGCCATACATCAGGAGGTGAACAGCAGGCAAGTGAGAGAAGCATCATCTGTATTTGCAGCCACTCTCCAGCACTAGTGTCACCACATTGGCTGCACCTCAGATCATCAGGCATTAGAATCTCATAGGAGCACTGGTCCTTGGTGCCAAAAAGGTTGCGGACCACTGCATTAGAAGAAAGCTGCTCTGATTATCTGTCCTTGTCAATCTCAGGCAAGAAAAGGTCAACTACAGCCCCAGTCACTCTCTTCTCCTAGAGGCCAGGGAAGGCGGGCCTTGTGCTGAGATGTCTGCCTTGCTCTACAAAGCTTCCTCTTACCTAGCCTTGGAAGTCATGCATCACTTCCACAACCTTCTGGTTATAAGGGGGTCCCTGAGGCCAAGCAACTCAGATTCATAGAAAGGGAATTACACTGTACCTCTTGAAGGGCAAACAGCAAGATCACATTGCAAATGAGCATGATGGCCACTTTGGAACATGCAAACTGCCAAATACCCTTACTATGGCCATAATGGAACTTTTTTTTCTAGTCTCCTGACCTCCATGAGTAAATAAAACCACATCTCCCCAATTGCTCAGAACTCCAAATCTGAGGATGATGCTTGCTTCCTCTCTTTCCTACACTCCCTACATTTAATGCATCATCAGGTCCTTTCAACTCTATTTCCAAAACTCTCAAAAATATTCACTTATCTGGATCTCTGTTACAACTACCCACGACCATTTCTCACGTAAACCATTGCAATAGTCTAGGAATTGATCTCCTTGCTTCCATTCTTGCCCCCTGTAATGTATGTGTTATATAATAGACAGATTCATACATTTAATACCCATACATAAGATCACACCACTGCTTAAAAACCTATGATGACTTCCAAGGCAATTGCGATAAAATCCAGATGCCTTCCCCTGCCTTACAGAGTCTTGATGTTCTGATCCCGGTCTTCATGCCAGCCTCTTCTCATCGCCACTCGACCCCTTTCCCGCTCTGTCTCACTTTCGCTTTCTTTATTTCTCAAACATCCTTGGGGCCTGCATCTTAGCTCTTTCATCTTCCTGTAAGAGTCTCTGTATTTCATATGGCTTCTTGTCATTTAAAAGTAAGTCGAAAAGTCATTTCCTAGTGGCTCTTCCAACCTCCTCGCATAGATATAGCCCTTAGGTCATTATCATATTCTCTAATTTAATTCACAAATTTGAACTCAGAAAGATGTATGGATGTGACATGTAACTTTCTGAGCCATGATAGTAAATTAAAAGGCTGTGGTTGCATTCATAATTGTTTTACGTTTTCTTAGCTGTCTCCTTATTATGAGACACTCCTGTCACCCACTTAAAATGGCAGCTCCATGGGAGTAGAGAATTTCTGTGTAGACCAGTTTCTGGAAAGATTGCTGACACATGGTAGGAATATAGTATCTGTTAAATAATTTAATGCCTGCAAGTGGTTTGTAATTTTGTTACAGTACACAGTAAGTCATGAATACATTTCTCTTATAATAATAATTATTTTATTAATCCTAGTGCCCAGTCACATATGTGGCCCAGCACACCCATCACTCCAACCAAGAGCCTACCAATCACAGGACATGTAAGTGAGACCACTCTAGACTGAACTGCTGAGCTACCAGCTCACTACAGATAAATATATACATCCCGCCAAGTTTATCTGAGCTGGCCCAGATCAGCAGAATCACTCAGCTGATCCATACACTTGTGAACATTACAAGTTTTAAGTCATTATTTTGGGGGTGGTTTGTTAAATAGTAATTCAATAGTTAATATACAACTCCTGTTTACTTAGAGATGTGGTAGTAAACAGAAACTCCTGTTTACTCCCACAGAAAAAAATGGAACTCTGAAAAACATAGGATGATGATACACTGTAAGGTATCATGAATGAAAGCAGACGAGGAAAACTGATTACAGCAAAAATTGTAAACATTTCCAAGGCAGAGTTTAGGTTTCACTCACATTTATATCCCTGACACCAAGTATAATGCTGTGCACATAGAGTGCTTACTACATGTTTTTGAGAAATAAAGGCTTGGTAAATTGTCAGTGCACTTGACAGCCAACTCTATACAAGGACCACTGAAGTATGTATCATAGTTTAGCAAATAACATAAAAACGATGCAGCCCTAAAAACAAGGAGAAATGATACTGACGACAGACAGTTGGCAATTAATAGTTTTCCTGATCTGAACTTGTGTTTCTCATGCTCCTGGGATTATTTGCGCCCCAGGATTAACATCTGTGTGAACGTGGCAACAGAAAAAGGCAAAGTGGATGAATTCCTGAATTGTTCTCACTGACATTCATGGATGTGTTTCCTTGGATGATTCCAGTTCACAGGTGCATTGGCCACACACTAATTGAAAGAATTATTTTCTTAACATTTGGTGTCATCTGCAAAGGCTTTTGTGAAGAGCATAATTGTTTCGACCAGCTGCTAGGAGCTGTTTTTATTAATTTTTTAAAATATCAAACAATGCCGAAGCAGGGGGTGTTTGTAATATTTCTCCCTCCACATTCTTTTGGGGGAATAAGTGAAAAACAACAACCTACAGCTTTATTAGACCTTTGAAGACCAAAGAGTTGGGTTCTGTAAACAACAACAACAAAAACGTATCCTTTTCCTCTCTGATTTTATCCTCACCCCATGATAAGCCGTCTTGTGTACAGCATGTCTGAGGAACACCTGCTGGAATTAGTGGAGCCCAAAAGAGGCACATCAAGAGTCTGTGATGTCTCACTGCTTGATGGAGTTACTCCAAAATTTCTACTGTGGGTGCTCCCTTAAACTAGGGAAGATGCCTCAAGTTCTATAATTTCTGTTCTTTGGGTGGCTGCCAGATCCATCTTTAAGGGACTGGCCATAATAACTGAAAAATCTCCTTATGGAGTCAAATCTCTAATGTAAAAGACATTCCAAATTTCCCAAAAGGCGGTCAGTCGCTAAGCCACTTTGAACCTAAACGTTACTGCAACATTGTACTACTCTTCTTCTAATTATTTGCTTTCCCTCCTTCTTTGATTTTAAGTTCCTCGAAGTGGCAAGTTTTAAAAAAATAGGTGAACACCCTACAAATGCCATCAAATGCCATATGAGAGACTCAAGGAAAAGTTACGCATGTTGTCATTCTTATCACAAGGGGAACCGGCAGTGATTGAGAGAAAGATCGTGAGAATTAAGGTTGAAAGTAATAGACTGTACTTCTAAATAAGGAAGTAAGATATAGAGCAAGATAAAAATATTATTTTATAAGGCAGAATTGAGCTCTTTGACTATTTTCAATCTTTGGACATTTTTAATTTAAGGTCAAAATAGGTGCTCTGAGCAGGGTTTGGTACACACTTCTCTGGGATTACAGCACTGTTACAACGCACAACTGGAAATGTCAGCATAGTCCTCAAGATATAATGCCTTCATTCTGGAGCATGATTTCCTTACCTTTTAAATTTTTTTTCTTTTTTTCACATTAAAATCAGCAGCAAATTAAATGCAAATGTCTGGAGAAATGAAACACTTGCACTACAAATTTACACATACCGAATCAGAAAAAGAGAAAGTTATAGTCCTCTCGCCGATTGTAAATCCCCAGACTTCTAAATATGTACATTCAATGTATTAAAGAGCAACTTAACCTTGCTTGGAGGACTTTGACTTTTGCAATTCCCAACATATGTTTATTCTTCAGACTAAAAATTGCATTTCCATTGGGTTTAATATTAATATGCCAGTTCTGCTAGTGCTTAAGCTACTTGTTGGAAATAAGTCGGGTGCTTTTAAACATTACCTAGAGCCTTGTAGATAACTGGAATCCCATATAGAGGAATGTCATCAAAGTGGAATGCCAAATTAGAATTAAAATGTCAGATCATTTTAAAAGACAAAACATAAAAAATTACATATTCAAAGCCACGTAGGGGCAAACTCAGCCATCAAATGCCGATGGGTTTTGCCATCACTCATAGACACCTCTCCCAGCAGGCAATCTTTACAACTAGGTTATTGCAAAGTGTGCCACTTGCTCAACTTCAATGTGTCACCAAAAGTCACCACTCCCACTCTACCACATCAACCGAGCTTCACCAAGTCCTTTCCCAGATGTTGGATATGTAAGATAAATTATGGGGATGGTACGTTCACCAAGTCCTTTCCCAGATGTTGGATGTATTAGATAAACTGTGGGGATGGTACGCTTCCATTTTTTAACATTTCTTTGTAATTGCTTCACCTAATGTAGCTCTCAATCATTCCCATCCTCACCGATCTTCCCAGACCAGAAACAGATGTACAGTATCATTGTATACAATGTAATGATTAAAAATAAGGGAACTGAATACGGCAAGACAGGATTGAAAGTCACCATGTAGGTATTCGATTTCCCTCTGTATTCAGAAGAACTGTGGAAAAACCCACAGAGGGAAGGTAGAATTGGAGCGAGAATCATAGCTGCCTCTTGCCAAAATTATTTATATAACAGAAGAATACAAAAGACGCCCTTAGTTCTCTCAACATCCCCCCACCCCACTATTCTCCACTTTAATATATGTTATAAGGACTACAATCCAAGAGTCACTTATCCACATACAAGGAAATGAGGGAGATTCTATCCCCCAAAGAGGAGTAAGCATAGTTTACTGGTCAGCCTGAACATTGCAAAAAGTTTTAATCGATAGTTAAAAATCCTCATTCTAAAAGATTCAGTTACCTC
>NW_006494614.1:12438636-12461244 GCF_000325575.1 Pteropus alecto | reverse complement strand
AAGGAAAAGTTACGCATGTTGTCATTCTTATCACAAGGGGAACCGGCAGTGAATTGAGGAAAGATCGTGAGAATTAAGGTTGAAAGTAATAGACTGTACTTCTAAATAAGGAAGTAAGAATAAAGAGCAGATAAAAATATTATTTTATAAGGCAGAATTGAGCTCTTTGACTATTTTCAATCTTTGGACATTTTTAATTTAAGGTCAAAATAGGTGCTCTGAGCAGGGTTTGGTACACACTTCTCTGGGATTACAGCACTGTTACAACGCACAACTGGAAATGTCAGCATAGTCCTCAAGATATAATGCCTTCATTCTGGAGCATGATTTCCTTACCTTTTAAATTTTTTTTCTTTTTTTCACATTAAAATCAGCAGCAAATTAAATGCAAATGTCTGGAGAAATGAAACACTTGCACTACAAATTTACACATACCGAATCAGAAAAAGAGAAAGTTATAGTCCTCTCGCCGATTGTAAATCCCCAGACTTCTAAATATGTACATTCAATGTATTAAAGAGCAACTTAACCTTGCTTGGAGGACTTTGACTTTTGCAATTCCCAACATATGTTTATTCTTCAGACTAAAAATTGCATTTCCATTGGGTTTAATATTAATATGCCAGTTCTGCTAGTGCTTAAGCTACTTGTTGGAAATAAGTCGGGTGCTTTTAAACATTACCTAGAGCCTTGTAGATAACTGGAATCCCATATAGAGGAATGTCATCAAAGTGGAATGCCAAATTAGAATTAAAATGTCAGATCATTTTAAAAGACAAAACATAAAAAATTACATATTCAAAGCCATGTAGGGGCAAACTCAGCCATCAAATGCCAATGGGTTTTGCCATCACTCATAGACACCTCTCCCAGCAGGCAATCTTTACAACTAGGTTATTGCAAAGTGTGCCACTTGCTCAACTTCAATGTGTCACCAAAAGTCACCACTCCCACTCTACCACATCAACCGAGCTTCACCAAGTCCTTTCCCAGATGTTGGATATGTAAGATAAATTATGGGGATGGTACGTTCACCAAGTCCTTTCCCAGATGTTGGATGTATTAGATAAACTGTGGGGATGGTACGCTTCCATTTTTTAACATTTCTTTGTAATTGCTTCACCTAATGTAGCTCTCAATCATTCCCATCCTCACCGATCTTCCCAGACCAGAAACAGATGTACAGTATCATTGTATACAATGTAATGATTAAAAATAAGGGAACTGAATACGGCAAGACAGGATTGAAAGTCACCATGTAGGTATTCGATTTCCCTCTGTATTCAGAAGAACTGTGGAAAAACCCACAGAGGGAAGGTAGAATTGGAGCGAGAATCATAGCTGCCTCTTGCCAAAATTATTTATATAACAGAAGAATACAAAAGACGCCCTTAGTTCTCTCAACATCCCCCCACCCCACTATTCTCCACTTTAATATATGTTATAAGGACTACAATCCAAGAGTCACTTATCCACATACAAGGAAATGAGGGAGATTCTATCCCCCAAAGAGGAGTAAGCATAGTTTACTGGTCAGCCTGAACATTGCAAAAAGTTTTAATCGATAGTTAAAAATCCTCATTCTAAAAGATTCAGTTACCTCAAAGAGGAGGCCACTCCCAGAAATGTCCTGTGGAAACCAAAGCCATAGGGAAGCTGGGGCCTGATGGGTTAGCAGCAGGTGATCCAGATGTGCACATCTGCTGCAACCCACCCCCTCCCCCAGGCAATGGCTGGGCTGCAGCCTCTCCCAGGGGACAGCCAGCACAATGGAGAGGCAGAAGAACAAGGTAAAACGGCATTTTGGAGGGTTTTCTGAGTTGTGATGATATTCTTTGAAATTCCCAAGCATTGCGAAGGGTCTTCAAAGGGATTCTCAACGCCAGGATTTAGTGCTCTGGGCAACCACCCAGGTACCACAAAATCCCCATGTGTGCACGTCTGCTTTGTTACCCATGTACACACTCCTTCCCTGACGTCAAAGCCATGTTTGCTCAGCTTGTTGAAAATCTGTTCTTCTTCCCTGGCCACATTCTTCCCTTTTCTGAGTCAGTGATGTTTCTGCAGAGCCGATGGCACTGAAGCAGCTCCCTCCATAGAAGGGACAGGGAGGACAGTTGTTACTGTGTAGAGCCATATGCTAACCAGACAGGGCTTGTTTGCCTTAGAAACCTTGTATTTATTTTCTGTTTCTGTTTGTCTGGCATCTAACCAGAATTGTAATTAAAATGTCTGTTCTTTAGCCTTGGATGCTCCCTATTTGCTGGTCCCTTGGTGGAGAAGTGTTCTAAGAATGGTCCTGGACATAGCTTAGTCCAGTGTATGGCAAACTTCTCTCTCTACCTTGAAGAATAATAAATGTAGGGTGCGGGGAGGATGGTGGCTTACTGCGATTGTGCAGGTGATGGAGATCGTCGTTGGCTCTTCTGAGGTATAAACAAATCTTCTGAATGTTTGCCAAAGTTTTTATTGAACTGTAGTACAAGGAGATTTTTTTAAAAAGCAAAAATCACCTTGATTATTCAATGACCTTGTTTCAGTTATTCGGAGACTTAGTCACTTATGGCTAGTCTAAGTGGGATGCCAAATCCTTCATCATCTCTTTTGTAGGTTACAGTTTTGCTTTAGAGCCTAGAAAGAAGGATCTGTGACCAATAAATAGCATGGTCTGTTCCAGGTAACTTATTGGTAATAACAGGGAAAGGACATGGCATTTGTTACATACCTATGATGTGACAGACTTCCTACATTTATCTGACTTTACGAAGTAGTTATTTCCATTTTACAGCTGAGAAACTGAGGTAGAGAGTCCTCTGATTCACACAACTGATAATTGATGGAGTCAGAACTTAATCACATGCCAGAGTGACTCTAAAAGACTTTTTCTATAACATCGGAGTGCTGAAAAAAAAATGTCTCTGACACTATATATTCTTTACAGAAAGATCTCATAATGTCGTAGCTAACCCCTGATGGATCCGGTGGTGTTGTCAGGATCACAGATGTCAGGTGGAAAGCAAGTAGCACTGAAAGCTTCTGGTGATCGACTAGGTGACTGACTATTCCACCTTAGTGCCCTGACCACTTTGTCCCCACACCTCACCCTTTACTCTTCAACACTTATTTCTCATTACAGAAGGGCCTACTCTATACCAGGTACTCCACAGGGCCCCTAGTTATAAAGGTAAATGAAGAGTCTCTCCCAGAGAGAAGCCTATACTCTAGTGACATTTCCCTTCACCTCTAGGACTGAGATAAGTAAAAAAGCACTTGTTTGAGAATTTCAAGAAACTCTATGTACTCATTGATGAAGGCTCATTTCTTTCCACCTAGTTCAGCTGGTCTCAACCGAACATTTCTAAAATGGAGTTACTTAGTTATTCAAATGTTGGTCTCTGAGAATTAACAACTTTATTCAGATTAAATGAAAATTATACCTCTATTTGAGAAATATTTCACAAGCTAATTAAAAAATCAAAGTCTTTTGTGTTTTTACTAAAATTATAGTGAAATATGCCTTTATTTCACTAAAATGGGAAGACTAATTATTAGTTTAAAATACAGTATTTAAAGTAGAGGAAAAAATCTTTCCATGACAGCACTGGAAGTACTGAGGGAGGAGCTAATAAAATAATGTCATGGTGGAAAAAAATGGATAACATTGACATTTATTGCTTCAACTCAGCAGTGACAGAAAGGAAGTTTAGAAATTATTCATCATACTTTAAGAAAGTGGAGATGAGAATGATTAACCCAAGATTGCCCCAAATCGTTGCCAGTGTAAGGAATAGACCCCCAGATCTTCTGATTTCAAGTCGATGGCATCTCTTACAACACACTAGTTCAACCAATTCTTATGCAATGACTATTTCCTAGAAAATTATTTATAGTTCTGCGAACACAGTTAAATTACTAATACTTCTGCAATTAGATGAGCATGTGTTATACTCTAGGTATTTAAGGATAAACAGTAAAGTGCCAAGAGAAATAAAACTCACCCAATTAATTGCATGATGCAGGAAAATGTTTGTGTCTAGAGCCCCTACGCAACTGTGCAAAGCATCCACTTGGTTGGCCATAGAAGTTAGAAACAATGGTAGAGACATAGCCCCCAAAGAGATTAATGAGTAGTTAAGAAATAACAACATCTAATTTTCAATGAAAATTGAATAACTCATGAATAATTTATAACATTAACACAGTGTATTGGTGTCCAATTCTCCCCTGCTGCTCCATTGTTTTCCATACTGAAATGAAGAATCTTACATAAGGTCTGCTACTTAGAATTTTCACCATATTTTTTGAGAAAGAAATGGTGCCAAAATACCATGAAGAAAATTGGGTCCACGGACCAAAACGGTAATTATAGCTAAATGAAACAAAAAATTGAAGGGTGAATACTTTATTCAGTTCAGCTGTTAAGTCTTAATGCAAAGAAATAGCTTTCCACAGATCTGTAATGGATACCAATTTAATCTCCTCAGTTATTAGCTTTGAAACTCTTATCGTGGTGTATTTTGGCAGTCGACCAAACTCAGGATGTTCAGCTTAATAAATTTAACCTGAATTTCTAGGGCTTCCCCTCTTCTGCCATTCAAAGGATACAATTAAACCTCTTGGTGAACTGCTGATAACATTTCTCTAAGCTAAATTTGCCTTTGGATAGAAAAAGAAACATTCCTGGAAAATGACATAACATTGTCACTGGGCCAAAAGGCAAACATGTTGCGGAACATTTTTTTTAATGACAAAATATATTGTTTCAGGATTATACGCAGGAACGTGCTGTATCACTAACCAGATATTAGGCTGCTGGGACTAAAATAACATCCTTTGTGGCTAGAGGGGATGTGCGGATTAATAGTGATGTCTCTGTAAGAACAGTTGTCTTGACATCATACGCAAGCTCTATTATTATAGATGGCACAGTGAGAAATTGAACTCTAATTAAAAGATTATACACTAATAGTTGATATTAAAATTCCCTCTGATACTTACAGAGAAATAGGAACACTGCCTCCATCACTACTAGCCTAAAATATTGGATCAAAAAAATACATTTATTTAACAAATAGTTATTGATTATCTAAACTACACCTGACACTATCAAAGGAGCTGTGGATACAATGATTTTACTGAGTTTATAACCTTTTAGGTTACAAAGACATTAATCAGTAGTTCATGAAAATATACGTCATGTTGCACCTGTAATAAGAGCTATGAAGAGGATGCATGACTAATAGCTCAGTGTGCTTTAGCCGTGTTAGTTTGAATAAGCCAAATTCTCTGGGCTTCCCTCCTTACCTTTAAATGGGGTTAATGATAGTGCATGTCTCAGAGGGTTGTTGTGGGACGTTATATGAGAGGATCAATATAAGTGTTCATAACAATGCCTCTTATATAGTATACTCTCAATAAATGCTAGCTATTATCATTCCCACTCTTGTTATTTTCGTTACTACTAGTAAAGAAGGTGAGAAAAGGCTTCCTTGAGAAAGTCGGCACTGGGTGAGAGATCTGAGGATAAGTTGAAGTCAACACAGTAAGGAAGAAAAAGATGAAATTTCTCAATGGAGGACCAGCAGAGGCAAGTACCCTGAGGAGGGTGGGAGCACAGTCAGGAGTAAGACCCCAGAGGAGTCTCCCACATGGACCCTGAGAAGATGTAACGTGAGGCAGAAGAGGCAGATAGTAAACAATATATTTGTGGATATATTTAGTATATTTAAAATATTTATCGTGAATTTGTAAATGCAAAAAATGACATTTCCTATTATTGTGGAAATCTTGATTTTACAATGTGATGTAGAGCAAACAGCATAATTTTGTTCCTGTGACTTTAGTAGTGGACCATTTATCCAGTTATTCATTTATCCATCATCTAGTCATTAAACATTTGTTGAATGCCTCCTGTGGTCAAGCATGGAGTTAGGTGTTAAAATTGCAATCATGAATCAAGCGCCATGTTGCCATAATGAGGGAGATAGAAATATGAACAAATAAAATAACTCCTCAAGTTTCTAAAAAGACAGAAGAACTAATTTTTATGAAGTACAGAGGAAAGATCCACTACCTCCGTGGAGAACCGGGAAAAGCATTAAGGATGAAAATTTGAGACTTGAATAAATAGAAGGGGTGAAAAAGAGTGGGAAGTGTGGCACACCTCATGAAGAGGAGACAGTGAGCCGGGGTAGGCAGGCAAATCAATGCAGGGAGGACTGGGGAAGACGTGATGTGGATAGCTGGAGAGGTCCAAAGGTGAGGGCTTTATGCGATTTTATTCTTTAGCAACCTGAAACCGAAAAATCAGAGTGGAGGCCTCACCATTGGGGAAAATTAAGATCCTTCCATTTTCTGACTACTTGGGTCACAGGGCAAAGGAATATGTATACATGTATAAGGGAGAGACTCCAATTTGTTTGCAAACATAGGATGATAAAAGAAACATTGAAAGAAAAAAACATTAAAATGTCCAAGGGAATTATCTCTCAGTGTTGAGATTATGAGTGATTTTATTTGCTTTGCTTTGATTTGGGAGATCTTCCAAATTTTCTTCAAAAATGTATATTGATTTTATAGTCAGAATGAAACATCATAATTGAAAATCATATTAAGTAAACATCATCTGTAGTTAAGATAATGTGGAGGAAATAAAGTAAGGAAATACTGGGCCCACCATTATATGAGCCTTTGGAACCAATTACTTAATAGTTTATAAATTAATTCATGCCACCAGGTCACCCCTCAACAATTATATCAAATATAGGGTAGACAATTAAAAGAGATAGAAACAAGAAACCCTAATCCCAAGATTATTTATATGAAACACCTTCTAGAGAGTCAACACACCATAAATTATAAATGTTAGCTCTTTTTTCTAAAACTTAGTGACTTTTTTTCTCATAGAAGATACTATCAGCAAAGTAGCGAAACCAGATAATCATAAGGGACCTGAAGGAATATGGAGCCTTCCTGCTAAGTAGAGAACAAGTAGACTCTTATAAACAAGCCCTTAGGCTAAATGCAAGCATGTCAATTATGGCGAGTTTCAGATTATAGAGTACTACAGTATATTTGAAGCAAACGTGATTTACTTGGCCAAGAATGGACACATGGGCATGTCTAAATCCCTAACCTATGGCTCAATTGTTAACCCTCAAATATAACATGTAGCATCGTGCTTCCTGAATACCTTGTAAACCCAATTGTACATGAATTATCATCATTATTTTTAAGAGGCGAGTTGTTTTGGGTAAAATAAAAGGAAGTCTGAACCAAAAAAGAAAGAAGAATGGAAGGAAGGAAAGAAGGAAAGAAGGAAGGATAGAGACAGAGACAAAGAGACAGACAGACATATGGACAGAAAGACAGAAAAACTTGAGTACATGCAATTGCAGCCATTTCTTTGAGTCAGAGAACGTGAATTGGAGAAATGATACAAGATCTGAATGCTTGAGAATTTCCTGATTTCAGCTAAGGTCAGAAGGTCAACACTATTTTGAGGAATGAAAATCATCAACTTGTAAAAATGCCATAAAATAAGACATTGAGCCATGAAAGGTAGAAAGTGCATTGTCCCTGTTCTGTTAACTCCATCCCTCCACCTCACAGTCCTTGAGTATAACCAGAGCAGCTCTTCACTTCATTCTCTGGCACTGTTTCTGTCTCATTCTATTTTGATCATATCAAAAGTACACTCTCACTGGCTAAAGAATGGCTTCTCTCTTTATCTTAATATTCAACAGCACTGTCCATGAACCCCAGAAATATTTAGAGACATTTCCCAAGGGAAAAGTAGAAAGTTTATGTCTCACAAGTAATGGTTTCATTGTTATAAGGCAGAATCAAAATGTTTACTAGAGTGAAAGAATTCATAGGCTAATCAGCTAATTCTTACTTATTAGAAGGACTTGGGGTTGTAATTTGAAGTGAAATCATTCTGCTGATCCTAATGCCAGTTCCAGCTTGTTGACTTTAATGAGGAAGTATAACACTTGGAAATGTGAAGCACAGTGGGTAATATTTATATGAAATCTTCAAGAACTATGGTATTTTGCTCATGTGAAATACTATGGCATTTTGCCTAGATCAGGGAACCAACAGATTAGCACATTAACACTTTTAAGAAACATGCATATAATTTGCTTTGAATGTGGTCTTTGACTTCTAGGAGGAATACCTAATGATTTTCAAACTGTCAGGCTACTTTATAAAGTATTTCTAAAAAGTGCTGGTTGCTCAGAAGTTCCTAGCCTCAGTATTATAGAACAAGTGTGAACTCTGCTTTGGGACAGGAAAAGTTCACTTGTGGAAGTTCCAAAAAAAGAAAAATGCACTAACACTATAAATAAATTTTAAAATAGTTCTTAGGCTGGTCTTCAATTATACTATTTTAAATTTTTATTTTTCAATTATAGGTAGCATACAATATTATATGTTTCAGTTATACAATATAGTTATATGAGACAGTTATATACCTTATGAAGTGATCATCCCAATAAACCTAGTAACCATCTGACACCGTACATAGTTAAAACAATATTATTGACCATATTCCCTGTGCTATACTTTACATCCTCATGAATATTTTCATAACTGGCAATTTGTACTTCTCAATCCCTTTTACCTTTTTCCTACCCTTCAGCCCCCTTCCTCTGGTGACCATCAATCTGTCCTCTGTAGCTATGTTTATTTCTATTTTGTTTGTTCTTCTGGTATTCAATTATACATTTTCAAAGTATGTCATATATGTAAGTCTTATATGACAGGAGTGGATCTAAATACTATATTCATATCAACTCACATAATCCTCACAACAGCCCCACAAATTATAAACTACCACTATTCTCATTTTAGAGATAAAGCAATGGTAACACAGAGAGGTTAAAACACTTGTCAAATTAATTTACCTGGTAACTGGAAAAGCCTAGATTTGAACCTAAGCAGTGTGACTCCAGAAACCACGATACTACACTGACTTTATGCATGGGTAGGCTGAGAGTTCTAATGTTCAAGGAAGAGCCTATGACAAGTAAATATGAATATCATTGTGAAAAGAATTAAATATCTGACTTTTCCCTTCCTATTTCTTTTGTAAGTGGGGAGAGACCATATCTACCATTTAATTAGGCTCAAGCCAAACATGTTAATAAGCTGCAACACATTAGGGGATTATAATTTAGCTTATATATATAATGCTTCTACTATTAGGGGTAAATATTAACCAATCAATGGGAGATTTAAAGCCTAAATTGGCATTAAAATTAATCAGCAGTTTTGCTTAAAATGTGAAAGTAAAAATTTTTATTTCTTCTTTCTTCCTATATTCTCCAACGTTCTCTATGATGACTCAAATATCAGCATGGCATTAGAATTGAAAGAATCTTGATGGTATTGGAGAAGAAGGAGGAGACAAAGGTAGAGGGCAAGGACGTGGAAGAAGGGCTAAAGCAGAGGAAGCAGCCCTTGGTCCATACCAACCTTCCAACACTGAAGAAAGTCCCCTCTCCAAGAAACAATGCAAGATTAATAGCCACAGGGATCACTGCCCAGTTTGGGCATCCAGAGATTACTTGTATGTGGAAGTGCATCTACTTCCAGGATTGAAAATTACTTTACCAGCATTTTTCTCCCCCTGCACTTCTGCCCTCCATGTGGCATTTAGAAAATATTGCTTGTACTTTTTCTCCTCACGGACCCAAACTGACACAGATTAAAGAAGCATCCAGGATACCACTATCAATGAGAGTTATTATCCAGGTTAACTAGATGCATTTCAATGTAGCAGAAGGCAGCAGATATCATTTCTTCCTAGGCACAGCGGTCCCCAAACTTTTTGGCCCTGGGGACCAGTGCTCCTATGAGAATCTAATGCCCGATGATCTGAGGTGGAGCTGAGGCGGTGGTGCTAGCACAGGGGAGTGGCTGCAAATACAGATGAAGTTTGGCTGCTTGCCTGTTGCTCACCTCCTGCTGTGTGGCCAGGTTCCTAACAGGCCTGGGACTAGTACCAGTCCATGGCCTGGGAGTTGGGGACTTCTGTCCCAGGGGATTTTTTTCTTGCTTCCCTTTTATCTAACAAGTTATATTCCCCTTATTCTCTCTTTTACCGATCATCTTCTTCCTACACATCATATTCTATCTAGTATCTAAAGAGTCCACACATCAAGGTCCACACACTGAAATTAAGAAATAAACTAAGAACACATCAGAAATCAATATAAGGCCTGCAAACTTAACCAGACTGTCTAATAAACTCCATATTAAAAGCTAGAGCCTAAAAGATTGGATTCTTCATCAGATTTCCCCCTCTGAAACCTCAAGTGATACACTGGAACATTCATTCTGGGTAATTAGAATCAGAGCATTTGGAATAGAATTTTTTTCTTCTCCTTGTTCTAATTCTCATCTTCATTTGGCCCTGCAGCCCGTTTGTCTAGTTCGTTTCATGAATTATTGAGAATTGTCCGATGAATTATTGCTCCCTTTTTCCAGATTTATAAATAGCCAGCCAAGGGTTCTAAGGAAAAGAGAATCATTAGAGATTTGTATTTTAGTTCAATCCCTTCAGAGGCTCTGAAGAACAGAGTCAAGGTGGGTGAGCTTCAAAGCAGGAAATCCAGGTAGGAGACTATGGTGGCCCAGGTAAAAGGTGACAAGTCACCGAGTCAGGGCAGTAAAGTTGGGTTGGGGAAGATAGGAAAGACTTTTAAAACTAGATTTAGTAATTGATTTAATATGTGGTTAAAGGAAACAAAATCTAGAGGAAGAGCAGGTCAGGGAGTAAACATAAAGATTTCATTCCCAAACAAGTTGAATTTGTGGCCCTTATGGGTAAGTGAGATGAAAAGTTCCGGCAGAGTTGTACTAACATGAAACTCCTGGAGAAATCTGTGGAGGAGGCATCCGCAGACTGCAGGTGACTAGAATGATGAGAATAGATGAGATAACTCAAGGGGAGTTCACAGTGTGAGCAAGTGTTAGCTTAAGAACAGAACTCTCAGTAAAAAGATTTAAGGGGGAGGGGGCATGATAACGTACCAGATACAATCTACTAATATTCAGGACTAGTCTTACCCTTCTAAGCTGGCCTTTGTACTATTATCTCTTCAACTCCCTTGACAGTAATGTTTCTGTTTAGATTCTGTAAATAGAAGGTACTTACATGAGAAGTAGAAGGCTGGAGAGAGGGACATGTGTTTCTTTGAGGGTATGTGCTTGAGTGTCAGTAGGTGGCAGGCTTAGAGATTTCCCAGAGGCTTCTGCGCATTGTCCTGAAATCATCGACTTCAGTTCTGCAGGCAGCAGAGTTTATTGGCTGTATTTTACTATGATTTTGTGAAGCAACAGCTGCTTCCTTAAACTCTGCTCCCCAGAACAAAAGCTTCTAATTCACTATATTAAATCTCTTCATGCTCAAAATACTCACAATAATGCCTGTCTTCATAAACAAACCTTTACTAATATAGGAAGTAATAGTGTCAAAGGTATAGAGACAGCAAGTTGAGAGTGAGTGATACATGAACAAAGTAGAGACAAGAAACATAGACACTTTTTTTGGTGGGGGAAGATCCTTATGAGAGGAGAGAATAGACTGTAGCTGAAAATGAGAGATGGGTCAAAATAATCTGTGTGTGTGTGTTTTATAAGATAGATCTGAGCATGTTTATAAACTAAGGCATGAGCCTGTAGAAAGGAGATAGATGAAATAGTAACCATGACTGATGAAGTCAGATCCTGGACTAGATGGAGGGAGTCAGGGCTAACGATAGAAAAGTTTCCATAAACAGGAAGAGGGGTGTTCTATTTTCCAAGACCATAGCAAGAAAGAGGATATGAACTGAGAAGCTGAAAGAGGTTCCGCTGCCTCAATAAGTAGGTTCCAAGAGCAGAGGATATCAGGTTTGGCCCTCCGACATCCATGCCACCTCTTTTTGATAACTAAACCCTGTTTTCTCTTGGAGAAAATGATATCTTTTTGATAACTAAACCCTGTCTGTTTTCTCTTGGAGAAAATGATATCTTTCCACTCTCAACCTTGTGACTCTGGAGTGGAGCACAGGACCCAATCTTAACCCAGTCATAACATCACACTGCACTGTCTATAGTGACTGGTTCAGGCATGTCTTGCAACTGGGGTTAATAGACTGTATGGGACTTTTGCTGAGGCTTCTGACTGAGAGGCAGGTAAACTTTCCCATAGGGCTTCAAGAGAGGATATGAGTTATCTTGTTTCCATGGTGGGAAGAGCCTCTCTGAAAATAAAGTTAAACCAGAAGGAATAGAGCTGAGGAGAGAGAGATTGAGAAAAACCAGGTCCTGGTGATATAGATCAAGTGCCTGCTCTGAGCTTCATTTGAAGCCAGATCTTTTCCTGAACTTTTCAATTAGTTTAACCAATAAATTCCACTTTTGTTTAAGCCAGCTTGGGCTGAGTTTTCTTTCATTTGCTGAAAGAGTCCTAAACCATAGAGTGAGGTTGTCTGCTGGAAGTAAAAGGGGTTAGATATATTCGAAAAAATAATAATAAAAAGCAGACTGATAGCATAAACAGCAAAAGGAAGAATCTTAAACAATAATCACCCAGTTAGGCCATAAAACACAGTTCAGTTTGGCTGAACTCAACCATGCTAATGTCAAACCTGAGTCAATAATTTGGTTTTTTAATGTTCTCTGTAGCAACTAAAGGAACTGATTTTTTTCATCACTTGCAATTGCCTTTGTGAAGTATGGACCGCCTTTGGCTGGGCTCATATGACACCTAACATCTGGATAAAAATTGAAAAATGTGATGTCAACCATGTGTTTTGTCAAACACAATTACAAACCTCTGGGTAGTTAGAAAATATCTAATAATTGTTTCAGATTTCATCTGAATCATGTATATACAGCATTTGTGACTCCAAACTTTCAGAGTTAAGGAATATAATCTCTGCGCCCACCATTCCTCAGTTTTACAAGTCAGCCCCCAGCCCAAATGTGATGTCATCTTTCCCCCACTTAATATTTCCCCTGTGTAGTGTTTCCTCAATGCAAATGCATCAAAATTTCAACTCCATGAGCAACTGTTCATGTTGGAGTTATATGTCTTATATTTCAACTCTGTGTCACATAAATGGCAGCAGAATATTCAAGTTAGAAGGTGAACGTAGATTTGAAGGTGCAAAACCGAACCTTGCATTTTACCAAGAATAATACTAATGTTCAAAGGTTAGGTAACTTGTGCAAGATCCCACTGACAGTTGGTAGCTAAGCTGAGATTTGAACCCATGACTTTTGACTGCTCTCACTACATAATGCTGCAACTGTCATAACCTGTAAATTTGGGTTACATTATTATTTTTGCAGAAAGGAGCACTTGGTAGCCTAGAATATATTTAGAGCTACCCAAAATAGTATAGATCAGCCCTAAAATGCTTCTTTCTAAACATCCAAAAGAATATAGTCTTCAGAAATCTAAAAAGTTTCTCTACATTATTAAATATCTAAGCACCATAGCTATCATCTCTGTCTGTCTATACCCACTGTTCAAATATTTAATGCCAATCATGCGGATGCTATATTAAAAGGGGCTTTTACTTGAATAATCTCATATATGTGATTCTCTTTTTATGTTTCTGTAACAATTTTACATACTTGCTATTACCTTGTGGAATGGAATGGAATAGAACAATCGAACGCATTTATGCAATATGATCTCATTTGCAATAGGCAGGGAAGGCTTATCTTCATTTGTATAAATATATAAAGTGGGGAGCCAAAAACCCTGTCTTCTGAAGCTTCTTACTTCACAGAGAGTGATCTGAGAGCGTAAGGCTATTTGTTCCAGCCTTAGGGGGATCATGAACCCCTGACTTCTTGCTCATTAATTCATTCAATTAGAATTGTGTTACAACCAAATGTTCCATAACAAAATTTCCATTACTTCACTATGTTTAGTCATTATCATCACATGGAATGTTATAGATTCACATAAACATGGTTCTGAGCTAAGAATTGTACACAAAGGCTAAATAATTTATTCTGAAATAATTTAAGAAAAAAAGATTTTCTGATTTTCTCTGTGATTTATAATTAGAATCAAGATTATGATTTAAGATAAGATTTACAAAGAGACAAGTTTGGCTCAAACACCTAAAGAAATGAACCAAAAATTTGGTAATTTAAGCATTTAGTATATATTGTGCCCTTTTTAAGTCAGGAAGGATAAAAGATGGGGTCAAGAATTTAGAAGAACACGACCTTTTAAAAATGATAGTGGATCTTATAGTTTTTTTAAACTGCAAGGAATAATATTCACAGCAATTATCAATCAACCAACCAATTAACCAACAAATATTCACCAAGCCCAGTAAATGTAGGGCACACAGAAGGATGAGACATGGCCCTGGTATCTAAGAAGATTATGATGCAGTCAGGATGGTAAGTCATAAAAACAACTAGTGGAAAATATCAAATATCATCTTTTCGGTGATAAATTATCATTCCTTTCCCTCATTGTCTAGTCTATTACTTAATAATTTAAGACTTTTCCTGAAGCTTCTTGGGGTCGGTTCTGCCTTGTATAAAGAAACATACACTTTTTGTTTCTGTTGTTTAAACCTGAAGTCAATAAATTGATGATGATAAAATGGTTTTTATTCTGAGAACTTAGAGTTTACAAAGTATATATATATATATATGTATATCTATAACTATCTCATGGAAATAATTCAGAAACCCTGTAGTATTGGTAGCATAAATGTTTCTATTTTATAGCTAAAGAAATTTAGGCGGAGAAAGAAGACCCTGCCTGAAGTGTTCAATAATGTCTAAATAATTGTAGCACGATAAAGTTTAATGTAAACTTCAAATTTAATTCCAAGGATATTCAACCTAAAAGTTGGAAGAACTGGTTAAAATTTCAACTTCATCACTTGTTATCTGTGTCATAAGGAACATGTTACTTTCAGTCTCTCTGGGTCCAGTTTTAGAAAGAGCTGCCTATATTAGTAAAATTAGGTTTAGCTTTGAGTGGTAGAAAGCCAAAAATAAGAATGACTTTTAAAAAGATAGAAATTTATTCCATTTACTCATAAAATACGTCTAGAGGTGGGCAATCCACAGCTCTCCATGGAATCAGGGTTCCAGTCTCCCTCTACATTGTTGTTCTATAATTTTCACCATGAAATTTCTACCTCAGGGTTCAATATGGTCACTCATCTCCAACCATCACATCTGTATTCCAGCCAACAGGAAAAAGAGCACACCACTTCCCTTTCATACATTTCCTGTGAGTTGCACGTGGTATTTTCACTTTTGTTGGTCAGAAACTAGTCACATTCACATCTATTGCAAGGCAGACTGGGAAATCAATCTTGAATCTGAATAATTATGAACTTAGCTATAAGTCAGGGATCCTATTACAAAGAAGAAGGAGGGATTGGGATTTGGAGACCAATGCCAGTCTGCTACATTGTCCTATCAATGTCACTGAGTTGCTAAAATGTTCACTTGAGATATTATATATAAAAATGTATACCTTATTCTGTAATGTAAAGCAATTTTCTAGTATTATCAATGAATCAGACTTCAAGAGTAAAGAGAAATATATTTCCTTTCATAATGCTATTCCTGGGTGTTTCAGATGAATCAAAGTACAGATATGACTACAACGAGAATGCACTTGCAGATCTCCCATTACAGGAAGACTGTGTGATTAATTATACGCCATGTCTCCCATCGGCTGCTCTCAGCCAATGACTGACAGGAAAGTTTGCTTAGACAATTCCATTCCCGGGAGACTCAGGACTCTTCTGACAGCTGGTTTTGGCTTGAAGACTCTGGACAGTTTTACTGAAACTTCTTTAGACCACACAGCAGTCCAGAATGCTCCACTCAACCTTCTCTTCCTCTCCACTTCACTTGGGGTCTGACTTGCATCATGGTCTCCCAGCCTTCTCCAGCCCCCTCCCTATTTTCTCTCACACAGACACTCTCCTTAATAAAATCCTTGCACGTTTAATCCTGTCTTAACATCTGCTGCTTGGAGGACCCAGATTAACAAAACATAATATTTTGTAAAAAAATACAACTCATGAAATTTCTTGATTAAAATGACTTTTTGGCAAAACTAAAGTTCTGCTAAGTAAGCACATCTTCAGGATCATGTTTTATGTCCACATTAATCTCCAAAAAGGTCAAGTTCTCCTCATGGATTACTTTTAATTATGACAGCAACTAAATACTTTGCCACATTTTTTTTTCTTTTTAGATACAGTGACGACATTTTACGAGGCTTATAACTATAGAGCTGGTATAAATATCTTACAGCGATACTTTTAAAACTCAAAATAATATGCATATACACTTAACGACTCTACTACTAAAGGCCCTTTTTATTAAAATTCTTTGTTCATTCATTAAAACAACACCAGATATTGTGTGCCTACTATGTATTGGGTACAAAGTTAAGTACTGGAGAGACAGAGAGGAATAAAATAGATGTGCCCTCAAGGTCTTTGCCTTCTAGTTATACAGAAACACTCCTAACAACCAACCATCAAGGCGCATTAACCACAACCCTTCCTTAGTGGGAATCTTGACTTAGGAAGGACCATAGACTGACTCCAAAGAGGCCTCCTTGCTAACCGAGCACAGTTGCACTGCCCAAGTTACTCAGTGATGTCGGTCTAGGCACGGAACAACTCAGCAACCATGGAGAACAGCTGCAAAACCAAAAAATTGCACTCCTGCACATTTTTCTTCAAACACTTCAGAATAAGTGCGGAAAGAAGACTTGAGAGAGCAGAGGGTCTGGGAGGAAATAAGAAGCCAGCAGTTAGATGTAGGGTGGCAGAGAGAATAACTGGCCCATCAGCATCTGCCACAGAAAGAAGTCTGAGGAGTCATTAGACAACCACAAAATCTGGAGAAAAAAATGCTGGAAAAAAGAAAATCCCAAGAGAAAAACTTGGAAGAAAATGCAGGCTTGTTTTTGTTGTTGTTATTGTTGCTGTTATTATTTTTACATTTCCCGAGAATCTTTCTAACACATTGGGATATTATCCTCCAGTTTTTTGCCAGCTCATGTAATGGCAAAAAGTAGAGCTACTAGATTCTGCAGAGCTCATAAACTCACAACTTCTTCTGTAAAAAAAAAATTAAAAACATTTAAAAATAAATTTAATTTAGCTAGTTTCAATTATTTCTGAATAAATTATTTTTCATACTGGCTATATCAAATATGAGCGTTTTATGAGCAAAACAAATTGTTGAACGCAGTGCATGTTTTAGGGTTCTCAAACTACTAAAGTGACTAGCTCTGTAAAACACTCCTAAAAAAATAAATATTGCCTATGTTTCAAATTTTGCCAATATGTTTTTTCTTTCCCAGATTAATTCTTTTTACAGAAATTCTGTTATTTTATACAGGGCCATTTATGGAAAAAGCAAGCAGTTGTAAATGGCAGGGGGCCAAGGAGTCAGTAAAACTCAATGAGACGAGGCAAAATCCTGAGGAACCCTGAAGTTTCTTGAGGGGAGACTGTCAGAGATCTGTTCTGTGGCTACGCCACAACTCCTAAGACAGACCTAGATGCCCAAATCCTGTTGAATTAGATGAATGGAGGATGGATGGTTGCATGGGCAAGAAAGGAAAGGAAGGGAGACAGCTTGGATGAGGGACGAGGCCACCTCAGAGCACTTAGTATTAGAGAGAAGTTGAAAGGAAGGACTCTTGGACCCTAGGAATCCCGTGACCTTACAGTCATGAAAATATACAGCAGATTGTCTTTGTCTTCAAAAATAAACAGTTGGAAGAGGCAAACACCTGAACTAATGAAAACTGGTTCCTCATGGCTTTTCTCTGAGGAAATGAAAACAGCTTGCATACATTCATGGTAGATACAGATGTCTAGGAAATTAATTAATTGCAAGTTAGCCCCCCGAGGGTTGCTATGACATCATTGAAGGTGGGGCGTGAGCAGGGGTGGGCATCCCCCTGACACAAATTGGGACTTCCATCTGACAAGTCCTTTTCCTCTCTGAGAAGCAACATTCCCACAGACTAGGGCTCATGAGGTCCCAGCCCATGGCTTTAGTCTAGCTTTAGTTAGCATCTGCTTTGGCGTTAGAAGAGAAATTATGTGAATTCTGTGGCAAGCAGATTCTGGCGGCCACTGCACAACTAGGCTAATAGCTGAAGCATGTTGGAGGCCAGGAGGCTGAGAGCTCTCTTGGATGTATGATGAGTCTGGGCATGGAATGGAATTCAGATGTCACCTTCTTCATCAGGCTAGCCAGACGGAACATCCTCTTTTCTCAAACTTGAGCAATTTGTGCATCCCTTCCAGCATTTGTCTTAATCAGCTTGTATTCATTATCTGTGAGCTTGTACTTTCTCTCTTGAAAGACCACAGTGGTTACTGAAGTAAGTATCCACTTGCTTCCTTCCTCCCCTAGCTCACTTATCAAATGTCTGCTGAAATGAAGCAATCGGTCACACCAGTGCAACAGGTCACAGCAATATCTATATTCACTGCCTCTACTTCCCAAACATAAACTCTCCTCTTGTTTGTTTAGGTTTTTCCTCTCTCTCTCTTCTGAAATCTCCCTTGAAAAGGTTAGAAAATACTCCCAAGCGGCTGAATCAAATAGCTTCTCATCTTCTCCCATCCTTCTGTGTCTCTTCAGTATACCTCATGGTCTTCCTTCATTGTTTTAGAGATAGCTCCCTCTTCTGAGTTTTGTTTCCTTCCTCTTGGATCATTCATTCTCAGTCTTTTTTACCTTCTCTTCCTTTAATATTAGCTAACAGCCACCCACAAAATGTCAACTTTAATTTATTTGATGAAATATGATCAAGCATCTGCTATCAGCTAGGTACAGTGTTCATGCCCTTGAGGAGAGAGTCAGCTCATCTGACTTTAGTTACTACCTCTGTGAGAATGTGCTGGACCCAAGATGCCAAGAGAGGATCAGTCCTCGCCCAGTAAATGTGACACCGCTAAGCAGGGGAGACCCTCATCGTGGTCAGGGAACAGGATGACGTGGTACTCTACATTTATAAATCAGACTTCCAGTTTTTCTATTGTCCTCCCCTTAATAGCTCTTCCCCTGATGGATATTATATATCACTAATCACCTACATGCCACTGCTCTAATAAAAAGTGCCACCCTTCGATCCTTTTTTTTTTTCACTTTCCAGGTTAAATTCATTTGAACAAATGCCACCACGGTGAAAACCTCTTTGCAACAAGTAAGCGATGTACAAATCCCAAAGCATTGCTGAAATGACCCACTTTTTTGGTGACTTTTCTTGATTCTCACCAAAAAATTGCTTTGGAATTTTGCCAACCATTTCCTCTATAACTAATTCTAAATTCAGTACAACAACCATTGCAGACATTTCCCATAGGAGAGTCCATGTGTAGTAAACAAGTAACAACACCACAGTCTCTCTGTCTTTGGTAGAGGGAGTAAGATCAAGCCTAGAAAAAAGGAGTTGATTCTTCTTCTGCCCAACATTTCTGTCTTCATTCAGGGTAGGTGTGCCCCACTGAGTAAAAGAATTGAAAAATCTCTCTCCCCAACTATACGTCTTTCTAAAGCGGTCGTGATGAGATCTCCCTCTCTGAGGCAGCACCCATGTGAACAGGGTCCAAACAGCTGGTCCCTATAACTCCGAAATCAAGCTCAGGTTTTTACTGTAGACTCCAAAGCATAGCGATGGTCCTCTCCAGCAGACCAGGAAAGAATGAGAGGACTTCCCACGCTCTTGACTTTTCGCCAACCTTAAGTTTTACAGGTTCCAGAACACCTTGATGATGGGTAGAGAAGAGAAAGGAACAAGATGGAGCCCAGTGGCATTCGACGTCTCCAGTTCTTTCTCAAATGGCTTGAATTTGGCAGATCCCAAAATGCTCTTTGCCAGGAACTTTTTTTGCCTTAATTTCTTAAACCCATGTGAATTTCAAAGGAAATATAGTTCGTATGTTTCTGATTCATTTACACTTAACTCATCACAAAGCTGTTGTGAAATAGCCATGTGATGTCCAAGAAGCCTTTAGAAGTCCTTTCCTACGCTTTTTCTCTCTTGCCAATGCTAAATACAGTTCCAATCCAGGATCTCTTTAAGTTGGATCTAAACTCAGAACTGAAAGAGAACTCTTGTCTCGATAAAACATTCTTGTCAGCAAGTAGACGATTTAAACCCCTGGGAAACAGAATTCCCTGAAGCTCCTGAAACTTCCTACAATACAGAGCTAGTTTTCCTCTTTCTGAATTCATGTTAGATCAAAAGCAGAAATGTTGAGATATAAATCGAAATTGCACCAGGTCCCACCTCAAACGCAGCAGAAACCCGTGGTGAACAGTTGCTCCAATGTTTACTAACTGATATTTCAGCTTCCAGTCCTCAGAACAGTTGGAGTTCCTGCCCCCCAGTATTGAACTTTTTAAGCCACAAGAGCCTTTGATGTCTCCAAATTCACCCACCAATATCCAACATGCAAAGTAGCCCAGCCATTGGCTATAGAAGGCCCAACTCAAATAAGTCTCCTCTTTCCTCATACATAATATAATCCAAATATAAGACAAATTCAAATTGGTAGAGTTTATGAGGAAAGAATGTGTCAGAACTGTGGTTTCCAGCTGGCCTTTTGGTGTGGACATTGCGGTGTTGGTTTTAGTATCAAATACTAGAAAGGAGACACATGGAGGTCAGGACGGGTCTTTCATACTTGCTCAGAGGGCTGTACATGTGAATGAACTCTGAAATCTCAGGCATCCTGGGGGAAGTAGGCATTGCCTGCCAGTTTGGAGAGGAGAGTAAGGAGGATGCACACTAGGCATTTCTGGGTCAGGTGTTCACTCGGGCCCAGGTGCTGCCTCAGCATCATCTTCCTTCCTGCCAGTGTGCTCCAGCAGAACAAAGACTCATCAGATCTCGGGAGACCAAGACTGGGTCACGGCGAGTAGAGAAATCCCTCCCCAACAATCTCCTCCTTCGCCTCTCTGCTTCCTACCCCATCTTTTTTTTACCCCCTGCTTATTCTGAAATCATTTTCTTAAACATTTTAAAACAATATTTGCATTTAATCATCTGAAAAAAATATCCTTTATAGCAGCCTCGGAGCTCTTTCAGATACCCCTCCATGAATCTAAACATAACTTGAACCATTTCAAACAACTCCCTTTTGGCTCAGAAAAGTTGCCATGTTTTTTCCTTTTATTTTAAATTGTGCAAACAATTAGAAATTTTGAAAACGGCATACAACAAGTAAAGCAAGTCAGGTTTTAATTACTTTAAAACATTTATAATCCCTGCTGTCAGAATCAGCCTTCTCCCTTTGGGCACGTAACATTCTAGCAGTGTTGTGATATCTTTCAGTTTTGACCTAAATATCTATTTACTTTATTGAGTCAGTACAAGGCCTGATAGGTAAAAAAAATTAGGCATGGGTGGTTGAAGAGTAAATACCTGCTACAAGATGCCAGAGTCAAGAGGAATTGTAAAATTAAGCACATCTTTAGAGGTTTGTAACTAAGTTCACATTTGTATTTAAATACTCAATAGTCTTCCAATTTCTATGCATAGTTTTCAGTCCAGTAACGAAAACATGATGTCAAGTGGCTCATGCTGTGAGCGCTATGCTTGGTTTCCTTGTTTACATTCACAGCTGTAAACACAGTCTTCTCCAGGCGTGCTTGGAAGCAAATTCCCCATTGTTTTCTGCATTCACCATATTGAGAAATTTCTAGAATTTTCCTCACATTCTCATTCTTTAAGCATTAGCCCAAGGACACCTAAACTTTTTAGGGTCGGCCACACTTCTGCCTACCAAAGTCCCCATGCAGGCTTATGGCCTTCATTCTAACCTGTCTTGGATTTCAAAAGTTGTAAATAGAAAATTGTGCCAAGAGTATTTATTAAAAGTCATTTACATGCAAGTGTCTTGCTTACGTTAGCCCTACTTTATAATGTATGCATCTCCTCAGCTACTTAAAACTCATCCATCTGTCCAGGCAGGCTCAGGCCTGGCCAGCTCTACCAGAGCTACCTGGCAACTCCAGAGAGAGGGACTTTTAAATAGAATTTTCAGTTCTCTTAATTACCAAGAGAAAGGGGCAACGGGGGGAAACCCTATATCAGTGCTGTGGCTATAAACAGTATTAAAATGGGCTTCACTGAATTGATCAGAAGAAGGTTTAAAGAAAATGTTGAAGTAGAGAGACAAAGGAAAGAAGAGAGACAGATGATAATCAGAAGAAATTAAAAGAAAAAGAAAAGTGTTGAAAAGCAAATATCAGCAAAAGAACATTAAATTCATTGAATAGAAACAGGGCAGACAATGTGAAAGGAGAAAGAAAATAATTAAATTCAGAGTGAATTTAATTGTCTGTATAGAAATGTGATTTCAAGAAATAAAATTCCCCCGTGCACATTTTTGTTTCCAATACCTTCTTTGAATTATGGAATTAAAACACACATGCATGGGTATACACATACGCACGCACGCACACACACACACTCCTGATATGCTGCTCTCTTAAACCAGATGCAGCGTGCTCTATGGGTGAAGACACTAGCTCTGTGCACCCCTCACCCCGCAAGCTCCGTCGGAGTTG
>NW_006494614.1:12417759-12438606 GCF_000325575.1 Pteropus alecto | reverse complement strand
GAATCAGAGCAAGGCATTAAAGTCACCAATCACCAAACCGGCTAGAACCTCAACCATCACTTCACAAACACCTCTAAGAGAGGGGTCCCCACCTTAGTCTCCCAGCAGTGCCTAGCAAGGGCAAAGACACAGCCCATCTCTGCACAGACTCTTCCCCAGTAAGCTTTCAAGCATTCAGTTTGGGATTTACATAAAATGTAAAAACCCCTACTTTGTGTTGCCTCTCCATATTCCACCCAGATGGGGTCCCATAAGTTGCCTATTTGGATATGACATTGAGCCTTTCTGTTGTCCCCTGAGTAACTATATCTTTAAAATACAGGAGGCGGTTGTCCCCTTGGCACTGCACTTCACCGATACTTCTTGGAGTTCAGTTCATCTTTCAGATTTTATTACAGCCCATGTGCTTCTGACTCTATTTTTTGATGAAGGACTATTTTTTTTAGATTACTTTTACACTTGTATCTACCTGTTTCTAAAACACAAGACTTACTTTTACACTTTATTTTTTGTAATTTTCTATCAGAATAGAGAAAACATACTCTTGAGGTTCTGGTATTGGGACAAATACCCAAAAGCGTACAAACTCTGAAAGCGACAAGAACTGCTTTCTGGACATGGAATATTTTTAGGGCTAAGGAAAATATCTGTTTGTAACGATTTATTTTTTAAGTCGGAATGATGCAACTGAGCGGGCAAAGGACAGAAAAGCCAGATCTTCCTCCTTTGAGGCACTGGAGGCCCTCCTAATTTTGCTACACTTCACAAATGCAAAGATCCCAAGAAAACTCCAGAAAGCACAACTGACTTTCTGTTTACTGTTATACAGAATGAAAATTAATGTTTACAGTGTTGATATGAGCAACAAAAAAATCTGAAGTGACCTCTAAACCAAAGAATCGATACATCATGTCTAACATACTTGACTACGTTTTAGCACATTTTAAAAAGAAATGAGATATTCTGTGTAGCATATTAACTGCAAAATCTTATTCCCTGATCATCCTCTATGAAGGAAAAGATCTACATAGTATTTAAATTAGCAGAGAGATGAAACCCTAAGTAGGGCAGCCCAGACAAAACCTCTTTTTTTTTTTTTTTCAGGAAAACTGAGTGAAAAAATAATAGAAAGGTAGCAGAAAGGTGGGTGGGAGCTGCAGTAAAAAATGAAAATGGATGGAAACTGCGGGTGGGATGACAATGGGCCCTTCTGATAGTCTCCTAATAACCATGAACCCTCTCTCATGAAAAATGCCCAGGTGCACAACATTTTGCAAAGTGTCAAAGAGTTCGTAGATCCCCTCAGAGCCTCTTATAACAGCTCATAGTAAATAATAACATAAACATCTTTGAAGCCTACAGTAGTGTTTAATCAAGATATTTGGGAAACAAGAAAATGATGAAGAAAACAGCTGTGTCATTTAAAACAAAATAACTACCAAAAATTATTTCACTTCCATGAAGGGAGATGAGATGGCTATTAAAATTTGTGCTAAAACCAGCTGTGGGTAACCTTCTATCCCATTTTATTTTCTTCAGAGATATTCTATTGAGGATAGGCCTATTCTTCAAAGTTTTTAAATGTGAATATCATTTTAAATTTTGTGATGCTTCTAACTCAATAATTTCATGTGGTCATAAAAATAATTTGTGTTTAAGTGCTCTCCAAGGATTCTGTTCCAAGAGCTGCAATTCCTTTCATTTGGCCTAGAGCCTTGGTGACATTTCCCTGCTAAGGGGCTCCCGTGGGTTCTCTCTGGATCATTTGAGTCTCTGGAATATTTGCGTTTGCTTTATGTTGAGTAAGTTCCTAGTCCCAATGTTGCTGTACTGAAGATGGAGCAAGACGCCAAGTTTACTTGGGGGATTGAGACTTCAACATTTCCGACCCTCGTGCCAGAGAGGGCTACCTTCTGAGGGAACACATTCCAGTAAGAGTAAACCAAACTATGGAAAAATGTTCCGCCTCACTCATTATTAAAGAATTGTAGGTCAAACTAATAATAAGGTACTATTGTACAGCATGTTTTAAGACTAAAATACAATATTATTTAACGGACTGGTCGCATTCTACCATACTAAAATCCTCATCAAATTTTAGTAATACATAGGAAGAATGTTAAAAATATTCATTCCCTTTGACCCAGCAATTACATCTTTGGGAAAACTTGAAAAGAGTGGGAGAGTAGAAATGACATATGCCAAATTGTTTCCAGCAGCATCATTTATACTAATGAAAACAAGAAACAGCCTAAATAGTCAACAATAAAAGTTTGGTTATCTAATTATGGTCAGTCCATAGGGGACACTGTGGTCTATGTTGACCATAATTCCATCCCCATCCTCTACTCCATATCAGGAGAGAGAAAGAGAGAGAGAGAGAGAGAGAGAGAGAGAGAGAGAGAGAGAGAGAGAGAGAGTGTGTGTGTGTGTGTGGAATTGGCTTGGGAATGGTCATATGACCTGATTCTGGCCACTAAGATGGAAGAAATGGTTTTTCCAACAGTTTTGGGGAAATACAGCTCTCTTAAAGAAACAGGAAGAAGCAATTCATCGTCTAACTCTGGGCACTCTGCTGGATGTGGGCCCTGGAAGCGCTGCAGCCATCTTTGGACACATCTGAGGGGGACATCAACACTGAGGAGAGTGTGTTAGACAAGTGGAAAAACCCTGGTTCTTGATGACAACATTGAGCTGCTAAAACAATCCACCAGAGCCTCAACTTCCATTATATGTGAAATATTTCATATTTGTGAATATTAAACTTTCTTATAACTTAACCAATTTGAGTCAACAGTGATGACTAATATAAACCTATGGCAAGTATTTGTCAATAATCTTAAATAAGAAAGTAAAAGCCCCCCAAATATATCCAATATAATTATAACTATGTAAAATTATAAATATATCTATACATATACATCATGAATAGTATTAATAAAAATAGTTCTATCAGAGTTAAAGAAATTAAGAATAAATTATAAAATATTTTAAAGTTTTTAAATAATATTTTGTTGTCATCTATAATTTTTCTTCACATTATTTCTCAAAATGATGTGCAACTAAAGGTGAAGGAACAAATCTGATTCACCCCAATTTCAAGTACAATTGCTAGAATATTTTTAGTTTTACATAAATCAGGATTGATTAGATTCTGTTGCACTAAAAAACAACCCGGAAGTCACCATGTCTTAAAACAATGAAGGTTTATTTCTTGCTTTGGCTACAAGTCTATTGGGGTTGGATGGAACAGTGGGATTGTTCCGCTAATCAGAGTCACTCAGGGATTCAGACCGATGGAGCGGCCACTATTTCAACCGTTGATTGTCATCATGCCAGTGGTTTAAAAAAAAAAAAAAAGGTATGCAAATTGCATACTGGATTTTAATGCTTCTGCCACATTATTTCCACTCATGTTTCGTTAGCCAAAATAGGTCACATGGCTGTGCCGAAGTTCAAAGGAAGAGGGAAAGTGCAATTCTCCCATGTGCCTGGAAGCTCCAAATATTTGGCAAACAGACTACCACAGGGTTTCAACAAATGGCTGTTGGATGTATAGTGCCATTATATGTACAGAAGGTAGACATTTAAAAAAAAAAAAAGAAAAGAGGTAAGGGAGAGATGAAGCCTATATGTAATAAAATTAGTAGAGTGAGACACAAAACAGCCCCTCACATGTTCTAAATACAAACTCAACTTCACCAGCAATTGATTCTGCAGGATTCATACGGTTGCATAAAACATGTGGTTCAAGTCTCGGCATGTTATAAATGTAGTGGAGACTTTTATATCATTCCTGGAGTGCTACTATGAAAGACTACCAGACAGAAAATAGATTAATTATTATATAATATCTCCCTCCCAAAATCTGCAGGCATCACCAAAAGCAACAAATGATGAATCTGCCTGAGAGGACATACCTAACACTTCTCTCTACTCGCTGCTATCTTTCTGCATATGCTTTGGAAGTTTTTAACCTTTTTAACATTCTGGTCTCAGATCAAGCATAAATTCTAAACTGTGAGACTCAGAGTCTACTTAGCATAGTTTATTCCTCATCTTATTTCTCTCTTCTTCTTTTACATGACTTCATCTTCCAGAACTGTGCCCTTAATTCCCCGGGTCAGAGTACAACAACACTTTTCCATTTCCAAACTCTGATCCTTCTACCATTTAACTGCCATTCTTCCCTAGCTGCTTCCTCCAGCAGCCCATAAACACCTTTGGGCATCAGAGGCTGCTAGAAGTCTAAACTCTCAACCTGAACGCTAGGTTCTGTCCTCCCAGTCATAGGAGGAACAAGTGGCATTACTTCTCAGGGCATTCTGTCTCTGATGGCCAGGCCTTGGCCTAGGGAGCAGGACTAGCAGCTGAGTTAGGTGGGAAAAGGTTGGTTTTACTGCTCCATTTTTGGTCTATTCCTTCTCTCTCTCTCTGTCTCCCTCTGTCTGAAATATATAATATATGTAATATATACATTATATGTATATTGTATATATTACCCTTCCTAGAGTATATATTAACAAGAAATTTTTAGATTTAGAAACCTTCACTTAAACTGGATTTTTTTTTTTTTTTTTTTTTAGAATTTATTTATTTGCTCATAAAACATTCAAAGGTAGGACTGGTTTGAGACAAAACTTAATGCTTAATCCAGGGATTCAAATAATGTCATGAAGATGTTGAGTTGTCCTCCTCTCTTCCCCTGTCCACCTTTCTCAATATCAGTGTGATCTCCGGCAGATTTCCCCTCATGAGTGCAGGATGGAAGCCAGGAGCTCCCCGGGCCACATCCAGTTCTCAGCAGACCCAGCAAAGGTCTTGAGCTCCACACACTGCCTAGGTCACATGCCTCCCCCAAATCAATCCATCAATAACTGGCCCGAAGGTTTGGATATGCAGATTGGGGATGAGGGTGGAGTCATGTCTCTCCACCCCATGGTGGTAGGGGAAACAGGTAATGAAAATTCATGGTACTCTGTTATAGAAAGAAGACTGAAAGGAGACTAATAATGCTGACACGGGCTGAGGTTGCCTCTCTCAGGCTCTGCTCCTTTTCTTTGCACTCTTCAAATTTGGCCTTGCTTTTGTTTCTGTCTTGAGAGTTAGGGTGAGATGGTCCTAGTGTTTAGTAACAGTGACGGCTTCATGTTGTTCCTTCTAAAGCCACATTTCTCTTTTAATGGGGACTTCCTGAAGACCCAGTGGATGAGAAGAAAAAGCCTTGTCCTGGTGGTCCAAACACCTAGTGTTAGGTCTCAGCTCAGAGACCTCGGGTTACTCACTTTGTGGACTTGATTTCCTTGTTCATAAATAAGGAAGGACTGACTATGTGATCTCCAAAAGCCCACCATCTCTGGCTGCTGTGGTTTAATTGTTCTATGACACTGGGATAGGGTTGAAAAAATTACTTGCTTGAAAAAATTACTGTTGACGAAAGGTGCCAACACTACCCTTCTGATTCCAAGTGAAAGAAACTAGCTAGTGCACCATAGCTGTCACATCATAGAAATAAAAGAATGGGGATGTTAATGAACTTGCTGATTGATTGCATATGAGGGGGAGGGGAGACCAAGAAGAAATAGACACCACCAAAAATTTTAAGTCATTGACAGAGATGGCATTAAAACTGGCACAAGAAAGGAAATATTCACTAATTTCTGATCTGTGGAGGGGACAAGTTTGATTTTAGATATCTCTGGTTTATGGTAATCATGGGACAATGATGTGGGATGCCCAGAAGACCTTTAAAGTGGAATTGGAGCTTGGCAGCTAGCACAGGGCTAGAAGTGTGAGCACCTAAATGGATTAAATAGAAAGCATGATAGAACTTAGAAAGGTAGGTGAGAGTCTTGAAGGACATGGCAGAGTGTGAGGTGTAAGACTAGGTAGGGTCTACCTTTCATGGGTAAGGCGGGGTCCCATAAACAGACCTGGAGGCAGAAAATCATTGAGGTTCATGAGAGAGTCACTGAAACCAGATGTGAAGAAATTTTCTGGTGGTTGGGGTGAGAGAAGGGGACAGAGGGAGAGTTAGAAGTGAATGCTGCTGATGCCTTTCCTCAGAATGGACTTTGGATCTCCTTGGAGTAGAGGGGTAGTGGTCCTGGCAATAATTGTAAGAGGCTAAAGAGAAAGTGGGTGTTGAAATGAAGGCAGTGAACACAGATGAGACCAGAATGCGCTGTCTGCTCAGCACAGGAAGTGGGAGGCAAGGAGTTGGAAGTGCAGAAGACTTTGAGAAATGGAGCTTAGAAATACAGCTGCGAGGAATAAATTAGCGAATCAACAACATTTGTGTTTTTAAAACTTGCCCACAGAGTTGACCAACCGATGTTAAATTGTACAGATCGCCCCTCCGGAAACATGCTGGAGCTGGATGTCAAGGCAATGAGACAAAACTAGAGCAAACTTCATAAAATATAAAAGAAGCAGACTTTCGTATTTATTTTGGTCCCTCAGGACTCTCTGAGGAGACACCAAATCCCTTAAGAACCTTGTCGTCCCCCTTTTCACTCCTCTCTTGCCTGGCAAAATGGTGTGGGTCTCAGAGTATCTGGACTCAACCGATGGTAGGGGACAAACCCTCCAAAAGAAAGGAATTAAGGGGAGATCAAGATCCCTTCCTCAAGAGGAAAACATTCATTTCCACAGACTTCCATACAGTATAAAAAGAAATGTGGCATGATTACAAACAGAATTGTAAATCTCCGCTTTATCCCAAAATAATGCTGAGGCAGAAAATATTATCTCACTTCTTATGCAAAGAAGTGGACCGTTTGGGGAAAAGTTGGACTCACTGCTGAAACAGTCTACAAAAGCACAAGCCTCTGAATGGTCTTTTCTCAAAGAAAAGGGAGCGACAGAATGGATACTTGCTAAGGGAGTGGGAGGCCATTCTGGGCTGCCTTGTCATTTAACACCCAGCTGGAGAGTCCATTGGCCGAGCTCGCTGTGCTGCCACCTAGTGGAAGGAGTTGGTAATTCCAAATGTTGGAAAATGCCAGGAAAAGCAAACTTCCTGCTTCCCAATATAAAAAAAAGATAAACAGCCAGAAAAGACTATCCATTCCAGAGTATCTGTAGCGCAGCATTAACCAGCCTCCTGACAGCTGCAAACACATCCCTTGTTAGTCCACTCCGTAGGCCTGCGAGGCCCAGCAACACTCCTCATGCTGAGCACTGGGGCAGCACAGCGGGCGCTGCAGAGGACAACAGGTGAATCCCTGACCTCTCAGGGACATGTCCTTTGCCGTGGTTTCAGTCCTGGCAGCAGAAATCTTTCTTTTCTGGATTTGGGCTTTGTTATGCTGCGGCCCATTTCAGTTCAGGACTCGGTGATGAAAAAAGCAGTGACCGCTCAGTCGGCAAAACACATCTTTGTCCAGTTTGGGGGAAGAAGTGTGACAAGTTAATGAGATATAGCCCAAGTCTCTTCTCCATTGTATCTCACGCTTCTACGCAGGCAGTAGAATGCTAACAGGTCAGCCACAGCGTGCCTGGTGCAGGTTGAATCTAATCAAGATAGGCATCAGCTTGGTGGGGAGACCTGCTCCTGGTTCCACGTCAAGGTGTAGTCTCTCGCATCTCTGTCTTATGCTTAGCTTCTCTGGTGAAGTATCTCAAGGGCGAATTGGCGCATAGACTTTGTTCTTACTCACAAGCCAAATATCACTTGAGAGATGGCCCGTTCTCCTTCTTGCCAGGGCCACCTCATTGCTGTAGACTGTTTCATCATAACTTGCATGCGTCAGAGAAAAAACAAAACAGACCTCTGCAACTGGTCATTTGGCATCTCATGCAAAAGGATTAACAGATAGAGAACTAGTACCAATGGTTATTAGAATTTCAGGCAGGATATTTAGATATGTTTCCCCTTCTGAACAGAAATGTTCTATCACTTACTTAAATAATTTCATGAAGACAGCTTTGAGACAAAAAAAAAAAGAAGAAAAAGACCATGTGAATTCCACATAATATTGCCAAAGGCAGTGCACTATCTATTGTTTTAAGAAATAACTGACTTTTAAAAACCTCCATATGATTTATAAATCAAAATCATTTTTCCCTTGAGAACAATCCAGAAAGAGTAAACCATTCAAAGCACCAAACTTTGAAAAGATCTGTTGGATTTAAAGATTCTATCCAAGAAAATAACTCCCTGGATTACTTAAATGGCTGTGCATTTCTTCGAGGTTCAGATGAAAGACACCATCAAAGTACAGAGTGCTATTAATAACCCTTGGTGTCCAGCCATCTCCTTCCCCTGCTCTTTCGGGCAAGCATCTGCCTAGCTCTATTTTGTTATTTGATTTCATTATGTAGTTTTCCGACATCTGCTCCCAGGCACTCTAAGACAACAGTGAATTCTCTTTAGAGAAGAAATCACACAAGAAAAGGAAGGTAGAAGAGAATTCCTGAAACCTGATGATCCCATTAAAGGAGTTTGGGGAACTGCAAGCACTGCTTCTCCTCTAAACATCCCTCAACCAGAGGCCAATGAGCTTCATTACTGAATTACTCCTTGGACAAACACATAAATATAATAATAACTACCCTGTAAATGAGATTCTGTGTATTAAGCTGAATCAGACAGTGTGCTCTCTGATTGTTGCAGACCTTGTCAGTGCACTGCCTCTCATCCCTTTAGCTCCTTCGGCCATGTTTGCTGGCCACACTTCTGGTTAGCTTTCACTCTCCATAGCCAGCATCAAAGGGTTGCTTTCTGTCCCTCCGTACCTGCAAGTCAAGGAGCTTGGGAATTGATGCCTCTCTCACCTCAGGCAACCCTTATCCAATGATTGGCAGGCGTGAAGAATTACTCCAGCTCCAGTGCCCCTGATGGAAACCATTCTAAGGGGTTAAACTCTGTTATCTTCAGAGCCTCCTTGCAGGACCGAGTCGAAGTTACTGGAGTGGTTACTGTAGTGGTTTTAAAATATGTCCACAAATTTTTCGACACTCCTCCCTTCAAAAGGTGGAGCCTAAATCCCTCCCCTTAAATGTAGGCCAGACTGAGTGACTCCATTCTAAAGAGTAGAAGCTGGGGAAAGTGATGCCAGGTGAAGACCGAGGTTGGGTCATAAAATGGATGGCTTCTATCTGGCTCTCCTTCTCTTGAACTACACAACTGGGGACTCACATCACGAAGACACTGAAGCAATCCTCGTAGACGCCCATGTGGAGAGGAACTGAGGCCTCCCGCCAGCAGCTAGTGCCACCTCACCAGACATTTGAGTGAGCCGTTTTGCAAGTGACCTACCACCCCAGATGAATTTTCATGAGATGTAGCCCCAGCTGACATCTTGACTGCAGCCCCATGAAAGCCCTGAGCCAGCGCTGCCCAGATAAGCCACCCCTGAAATCCTGACCCACTTCAACTATGAGAGATGATAAATGTTCATCGTTGTTCTGGACAATTTGTTATAGAGAATGAGGAACAAATCGAGTTTCTCTCCCCAGAACTTTGCTCGATGCCGCACCCTGGCTTGCCGCCTTCTTTTCCTCACGATACTTTCCCATTGCCTATCGGTTTTCTCTGGGGACGCTTTCTAATGAATCCCTCTCACAAGAATCCCTGTCTTGGAATCAGATTCATCCTTTATAAGAAGGTTAAATTTCTTCATAAAATAATCCTAATTCAGAATTCCCAGGCCAAGTTCTCTTCCACTGCAAAAGAATCTTTTCTGATCTGGTTTTATTCTTTTTCCATAATAGCTATTCTCACTTCCTTCCTTCATCTCCTAGACCATTTCAACACCCCTTTCTCAGCTCATGGACCGCAGGAGGGCAGGCAGATGATGTGATGAAACTAAGCCAAAAAGGAGAAAGCCCTTACTACCCACCAGCTGGCAATGAGCCTTTAGCCACCATTGCAGAAAGTCCCCACTCTGCTCCTGCATCCTCAGAGTGACCCATGGAGGCCGCGGGTTTGCCAACGCAATGGAGGGTTCTCCTGCTGCCTGTGACTCCAGTGGTGGAAGAAGCTTCGCGAGCTCCAGCCAAGTATGGGTCAGGCAGAAGCCCATGTTCAGATGGAGTGCTTCCCTGGGCATTTTGCAAACAAACTTTTGAACCGATGTCAACTCCTTTTTATAAGTAAACTTAAAGGGGGACATAGGTCCTACTAAATACAGGCTCTGTCATTCTCTCCCAGTGGAGAAAAAACAAAAACACAAGTCATCTTGGGATGTTTCCAACCTGGCAACTCATGAACTTGGGAAGCGATCCCACTATAACATAGACTATGCTGAGCGGCCGGACACTGCAGGAAAACACACAGCCAGAGATGAACAAGCAGGAAACCCACACTGACAGCCCACATGAAGATTGTCTGAGACAGAAAGAGGTCATGGTTACTCTAGGTGTGGTTCATGTGGGAGACTGTATTTCAAGCTAAGGCAATTTTCAAACCCCTAAAATATATAAAAAATAATTAATTCAAATTCTTTTTTTTGTAATATGTGATCTTTTGCTTACACCGTGTCTAAGTTTATTTCTTAGACATAAGATTTCTACTATCGATGAATAAATAAGTAATCTGCTAAGTGAATCAACAGGGTAGAAAGTTTGTAGGGAACATAGCTGACCTATATAAGAAAAATATTTCAAGAAATTTTAGGGCATTTATATTTTATCTGTAAAATGCACCTTTAGGAGGAAAGAACCTTCAGGAAAAGCACTGTTAAAAGTTGTCCAAACCAATATCCTTGTTTTAAATAAATTTGCATTCCCTTAGAAGATTTTTTCCCTCAAGAATAAGAATATTAGTTTGCTAGGGCTGCCATAACAAAATATCACAGACTGGGAGGCTTAAACAACAGAAATTTACTTTCTCATAATTCTGGGGACTGGAAGTCCAAGATCAAGGTGTTGGCAGATTTGATTTCTTCTGAGTTCTCTCTCCGAGCTTGCAGCTGGCTGTATCTTTTTCACGTGGCAGTCCTTCTGTGCACGTCTGTGTCCTAATCTCTTCTTATAAGGACACCAGTCATATTGGATTAGCTGCCCCCCTCCCAATGACCTTATTTAATCTTAATTACCCCTTTAAAGATCTATGTTCAAATATAGTCACATTCTGAGGTACTGGGGGTTAGGACTTCAACGTGTGATTTTGCAGAGACACAATCCAGCCCATAACAGAGAGTTTATATTTAGTCTAGCTTTCCCTTTAAAATAGTTCCTTGAAAATGAAATTTTGCTGTGTATTAACTTTTAAAAAGAAAACAGGCTAATCAAGCCCAGTGGGGGTCATACTTGCAATAAAGCCAGAAGAAGAAACATGGTATGTATAAAATTGTATATCTTTGTAAATTCTGGAGGAGGAGGGTGGCGGAGGAGGCAAAATTCTAATCTGAAAAGACCTGTGGAAGTAATGCATACAGTTTTTTCCCAGGGCTTTCCTCTGACTGCCAACATCTACAAAGCTCTAGGCAACGGTCTTGAACCTTCTGTATCATTGCTCTCTTCCTCACGATGCGTTTGAGTTTATAAAGCGTAACGTGGACCAGCCAGATCGCCCCTGGCCGCCACTGGCATGAAAGTTGCTTCAGCTGCATCGTGATAGAGAGCTGCATCTGTGTGTGCCTGCTGCCCCATGGCCATGCTTGCACTCAGAACTGTGCCAGTTTGCAGTGATAAGAAAGGTGGACCTTGGGAAGAAAGTCGCCCCAGGCTGAAGCATAGGCCAGTTCATTGGAACCTTTCACAACAGCTCGTTTGCCAGCGTCAAGGACTAAACCAATTATGTAGCCCCAGAATGAAGAGAAAATATTTTCAACTCTATTGAGAGATTTTACATCATTTTACCTACATCCCATCCTTCGACCCTCTCAGAACCAACATGGATAACAGCTGGGCACACCTAGAGTAGCAGCAGTCATTTTTAGCGAAGACATGATGGAAATGCTGTGAGTTTTATCAGTTTTATTCATCTGAGAAATGTACTCAGATGTGTCATTATGTTCCCAGATCTGCAACTGATAGCCAGACCCAGGAATGTGTAAAGTTGAATGGTGGGAGCTGAAAATATCCAGACTTGTGAAAAACACAGAACAGGAAGACTGACCTCCCTCTGGAGATGATGAGAGATAGTAAAAACTTGAATTTTCACACGGGCGCGCACACACAGAGACAACACTGCACAGAGAGGGAACACCACCGATGCGACAAGATCTGTGGGGTTTGGGAGTCCCTAGTGACATCAGGGAGCCGGATGCCAGCTGATACATGTTGCCAAGCAAGTCGAGTCTGTAGGAGGATTTGACTGGATGAATCGACAAGAGGCCTGGCTGGAGAAGGTCCCTCAGGAGGTGTGGGACATATTAGTGCTTTGAACTCAAGGGATCAGAATTTTTTTTAACAAGCTTTTAAAATACAAGACGAAAGAGATCATATGGTAAGGTGCTAGGCTCCTATTGTTTCTGGGCTTGAGTCCTAAAACTCGGGGCCAAAGGGAAGAATTAAGTGTGGCTTAACACGCACACACAAACACATATGCACTGATTTTTTTTTTATATATATAAATTGTGTCTGCAGAGGATTTTCCAACCCAGGTTGCCTATGGTGAGAAAGCAGAGACTATTTAAATAACTCTCCAGGGAAGGAACTGAAGGAGACAGATGTTTAGTAAGTCGGAAGCCTATCACATGAGGCCAGTCCACCCCTTCGCTCAGAGGAAACGGGCAAGAGTAGGGGGCTCCTCCTTCACTTGGATTTGAACCTCTAACTGAAAGGCTTCTTGGCCCTGTCTTTAAAAGCGTTGTGAGGTTAAACAGTCATCTCTGTGTGCCTGCAATTATTTGCTGCTCAATTTCTTCATGTGAATTGTGATTTAAGAAAGGCCGGATTCATTTAATCTCAACATCAGCACATGTTGACTTTAGAGGACATGGGTTCTTGCTCCAACAGTCTTCATCATGCTTTGGAGGCAAAAGAAAACTTCCTTCCTTGACCATTTGTGACTAAGTCTGGCTCAAAGAGTCTTAAAGAATCAATCAACATGTGGCTACACATTAACAGAAGAAAATATGATCTAATCTTGAATCCTTAACAAGTATTTTCCACAGAAGAGCAAGGGAGGAAAGAAACTGATTTTCTTGCCTGTTTGCTCAAATTCTTACTATCTTTATGTGTTTTCCACTCATTATCTTATTGAATCTTCACAAGAACTGGGGCAGAAATATTTTTAAATGAGTTCTTTATGAGACTCAGAGAGGTTAAGTAACCAGTTTATCAGCACACAGCCTCTTGGTTTGACTCCAAAGCCTAAATTCTTTCCTCTTCAGCCTTCGAAGATATCCATCAGCTATAGACAATGAACATGACATTCTGGTCATAAACGGTCATGATATGGGTTTACTTTATTCAGAATTGTGATGTCTAGAGAAAAGAAAGTACGGCTAGAGTAGGGATTGGCAGATGGTGGGTCCTGAATAAACGGTTGCTGACTGAGTGAAAATGTGCGGCATTTTTATAGATGTCTACTGTCCTGGAAAGAAAACATGACATCCTATCACACTTTCACATCAGTGTCCTTTGTTTAAAATTTCCAACTCCTTTCTGCTTCTCCTCTCTGCTCTCTCATCCTACACTCGACTGCTGAAGAAGCAGCCAACAGGCACTCACCTATGATGCTGCCGTGGGGAAAGACTGGCTTAATAATGACAGCACCGTCTTCTGGGTACCAGCAGAAGCAAATCGACTCCCACAGGGATGGCATGCCCATGTGTCATACTTACTACTCCCTGGAAACATACAGCTCTGCAGCGATAGCCCGCACCGCTCAAGTTCAGATCAAGGCAGTGTAAAAGGGCAGTGTCCTTATTTTCTGAGAGGCATGGGGTATTTAGAGGCTATTCTTTTTTATGTCATCATAACATATACCTTAACGAGTCTAATCCACACACCTGTGCGTGCACACACATACACATTTTCTCACTAGAACATATTTCAGTAATTTTACTTCAATAAAATTTTCATTATGTACAAGTTCTGGGGCTCCTAGGTGAGCAGTGACTATGTAACTGGCAGCCCCGCTCACTAATACAATATCCCCTAATACAATTCAAGTGTCAGAACAACCAGTACATTTGGAACAGATAGAGTATTCTTTGCATGCATTGGGAACGAGCTCCCAGTGGTCAGGAAAACTTAATCTGGTGGGTAATGATAAAACTAGTCAAATTTCCACGTGGTAACTTAAATTAGCTAAGCTTTCCAAATCTGCAAAATTAGCTACAAAACAGGCAAGCATTCACCTGGTCCAAAGACGGAGCCCTGGCAACTCCATGGAAACCATCACCGTATTCACAATTTCTTAAAAATTTAAGACCCAGACAAAACTCAGAAGGATAAAAATTACACCCAACAGGAACTAAAAGAAAAAAATCTGAGTTACTTGCTTTATTTTTGCAAAATAAATTTTTTTATCTCTAATTGTATCTCACATCACAAAATGATTTTTTTTCTAATTTTAGATCTTGATAGAGATACTGATGGAAAGAGGAGACATGGACTAATGAACTAAGCATCCTAAACCCATCCCTAGGCCTGTACTCATGCCTCCAGTGAGAAGAACAGTGGGCCCATCATCCATGTTTCCACGAGGGAGCAACCCTGAATATTTCTAAAATCAAGAAGGCCTCCACAGCTCTGTATTAGCATCCCGCTGGCTGTTTATTGACAACTTGGCATGTTCTCTGGTGGTGGGGCCACTTTAACATCCTTAATTGGTATTATTTTCCACACCACTAGAACTTCAAACAGCAGCTTCTACGCCCTTTCCACATAAAACCCTAACCACTAACATGCCTCACAAAGGCCCACTAAAATATGAATCTACTTGAATACATAGTGAACTTAATTGCTAGTATTCCTTGGCAAATCAGAGACACTATTAACAGCATAATAATGAGTATGCATAGAGGCTCCCCAGTGTGACCAGATGCGCGTGTAAAATAAATAAATAAATTAAAACTGCCACGCTAAATAAAGTTGTCCTGCCACCTAAGGTTACCATCTGTTTCTACTTTTCCTCAACAGTTTTCCCTGAGCCTATTTTTCTCAGCGCCAAACAACTCCAGCTGGCAGGTCTTACGATGCAACGTGGACAGGCCCACGAGCGCCTGGGTTACCTCCGGCTTCCCATGATCTCGGATTTGGATGGTACCTCCACAAACCAGATCCCTGCCATCCTGCAACTTTTTGGTCTCACATTCCCTTCGTTTAAAAAGAAAGGAGCAAAAGAAAATAAGGAGAGCAAAAATTAAAACATTTTCCTGTTGGGGGGATGTTAATAATAGACAAGTGTTAGATTTGGCAATAAATTATTGTCCAGATGAAGGGAAAACAATTACAAATTAGAAACAGATTTATTCACACTCAGTGCATTAATGAAAACTTTTAAAAAAAAGAAAGAAAGAAAACTAAACTGTGTGTACTGTGTGGAAAAAAATAATGGCCCGGCAGGCCTACTTTTTATTAACAACTCATCAGTAAGCAGGTTGTAATTCATAACAAAGAATTCACCCCAAGGAACGCCACATGACTGTGAGCTTTTTGAGTTTCCTAAGAAAATACATATGTTGTTCCACTTGGTTTCCTTTCAATAAAACCCACCAGTTAGCACTTCATTTTCAAGCTGTTCTGACAAATCAGGTGAGTTAGCTTTGTAGAAAAAACAGAAGCCAATTTTTCAGCTGAGAATTTTAGGGAATTTTTTTAATAACTTAAATAAATTTCCCAAATGGCAAGCAAGCCATGATAACGGCTATGAAATGAATTCATTTGGAACAGCTTGAAAGAAGGTCTGTTTTAATTCACTTCATTAATTTTTCCTGAGGAAATATTTAAGGATACATCCCTTGCTGCTAAGGTATGTGTCTGAAGGGAGGAGAAAAAAGGAACTGTATGATTTCTGTGTTTTTATAATCCCTCGAAACATGATTAAAGATTTCTGGAAAGCCCTCTCAGCAGCTCCAGTAAGTAAAAGACTTTAAAATGATAGCAGCAGGGACTTTCTGCAAAAACTTATTAAACACAAATCTCAAGACTCTGCAATAGGGCCACCACCCATCATCCCAACCTCATTTTCCACAACTCCCCTCAAGGTGCCAAGTAAACTCTGACCATTTGATGGTCCCAGGAGAAAATGAGTACGTTTTGCCATTCCCTCTGCAGCCAATGACCTCCTTCCTACATGACTTCCTTATATCTCCAAAGTTTTCATCATTTTTTAAAACCCACTTTATATCTAGCTTCCAATAAAATCTTCCCTGATCATCCTAAAAAATGAACAGAGCCACTCTCTCTTTGAAAATGCATAACACAATGTTTGTTCCTTCATTATTCTGCCTTATGTAAAGTCTCATATAGAAGAGTTCTTTGAGAATTCAGCTTTAGGAAAAGGTTTGCATAGCCCGTGTGTATGGCAGAGGTGGTAACATGACCATAAATTACATTTCTTGGACTCTTGTAGTTTTGCTTGGTCAAATGACTAGTCTTGGTCAATGAGCCGTGAGCAGAAGTGACATGTTTTCTACTCTCACTACCCCTCCCTTCCACAGCCAACACAAGACGGAGGTGGCCTGGACCCCTGACTCACTCTGGTGCATTGTCCCAGATAGCTGCTCTACCTGCAGCCTACTTATGGCATAAGAAATAAGTATCGGTGGTGATGTAAGCCTCTGAGATGTGGTGCCAGCATGACCTGGCCTATCCTGATCGATTAGTGTAGACCTAATCTTTGATATTGAGAATTATGTACTTGATCATGTTTCCCTTTTCACTTTGGATGCTAGGAAACTCAAAATTTGAAACAGATTTTTAAGCTCTAGTTTGACCTCTGTCACTATCTGTGCTTTTCCCTCTTCTTATATATGATCATGATTTTTTTTAATTAAATTTTTTTAATTTCAACTTACCATCCTTTTAATGTGGAGGTTCTTATGAGCAGCTTCACATACTTCAAGATGAGACATGGCATATATATACATATATAAAACCTATCTATTTATATATACATATATAATCTAGGTATAGAGATATCTATATATCGAGATGAAGAGGGAAGAAGGGAAGGAGAGGGAAGGAGAGAGAAAAAAAGAATGATTACATTTGTTTATACGTGTGATTGTCTTACTCTTAGTATTAAACTGTAACCTTTTTCAAAGCAGGGACTGAAATCCACCTATCTATACATCCCTTAAAGTTGCTAACATAGTGCCTTTTAAAGGAATACTCTTTGAGTTAAATTAACTGGGAGTAGCCTGAAGATGAAGTCAATGGAAACGTTACAGGGTCACAATGTCTGGTTATGCCATCTGTGTACTGCACAGAAACACCCGCTAAGGGGACAAGCGGGGAAAATAGGAGCCGAAATCCAGCCCATGCTCTGCCAAGTCTTATGCCTTGGCCCTGGAGGGAAGGGTAAAGGAATACTCTTTGAGTTAAATTAACTGGGAGTAGCCTGAAGATGAAGTCAATGGAAACATTACAGGGTCACAATGTCTGGTTATGCCATCTGTGTACTGCACAGAAACACCCGCTAAGGGGACAAGCGGGGAAAATAGGAGCCGAAATCCAGCCCATGCTCTGCCAAGTCTTATGCCTTGGCCCTGGAGGGAAGGGGTTTTTTTTTTTTTTGTAATTTTATCAGCTAGAAGGGCATCACTTTTTACTTCATTCATCTAGAAGGAACACTCTTCTATGATTTTTAGAGCCAGTAGTGCTAGCTTCTACCCACAGAGAACATGAAGACACCTAATCATGGAATTAAAATATAGATCAATAAGCATTGATTATAGAAGTAAAAGAAAAAGATGAAATAGAAAAACACACCAAAATGAAGACATCACTAAGCAAAAGAAGAGTATATCACTGAACAGTCATACTAAGTTTCTTTTAAGATATTCCAAATTCATTTTAATCTTGATGCGTATAAAGCTTCTCTCATGCAAAAAAACCCAAACGAATATATGCTACTTTTGGCTAACCAATATCAAACATCTGAAAAAACAATGGTATGTTGTTCTGAGAGATATTACCAGAAAACATGTATTTTTCCCCGCGTGTTTAATGTATCAAGGTTTCTATTATTTGGTTTCATTCAATATTAGCACCTTTTAAACCCACCTTCCATGTTCCCCGCTTTCCACCTTGATGTATGAGTAACACGCTATGCTGCTGAACTATAAGCACATGGCTGCTGAAAGTGGCCACAGCGGGAAAGACTTCCAGATTTGTAGAATTCTCACAATCCAGAAATTTCTCACATGGCACGGGTGATGTGTGGCACCTGGACACTCTGGCACTGCTGTCACCAGACCTCAGCACGTTTTAATAAAACTGGTCTAATGTTATTCTTGTTCATCCTATTTGGGAAGGATGCTCCCAATTCTATTAAAGTGGTCATTGACGATAAACTTTGAGCTGTGGTTCTCAATTAGATTTATACTAAGATGCACAGGAACTACTAAGATGTATCTGTACATAACCAAAAATGATTAGAGAAAAGCCTACAACCTAAATTCTGAAACTTCTCCCCTCATATTTATGATGACCCCGTCTCTATGAAAAAAATAAATAAAGAGTATCCCTGTGAGATGTCACCTACCTAGAAAAACACAGTCCATAATCACAACCCACATGGAAAAAGACATAAGTTTGTATTACTTCCTTTCATACCACAGGCCACTGTAAATGACCCTTTGCATAAAAATAAAATCCTTAGTACTATTTACAAGGCCCACCTCTGCAGCCTTACCTTGTACCCCTCTCCTCCTCACTCTCTACCCCAGGCATGAGGAACTGCTTCTAGTTCTTCTAATATCCCCTTTCTTTTTCCTCCGTCAGGTCTTCATACACTAAAGCAAAAACTACCCTTCACTATTTCTCCTGCCTCAGCTCTCCTTGCCTGGCTAATGTCTCCTCACCTTGCAGGTCTTACCTAAAACTTCTGCTTCCTTCAGGAAGGCATCCTGGAACCCTTGAATCCCTGAATCTCCGACCCTCCTCCTTCACTGCACTCAGCCATCACCTGTCTTCTCTGCCAGCAACTTGAGGGAAGGACTACCTCAGTCTTTCGTATCACTGTACCTGTAGGCCTAAGCTCATGCCTGGCTTTTAAATATTTACTGAGTAAATAAGTGGCAAGGCGTGTGAGAGTCAGTGGAGAAGAATGGAAATCCAATGGTTCTCCTACTCCTATCACCCAGATCGTGAAGCATAAAAGAAATTTGCCAGGTAAAGAAACTCATTGCCTGACTTCATTACCCAGCAGCTTCCTTTTCTGCATCTCTCCATGTTCAGAAAAGAAACGCAAGTTCATCTTTGGCATGAAATTGTCCAGACTACAGTATGAATTACACAAGGACATATTGGTAAGCAAACTTAGTAAAAGAAATAAACAAATATGAATTTGATCTTTCGGTGAAAGAAGACATAGCTCTGCTGAAAGAAGTTACTCAAGCTGTCCAATCTACTTGGGACTTCACAGGTCCAGCCCTCTCACCTTGAGGAGCAGCCAAAGCTCAGTGTTGGGTAGTGTCTGTCCTGCTAGGCCCCACCCTGCCTTACTTCCTCACTCTGCCTTACTTCCTTTTCCCACCCTCGCTTTGACCTCTGCCTCTTGTTACAAGTCCAGAACACCACTGTTTGGATGACTCACTTGAGGCCACTGTTCTCTTATGATCTCATCTTGATCCATGACTCTTGTTTACTGATGTCACTCATCCTCGGTCTTATACCCATTTCTATGGATAAAAGACTTTCTCGCCACCAGCCCTGGACCTGCTGAAGCCACAAATGCCAGCCTACATCCCTAAATGAATCAAAACACTCACCATTGCACCCCGGTCCCAAGTTCAGAGATCGCAAACACAGTTCATCCAACTCATTGGCTCCCCTCCTCCTCTGAATCTGCTCATCTTCTTGGTTAAAGACATCACCGTCCATCCAGCCTCTTAAATAAGACATACCCTGGGCTTCTCTTTCTCTCTAATAAGCCTAAATTTACCTTTAAAGTCTGATCTGTTCCATCGATGATTTCCCATTTCCATGCCCTCCTCGACATCATAATACCTATTCAAGCACCTGCTGTCTCCAACCTGAATAACTGCGATCACCACCCACTTGCACCCTGCTCACTTCATTCCTTCTCCCTGAAATCATCTTCCACAATATTATCCAAATTGACTTCAAAACATTAGTAGTAGCATTTACCCCCCTTCCCTAAAACAGTCCATTATACATGGCCCCAGGACAAAACTTAAACCCCTAGCCTTGACATTCAAGTCTCCCTCAAGCTGGCCCTGAAATCTTCAGCCACTTTCCTCCCCACCCATGTGTCTTGTACTCAGTCATTTCAAACTATTTTCCTTTGCTCGTGCCCTTTTACCTGCCTAGCATCTTATTCTTTGCCCCTCCTCCCTCCCCTACCCCACTCCACCTCATCACCAGTTTTCCTATTGGGGGGGCCCTTACTTCCTCTCCAAACCCTGCGAGTAAGGTATTCATTCAAACAGCACTCACTTAACACCTATTAAGGTCCTCTCTGTGCCCATGGCTCTTTATTGATGCCTCTACAATGACATTTGGTGGGTTGTGTTTACTGTTTTTGTTATTTACATACCTGCCTCTAGACCGAGTTCTACTAAGCACAGAGCATATCTCATTAATCTCTAAAACTGCAGCGCCTGAAGTGATAAATAATTATGATTCTGGTGAAAGTATGAACCCACACTCGTTTTAATCTTTGATTTATTGGAACTTTCAGTTGAGAAACTTGATCCCTGCTATGCACTGACACACCACTCATGGCATCATCACCATGCAACATCTGATGGTGAC
>NW_006494614.1:12397143-12417726 GCF_000325575.1 Pteropus alecto | reverse complement strand
TGTATTTGAACACCTCACCTCCTGCCATCTCCATTCTGCTCCTGTTGCTCCCACTTCTCTCCTTTTGTTTAGAGGTCCTGGGAATTTTTTTGGACTGCTTTCTTTTGCTCCCTTACCCTATGCATTAGATTTCAGATAATTCCATTCCATTTTGGGCATACCTTTTAAGCCACCCTTCCCTCTCTGTTCCATGGTCATCTACTACATTCAGGCTCTCTTTCACCTATTTAAATCCAGAAGTTATAATCACCTGTTTTCTCAACCCCTGGCTTGCCCCCGACTTCACTCAAAAGAAGCCACACAGCCTTCAGAGTGATCTACAAACAGGCAAATCCCTCTTGCTCCTCCCTTGCTTAAAGTCCTTTGACGGCTTTCCAATGATTTTAGGACAGCATCCAGTCTCCTTGATTTGGCATGCAAGATGTGTATTCATTCATGCAGCAAATACATACTAAGTGTTTACTATCTGTCAAGCACTATTATAGAAGCTGGGCTTCAACCGTGAACGAAACATTCAAAACCTCTGTTCTAACGAAGTGTTTATTTCAGTGGGAGAGACAAACAGTAAACAAAATAAATAAGTTATTGAGTAATTATGATGAATGCTATGGAGAAAAATAGAACTGGGAAGAGGATAGCAGTTCTGTGAAGGAACTGCAATGTTAAATGACAGAGAAGCGCAGGGGTACCCTCGCTGATAAGGTGGCTGAGGAGAGAGCCTGACGATACTCCTCCTGTGTTTTGTTTGTTTTGTTTTGTTTTGTTTTGTTGTTTGTTTTTCACACAGAACACTTTATTTCTGACACTTCTGGTCACCGAATGTGTGGTTTTTCCCCACAACAAGCTATTCTGTGACAACAGTTGGGTGACCTACGATTTAACCCAATTCTGATACTATCTACCTGGAGACAGAATCAGATCCCACGCATTAAGGACTCAGTCCAACGGGAATGCCCCCTACTTCACTTTAGGTGCCAATCACAAGTAGTAGGTCCCCGGGTTACCTACAACTTCTGTCCAAGTTAGTTACAAATCAGAGGTTCCCATAACCTCTCCTTGGATTCAAGTATTTGCTAAAACAGCTCACAAAACTGAGGAAGACAAGTTTACCAATTTACTAAAGGATCTGAGAAAGGTTACAGACAAATGTCAAGGTCTGGACTGTCCTGAACACAGGAGCTTCTGACTCCATGAAGTTGGGGGGCACCACCTTCTCAGTATGGCTATGTTCTGTGAAGCTCTGTGAACCCTATACTTTGGGGATTTTTATGGCGTCTTCTTAACATAGGCATGACTAATTATTAATTTCATTTCTAGCCCTACTCTCCCCTCTGCAGGATGTGGGGTGAGGCTAAAAATTCTAAACTTCTAATCATGGCTTGGTCTTTCTGGTGACACACTCCCATCCAGGAGCCTTCCATGAGTGCACCCAGAGTCACCTCACTAAAACATAAGACACTCCTGTCATCCAGGAAATTCCAAAGGATTTAGGAGCCCTGTGTTAGGAACCAGAGCCAAAGATCAAATATGAGAATAAAAGATGCTCCTGGTATTCTTGTCACTTGGGAAATTTCAAGGGTTTTAGTAGTTCTGTGCCAGAGACCAATATATATTTTTCTATCATCTCAAAGTTATGCTTGAGCAAAGACTGGAAGGAACAGAAGCAGTGAGCCGAGCCATGAAGAGATTGGAGAGGAGCACACCAGGTAGCAGAGACAGCTAGTGCTAAGGCCCAAAGGCAGAGCACGCTAAGTGTGTTGGAGAACTGGCAAGGCCACCAGTGCGCCCAGAGTGGTGTGAAGAAGGAGAAAAGGAAAAAAGAGAGAAGAGGTCAGAGAAGAAATGGAGCAGATAGTGCAGGGCTTCATAGGACCTCATAGACTTGGACTTGTACCCTGAGGGGTTTTGGCAGAGACATGTAATTTGACTTCCATTTTACCAGGGCAACTCCAGCTTCCTTGTTGAGAATAAACCAAAAGAAGGTGAAGGTACCTTTGGCCCACTCCCAGCTTCATCTCCTGTCACCCATGGTGCCCTACTCACCTTACACCTGCACTTTATGATTTAACAACACATCTAATTGTTCCTCACATGCATTGTCCGTGCTCTTCCACATAATATCTCTGAGCACTACATGCAAAATCTCTGTGTATTTTGCCCAAACCAGCTCAGAATTGCCTCCTCTGGGAGACCACCACATTCTGGAAGAATTCTAAATAGGATTAATTTCACCCTTCTCTGGGCCTCCCCTGAACTTCATCTGTGTTTATTGCTCTTGTCTACATGTTTGTCTTCCTACTAGACTGTGGAAAAAAAAAAACTTTTACTTATATTGATATCCACATCACATAACTGAGCACCTGGCACTTCATAGGCGTTTAATAGATTTTGGTTGAATTAAGAGAAAGAGAAAAGAAGGTACATGAAAAGCCCTAGAACTGGTCTGAGGGCCTGTGGGCACGATGTTGATAATGGTTTTGGTTTCCTGCTCTACTTTCAGGGAAGGTCATGGAGACTATAAAGGTCTGAAGGCTGAGAGGGTAAATGAGGATGGCAGTCAGGCCACTGCACTGTCTTGGACTATCTATAGCCTGTACGACTGCAGGATAGATGGGATGCGTGGAGTGGTCCCCAACACACATCTGGACTAGCCTCAATGCAGAACCTCTCTTTGTATAGAAGGCTAGGATTGGGGGTAAATTGAGTTCTGTAAGTCTAATGTGACCCTTATTAGCTTAGACTTTATCATCCGTAGCTGTGCACCATCACTAAAGTAAGGTTTGGGGACCTGTAGGCTTATACCCAGGCCCATATTAAATTTTTTCCTATATCTTTTGGAAGATATTTAAAAGTTAGAAGTAAATTTTATTTGATTTGCTTAGAGGGTATCTGGGTCAAGCCCTTCCATCAATCTGAATTTACTATTGACAGGGATGGAGAGAGATGAGGCTTAGACTTATGACTTGATGTAGCTGAACTTCTCCAAAAGGGTAAATAAGACATTTGGAGAACATTTGAAATTATACCTGCCTCAATATTTAGAGGACCAAGAAGCTATATGTGGAGAGACTGAGCCAAGAACCTCCTGGTTCTTATTTTGTGCCAGCTTGCCTGATCTTTATCTAGGATACTTATGCATCCTAGTAAGTGCCACCATTTCAGTAAAAGGACATATTCCCTACCCCAGTCCGAGTCTATTCAACTTCACATATGACCTGATCATCTCAGATGCAGTGAGTATGTTCATAGGGTTTCCCTGGTCTCTAATACCTCCCTTCCTCATCATGATCTATCCAAATATCCCAATCCTCTGTTATAACCAGTTGGAGCTCCATTTCCCCCATTTACTGAAAGGTCCACGAGGCCTCTAAAGAAATTAGATCAACACTCAGGCAAAGACACCAGAAGAATCATATACTTACTTCAATTTCTCAACCACTAGAGGCTGTGCTATCCTTCCCTTCTTAAACCTCCTATGGTACATAGAGATAAGTGGTTCTGGGTCCCTGTTCAGACCTACTGAAACAGCAGTCTGTGATCCAATAAGCTCTCTGGGTGATTCTCATGCACACTCAAGTTTGAGCACCGCTGGTATAGATAATAATAGACTATGTGATACCCAATGGTTCTCTGAATCTTTTCAAAGATTTTACTTTCTTCTCCAATAATTTTAAGGAAGGGTGCCTTATATACCTGTACAGGGCCATGAACACAGTAGGCACTCAAATGTTTTTATGGAGTTGATGGACCACCTCTTAACAATACTTACTGGATTCCTACAGCACCTGACCTAAGCTAAGCATAGACTAAATATTGTTTATGTCTTGTGCCCTAATATTAGATCCTGCTGCTAAAAAAAAAAAAAAAAACTGGGTCCCAAAAAGCAAATGAGAATAATTGACCACCCTCTAATTACCTGTAACCAATTTTTAGGGAGTCAGGAAAAAAGATCAAATGACCAGATTGTCACATGGCTGAGGACATCAGTCCCCTAATGGAAGTCACATAGCCTGCCTTCCAGAGGAGAATGCAATGGAAAGGTCTTGGGTCTTGGTTGGGCAGGATTGGGGAGGAGTTTGGTTAGGGGCAACTAGTATGTTTTTATGTTGTTGGGTAAAGAAAAGTTCATGTCATACCCCTAGTGATTGCTGTAAATAAAGATAAAAACAGAGGCAAAACATAATCAAGTTTTAATACAGCTTCTGGAGCTTGTTACCCAGGACTCAATCAACAGAGCTCAGAAACAGCCAGCTTTGAAAGTGAAAGCCAGACTAGGGTACCCAAAGTTGCTGATGTTGATATGACTAAAGCCACGTGTTCCATTAAACCTCCTCCCTCCTCTGTCTCCAAGGCCTACAGCAAGACCTTGTCATGAAAACCTCCTCAGGTGTGAAGAACTTGAATCAAAAGAAAGTTGACCTGGAGCTGGTAGATTATATGAAGTCTAGAAGTTTGATTTTAAAAGTGGCCCAAATGAAAAAAATCTGGCTTACCTTTTTTTTTTTTTTGAAGAAAAGAAGTAGGGTAGTACACATGAGTAAAGACAAAATTATAGTTATCCACTTTTAAGCACACACACTCGAACACACACGCAAAATAAATAGAACGCTTTTTTTCTCCTAAAATCCTCAGACAATTAGAATAATATTTAGCCCATTTCCCAACAATATCTAGAGAACAAAAAGTACAACTTGCTGCCAGGGTTAATTTAACATCATGCATAGGAATGCTAAATTTTCTAGAATTTGACATTTTCAGTGATCAAGAATTACTGTATTTTATAAATACCACAATTACTGTATTTTAGAAATAGCACTACTAAAAACAGAATGCTATAAATAGAATAATGTCATTTGTTTCCAAAGACTATCAATATACTAGAGCAATGCAAAAATAATAATAAAAGCGAGATATTTTGTAGCAAACTTTGGGAGTAAGGTTAGGACTGTAATCTGCGTGTTATCTCGAGGTGAACACTGCAGCCACAAGAGCTGCCAGCAAGTATTCTCAGGGGCAGACAGGAAATGGGCTAATTGTTGAACTATTTATTCTCTTTGCAATATAGTTTGTTCACTAGGATTAAATTTCTTCACATGTTTCAAACCTTCCAATTTTATAGAGTGGGGCTTTCCATAAAAAGAGAAAGCATTAAAATTGCTATGATCAGTCTTTCATTTTCCAAGTGGGAACTGTGGGATTCTTGCTCATTCATAGTGTCTTACCTCAGAGCTCATATCTGCTATGCAAGATGGCAGATGGCATTCACTAGTGAGACAAAGATGCCCAAGAACTAAGCAGCATGGATGAGGATTAAGAGGTGAAGGAATCTGATCTTGCCTCTAGGAGCTTGCAGTCTAGCAGGGAAGACAAGCAAGTTGTCACTAATCATAGAGTGTGATGTGAGGTAAATGCAGGGGAACAATAAGTAGGTGCAGAGAACTGGAGCAGAAGAGGAAGCCTAGATCGCCCAAGATAGGACTTAGAGGTTAGTTATGATGAGAAAAGTAAGACAGTAGAAACAGGAGGGGAAAAAATTCATGGAAATATTATCAATAGAGCTGAGGGGCTTGTTGAATGTCAAGACAAAGAAGAGAGACTTCTCTGGAACCACACTCAACTGCTTTCTAGAATTACAGCCTCCTTCTCATGTGGTGGGAAAAAAACTTGTAGCTGAGGAGATAAGGGCAGAGGGAGTTCTACTAAAAGATGGTAGGAAGGTGTGCTCCTCTGCACGAAGCCTGCCCCTCAATCCTCTTTTGCCCAAAGTCTCTACCTGTTAATGAGAATGTGGCCATCTCCACTGACACCCAGCAGATGCTACAGTTCTTCTGTTCTTCTAGGAAAGTTCATTGCTATCATAGCCCAGCATGAAGGAGCAATAGAGAACAGGTGAATTCATCAATTTCCAGCCTGGCAGATAAATTTTCCATATCCAGCTTGGGCAACAGATACAGTTATGTCATCCATAGCACTTCAGTGTGGCTGATTACAAAAGAAAAGCTTATAGTTTGGATTACTCCACACAGTATATTTAGATTGGGTCACTAGTAGGAAACTATGACTTCAAATCATTTTCCCCAAGTTTCTTAAAGCCTATTTCTCAAAGTTCACCTACTTGGGACAAGTCATTATTGCTTGTCCCAAGTAGATGTGGTTATAAGCACAAGAAGCCAGATAACGGTCATTCATTTAGGCAGATAGTGTCTGAATGGATCAGCTTTCATATCTATGGTCTATATCACCGAACTTCATTTCTGTGTCTGCCCAGAACCATACATTTAAGTGTTAGGTTGTAGAACCTAAGAGAAAAATAAGATATTTAGGGGCGGGGTGGGGAGGGGGGCGGGCAGCACGGGGGACAAAGAATCATAAGGATAGTATTTATTAGTTTCATTTATACATTTTAATAGGACAGAATTGTTTCTTTATCATAACTTTGGTGCATGTATTCTTTTTGAAAAACACATTGTTAATTGTGAAAATATTAAATACAAATTAAATAAACAGAAAAGAGAAAGAAAATTACTATAATCCCCATTGTTGACACTTGAGATGTGTGTGTACATGAATGTGTTTGAACACATACTTTTACAAATCTTTAAAATACTATAAGTATTTTTTTGTTCCTACTTTTTATTAGATAAAATATCAATCATTTTTCTATAGGAATAAAAACTTTTGCAACATTATTAATGGTTACACAGTATCACATTTTGTAGAAGTACCATAATTTATTTAACCTATTGGACAGCTAAATTGCTTCCAGTTTTCTTCATTATAAATAATTCCGCTCACCCACTTATACTTGGAATTAAATATCCATTCACTTCCTTTGTTTCTCTTTATTAGAAATATTTCCTTCATTGAAATGAATAAAAAGCTGGTCACTTGAACTGATCGCTTTACTTAAATAGTCTCAATTAAAAAAAAAAACTAGGTAACCAATTATAATTTGATTTTCTGTTCAGAACTTAAATTTTTATACCTATGTACATTTCCCTTATCATGTTGTATAATTTACAATGTAAATGCATACTATGAGTAATATGCTCATAAAATTTAATTCACCAAATATTAGGAATGTGCTGGAGACACCTTCAGGAGATTATCCAATGACACAGGTCTTTGACACCTAAGAATCTGTAATGGAAGTAAGATGAGGATACAAAGATCTGTGAGGTAGACCTTTGTCCCATCGAAAAGGCACAGGTGGCTATTGGAATTCCAGAGGGAGATCACTGCTGCTTGGGAGGATGAGAGAATGTTTCATGGAGCAGTAATCATTTGAAAAGTGTTAGATTTCATATGTAACATAGAAGAAAGTCAATACATTGTAAAGATAAATTATACATAGAATTTTTGACTCATTACACATCTTTAAAAAATTTCAAATCCACCAAGATTTATTTTGGTTTTACTAAGACAATAGGAACTGGATTAAATAGAATATTCATTATAAGAAGGAAAACTACATTTGAATTCCAGTGAGGCCTATTTCCTCCACAAAGAATAGGGAAGAAATAAAGAATCTAAGGATTCCATGAAATATTAATTGGTACAGTTCTCTAATTTTTCCTTGGAGGAAATTGAGGTTTCTAGAGGCTATGTACCTCATCTAACCTCTAAGTCACACATCCTGGGGTGGCTGAGCTAGCACTAAAATCCAGGGATCCAGACTCCCAGCTCTGTGCTCCTTCCATCACTCGAAGTGGCTTTCCCAAGGGCTGCTAAGCACATTTATTAAGAGCATGATTCCCAGCCCAACAGGTGCAGAAACGTGAGAGGATTCTTCACCTGTCATATTGAGTTGATAAACCTTTTCCTGCAAGTCTGTGAGACTGAGGAGTTCATTCAATGTTCGTTCATTCACCAAGTGTGTACTGAGTGGCTATGATGTACCTGGCATTGCACTAAACACTGGGGACCCCACAGGGAACAAGCCAGACCCTTGGAAAATGCCTGTCCAGACACGAGTGTCTGCTGTTAGACTTGGGGAGGCGCAGATGGGAGTGACCAGGTGTTGATCTGGCTCCAGGGAAAAAGAGGGGAGTTCAAATGTTCCACTTTAACCTGTCATAGTCTGTGCAGATCTCTACTTAGTGATCAATGACCTGGAAACTACATTTAAGCATGTGAATGATATTCCCATACAAAGTTAGAAAACCATGCCCTTCTGTTACCTGCCTCTTGGCAGCCCACTAGATCATCTCTCCCACAGTTCACACTCTGACTTTTTGTTTAAGATCAATAGTTTTTTGCAGGAGAGATTGTTTGCTTGGCTCTAGCCCCTAGACTGTCAGTTGTGGTCGGTGACTTTATCATGTTCTCTCAGCTCATCAATGTACCTTCAAAGAGATGAAAACATCTCATAAAACTGAGGTAGCTCATAGAATACAAATAGAATAGAATCTTTCTCTGAGCTCTAACTGAGATAATAGCCCCAATCATCTAAAAAATAAAATCAGATCGGTATAAATGGTAATGAATGGACACAGTGGGGCAGGAACACTTTCTTATGCCTCAATTGCACCTCAAAACTATGTTCTTCCTGTTGTGCTGGCTGCTCCATTTCAGTCTCCTTATCCTGGCCTCTTTATCTCCATCACCTCCTGTGGTACAATGGGAAATGAATATTCGGTCTTTGTCTCTGGTTTCTGGCACACAGGTCCTAAAACACTTGAAACCTCCAGAGCGATGAGTGTTTTTTGTACAATAATAGGATGACTGGAGTTTGGGAGCCTTGGATAGATACAGGATAAGAACGATCTTCAGAAAGACTAAAGCATGATTAGAGGATTTGGAACCTTCAGCCCCACCCTGCTCCTCGACCTTCATGAAGGAGAGAAGGGCTAGAGACTGGGTTAATTACCAATGGCCACTGATTTCATCAATTATATCTGTGTGAGGAAACCTCCATAAAAACCCCTAAATGATAGGGTTTAGAGAGTTTCATTGGTGAACAAATCAAAGTGCTGGGAGGGTGACATGCCTGGAAAGGACATGGAAGTTCTATACCCCTTCTTCCATATCTTACCCTATGCATCTCTTTCATTTGGCTGTTTCTGAGTTGTATCCTTTATAACAAGCTGGTAAACATAGTAGAGTGTTTTTCTGAGGTCTGTGAGTCTTTCTAGCAAATTACTGAATCTGAGAGGAGGAAATTTGTGGGAACCCCTGATTTTAGTTAAGTCAGACAGAAGTGTGGGGTAACCTGGGGACCTAATATTTGTGACTGGCCTCTTAACTATGTCTCGTCCCACTAAAATGAAGGATACATGAAAACAAGAATTTTGGGGGTCCTTATTGTTCATTGCGTATTCCTACCACCTTGAATAACAATTTCTCCATAAATATCAGTGTCTTCTGTTAAATAAATTCTAAAATTAAAATATTTAGATAAAGGTAAAAAACAACTGAAACCATTTATATTTCTGAGACTTCTCATGCTTAAGATCTGGTTCAACAGGTGAACATTGGTAACAGTGACCCCTACATAATGACAAGAATATTTTGAGCCAAAGACTACTGGTGTCAAAAGCTTTTACTAAGAATGCTTAGATCCAAAAAAAATTACATGTTAAAGTACCGTTTTACCTTAGATTAAAAGTAAAGGAAATTGGCAAAAGAAATTTACGTAATGCCAGAAAAAGATTACCTGAAGAAAATAATGAAAAGTGCAAGTATGATTTTTCAACCAAATTTTAACCCTACATGGTTAAACCCATTATATTACAATTTGTTTAATGAATTTAGTTACTGAAGGGGGAAATCTATGGGCCAGGAGTACAGTTTTCTATCAGAACTCAGCTACTCCACTATTTCATTGCCCTGGGGCGGGGAGGAAGGGACCAGCACAATCTCCATGCCTCACTCCTAATTAACCCAGCGCTGTCAGGCCCCAGGCTTTTGTTTAGATAGGGAAAACTGTAAGGAAACAGAATGTCTGAGCACAGGGAAGTTAGAAGTGTTGAACTGGAGCCTCCGCAGTGATCAGAGAGCGTAGAAATACATTTTCCATTTATTGACAATTCTTGGTGACACCACTCTAATTCACCAGAACTTATTTTGGAGCTCATTGTTTAAATGCTACCCCGCAAGAGACTGGGAAGGAAGAAGACACTCAATCATTTGGGCTTTTGAACAGGAAATAAAGCTAGATTGTGCTGAAGGGAAAGGTAACCAGTAGGTAAAATAAAGTTTTAGCTTTGACCTACCTATGATGCAAACTATGGTTTGCTTGTGGCTTTTATCTCCAAACTGGTGAGTTTTCAGTGGTTTAAAGATCACTAAGAGACATAAGAAGTGACATGGATTCATCATAGTCCCCACTCTACAAGAACATCTAAAAAACATCTCAAACTTATATTCCAAACTGAACTCCTAATCTTTTCACCAAAACCAAGTTATCCCCAGTTTTTCCATCTCAGTTAGCTGCAACTTCTTCCTTGCAGTTGCTCAAGTCAGAAGTCTTAGAGTCATGTGTCTTAGTCAGTTTGAGCTGTTATAACGAAATACCACAGACTGGGTATTTTATTTACAACAGAAATTTGTTGCTCACTGTTTTGGAGGCTGGAAGTCTGAGATCATGGCACCAGCATGCTTGGGTGACAGTTCTCTGTGTCTTCACCTGGTAAAAGGTTCTGGGGATCTCCCTGGAGCCTCTTTTGTAGGACACTGATCCCATTCATGAGAGCTCCACCCCCATAACCTAAGCACCTCCCAAAGGCTCCACCTTCTAATACCATCACACTGAGCATTAGGATTTCAACAAATGAATTTTAAGGGGACATGATGAACATTCAGATCATAGTATCATCCTTAACTCTTTCTCTCATACTCCATAGCCAGTTTGTCAGGAAACCATTATCTCTACCTTCAAAACACATCTGGAATTGGATCACTTTTCAATACCCCACTGTTCCCACTCTGGTCCCAGCCACCATCATCTGTACTCCTGTCTCCCATCTGGTCTCCCTGCTCCTACTTTTACCCCATCTCTTAATGGGTTGAATTTTGTTCCTGCAAAATATATGTTCAAGTTCTAACCCCCAGTACCTATAAATGTGACCCTATTTGGAATTAAGATTTTCGTAGATGTAATTAAGATATAAATTTAGGAAAGGTCATACTGGATTCAGGTGGACCCTAAATTCAACTTACAGGGAAAAGAGAGGACACATAGAAACAGAGAAATGCGCAAAAGGGAAGGCCATGTGACAACAAAACAGAGATTGGAGTGATGCAGCTACAAGCCAAGGAACATCAAAGACTGTCAGCGCCCTCTAGAAGCTTGAGAGTAGCAAGGAAGGACACTGCCCTAGAGACTTGCAAGGCAGCGTGACCCTGCCTACACCTTGATTTTGCACTTCTGGCCTCCAGGACTGTGAGAGAATACATTTTTGTTGTTTCAAGCCATCCATTTTGTGGTACTTTGTTATTACAGAAAACCTAAGAAACTAGTATACCACACTACGGTCTATTCTCAACATGGCAACCAGAAGAGTTCCTTTAAATTTAAGGCAGATGATAACACTCATTCACTCAAAAATCTCCAAAGGTTTCCCTCTTCTCCCAGAGAAAATCCCAAAAGCCTTACAAAAGCCCAGAAGATCCTACGGGATTGACCCTCTAGTTAACTGCTTGAGGCGTGGCCTACTGTTTCTAGCCCCACTGGCTTTGCTCTTTCTCCAACTCCAAGCATATTTCTACTTTAGAGCATTTGCACTGGCTGTTCCCTGACCTAGAACATTTTTTCCCCAGATTTATGCATGACTAGCTGTCTCACTAGTTCAATTAAATGCTAACTCCTCGATAAGACCTAACATGGCTACCTAAAATTGAAAATCTCTCTCACCAGCCCCAAAGCTCCAAAATCCCCCTTATCCTGCTCTCTTTTTTTCTATTTCTTGATAACACTGATCACCTTTTAACGGACCATACAATTTACTTAATCATTATGTTTATTTTATATCGCCCATCTGCCCCTACAAGAAAGCAAAGTTCATGAGAACAGAGATTTTTATCTATTTTAATAAATATATACAAAAAAAAGTGCCTGGCACATCAAAGTGCTAAAATGATATTTTTAGAGTGAATGAACAGAAAAAGGCAGTTGTGAGGGTTTGCCAAACTCTGATCTCTGCTATTTTTATCTCATTTTTATTTGGATGATCAAGTTTTCAATGGTCAGAAAATGCCCTGAGAGTCCCAGCTAAAATATAATAATCCTCACTTTCTCATTTTTAGATAATTATGCATATAGTGTTACACTTTGTGTCTTTTTCATCAAAAACTGCCAGCAAAAAATGAACTTAGAGCAAATGGCAAAAAAAAAGAAACGACTGCTTCCCAAGTATTTCTATTGAGGAACAAACCATTTAAAGCAAGTATTAAGTGTTCCAAAAATATAAGCAGCACATTCCTTTCTATCATAATAGAATGGGCTCAAAATATCTTCTGTAAATTCTATAATTAGAAATTACTAAATAGCCGAAGGGTGTAGATTAGTAGTTCTAGGCAATTGGCATCTGTGAAATCATCATTGGCTTAAATACTTAATCTTTTGAGCCTAAATCCAAATTGCAATCTACCCAGGAAAAATAATGAGATCATGTATCTGCTACTCAGATCATTTTTCTATCTGCCAGCAACAGCCTCTGAGAGGAATTATGTGCGTACGCATGTACACATACACAATACACTCCAGCAGTGTATTGTGCTGAAAACACTAATACATATTAATATAAATGTAGACAACATTGTTTGCATTTTAAACTGTGGATAATTTTTTACCATTTAAGTCATTGAGAGTGTTGTGCATGTGATTGAACAAGAACATGGTCCAAAAAATTGCATGTAAGCTAACAAAGAAAGTTGAAGGATTTGAGTTTAAAAGAACTTATCGTAAATTATTAGTTATCTTGCCTGGTTGCAGAAGGAGGTGCTCTGGTGAATAGAGAGTTATCATGTTCCATATGTGAATTAGCAATTTATAATATACCGAAATACACTTAATACTGATGACTCCAAAAAGAACATGTCCTTTCTTTGTTGAGTCAGTTGAAGTTTCTTCAGGATTACTTCTTGGCCTTATGGTCACCACAGTTAACAAGAAATATCACTGTGCTACAACTGTATGCCAGTATCAGCTAATAGAATTCTGATAAATAACAGTAAGTTCACCGTAGATGAAATTCAGGCTTACCCAGGGAGATATTTACTTTATAATGTAGCCCCCTCAAGTTTTATTAATGGCAAGATCTGGAATCCTCAAAGCGCCTGCCTAAATACAACCCCAGAATGAGTACTGATCTAATTTTCTACGGTGCTCGGCTCCTAGGCCTCTTTTTTATACCTGCCGACATTATCAGGAAAGGCAGTGAGTGGAAATGCATTTGCTCATGGGCCAAAATGCCTGCCATCCAGTAGTCGGAGATTCATTTTAGTGGCAGAGGGTGTGATAGTTAATGGGTGTTAAAAATAAACCAAATGGAATGAAAACAAATGCACAATAAGAATCAATATGTTTAATTTCTTGTGGCAGATTAGATTTTTCCGAGATGATTGCAACACATCTCCCAGGCTTTTCTTCTGTGTCCCATTATTTTACCTTCAAGAGGTGGAGTCTAGTTCCTCTTTCCTTGAATTTGGAGTGGCCTTAGCAACTTACTAGAAGCCACAGAATGCAGAAGAAGTGACAATGCCTGACTTGGAGGTTAGTTCAAAAGAGCTCTTTCAGCTTCTACTTTGGTCTCTTGGAAAACTCTCTCGTTGGATGTTCCCTCTTAGGTGCTTTTTTTCTGGCCCAGCTGCCATGCCAGAAGAAACTGAAGCCACATGGAGAGGCCATGTGTACATGCTCCAATCAACGTCCTCAGCCAAGCCCAGACTTCGAGTTATCCCAAGCCATGGGACTAAGGAAACCTTCAGATGATTCCAGCCCCAGCCATCAAGTCTCCTCCAGCCATTGGAGCCTTTCCAGCTGAACTCACAGATATTATGGAGCAGAGATAAGCCAACTCCACTATGTCCTGTTTGAATTTCTGAGTGACAGAATCTGTGAGCAAAATAAAATGATAGTTGTTTTATGTCCCTAAGTCTGGGATAGTTTGTTACTCAACAATGGATAACGAGAAAACTTCCTAACCAGACTGTGGGCTCCTGGAAGGTGAGAAACAGTGCAGTTATTATTGTATCCCTAATTTGTACTATGTTACCTGGGACATGAAGGAGACACCCATCTAATATGTGTTGAGTGAAATTAAAAGGTTGAATATCTGCTACAGTTTTTTTTTTTAATGTTCAGCTTTATGGATTTTTGGAAATGTACACATTTGGACTGAAAATATTATAGGAAATCTATCTTTGGGCTAGGTTTATCATATTGTGTTTTTAGATTCTTACAAAAATGGCTCTCATGTGTTGAGTGAAATTAAAAGGTTGAATATCTGCTACAGTTTTTTTTTTTTTAATGTTCAGCTTTATGGATTTTTGGAAATGTACACATTTGGACTGAAAATATTATAGGAAATCTATCTTTGGGCTAGGTTTATCATATTGTGTTTTTAGATTCTTACAAAAATGGCTCTCTACTTTTCCTTTCTTTGTTGTATGAAATCTTATGGAAGAAGCTGGACTTGTGATTGCAAAGCAAACTGAAATGGAACAAAATAAAATATTCAGTAAAAAGGAAAATCAATCCAATTCTCTTAAGTACAGGTCATTTGTTCCCTTTTCCAATCAAAGTGTTCATCCTGTACTTTTCTGTTCTTTTTTCATTAGGGAAAATTTTTCTAAATGTACTGTGTGTCCATGGTTTTCTCTCCCACCAAATCAAAATTCAATACCAAAATGCTATACTCAAAATAACTCTTTATTTTTGTCTTTACCTTGGCTCAATAAGATGTCAGTAACATTGAAAAGTTCTTTTAAAAATGTATCTTAAAGACTCAACAAGTGGTGACTGGCTTCCCTGGGTAGCAGACCAATTTATCCATTATCTGGCTTTGTTAGGGAACGAGATGCCCAGAGTAAGTGAATTTTCCAGATAGCTTACTTAAAAAGTAGACCTTACTTAGCCTATAAATTCTCTCACCACCACGAACTGGTCATCCCTGCCATACCTTAAGCTGAATTAATGAGGCCTGAATGACCCTTGTGGCAAACCCTGGGCCATAGAAGTCTCCAATCCTAAATTGCATACAGGTTGACAATGTGCACCTGGATTCTAAGGGCTTACTGGATCAAATCCCATCAGTGACTAAGAATCCCTCCATGAAAAAGGGTTGGGATGAAGCAGAATTCACATTTGATAATCTTCCACTTGGGCTTTAACACTGTTTATTTACAGAGACTTGGATTGTGAAGAACTGGTGTGAAGAACCCCATCTGCCCAGGAATTCAGGCTCATTTTAATTCTTGGCAGCCTGACAATGGGAGAGGCAAAGCTTTCTGGCTACACCAATCCAGATCATATCAACAAATATGTTATCTCTGAGTTCTCTGACATCTACAAAAGAGATGTATACTCCACTCTACAGATTCGATATGTTTCTGCTTTCATTGCGATTCACTCAGACAAGGTTCTTTTTGATGCCATTAAATGCTTAGTTCTCAACTTGATACTAATTCATTCATTCACATATTCATCTGTGCAAAATTATTCAATAGCTACTTTGTGTCAGGCCCAGATTAGATGCTGAAAATAGAAAAATGAACAAGACTAACTCTCTCATTTAGGGAATTCACAGGCTACAGAGGAAGAGAGATAAGTAAACAATTGATCTGAATACAACAGGAGTTAGCAAACTACAGCCTGTGGGCTAAATCCAGCCACTGCCTCTATTGTATGTAACATTGTATAGGAACATAGACACATCCATTTGTTTATATGATGTTGAGAACTGCTGTCAAATTACAACTGCAGATCTGAGTTGCATCAAAGACCTCGTGGCCTACAAAGCCAAAATATTTAGTCTCTAGCCCTTTACATAAAGTTTGCTGAATGCTGTCATGCAGTGTGATGAGCACAATGACAGTGGTATGTTCCGTATTCGACAGTCCACAGAGGAAGGGATGAGTGACCAAGGAGTACCTACACAGAGCAGAGAGCGGCCAAGCTGTGTGCTGATGACTGAGTGGAGGATCAGTCAGGAATAACAGCAAAAGCAGAAGGTCAACAGGTAAAAGGTTGGAGGTGAGAAATCAATGAAGCCCTTCAGAGGATGGCCAGGTAATGTGGGTGGGGGAGGTGAAGAACAAAGTTGTGGTGAGAGATGTAGCTGAGGAGAGAGAAAGAGAAGGTCGCAGCAAGCTTTGAGTAGGCCATGTTGGATTTTACTCTGTCAGCAATGAGATTCATTGAAGAGTTTTAAGGAGAAGAAGCAACAGATAGAAAATAGATTGAAAAGAAGGGAGAAGAAAAACTAACCAGGATTCTAATGCAACAGTTTAAGGAGAAATAATAAAAGAAAAGGCTGTGGCAACGGAGATATAGAGGAGTATTCAAAGGTTAAGGAAACTGAAATTAATTAAGGTAGAAACTTTGCTATATGTATTCAATGAACATTCTAGTGGCATAGTAACTGTAGGTAGCCAGGAGCGGCAAGGCTGCTCTGTTCAAACCCATTTCTGAAAGGCCCAGGCAAGGATCATCATTTCTAATAATAAAAACTAAATTTTGTTCAATGGCAGTGGGTGAAATGAGTGGAACAGTGACTTAACTGTTGATCGTGGGGACACCATTACTCATTATTTGATTACTCGCTCCCCATGCTTTTCACTCTGTGAGACTAGCCTAACAGGGAGGCAGGCAAGATGCCAGGTGGAAATCAGCACAAGCCTAGGACCCAAAGTGACCTTGGGGGCAAGTTTTGACACATTGACTTAACTGGTCTGTATCCTTGGGCAAGTGACTTAGCCTTTTTGAATCTCAGGACCTTCATCTGTAAAATGAGTATAAAAATAGCCAAGTAAGTATCACATTGATTTGACAGGACAGCACAAGCAAAGTGCCTAGCACAGAGCCTGACACAGAGAAGTACTTCAGGAATGTCAGCCATAGTTATCTGAAGTGAGCCCCCAAATCCCTCGGAATCCCTCAGATCTTAACCAACACCCCATATCCACCAAATAAGTGAAATCTCACTTCTGTAACACCTAACACAACTGTAATTGAATCACTGAGTAAACTAAGTATGTTGTATAATGTCTGTTTTCCGAGGTATCAAAAACCACAGCTCGTTTGGCTGCTGCTGTGCACTCGGGACCAGGCACATGGTAAGGGTGACAGATGTATTGTTAAACAAGTGAGAGAGCGGGAGGATGACGGAGGGGAAGGAGAGGGAGAGAAGGATAGATATGGCACCTCTCTCCTGTGTTCTCCCTCAGCTTCTCAGTACTGCTGCCCCCAAACCTGACTGTTCAGTAGCGGAGGAGGGTGAGGAATTCAGTGGCCGAGATGGACTACACACTGCTCTGATCTCTGAAGAAAGCTTTTAGGGTGGAAGACATTCAGACCCACTGCCCGGCTGGAAGAATCTTCCATGAGCTTCATTTAATAACAGACTTCCCTAGGCCTGAGAATGGGGGTAGTTCTGGATGCCATGGGCCAAGGGCCAAGGCAAATCCTGTCAGGGCAACACAGCAACTTAAGGGGACTTCAGAAGACTTTGTCTAGAAATTCATTAACACAAATCTCCTTACAAGCCGCTCAAATTTTTTTTATTTTTTTAATTTTTTTTAATTTGGGCTTCTACAAATCTCAGTGGGAGGCCTTGGATTTAGCAATCTGTGCCCATAGCAAATGTAGATTCCGAAGCAGAAAACTTAAACCTAATAATATTTCAAGCACCAAAACAATTTTTAACTATTTTAATTGACTTCCCTCTAAAATGCACTACATGCTCCCAGCTGTGATAAACAGAGTGAACATGTCACAACTTTTTTTGATGACCAGGGCCACTGTCATGAACAGCAGCGACTCAGCCAAGTTTTAGGCATTGTTAATCATTTCTCTAAAGGGCCCCAGACTTCTAAACTGTTCTAATCTGTGGTAGTTCTCACTCTCTTTTTGGATATTTCCTTCTAGGCAGCTACAAATAGTTGCCCTTACACTAAAAGGCACCCAGAAAGTGATATTATTCTAGTGGATATTTCTTCTATTTCTACCACCTGTGGTTACCTCTATTCTCCACTGTTGTTTCTCATGTTGCCACTGAGCTTCCACAATTCTGACTCCTTTCACTAGCTGTTGGCAGCCCCTCCAGTCTCTGAGTTAAAACTTTTCAGAACAAACCAGACAACCAACTGCCGTATATAAATATTAAGGCCCCAGTCTCTAGAGTTAAAGACATCACTGTAAACTCACGTTTAGCTTATTATAGATATAGATGGTTACCTATAGAAATATCTGTAGGTATGCCTATATACGAGTCAGTATACACAGATATATTTCCCTGCTCCTCCTGCTAACAGAGCCTAGAAGCAATGACATGCCAGAAGTAACCAACACACCTAGCACCGGGATTGTGGTTTCTAATACCATTCTCCAATAAAAGGAACCAGGGCTCCTTAAAGAAATGGCTGATTCTAAGACTGAGGCAGGAAATATACAATAGGAGCCTGGAGCATTTTGTAGTGCCAGAAAGTAAGGACAGGTTCTAAAAAATTTAAACTCGTAATAGTGAGCGTATGTCAAAGGGACATAGGAACTAACTGAAAGAACTCCCAATGGCCAAAGCCAGAAAAATGTATCAAAACAGATAAAGTAGCATTAGATTATAACTTAAAGTATAAAGTAAATATCCATAAGTCCATACTGATATAAATGCCTGAATAGATAAATAATTGGGAAAGAAGGGCCAAATCAAATATCTCATGTAGAATAATTCCAAATAATTTACGTAGATATTCTGCTGTCAAGAAGATAGAGCATAATTCCCCACTGAAGTGTGGGCTGCACAAAGTGACATCCTTCCAAAGAGTACAGTCTGAGAAGGTGTACTCTTACTTTACAGTGGTGAAACCCGACAAATGTGACCTTAGCAAGATGATCAAGATCAAGAACAACTATGATGTTGATAACACATACCCTTGATGTGATGTGATAAGGATGGCACTTTACCTCTGTGATCTTCCCTAAAACCCATAAACCCAGTCTTATCTTGAGATATCCCAAAATATTTCGCTAGCATTCCTCAAAACTGTCAAGGTCACCAAAAACAAGGACAGTCTGAGAAATTGCCACAGCCAAGAGGAGCCTAAAGAGACAGACATAACAACTAAATGTAACGTGGTATCCTGGATGAAATCCTGGAATGGAAAGGGACATTAGTGGTAAACTAAGGAAATTTAAATAAGCTGTGGACTTTAGTTAATAGTAATAATACTGTATCAATATTGGTCCATTAATTACAACAAATGTACCGTACTCGTGTAAGATGTAAATCAAACAGGTATCTTGGTGTATCCTTGTAATTAAAGAGTATAGGGGAACTCTCTGTACTATCTGGGCAATTAATCTGTAAATCTAAAACTTCTAAAATAAATTATTTATTTAAATTACATCATGGGCCTCCAGGATGAGGAAAGAAGCACTTAGTCTCACAGACACCACTGTCCTAGTGTACTCCTAGCTCTCAAGTTAGTAGACCTCCCTCTGACAGTGAATCAGGGCGACCCCCATGCACTTCGGCTTTTTAAAAGGCTGTGCAAGCAATTATTTCTCATATGCTCATTTTTCCAATTTACTCTTCTCCTGTAAGGTAGCAGGACTTGGATTCATCGAGGAAGAAAACTCTACCAGGAAAATGACAAGAACTCATGTAACATTAGGAAACCGATTGGTCAGAATTTGTTAAGGAAAGACCACTCTTTGCAGTTCTGATTTATGAGCTTCTCAAACTGGCTTCTAAACTAGTTTCCAGCTAAGAAAATGTGTTAAAGCATCAATAAAACTATTCTAATAAGCCCTCTTTAACCAAAACCTAATTGAAACATAAAGAGAGAGCATGTCAAGTACTCCTAAAAGGCAAAGGAAAAGAGATTGGTCTTCGATAATTAGCAGAGCCACGTGATGCTGCTACCCTCTTGGCCTACATGGGAGAGGAGAGCACTGGAGTCTCTTAGAGTCTTTGTGGTCTCCAGAGACCATGTCACATGACATGAGATGATTTAGCTGCTGCAGGGAGGTTGGACTCCAGAGAATAGAACTCTATATAATTACATGGGAGTCAAGTCCATTCTTCCTCCTTGATTTTATTGCTCTAGCCAACAATTTTCTCATCCACAAATAACAATAAAACATCTATTCTTTCCCATCTAAGTGGTATGATAATTAATGAAAACATAATCATATAAGCATAAGGGGACATCTCTTCTTCAAGGCTTTTGGAGCATATAATTTTTTTTGTAGAATTTTTAGAACAGTAAATCCAGACTTTAGATTCAGTGGGTGGGCCTTTGTGTTAGCCAATTATTTGACAAACATCTCTCACTCTATGCATTTGTTATATCCACTTCCTCTAATTAATTGCATGAGATCTTATTCCTCAGTCTAAGTAAGCCATGTCCTTCTCTTCCACC
>NW_006494614.1:12394991-12396881 GCF_000325575.1 Pteropus alecto | reverse complement strand
CATTAGCTCACTCCATAGCTAGCCTGTACCCTCTAAGCAAGCTCTGGTTCTTGGAACTGGCCAGGAAATTCTTCCCTTATCTACTCAACTGCAGCCCCATCTTTTCACTCTGTTGTTGCATTTTTGGATACCTAGGCAGAGGTCTTGCCCTTCCTGCTCTAGTACCTTCCATAATGCATACATATAGGGCTTTCCCGTATTCAGTTTTCCAGTTTTAGTAGTATAACTTCAGGCATAATTGACAGTATATATGTTTTTTGAGAATATATTTAAGGGGTAGAAATAGTCACTAGAAAAGGAGAGGTTAAAGATAATGAAAAGAGAAGATCTTCCAGCAACATTTTGGAAGAACCAGAAGGAACTTAGAGTTTGGAACATAGGGTTTTTGAATTCAAGAAGAGAAGGAGGAAGAGAGTTGTGGAAGTAGAGAGGATATGGTTCATTTCCACAGCATCTTCTGATTTTTAATGAAAGGAGAAAGGATCCCTGCTGAGACTGCCTATGAGCAAGAATTATGGAAAATAAGAGTAAATGAAGGAAAAGCTACAGAAGAAAATAAGAGAAAGAACTGCTTGCAGAGAGAGGTTAGGATTCCTCCTATCACTTTTTGCAAGTCCCACTGAGACTGGGTATAAATGCCAAAACCTATGCATTTCCTCGTCATTTGGGGTGGCTTTATATTATCCCATACACCTTAAGTGTTTCTACAAAGTTTATTTAAAGAAACGAATGACCCAAAAAGTTAAGCCCCAGTGCTCTAGATAATCAGGTAACTTTTTCTGACAGAAGACGTTTATCCTGGAATGCTTTTGGACCATAGAAGAGTTACAAACCACCTTTATCTGGATTTGAAGTCAAAGAGACATAAGGTACTTGAAAAAAACGTTTTCGTTTTCATAACTTTCCTTCATCATAGGGATTATTTTGGTGTGTTGCCAAGCACCAATCAACTCTGGTAGTGCCTGCATTCCAAAACAATTCTGCAAGAATATATTATTCTATGAACAATAAACTATTGTAATGTTTCTTAGTTCCAATATCAGACCTAAAAGAATACCACATCACTTGTTCTCTTGATTATTTTCTCATGAACCTGGAGTATTTGATTTATGTTCAACTATTTCTACATCTAAAAACATTTGGGTATTTTATAATCAAGTTTTAATCTGTTAAACTAGATGATTCAGGGAAAATACTTAATCCATCAAAATGACTCCAAACCATGTGCTTTTCAAATCACCCCCAAAATGGCATATAGTTTCCATCATGTTTGGATTGTAAAAGGCTTTGCAATTTATGACCATTGGCGTATTTCCAGTTCCCTGAGCTGTCAATACTATACTAATGCCATCCTCCCAAGGATTCCTGGCAGGATTTCACAGGGAATTCGATGAGTTCGAATTAGTAAGAATAACTAATGAATTTATTAAGTAATATCAATCAGTCTTGAACCTTTTTCCCAAGTGCCTTCATAGTGCACCAGAATTCTATCTTTGAATAAGAAATAAATTTGATGGAAAGAAAGGAAACCAAATGTATTAAATGCTCACCATGAACCAGGTATTTTGCATATATTATCTCATTTAAATTCAGGGAAATGTTTATCATACTGTGAGAAAATTAAGGCTCAGAGTCTCATAATTTACCTAGAGACACAGCCAGAGATGAGATCCCAGGTAGGTCTGATTCTTATGCTCACAGTCTTTCTACCACTCCACTCTGTTGATTCCTACTAAGAGTTGTAAAACTAGAGTAAACAGCTCTAAAAGTCTATTCTAAACAATTACTACCTGTGATATGATTATAATTTTTCATCAAATACCCACTAATACGCAGGATATGTGTGAATTTTGTCCACCAAGATAGTAATAGTTGGGAAAATGTCTTTCC
>NW_006494614.1:12340129-12394971 GCF_000325575.1 Pteropus alecto | reverse complement strand
GTAAAAAGAATATACAGAAATAAATAACTTCTAATAACTCTCCAGACTTAGACTGAGTCTAGAGATAGAAATTTGGAAAAATAGAAATTTAGAAAAAGAAAAAGCATATCTAATAGTATGCTAAGTGACTAAAAATAAATTATCTCAAAGTAAATTTCCCTACGAAGACGGCCTTTTCACTGTAAGTAGGAATTTATTATTTATATTATTGAGAATAACCGCCCTTGTCTTTAGTTCTATCTTTAGAATGTGCACACAGACATTGTTGAATATAAAACATGTACTACATGTAATCTTCTAACATAATTCATGTCTGAAGAAGCAAAACAAAACCACTCCTTCAGAAATTCCTTTCTGGAATCTTAGTCTGTTTTAAAAAATCTATTTTTAAAGAAATAAAGGGCTTTACTGTTTTATAGAATAATTTCTTTTCTTATTTTAATTTATTTCTCAAATTATTTTTACTCTCTACCACAAAAATGAATACATCTTTAATAATAAGAGGCTTTTAAAAGGGTTTATTTCTTATTAAACTTTTCCAAATATTTTTCCAGGGATGCTCCAAGTGTTTGTCCTTTTCCTTATTCTTTTAAAGGCATTCCTACATCTTACTTTTGCCAAAAAAAAAAAAAAGCAACAACAATAACAAAAACAACAAACCTGGCTTAAGGAGCAATAGTTGTGGTTGGTGAAGTGTTTCAGGCCTCTGAGTTAAACAGGTAAAGTTCATCACTTCTGAGCCATGCGACCTCCACAAGTTTCTTCAACTCTCTAAAATTTAATTTTCTCATCCTTGAAATGGGGATTCCAGGTCCTTCCATATAGAATCATCATGATTACAGGAGGCATGTCAAACATATATGACACTTTTTGTCAGTCAATTAATGTTGGGCATTATTAGCTCATAATTTTAGATGAGTAAACTCCACTCATCTGAGGACTCAAAAATTCCGGTAGACATGGTCCTATTTGCATTTTTACTTCATCATCTACATTAGGGTACCAATGATTGATCAGACCTGTCCTGCAGAAACAGCTTTTGGAGTAGTTCTTGGGATTCCTGTGAATGCCTTGAGGTTTTGCTAACAGTTCCACATCCATATAATGTGAAAACAAGGAAGACACCGAAATTTTCAAATGTTAGAAATCTTCCTAAGTTTTTTCTCTGTCTCTTCACTTGTCTATCAAATCATTTGTTCCTTCTCTTTCATCAATCAGTTAAATTACATTGGCTGGGTGTTAGGTCTGATGCTTTAGGAGTAGAAGAAAATGATATATCTTAATCTTGACATTAGAGTTTGAAATCTGTGGAAGAAACAAGAGCCACGCCAAAGTAACAATAAGACTGCAGTTCAAGATGGTGGATTTTTCAGTGTGAAACTGGAAGACACTAACACGTTCAAAGGAAAGAAACAACTATAGGTGGGAAAAATACAAATTATTGACATCACCTGCCCTCTAGACTGACTATCTCTACCTTTCTGAGAGTCAACAAATCCACTAGGTGGGAAGGTGATTTGTTTCACTTGGGTCCTAGAATAATTAAATTCAGGGAGTTTGAGCAAATGTGCTCCAGACAATTTTTAGAGAATAGAGAGGGTAGGAGAGGTTACTCCTTAGCTCTCAACAGAACCCATGTGTGCACCTTTCGACATTCCCCACTCAACTCGCTGTGTACAATTTTCAACATTTCCTCTCACTACCAATTTCAGACTCACCCAGACTCGAAGGAGAAGGAAAGCAATCTGCTGTGTCACCTACAAAGCATTGCATAAATAGTGTTAGCATAGCTTGAAAATTGCCCATGATGATTTAAGTGACTTGAGTCAGAACTACCATTTTCTGCAATTAAAAAACATAAATCTTAAGGTTTTACTTTTTTCTCAAGTTATTTTTTTCAAAATAACTTTGGTTGCGACATTATAGTTATCTGCCATCCACCTCACTGGAGCACCATTTGGAAGCCTAAGCAAGCTCTTTACAGCTCCTCTTAATGTGTCCTGGGTTTGCACTTTTTTGGGACAAAAGGTGCCTCAGCAGGAGAGGAGCGGGGAGAGGGGAATGGAGAGGAGAGAAGGAGGAGAGAAGGGGAGAAGGGAAGGAGGAGAGGAGGGAGTGGCATTATTCCGTAAAGTCAGGGCAGGAGAAGGATCTCAGTTTGGGCTTGTTAAAGTGTTGATGTGTTTCTTAGTAAAAGCTTTTTGTCCTTCAGTTGTCCAATTACATCTCTTTTTAATAGCTTGAAAGTAGCCATTTTATTTATAAAATCTGAAAGTCACTAATTATAAGAGTTATGTAATGGCAAGGAAAGGAAGGGAAAGATTGACAAAATTGGGAAGGAGGTGAATCAGAATATGCATAGAAGCCTTAACTTTTAATGAAGAATGTCATAATGATGATCAAAATTATCACTTTGGTTTCCATAATTCATACTCTTTTATTTCAGACTCCCTCCCAAAAAATTTCCAATGTTTAATCATTTATGAACGCTGGCAAAGAAATAGGGTTATTATATCTACTGAACAAAATTTAAATAAGAGATAGAGGAAGAAAGACTGGTGCCCAACCTACATCCTCTGCAGGGGCCTATAGAATTTACCAAATAGGTTTGTGATGTGCCTAGTTATACTGTGCTAGAACTCACATGGAAAATCATTCAATCCTCTTTAGTGGAGAATACATTTACGAAAAAATAAGATGAATAGATCCACAGATACATAGGCTATCCAATAAATGTTTAACTAACTCTATAAGATAACTAATGCACAGGTCATAGAAAAGGCATTTTAATAGTGGGAGACAAAGATGAGGCACGAAGTGGTTAGCAATATAATTCATGAGGTCATTTTCCCAGTTCAATGGTAAACAGCATATGTCTCTTGTCTTCTGAGTAGTTTCTGTAGCTGTGGTCAAAGCCCTAATATAAGCCAGGGATTTCTAGAGGAACTGTTTCAATCTTTAGTCCTAGATGGATGCCATGATCCAGTGCTTGATGACTATTCTTTTATTCATTGATTCCTTTCATTCATGAGTGAGTGACTACCATATTCTATGTCTTTGTCAGGTGCTAAGATCTTATCACCTGCCTTCATTGAGCTCCCACTCCTACTAGAGAGGCAGACCTAAAAAACCTGCATCTTCTATGTTACTGGGAAAGCTATAGAAGACTAAAGGTGGAAGCGGGAGGTTGTCTTCAGGAGCATCTTCACCTGCTCACCTACTAATGGGAATACTGACTCTGTCCCTTGCTTTCCCCGCAGTTCCCTGTCTTGTAGCCACCATCCCCCTCCCCAATCTCAACTCTCTGTCCCCATCAATGTGTGTGTTTGGAAGGGTATAAAATGGAGAGAAAAGGAACTCCTTAAAAAGTAGTAGAACTAGGACTCTGCTAAGTAGGGTTCCTAATACATAGTTCTTGGCCAACCCTTCTTTCTGTTTCTATGTCCTATGTCTATTCTTTATTTATTTATCACCTCCACTCAGATTTAAAAAGCCACCAAAACTATAAAAAGTCCTTATTTCCAATTAGAGAGAAGCTGTGAATCATTCAATGGATAATTATTTAATATCAGTTATTTGCCAAATACTGGGACTTCACAGTCTTTTCTATTAACTTCTACTTGTTTTTGATTAAACATTGGCCAAGAAGACTCTAATAATAACAACATCTGAGTTACGATCATAATAACAGGTATGCCAATAATTAGCTGTGTGATCTTGGATGATTTACTTTACCTTTCTAGGTCTCAGTTTCTCCTTGTCCAAAATAGACAACGATGCTGTTAATGAACTGAACTGTGTTGCCCCGCAATTCATATGTTGAGCCCTAACTCCTGGTACCTCAGAATGTGACTGTATTTGGAGATGAGGCCTTTAAAGAGGTAATAAAGTTAAAAGGAGATCCGTAGGATGGGCCCTAATCCAAGCTGAATGATGTCCTTATAACAGGAGATGAAGATCTAGATAAGCATAGAGAGACCATGTGAGGACACACAAGAAAGCAGCCACCTGTAAGCCAAGGAAAAAGGCCTCAGGAATAACCAAACCTGCCATCACCTTATCTTGGACTTCTAGCCTCCAGAACTATGAGGAAATAGTCAGTGGTACTTTGTTATGGCAGCCCTAACAAACTTACACAGATACCTAACTTAGGTCTCCTTTAGTTCTACAATCCTGAGATCGTCTCTTCCCTCAAGGCGAGTAAAAGTCTAATATGCTCTAAGTAACAATATTAAGTGTTTTTAAAATGTGTTGTATTGGATCACTTCTCAAACAATTAACACTAGCAAACTAAGTCCCATAAAAAGAGATTTGTTTGTTTTTTTATTTTTCTTTAAGTCTCCAATTGCTCAGTAGTGAGGCCAGTCTTTAAAGGCACGAATTTAAAAATGTTTGTTTTTCCACAGACAATTATATTAAGCAGTGCCTGAAATTTTACTTCAATACATTTCTGGACTGAAACTCCATGCAAGCAACTGAAGGAACAGAAAGCATTCAGGGTGGTGAAGCCACAGCAAATGAGGAACAGGATATAGGCCTATCGGACCTGCTGGACCTACTGGACCTGCTGAAGCTCCAGTGAGGCTCACATGCCCTGGGAAAATCTTATAAACCATATCCAGTTGGGCTTTTTGGTTCTCTTTTGGATTTGGTTTGGTTTGGTTTGGTTTTTGCCAAATATGTCTCCCTATCCATATTTCACAGTGGTTCCACTGATACTGCCTCAGGAATCTGAATTTAAACAAATGATGCCTCAACTGTTATATCGAGTGTCAGCTTGCAAATTTCTGAACATTTGGGCTCGGTGGGTTTGAAAGATTGACAAACTTTAAACAAAGGTGAAATAACTAACTGTAAGACAAAGACCTATAAATTTGAAGGAAAGGGAGGGTGGCCTGGGTAAGGGTTATGGAGGTGACATTTTTCTTTTATTAACTGCTAGACAGGAAATGAGGCTTAAAGTATTGAAGGGATGATGAAGGAGAGGAGAATGAGGGATCAGGTAAATGGATTGCAAAAACACCACAGCAAAGGTTAAAGGGTATGTGCTGAGAAATTGGTTTTAGCAACTGATTTTGTTACACAGAAATGGGAGCCAGTAATCTGGAATCCTCTGCTATTAACCCATAAATATCTTAATTGGCATACTATCTCAAGCAAAACCACCAGAAAACATCTTTTTCTTCTTATTCCTCAAACCCATATTAATATTTTTGAATGGTAAATTTATTATTTGGTGGTCATTCCTGAAAACCATCACTTGATTGTTCTTTTGTTTCAGGCCTTCCAAAATGTCATGACTACCCAGGAGAGTAATAACCACAAGAAAATGTTAATAGCAATGCTGTGTCTATTAATAGTGTTTGCACATCATTGTGATTGTATGTCACAGTAAGACTCAGGAATATTAGGAGGAAGGGTGTTAGAGAAAGGGCTTGGGTTAGGTTACTATGGTAATAAGACCAGCTCTATTAGCTGGTCATTTAAAAACTTCCATGGAACTTGATTGCCTTCCAGTGAAATACTTCATTTAATTTCCCCGTAATCCATTCCCTCTCCTGCCCATCACACCTTTAATAACCCTACGTCATATGCTTATTAATCTTTCTACCCCTACATCATAGAGTGTTACATTTTAATATTAGAGCTGGTCATCTTGTTAGTTTGATTTATTGTTTTCCTCTTTCAAAAGTCCACACTCTTTTTCTATGTACTATAAATAACAGAGCGTGGCTTCAGATTGAATAATGGAGCTGTAATTCAGGCTGGGGACTTAGCTGCCATTCCAAAAGCCTCAGGCCTCACCCCTGGGGATTGCAATGTCAGTAAAGGCTGGTGATTGAATTATGGCCCTGCAGTCAATCAGGAACCCTGTACTATTCAAAGTATTTCTACAAATAACAAGTTATTAATGTTTTGAAATAAAAGTCAGAACTACATAGATCAGATGTTAGTTTAATGAGGATAGATATTTTTCCATACTTAATGAAATAGGAAGTTTTTTTATTTCTTAAAATAATAAATCATAAGCAATAAATAAGAGAAAGCTTTAAGGTATTCAAGACTTATTGTTATTTTGTTGTTGCTATTATTCATAATATTGCACAGGGGTCTTTACAAAACATGTTCACTTTTAGAGTACTAAAAAAAGTAAAGTGAATAAAACAAAAAGAAGGAAGAGAAGGAAGGAAAGAGAGGAAGGAAGGGACATGAGAGGGAGAAAGAGAGGTAGTAAGATTATTTGAATACTACCCTAAAGCTCCAATCACCTCATAATTGAATTTCGTAATTTAGACACTGTTATAGAGCTATGGATGTGAACAACTGGCAAATGACGAAGTAAAATCGAACAACTAGATTATAAGCCCTAAGATGTCAAGTCAAATAGAACCATATATCTTGGTTATTAATGTCTCAGGAAAACAGGCCATAGTTGCAGAACATTGTAAAATCCTGGAGAGCTCCCAAAAGTTTTTTCGAACGTGTCTTTCTTAAATATTAACAGAAAGCTGCATCTTAATTTCTCAAACATTAAGATTTTTGATGATAAAGGTTATTAAAAAAGACTATGTCAGAAATTCAAAACAATCTGCTTTCATCTACAAAATGAAGGCTCTTATAACCCAATAGCTCACCTGAAAAAGTATCCTTACCTTTGGGCAGGGGTCCTTAATCGTGAACTTTTTTGAGAATTTGATGAAAGCTACAGACTTTTTGCCCCAGAAAAAAATGACACCAACCAACAAAATCTCCTTCCTCTTTCTCTCCCTTTCTCTCTCTCCCTCTCTTTCACAGACACGCACACTACTTCTCACACACAAAATTTAACACATTTCAGGGAATTCATGGCATCAGGAGGAAACAAATCTTTTTCTAGTTTTTACATAGATTACATCTAATTTTGATCAATCAATAAAATATTAAATGCTTAATTTGAAGATTAGATTCAAATCCAATTCCATGGAAACCTAACTTCATTAAGTGTTCCTTAAATTCTAGAAAAAAAAAATATGTCATTTCAGGGAACCAAAATGCTTGATACAAGGCCTGCTCTTACTTACTGATATCAAGGTGTTCTTGATGGGGAAGACTAACATAATAATCTAAAAATTAGTGTCTTTTTATTGCCAATATTTGAGTCAGATATATCATGAAAATAATTATCGTTATTATGTTCATTATAAAACATTAGAGGTAATTGAAAATTTTTCTGGGTCTCATTTTTGTCATCAGAAAATAAGCATACTTATAACTCAGCCTAATAATATAAGCTATTTAGATAACAAGACTTGATAAGGGCCTAATGTTGTATAGTGTATATTATAAGCTTATTAATTCATACTTAAATGCTCACAGAGGCAAAAAGAAATGCACGTGAAACCATAATGTTTCTATAATAAACTGCCTTTCCCCCAGCAATTTATTTGAGCTACACTGCTCTCCTTTCTTTCTTTGCTTCAAAATCTTCTAGCCATAGATGAAAATACCTCATTTTATCTTTATTCTTTTGTTTCCATTTCCCTTTTCAACATATGTGTGTATATGTATTATAAAAGATCTGACAGTGGCATATGCTGAAGGCAGTTTTTTCTGTAGCCTTAGTTAAGTAACATGAGAAGCAGTCCAAGAGCCAGAAAATAAGCCATGGATGTGACCAGGTGACCAGTTGGAGTCCATTTCCCACATCATTCAAGGTCTTGGAGACGTGCAATGACAGAAGCCCTTGATGTCTTTCCTCGGCCATGACTCATAGGGCAGCAATGCCCAGAGGTTACTTCGTCAACTTTTCCTTCTTCACCCTGGCTCAAAGTCATTTTAAGTTTCATTCAAGATGGGGGAGATTTTAATGGGAAGTAACTGTGCCAAACCAACTCTCGCAGTGAATCGAGAGTTCTCAATTTAAAATCAACTGGAAAACACTTTATTCCTGTGGCAAGAATGTCCCCATCCAGTAAATGCCAAAGATAATCTGCATTCACCCTGGGCAAGCCAAGTTGGAGGCTCTACATTTTGCCTGAAACTAAGGGGGCCTGGGTTTTCCAGCCTGTGCGCCCAAATGACCCAAAGCTACTCTTCTTCCTTTCAGCAATTAAAACCCACTCTGTAAGAAAAATTATACATGGAAAAATCGATTAAGAATGGAGGCAGTAAGTTGAGGCATTTTATCCTCTATTCTGTGATCCCGGGAGGTGTCCTACATTCAACATTACAAATGAGCAGTTCTGTTGAGAATAAAAGCATCAGGCTGATGCCTGAAATCTATCAGCCTTGAAGAGTTTGGAGTTATTGTGAGCTCGTGTTCTTTGGAACTTTGTGGGAGTTCTCTGAGATCCCTGTTTAAGGGGCACCCATTAGAATGTCTTCTTCAGAGTAATTTTTCCCCTAGAATTGCCTTTAGCCATTCTATGAGATTTAGTCTAAATTCTTATTTTTAAATTATCACACGCCTGAGGCATGGATTATGTCTCTAGGCAAACTCTGAGAAACATCTATCAAAGTCCTATTAGGAGGCTCAGAATCAACTTCACCCCACATTTACTGAGTGCTTATTCTATGCAAAATCTACTGTAAATCATTTGTGTATATTTTTTATTAAAGCTTCACAAATCCGGGAAGTAGCAATATTCATTTCATTATAGATACAGAAATTCAAAGAGAAAAAGTAGAAACTTTTGCACTGGTCTGGCAGATAGAAAAGAACATATAATGAGAACTTTTCCATGCTCTCTAGCTCTTTTTCCATTCATCCTTTTAACTACCTTATTTCCTCCTGCATTCTGGAAGAGTCCAGCTAGAAAATTAAATCCAGAGACATTTTCACCTGAAAACATAGTTTGATGCTGGATTGCTTTGACTTTTTTTGGTTTCCAAATTACACTATAGACCTATCTTTCTAGCAACGTGGAAATCCCTCTAAGTATCGCACAAATAAAAATTCCACTTAAAATATAAAATCATAATTTCAATGCACAGTTAAGTTGCCCAGAGAAAAAAAGGAATCCTTCAGATGTTAGAAACGACGAGAAAGCACAAATCCTCAGGGATAAAGCAACACTGGAGCCAGCATTTGCCTGGGAGATACATGCCAATCATTAGCGTTCTGAGCAGAGCAGGATTCAGGTCACAGGTGCCAACTTAAAAACCAGAATCTCTGGGAAGCAGTTTTCTCAGTGGGTGAAGTTGAATAAAAACCATTCCATGGAGGGAGCCGAGGCCAGTATAATGCCTCCCTCTGCCTCTCCAGTCCTAACTTCAAGCCACACTCACTGAGGATGGATTTTGGGGCCTGAATTTGTACCACCTACACCACCTACATGGTCAGAAAGCAAACAAACAAAAATCCCCTAAATCAAAGATGTAGTTTAAAATTATGTCAGGTGACAGTGCCTTCATGTGCCTGACAGAGGCCAAAGAAGGTCTGCTCTTACATACAGGCATAGAGGTCAAACCAGAGCTCATAATCAAAGGGCACAAGAAACATACTGAACATGATAGGATGATGCAATATGTTACCCACACTAAAACTATCCTTGACCCAACAGACATATATAGAAAATAGCACCCATAACTGAAAAATACATTCTTTTCGAGCACACAGAAAACATTTATAAAAATTAAACAGATAGTAGGCCCAACAATGCTCAACCAATTTCAAAGATTTATAGTCCAAAAGACATATCTTATGACAACACAATTAAGTTAGAAATTAAAAAGAAAATGTAACATAAAGTGTACATGCATTAAGAAATTGAAAACTATACTTCTAAATAGTACATCGATCAAAGAAATTTTAAAATACTTAAAAGCGAATAATCATTAGAAACACTTCTTATCAAACTTGTTGGAGGGATCTACAAAGAATATTTGGAAAGAAATTTAAGCCTTACATGTTTGTATTAAAAAAGAAAGAAGGTTGAAGATTACTGACCTGTAAAGTCCAATTAAAAAGCTAGAAAAAAACAATAAATCCAAAGAAAATGGAAGAAAGAAAATATAAGAGCAATAATAATAAAATATTTTTAAATGACACAGAAAATCAACAGAACTAAAAGTTGTATTATTAAGTCTAGTAAAATGAATATATCTCTTGTAAGATTTATCAAGAACAAAATAGAGAAAACATAAATAAACAATTTTGAAAAATAAAGATTACAACTCTCTGTTTTCAGCATAGATTTAAAAGATAATAAAAGAATATTATGAACAACTTTTTGCCAGTTTATGAAAATTAAACAAGCATTAGGCAATAAAGCAAAAATTTTAAACACATTTCAAATAATTTGTAGTAAACACATGTAGGCGAAATGGAAACATTTTTTAAAAATATGTGAATTACCACACTAATGCAAGGAAATTTAGAAATCCTGATTTGTCCTCTGTTGATTAAAGAAATTGAATCTATAGTTATAAACTTTATATGCAAAAGAAAACACCAGGACCAGATGGTTTTAAACATGATTTTTACCAAGCTGAATGGATAAGACATTTCCATTTTTATAAACTCTTTCAGGGAATAGAAAAAGAGGAAACGATTTTCTATTTATTTTATGAAACTTGTACAGTATTGATGCCAAAACCAAAGCTAGAACAAGGAAGTAAAATTATAAGCCTAACATGAGCATAAATTCAAGAAGCCTAAGCAAAATGTCTGAAAACCACACCCAGAAATGTATAGAAAACATACATTTATCTCAGTACATGCAAAATATGCATTAAATAAATTTTTAAATATTTAATAAACTCTTAGTAAACTAAAAATGAAAAGTAATTTCCTTAACCAGCAACAAACCTATAATGAAACATTGGCCTTTCAAATATGACAAGGCTGTTGGCTATCACTACTTCTAATTGACATTGAATTGGAGATTCTAGTCAGAACAGTAATGCAAGGAGAAAATATAGATTTTACATTTTATGTGTATTAAAAAAAGAAGCAAAATAGGCAACATTTGCAGGTGATAATAGTATATATAAGAAATTTTAAAATGTGTGTGAAGATTTTTTTAATTAATAGGAGAGTTTAATAAGATCGCAGAGTCCAAAATCAATTTTTTAAAAATCAATTCAGTAACAAGCTTTTAGAAAATAAAACAATGTATCTCATAATCAATAAATACATGAATAAATGTTATTTATAGTAACATCTAATATTATCAAATACTTAGGAATCAATCTAACAAACATGTACAAAACCTTTGCTGAAAAATTATACAATTTTATTGAAAGAAATTGAAGAAGACTTCTCTAGTACTGTTTATTATTGTTTTATAACAAAACACCAAACTTATGGGTCTAAAAGAACAGTTATTTTATTTTGACCTGTTTTCCATGGGTCAGGAATTCAGAAGAGGGAAAAAGGCTTATCTCTGCTTCGTGATGTATAGAGCCTTAGCTGGGAAGACTTGAAGGCTGGGAGACATCCCACATCTGGGACCTAGAATCATCTGAGGATTTATTCACTCACATGCCGGGCCCCTGGGCTGACAGGACTTGAAGTTAAGACTGCTGCTGGGAGCACCTGCACGTGGCTTCCCCATGTGCTTGCTTCATGGGAGGATGTCATATTCATCCATTGGAAAGCTCAATTTTATAAAACTATCAATTGATTTATGAATTCAGTGCAATCTCAGTCAAAATTAGAATAAGCAGTGTGTGTGTGTGTGTATAACTCAACGAGATGGTTCTGAAATATATAAATGTGCAAAGAGTGAAGACACTCTTGAGAAAGAAAAGTGGGAAAAACTGCTATATTAAATATGAAACTCATAAAATTATGGCAAAAATAATAGCGTAGAATTATCCCAGGGGGGAAAAAAAAAAACAATAGGCAATGGAACACAAATGAGAGCCCAGGAAGAAAATCATGAATATATGGATACTTGATTTCTGCATTGGGAAAATGCAGCACTTCAGGTCAGTTGAGAAAATATCTGACTTTTTAATAAATGATGCTGGGAAAATATTGAAAATTTAAAAGTAAGGAAAATTTTCCATATGAAAATTTGAAAATAGGATCCCATAATTTACGTCATACCAAAAACTAATTCCAAGGGACTTAAAAACCAATTTATGGAATGCAAACTATAAAGATTTTAGAAGATAATATATAAGAATCTAGGAGATCATTTTAGATAAAAATTAAAAGATTTTAGAAAGCAACAAACAAATAAGACGAACAAACAGAGACTCACAGACATAGACAACAGTTTAGTGGTTACCAGAGGGAAAGGGAAGGGTAGATAGGGTCAAGGAGGTCAAATACATGGTGATGAAAGGCCATTTAGCTTTTGGTGGTGAACACACAATGCAATATATATATACGATGTATTATTGAATTGTACACTTGAAACCTATATAATTTCATTAAAAAATATTACCCCACCAAAAAATTAATTAACCCATTTCCCATTTAGAAACATTTAAAAAAAAAAAAAAAAAAACGCAGCTCACTGCCAGTGTTAATTTGATACCACGCATAGAAATGCTACGGTTTCTAGGATTTGACATTTTCAGTTATCGAGAATTACTTTATTTTGTAAATGGAAATACCACTAATAAAAACAGAATGCTATAAATACGATGATGTCATTTGTTTCCAAAGACTATCGATATACTAAAGCGATGTGAAAATAATAATAAAAGCGAGATATTTCATGGCAAACTTTGGGAGTAAGATTAGGACTGCAATTCGTAAGTTATCTCAGGGTAAACACTGCAGCCACAAATGCCACTCCACTGGAGAGTATTCTCCAGGAAAACAAGAAATGGATTTAAAAAACGATTTTAGAAGATGTTTTCATGACTTCATGGTATGATAGAATTTTTTAATATAAAAAAAAGCACCAACTGTAAAGGATTGATTATTTTGATTACATTAAAATCAAGAATGTGATTCATCAGAAGACACTCTAAAGGAAGTTAAAAAGTAAGTCACAGAATAGAAAAAGATATTTCCAACTTTTATGAACAACAAAGAACTTGTGTTCTGAATACATTAAAGGACTTCTACAAATCATTAATAAAAAAACAGTCCAACCAATAAATAAATGAGCAAAGGACTGGAAAAGGCACTTCAAAAAGAGGAAATTGAAATGTCCAACAAACATCTAAAATGGCTTTTACCTCATTGTGTAATCAAGAAATACAAATTAAAAATACAATAAGATATTATCTGATACTAGATTAGCAAAAATTAAGAACTCTGACATACTTAGTATTGACAAGAATATATAGGAATGAAGACCTTAATATACTTGGTAGGAGGTAAATTGTTATAAGCACTTTGAAAAAAATTGGGATGATATGTGTGTATACCTTATGAGCTAGCAATTCTCCTCACAGTTTTAACCATAAGATATGTGTGAAGATGTGAAGAACATCACTGACTGTCAGAGTAAAAGAATAAAGAGCAACCCACAAATGTTTATCAATAGTACAGTGAACAAATTATAGTGTGTGTGTATTTATTCCTAAAATGGAATATTATACAGCAATAAAAATGAATCAACTATGGCTATATGCATTAATATGAATGATACCAACGTAACATTGAGTGGAAAAAAAGACTCACAGGAGAATTCATATATTAGAATTCCATTTATTTAAAGTTCAAAACAAATCAAAGACAATACATTGTTTAGGGATATATAGACATGTTAAAACTATGAAGAAAAACAAAGGAATGATTCACTCAAAGTTAAGGTTAGTATTACCTTTGATGAAAGGGAGGAGGACAGGATCATAGAGGGACACAGAAGGTTTTAAAAGGACTAACAATATCATATTTCTTGAGCTAAATGGTGGGTAAATGAGTATTCATGTTATTAGTCTTCATATCGTACATATATCCTATGCATTTATTTGTGATATATTTTACAATGAAAATTTTAAATTACATTATATACTATAGTGATCATAAAGCTATTATCTAGTCCTGTGGTGACACAAAATAGACTCCAAACTGTGAAATAGCAAATCTTGCAGTTCCATAGTTAGAAAGTATTTGAAAGTATAGCCCAAAAGCTATACTTCAATCAATGACTTCACCAAAGTGGGAATTTCCAGATGGTAGAAATTTCAGCAAAAAAAAAAAAGTGTGTGTGTGTGTGTGTGTGTGTGTGTGTGTGTATTGAAAAAATTGGAGCTGTCTCTGAAACTCCTACCATTTCTGAGCATGTGCAGAGCACAGGAACAGAGAGAGCCCAGAGACAGTCAAGGATCTGGGTTGGGTTGACAGCATCATGGTGAATGTGTGAGGTCATCTGCTATATCCCAGCCCTGTAGGTGTCTGTCCTGTGTGAGCAAATTAGAAACAGCAGTGGTATTCATTATAGCAGTGCAGCTAATGTTGACACTCTAAAAGTATGAGTTCTCCACAACTGTAGCAGTGACAGAATTGCCACAATTAGGATATTCATCTCTTTACGAAGATATGACTGTTCAAGTGAGATGCAGAGCATCCTGGGACAGTGAAAATCAGAAATGATCAGAACAAGATGAAAGAAGAGAGTGGTTTGAAGACAACCCGGGATGGACCATTCCCTTAACCACACCCAGCCTAAGCTGATGGCTTAGGGATGGAAAATTAGAAACAAGATCAGATATACCACTGCATATCAGTATTGATTTGTTAGGTATATTTTTTCATAAGTGAATGTTTGTTTTGTAAGCTGCAGAGCTTGCTCAGCAGTAAGGATTCAATCATTTTCAAACCCCTCTGTTATATTCATAAATTTCCAAGTAAGGAAACCCCTCCAGTGATTTCTACAGAGATATTTAAACAGGGTGGATCCTAGTGAGGGCTGTAATTAAAATTCTCAATAAGGCAAAGGATAATCTGTAGCCTTCCTTATAGAAGAGACCCTGACCCAAACTCCTTCCTACCTGGACGGACTTGCACATTGTTACCGTAACAGTTTTTTTAAATAGTCTCTCTCCTCAGGTAACTAATTGCCTTCCCTTTGCTGTTCTTTCTACTTCTCTGCTAATGACTACTAAAATCTGACTAACTCAAAATTTTGAAAGTCATCCAACTATTTAACTCAGCCCTTGAGTTTTTTAGAGAAGCAGAAACTTCCAGATGTAGATAATTTATTTAAATTATATATCATTCAACTAAATTGACATACAGCCAACTCATAATTATCCCCTTTAACAGAGACTAGGTACAGTAAACATAATTTAATTCCACTGATTATTAAGAAAATTCATTTGCTTTCTCCTTTATCAAACTTTCACCAGAAGTTAATAGCCAGTATCTAAACGGACCGGTTCAAGTTTTATCTTTTATTTATCTTACTGTTCTTCTAGTGAGAGAACTAATTTCCTTCTTCTGTCAGGTGGGAAATAAGAAAAGGAGATCCAAGGGGAAGAATAAAATCATATAAACCCATAGCTGAATAATCACTCCTGAATCAATGAAGGTGAACATGTTTTCTCTGTGATTTTAAGGTTATTTTAAAAGCTACATGTTTTTACTTTGGATATTATGACTGGGTAACTAGATGTTCCATCATTGCCGCTCCTGTCAATAATATGCCTATCAACACGGCCTTCATTTTAATCATAATAGTTATCATTATTATTATCCTTATCTTTTTTCTCTTCTTTTTCCTGTTCACCACCAGCTAGCTCTCTTTTTCCCAGGTCATCTTTTTTCTAAATTTTTTACTATAGCAGAAAACATGTAAGTGTCACAGGAGTAAATATGGGTCCCAAAGATTAGATGAAGGTCCTCAGGAATGGGAAGCATCCCTAGTGCCATCTTCTTTCACCTTCCCTTTTCTTCCCACTTCCCTCTGATGCCAAGGAAGAGAACTAATATCTGCTGTGCACTAGACATATGCCAGACATTGTTTGGCTACCCTACATCTACCCCCTACTCAATATTGCCTTCAGCTAAATTCAGTATTAGTTTATTATGCCTATTTACAAAGGCCTCAAAGGGATTAAGTTTTATTCTGCTACTAAGTTGCAAAGGCAAGATAGAGATCCAAGTCTTTACTGTTACTACCACAAAAATGCTACCAGGCACAAGATACACAGAGAATTCTGTTTTCACTAACTTTCAATCTAATTTGGTCAATATATTGTGTTTCCCATAGTAATCCCCATGTTTACAGAGGAAATTTACAAATTGCAGAACGTATTTTTAATTATGAAATTAAATAGAAGAAAATAATAGTTTGAAGAATTTAATGCATACTGGAATCAATCTGGTTTCACTTAAAATACGTCGAGGGAATTTCAGAGAAATGTAAAGATCAAGCATTTTGTATATTTATTTCTGGTTAAGAATGGCAGCTTGTTATATTATCTCAGTTCCCTCCAAAAACTCTACTAGAATGACAGCAAAGAGATTTTTTTTTTTTTTTAAGTCAAACCCACAGGACCAAGAGATGGAGGAGAAGATAGAAGCAACCAAATTCTGGATGCTAGAACGCAAATAATTGAGTGCAGTGGACTTGGCAGACTCGATGAAGCTAACTACTAAATCAGCAGTAGAGAAAGGCAAGAAGAAACAAGATTTATGCCACATAACCACCAAGAAGCTCAGGAATTGGCAGCACCCAGGACTTTTGGAAACTGAGGTGTAAGTAGATCTAATAATTAAAAAGAAAAAAGTATTGACAGTCTGCATGAGATTTCCAAATAATCTAATCTCATACCAAGAGCCAGCCAGGTGACTACTGCCCCTGATCATGAAAGAAAACAAAAGTGTATCCTCCACAGAAGATAAAACAGAGGGTCTCTGAGCTGAAGTACACCAGTCAGTTAACATCATCAGGTGGTTAAGAAAATGTATTACTAAGATCCTCTGCTCTCCAGCTTTCTTTCCACATTTGCTTTCCAAAAACTCAGACTATTTCATCCAATAAGATATTATAATGTTCTTCCCTAGAGAATCTGAATATCCCAAGGAAAAAGGCTCAAAAATATTGACATTAGAGCTACCCAAGTGAAACAACCCAAATGGATCACCCTTATCTTCAGCTTGCAATTGTCCTCAGCAGCATGCACAGAGTTTGCAATTAGCTGTGTTGTGCCCTACCCTTAAACATGAGCCTTTAAGACACGACTCCGAACTTTGAGTAATGTGTCTACACAGGAATGTGTCTACACAGTAATGTGTCAAAACAGGAAGTCCAAATAAATAATCTTCATAGAAGAAAAGAAAATTTTATAAAAGCTCTTGCTAATATTCTCAGAAAGATATCACAGCCATTAAACATGAATTGGTATAATGTTTAAAAAATCCGAGAATATAAAAAAAGCTAAAAAAAAATTTAGAAAAGAGATAGTAAATGTGAAAAACTTCAGTGAATGGGTTAGTCTCCAAGACCTGTGTCTTTAGGAGCTCCTGAAGACACTCCTTCACTGTGGCCAGGGTCTGATGGCCTTCTATCATCACCAAGAGTCCCCATTGATTGGTTCACTCCTCACTCAATGCCTAAGGACCGGAAACCAGAGGGCAAATGTAATTCCTTGCCAACTCTGGACAGGTGAGGAGTCCATGAGGAAGGGCAGAGCAAGCTACATAATCTTGCAGGACCTAGGACAAAATTAAATGTGGGGCCCCTTGTTCAAAAAGCAGGAAAGGTGCTGTTAATGGCATCTAAGTATGAAGCTTTTTCTTTCTTCTGTGGTCTGTCTCTTGACTTGTTATGATGATTTTATATTTGTAAATAATGTCAAAGTAGTGAAAAATTTTAACTTATTGGAGTAAATTTTACTGTTATTCTTCATATTATGCAATGCCTACTTTAAGTGTAAATATAAGAGGATTTAACTCCCATGTAGAATTGCCCAAATTACTCAATGTATTTACATATCATGCATGCACATGTATTTAATTCTTGTTGGATCAGTGGCAATGCTACACAAAATTAACTCACCTATTTTTATTTCACTTTTTTATACATGCATATTCTACATAAACTCTACCTTCAACTTACTGATGAGTATGGAGGACTGAAAAGGATCTATGTGTTGCCCTATCTTTCTCTTTCCTTGTATGTCATCATTTTCAGTGTAAGTGGTTGACTAACACAGGAAAGTAACAATGGTAAGAAAGAATATAATAGAGTTCTTTGGTCATTTGTATTTCTTAGAATGCCGTTGCCCCTTTTTTCTGTATACAAAGCAAGTTCAGAAAGCATGAAACTTATGAGTATCAGTGTCCTCGCTTATGTAGTCGTAGACATAATACACTTACCTTGTACTTGCTTTGAGTCTCACTGAACTTCCACGTATCACGTGTCCATCAGAATTCTGTGCTTATGGGGCACAGCAAACACTATATAAGAATGAGAGCAGCAAGAAATGGCATGGCAGATATACATATGGTGCTTATCTCCTCTGTTGGCATGCTTTATTGACTATCATATTTCACTTAAGGAAACACAATTCAAAGATAAAATTATTGAGAATTTCAAGACCACAACAACAGAGTATTAAACTAAACATGGAACCTTTTGAGCATGGGGCCTTGTGCAACTGCAAAGATCTCACACTCAAGAAGCAGCACTGGGTAAGGGTTATATAATTCTAGTACTGGTTGCTATTTTTTGCATAACTAAATTTCTTTCTGATGTACATATATGGTGGCCTGAATGAATACCAACTGAATGAAGAAATGTTTCTATGACTTTATCAGTGGGAGCCTAATCAGTGGGAGCTTAACTCAAGAAAAGTGTGACATTCCAATAAAATTACTCAGGCCTTCATGCCACGGACTTGTCTGAAATCACAAATGCCCAGGAACTGAGAAAGAGACTGCACTGGATTCAATTTATGTGTTTTTGCAGATTTGTTCATTTCCTTCTGCTTTCCAAGTCCTTGACAAGTTACTCAATGGAGAGTCCCAGCCAGCCACCTCATCTCCGAATTCCACCAGCTATCTCAAACTCTGTTAAGAGGAGGACCAGCTTGGGCATGGCCTCCAGTATACCCATCAGGGAGTGGAGCCTTAAGCCCAAGCCCAACTCAACCAGACCCGTGGAGATTCTGGTTCCTCCCACCACATCTGGACCCAGACTAAGCTTTATGCTATGGGGCAATGGGTTTGACTTCTCAGCAGATTCCCAGAGGGGTTGAGTAACACAACCCAGAAGGGTGGGGGAGTTGGACCCTGTAGAGCAAACATTGGCTAATGAGAGCGAGACAAAGACAGGAAGGAGCCAGTAGACTAATCCTTTTCCTACACTTGGAGGACTGTCCTTCAGTAGAATATTTCCAAGAAGTCTACCCAGAAATGAACCCACATTACAAAGCACCAGGGTATGTTTTCTTGTGGCCAGTTTTGCTAACATATTTTGTATTTGTTTTCCCTCCTTTCCTGTTTCATTTTTCTTTACCCTTTACCAGCAATAAAGCATTAGCTAAGCTTTCCTCAGTCTCTATTTCTAGGAAACCATGATCAAGGCACTAATCAACAGGAAAACCAAACTGTTAACTATCATCTGGTACAGGAGGCCTATAGCTAAATAATCTGGCATAGAACACAGATGTTCAGGAATTCAAAATTATACAACTAAAACTGAATCCTTTAATTTTATGAAGGGCCTACTAGAAACCAGGTACTAGAGATATGGAGAACAAGAGAATTTTAATCCTTATGAAAGTTCACAGTCTAGTAGGGAAGACAGGAAAAACAACAACAACAACAAAGTAAGTTTTTGCTATAAATGTGAATAAATTAATGGTGCTTAAAGGGAAATATTGGAAGGTATGGAGATGGAATATTCATCAGTGAAATGGACAAAGAAGGCTTCTCTGAAGAGGTGACATTTAAGCTGAGACTGAGCAGGTAAGAAAAACCTCTAAGCAAAGACCTGGGGACAGGGAATACCTTGAAAGAGAATGTGCCAAGTCTCAGAGGCAGAAATGAGGTTAGAAGGTCAAGAGAGCAAAGGAAGACCCATATGTCTAAAAGAGAGTAAGAGGGGCAAAGACACCAGACAGCGCTGGGGAGCTGGCTCATCAGGAACTTGGTCAGGTTGGGCCTTGTCAGCAGCCAAGATAAGAGGTTTGGAGTTTTATCTCATTTCCCTCATATCTGAAAATATAGTCAAACGACAAGCTTTAAGTTATATTTTAACCTCAAACCATCTAAATGAGATACTTAATCTTCAGAGTGTTAACTTTAAGGAGACACTGTTTAAGCACAACGTAATCAGTAAGGGTGGCAAAAAGCAGGCATAATGGGGGAAAATTCTTTTTAACAGCCAGACTTTGAATTCTGAAACAGAAGTCATGATTCTATTTATTTTGTGACAGTTTGACAATGTAAGACATTCATCAACATTACAAATAAAAGCTTCCCCCTACCATACACAATTATTCTGTGGCCTCAGGCTCCAAACATTTTAGTTTCCAACGGAAACCATTCATTTCCAAAATGGCCGCCCAAATTAACTGAGTGTGACTCAGCCAAAGCAGGCCTTCACAACATCTTCAAACAACCACAGGGCTCAAACTCTAATCCCTTGGATTAGAGACTCTAAACCCAGCTCTTTGATTTGGACCCTGCCTCCATGCTTACTTGGGAATGCAGGATAAGAGGAACAGTTTAGAGATGTCAATCCCCTGCCGAAACATAAAACTGACAACCTCCTCCTCTGTCTGCTCCTCTCAGTTACCATTCTTTCTCTAGAAACACCACTCGGAAAACTCAGGAACTATCTTTTGTACAGTACAACACCCCCTCCTTCAGTAAACCCACCCCAGATTAATTGGCACTAATACAGCTGTTCACAGCTGTATACAAGATGTTGGGGAGTGCAGCAGAGACGGAGGCGATTATGGTTGCCTGCACACTGTCATTGCTTAGCAAGAACAGACGCCCTTCCTTTAGAAATGGCATGATAATGAAATGTAATAGCGGAGCCTCTTGGCAATCAATGCCATGGTGGAAATAAGTACACATCTCAGTGACAATAACAAAGATGGAATGTGAAACAACAAAGCCCCCTCTCTCTTGGCCAGAACTCCTGAGAGCAGCTCATTACTTTAACCTTTCCACCTTCACCGAATGCACAATTAGAAACATGCATTTCCACGGGCATGAAATCCCCTTGCTCGCTCGCTCTGCCCTCGTTAGAACACTCGACGGGGCCCAATTAGCTGAATGGCCATAAACAGATGTTTGTGACTTGAGAAAACAGAAAGAGAACATTCTTGAGACCAAAAAGAATAGATAAAAAACACAAACCCCACCTTATTAATTACCTGAAATCTAGAGTTTTAGTTTTGACATCACCTACAGTTTGTGTTTGTGTTTTTGTTTTTGTTTTTAAAAGGAAAAACTTATGGCAAAAAACATGGAGTTCTCCTATAGCAGAAACCAATATTTCATATTCACAGAATATTTTTTGAATTTAGTCAATCCTTTAAAATTGAGAGACTTTGCAGATTGTCTACATCCCTTGAAAAGAAGTCAGAAGATTTGGCAATCGTGAGCCAGGCCACTTTGCTACATGGCCACAATGACTGGAGGTGTCAGTGCCTGAACAGAGAATATGTGCTCCACATCCCCACCGTCCCCACTACTCTGCTCACCTCCTGGACCTGGCCCACTTCTCTTGTTCACATTGCCTGCCTTGTGTGCGTAGGGGTAGACTCACACCTCTACAACTTACCAGTTTGGAAAACTTAATTACCTTCTCTGTGCCTCAGCTTTCTTTTCTTTTCTTTTCTTTTTTTTTAAATATAAAATGAGGTTATAATATTGCTGTGAGAATTAAATCAGTTAAATATATATATTGTTGAGAATTATCAAAACACCTGTTAGAATAGCTATAATCAACAGGACAAGTAATAACAAATGTTGGAGAGGATGTAGAGAAAAAAGAACCCTCATACACTGCTGGTGGGACTGCAAATTGGTACAGCCACTATGGAAAACAATACGGAAGTTCCTCAAATCGATCTACTGTATGATCCAGCAATCCCTTTACTGGGTATTTACCCGCAAAGACTTGAAAACTCATATCCAAAGAGATATTTGCACACTGATGTTCATAGCAGTATTATTCACAGTGGCCAGGACATGGAAGCAACTTAAGTGTCCTACGATAGATGATTGGCTAAAGAAGCTGTGGTACGTATATACAATGGAATGTTACTCAGCCATAAGAAGAGATGAACTACTGCCATTTGTGACAACATGGATAGAACTCAAGATAATCATGCTAAGTAAAATAAGCCAAACAGAAAAAGTTGAAAATTACATGATATCACTTATAGTTGGGATATAATCCTAAAAGCAACAAATGAGCAGGACAAACAAACAGAGATTCATGGACATGGACAATAGACTAGTGGTTACCATAAGACTATAGACTAGTGGTTACTAGTGGGGTGGGGGAGGAGAGGGGAGGTAGACGAGGTAAAGGGGGTCAAATACAGGAATTAGGGGAGGGGATGAAGTGGGTAAAGGGGATCAAATATATGGTAGCTAAAGGAAACTGGACTATGGGTGGTAAACACACAATAGAATATACAGATATCAAATGATAAAGTACACCTGAAAATTATATAATTGTGTTAACCAATGTTACCCCAATAAACTTAATTAAAATTTTTTTTAAAAAAGAATTGTGCTCGACACATAATAAATACTCGGTAAATTCAGCCATTATTTGGTCTTCATCGTCATCGTCGTCGTCATCATCATCGCCATCATCATCATCATCATCATCATCATCATCATCACCTGTCCTAGGGAAACATACCCCTCAGTCTGGTTTCTTCATTCCTCCAAAAGAGAAATCAGTGCAGTGTAGTTACCACCAGAAACACAGTCTATAATAAAGATGGTTTGGGAACAATTTTTATCCAGAACACCATGCCAATAATTTGTCTTATAATTCTACTATGAGGTGAGCATTGAACTGGACACAGGGCAGAGAAGAAAAAAATACCAGAAATAAATAATAGTCATTGTCCCAACCCTGATATCCTCACAGTGTATGAGAGTAGGCATCAGGGGTATGAGCGTACATTGCATACAGGTGTATAGAGCACACATGGAGGAAGGAGATAAATACAGTACTGAAAGAGGAACAACAGAGCAGTGGCCCCTTGAGTGCTTGGGAGATGGCAGATTGTCTCTGAGGCACTCTCAGGCCCAGACCTTAATTCATTTCCGCTCAGTACAGGAATCAGGCTTTTCTCCAGCAGAGGTCAACTCCCCAGCTTTCACAGCCCTGCAGGAAGAGGGGAGGATGAAGAAGCACCCTAATAAAATTCACCTAACAGGAGGAATATTTTCCTGTGCTTTAATTCATTCAGATGATTGGTTAATATCACACCATGAATACCTTCTAATTAGGGTTTTCAACCAGGTTTAATACTACCACTCCTCTCAGCGGCGTTTGCAAATGTATGAGTGTTTTTTGGTTGCCACAGCGATGTCACATGCTACTAAAGGTTAGTGCTTATGGATCAAGGATGTTAAATTTCCTATTTAAGTTCAGGAAAGTCAGGCACAATTAACTAATGTCCACCCTAAAATGCCAAGGGCAACCCCATTGAAAAACAACAAATGGTTCATTATTATTCCTGTTCAAATAGAGCATGAGCAAAACCTGCCCTGAAGCATAACAAGTGCATTCTGATTGACTGCGGTTAGTTAATATTTGATCCCAGCCCCAAAGACCATTATCAAAAAGTAGTTGATTTGAATTTTCAGTTGTGAAAGAATATTAGTGGTGGCAATAGCAGCATCTGTTCAAGATGCTGCTCCATGACTTCACTTTTGTTCTTTCCTCGACATTTCTCAAGTAAGCCCGAGTGATTCCAAAGTTTCTTCCAGGGACTTTAATTCCCCCTTTGCATGGATATACAACCAAAACACTAGTACATATTGGCTCCTATTCTGGGTACTGGGAATATAAGTTAGGGAACCAGATAGATGAGAATGATGTTCCCATAAGGCTTCCATTTTAGAAAGGGGAAACAAACAATAAACCAGTAAATAAATTATGAAAAATATAATTTCAGATGATGGGAAAGGCCATGGGTGCAACAAAACCTTCCATCCTATGATAAGATACTGTGTAATAGGGCTCCTTAAATAGAGCAGTCAGAAGCAGCCTCCCTGAGAAGATGTCAATGGAGTTGGTTCCTGAGTGACAAGAAGGAACCGAACTCTCCAGAGCAGCTTATTACTTTAACCTTTCCACCTTCACTGGTTGCACAATTAGATACATGCATTTCTGCAGGCATTAAATCCACTTTTTTGCTCATGCTATAACTTCACTCTTCACCATGCAAAGATGCATGGTGAGTAGAATATCCAGGCAGAGAGATCAAACACAGGGGCCTTTGGGTAGAACAAAGCAGGCATGTTTCAGGAAGAAGAAGAATTCAGTGTGGGTAAGCAAAGGGAGAAAGAATACAAGATAAAGTTATAGAAGTAAGATGGGATCAGTTCAGAAAATTCATGTAGACTGTAGAGAGATGTCTAGATTTTATTTGAGATGCAGTGAGAAGCAATGTGAAAAATCTTTGCAATGTGAGAAAATGGATCATAGGGAATCAGAGTAGAAGCAGGGATATCAGTTAAAAGGCTGTTGGACAAATAGCTTGTAAAATATATTTCAGCTCTAAAATTCCATCTTTGGTCCAAGGGTATCAGAAGAGTGACAAATATTAGGCAGCACCTAGAAAACAGGTCTTGGTATAACATGACCAACTTAGGCCTATTTGTTAGCAGGGTCTTTTTCCATCAAAGAGATCAATTCTCCAGAGAGACCACAAGGACCCTGTAGTTTTTTGTCCCCATACTCTGCAATCTTGTCAGAATCCTGTAGTAAAGCACCAACACTGGTACTGGTTTGCCAGTTGTAAGGATTTAAAACCAGAAGGCCTCTACAGTCGATGGTTTAACCACAAATATTTCTAATTGCTTACGTTGGACACAAAATGTAAAAGGTATTGATTTTTTCCGTTGTGATTGTTAAGCAATTTGTTTTTTTCAAAGTTTCCCCTTTATGAACAAGAAATATATTTTATAAAGTGTACTGTCCCCCTCCCCCAAGAGCAGATGATCCACATTCACCAAGAAATGGCATCTGGCAACCATTGTGGCACTTGTTTCACAGCTGCTCCTAGAGGATTTAAAAAGACTATGAGGGAGGACATGGAAATCAATTTTTTAACTCTTATTTAATTATTGGTTGCTTTTCATAAACATCTTGCATTAGGTAGGCAGCAGACCTTTCCCTGATCATAAGGCCCAACTTTTTAAATTATGCTTCCATCCAAATGATCAGCTTCCCTGTCAAATAGAATTTGGCTTCCTTGGGGTACTACCTAAGCTTAGACCTTTCTTCTATGTGAATATTTAGTTATCCCTGAGAAAGATATTCAAACTCCTCCATCCAGGTTCCATGAGCTCTCATCATCATAGCAAAGCAGACTTCCAGGGGACAAATTGCCTCCTGCAGAGGGCAAAATAATAATTGTTGTTTGCTAAATAGTTATGATATTAGTAAGAAACCCTAAGGAAATTCTTTAACGTTGACATTTGCCCAAGAAAAGAAATAAGAATAAATCTTGACTTCTGCACTCATTTAAAAATATAACTGGAGTTTACATATAGCCCCACAATGAGAGCACTAAATCCTGGAACAGAATAAAAAGAGAAGAAGCATCTACACACTTCCAGCAGCAGCTGTCTGTCCCCGTGTCCATTGTGAGACTCCTATTCTTCACTTTCTCACTTCCCTTGTAATTAGGGGTGACCTTGTGACCCAGTTTTGGCCAAAGAGACATAAGGAAAAATCTACTATGATATTTTAACTTTCCTGATGAAAAGTAACAGATGTAGCATCACCGCCTTCCCTGTCCTGCCTTCCTGCTTTATGCTTTGAACCTCAAGATGGATGCAGGTATAGCTGCCTTATGACCATGAGGAAAAGAATTGCTTTTCTTTGGAGGACCACAGAAATGTCAACCTGAAACCATAATATTGTGAAGCCGCTAAACAAGGATCAACAGTTGCTGACCTTCATACTTGTTATGTAAGAAAGTAAAGTCCCATTGGACTTGAGCCACTTTAGTTAGGTTTTCATATCTGACATTCCTTGGTTGCATGATAGATAATGTCCTTTATCAGCCATGGATCAGAGGAAGATCCAGAGCCCCTTCCTCAGGACCCAGCCCGATTTCTTCACAGAATGCTCCTCCATGAAAATAATCTTATAACTTTTAAGACAAAGTTTACTGTTTCTTGGCATTAAATACCGATAATGTCTGTGACAAATCTTGGTTAGACATTGTGTTGGTCAGGGTCCAGTCAGGAAATTAGACCCCACGTTAGGTAGTTTGTAGGAAGAATTTAATATCAGGACAGAGTTACAAAGGTGTTGGGAAAACCGAAAAGCCTAACAGCGTATGGTGGGGGAAAGTGGTAAGTACCAAAGCAGGAAGCCGTAACCAACCCGAGGGCTGGGGGACTCAGGAAAGGAGGCGAGGACTGCCCAGCAGGAAGCAGCACCACAGCGGAGGCCACCTACTGGGAATTGACACCACAGGGAAGGTCTGTCAAGAAGGAGCTGGAAACACAGAGAAAACAAGCACTGCCTTGGAGGTCATCTGAAACAAAGTGCCCTGGCTTATCCTTTCTCCTACCTCTCAGTCACCCTCCAGTGCCTCCCATCCGCTGAACCGTCTTGATGTCAGTTGGCAAGAGAGCCTAAGAAAGGTAGTTTTCAGCAGTCAGCTCCTCACAGTACAGAGCAAATCAGGAAGGGCAGAAAACAGATTTGAAAGCAAATGCTAATCACTAGCACCAACATTTGCTGCTGTTAACAGTGAGGTATGCGTAATAATACCCCAATGACTTTTTTACCCAATGACTTTTTTGGCCCCCATACATTCTCCAATGAACTTTTAATGATCACAAAATGCTCATTACACAGGATGCCAGAGGTGGGTGTTTCCCTAAAAGAAAAACATGCATTTCTAAAAATATTTTGAGGGCAAAAGCATGAGGAAGTTCCATTCTAAGCAGTTACAGGATTGAATTGTGGAACAAAGACAAGGAAGAGTAAATGACCTAGAAGCATAATTGCCATCATAATGGCCCCTTTGATTATACTGAAATCATCAGAAAAGAATTCTTCCTCAGCCCAACTCCATGATTATGCTCTTTCCTGAACACGAGAGATCTGATCCCCATGCTTTCAACTTCCATGGAGAAGGAAGAGGGGCAAGAAGAGGGGCAGAGAATTTCAACATCATTCTCCACAGAAAACTTAGAATTAAGGATTTGTATAATTGAAAAAGACTTACGTAAATCAAGATTATGTTGATAAGTATTTTGAAATCCACAAAGCATTATAGAAGTAATATAAATTAGATGATAGGTAAATAGATAGATAATAGATAGACAGGCAAATGATAAATTAGGTGATAGATAGATAGATAGATAGATAGATAGATAGATAGATAGATAGATAGATTCTATCTTCCCATTTAATTTTGTGATCTTATATAGAATGTATCTAAAGGGGGTTTGAATCTTTGTCAGTCCGGAATGTTCAGTGTTTTACGTGGTGGCATGTGCTGTAGCCACATAGCTCTCTTTATTAGAAAGCAAAGTCTTCCTCACATTTTTTCCTACCCTGTGGTGCTACTCTTGCCCTCCTTCCTCCACTTTATCTCATTCAAGTAGAGGAAACCAGCAACTAAGCCACCTCGGCTCCAAGCTAAAGCAGTCCTGTCTCTTTGATCTAAGCTACTCTTAAATAACTCTCCTAGACTTTGTTCTTAACAATGCCCTTCTTAAAATCTGGCACCCAGCATTAGATTTGATTAGGTAGTTGTCGGGTGGTCAGTGCAGAGTGCAATGGGACTCACTTCTCATATGAGCACCTCTATCTGTAGACTCTCAGATTTATTTACTTTTTTTTAATCATGCATAGGTCTATTCCACAGGCACTGAGGAAACACTTGTGAGCACTTAAGAGTGCTTGAAAATCGGCAGCATTCTGCAAGCATAGTTTGTTATTGTTGTCATTTTTATATTATTTTATGTGCTATCGTAGCCTACTATTATGGTCATTATTAACTGCTCTCAAGCAAAGTGTCATCATTCATTAATTGTGTTATTGACTTTAGAACACAAATATATGATGGTTCATTATTAAATTTCAGCACATGGTTTTGGTCCCTTTCTAGCACTTGAATATTTATCCCCCTTTGCATTGACAAACTTGCAGCTCTGCGCTTGCCACAGGTTAGACCAGCAGGCTCCACAGGTTAGACCAACAGGCTTCCATGGCTTAACAGCCTGGCCTGGGACAAAGCCCCTGGTACTGCATGGGCCATTCCTCTCTTGGTTGCCATTGGTCATTAATCAACCTTCTTTGGAAGCACTTCAAATAGCTATCAGTGGACCAAGATAAACAATCATTTAATCATGTTTATCCATATTGTACATAAAGAAATCTCTAAGGATTTGCCAAAATCTCTGGACTCCTAGCTTAGGGATCAAGCCAGTTTTTGACTGCTGTAAGAATACTAGTATGGGTAGATTACAACCCCTGAAGCATTACATTCCTAACAATCTGAAAAACCATTCTATCAAATGAAGAAAAATGTATTAACCACACTACATAAAGAAATTAAGTTTAGTTTTGTTAAATTTATTTTCATTAAACTCTGGTTCTTGGTTATTTATTGTTTCCCTTTCTATTTATAAGTGATCTGCTTAATTAGCTAACCTAGAAATTTTTTAGGAGTATATCATTTTTCTTGAGTCGATCCATTTCTCCATTTTGAAAATTAGAACATTTTATTCCTATCTCAAATATTTTGATACCTCTTCCACTTTGCATTTACTAAAATTTGCAAAGAGCAAACCAAAGAATTCAGCATCTCTGGAAAGTTGTATACATGAATTTTCATACACAGGACACAAAGATGGTTTAAGATACTAGCACTATTTAAAACAAGACTAATATATTTGATGTATTACCAAGATAATCCTAACAAGGTAAGGCTACTTAAGTTACCATGCATTGGAAAGCAATTTTTAAAATGACCATCCATGTTGATAGAAATTTCTTGGGATTTTTTTTTTCCCCAGCTGTTAACAATTTTTTTCCCTAAGCGAATGCTTGGTATCGTTGCAAAATACAGATTTTTAGTTTGAAAGTTCAGGGTGGATTTCACTAATAAGTTGCTATTTGGCTACACTGATAGCAAGATTTATAGGTGAAAAAAATTTAAGTGCAAAATGTGCTTTGAGTTCATATTGAGCACAGGTTTATTGTTTGTTCCCAGGTTCTTCAAGGTACAGATGTGGTAATTTGGCCTGAGAACAAAGAGGAGAAATTACAATAACCCAATTCTCAGGCTATCTTATGACTTCAAAATCAAGAAGCAAATGGCGAGGTTTCTTTTCGTAATTATAAGAAGTTTCATTTCATCAAACTGAATTTGTCTTTCTTAGATAAAGGAAAAATTGAATTGCACCAATAGAAAGCCTCACTTCCCGTTTCTCAGAGGACATCACAGAGTCATGAAGCTCTGTGGGGCTCAGTGTGAGTTGTCATTTTTCTGTCTCTTAAACTCGAGGAGAGGAACACAACAGCAAAGGACATCTCTACTCTCAGTCTCTTCGAGTGGGTTCGACTGTACTCAGACTAGTCCAAAAATAAATTACAAAAATAATTTTTATAAATAAATTTATTCTTCCTTCGTCCAAATTTAGCATAAGAGGAAAGTACTAACAACAGCTCCCTTACAAGTACTTCCTATGATGTTTCACTTAATCTTTACAAAAACCCAACAAAGAAGATGTTATTACTATCCTTATCACATAGATGATGAAACTGAAGCTTAAGAAAGTAAGTAACTCAATGTGACCACATGGTCAGTAAATGATGTATCCCACACAGCCTAATGCCAAAGCCTGATTGCTTAACCTTTGTATTATGTTGCTTCCTAAAGACCTGATCAAGTCACCAGAGATGACCAGGAACATGATAATGCATCTAGTCAGTAGAGAGAGGGGAGATAATGTGTATGAAGTGGGACCTAGGAGAAGTCATTACATGTCTTCATTAAGGCAGAGTGACAGAGTTTCTCTTGATGCTTTACAGGTTCTGGTGGGACTGGGGCCCACTCTCCACATTTCGGCGAGAGACGTTGTTATTGGAAAGTCTTGCCCACCACTAGATGCTAAGACATAGAAGGTGTCATTGACAAAACTTGCCCTAAAATTGAGTTTGATGTTGAAAGTCTGTCATTAAGGACTCGGCTAGCTGGCCATTGCCGTCATTGGGTTTAGATTTACTCCACACTCAGGAGTTACATTTTTGTTTCAAGGAAAGTCCTGTCTGCATTCTGAAGAGAACTCATTCTGAGTTCACAGACTGCACCTGCAAATACAAAATCCAGTTACTATTGGTCCTAATATTTTTTTAGTCTATTTCCTGCAAGAATCTATCAACAACACACCTAACATGTGCCAAATGCGTATGTACATAGCTCCTCCAGCTGCAGCAGATTCCTACTGTACCTCAGTTTACCTCACATTTGGCTCACGTCACCGACAGGAAAACCACCCCCAACTTTAATGTGGAACACTGTCAGACACAACCTTGTGATTTGTAGATGAGCTCATATGTTGCTCTCCGGCCCAAATCAGCACTTTCTCCATACGTCTCTTGTAAGCCAGACTTTGATTTGGCTTTGGCTGTGAAGAATAATTAAGGTTTGGGGAAGGTAAGATGGTCTTGCCAACTCAGCCACTCTTGAGAGCAAGGATTCCACAAGTGGTTAGTACAGCCCAGAGGAGCAAAAGATGTTAATCCAGCAACACCCAGGGAGGCAACGGTTGCCTGGCCAGTGGCCTTCACTCTTTTTTTGACTGCAAGCCACAGTAAGAAATATCGTGCAAACTGTGGCAGTCCAGTGCATACATGACTATACACATATGTATGTGGGTATGTATACACACACACACACAAACTGAAACTGCACTTGCATTTGCTATTCTGTTTCATTTCTTAGAACATGTTGGCCACCGGACTAGTTTCTTGTAGCTGCAGTAACAAATTGCCAAAAACTTAGTGGCTCAAAGCCACATAGCTTTATATCTTACAGGTCTGAAGATTGAAATTCCAAAATCAAGTGTCACTGGGCTAAGGTCAAGGTATCAACAGGGTTGTTTCTCTTTGGAGGCTCTGAGGGAGAATCCATTTCCTTGCTTTTTCCAGCCTGTAGAGGTTGCCTGTATTCCTTGGCTCATGACCCTTTCCTCACATACCTCTAACAACCTCTTGCTTCTCCTGTTACATTTCTGACTTCTCCTTTGACCCTCTTGCCTCCTTCAGAGGACTCTGGAGAATACAGCTGATCCAGGATAATCACTCCATCTGAAGACCCTTAATCACATCTGCAAAGTCCCTTCTGCCATGTAAGATAACATATTCACAAATTCCGGGAGTTGGGATGTGGACATCTTTGTGTAGGGGGGAGAGTCATAATTCAACCTACCACAGCCATGAACACTAAATGGATTGTTAAACTCACTAATGAGTTGCACACTGCAGGGCAAAAATACTGGTCAAGCTTATGTCATCAGGCATCTGGGATAGTGGGGATCAGTGACCATGCCACATGCCTGCGGTAACAAAGGGTACCGGGCATGTAGCGAGCCTCCCAGGCACAGTGTTATGTATTACACATAGTCTATCCCTTCTTTCTCCAGTCATTGCTCACTACGAGTTAGACACTATTGTCCCCATTTTAAAGATGTGAAAACAGGTTCAGAAAGGCTAGGAAACTGCTCTAAAACCACACAATTGGTATTCAGAGTCTATAGTCAAACAGAAGTATCTCTTCCCATGATGCCCATGTCCTTTCTGCTATGCCTTGTGGTGGCATCTCTCATGTCCTACTCAAAGTCAGGCCTAAAGTCTTCACTCCAGGCCACCATGTCATCATGTAGGGAAGCAGTGTTCCCTACCAGGGCTGGTTTCCTGGGAATCCTTGAGATCTGAGGCAGCCACTGTTAATCACATCGACCTCTCTCACAGAAGAACACTAATTCTCTCTCTCCTTGACTCCAACCAAATTGTAGTACCTGCACATTTTCATATAAGACAGAGTAATCTAGTTTTTAATTCAATCTTAACAACCCCAAGGAACTTGAGAAAGCTGAAATTTAAGGCAAGAATGAAGCTAAGCTGAGCAGGAATTTAATACAGTAGGCTACAGAATTTTAACTCAAGGTTTATTTCTAAGTTTTCAAATGGACTTGAAGAATGCTCTTGCAATCCTTTCAAAAACTTTCTAAAGAATGTTGACCATTGGAAAAAAAGTCAAGTCTGAGAGATGGTGAATGATATGGTATATGGTGCCTTGGGGGCTACATATCAGGTCACCCCATGGGTTATGTGGCTTGGGTACTGAAGTAGAACTCAGAAACCCTGTGTTCTAGCCCCAATCTGCCCCTAACCAGCTGTGTGACCTTGAGCTTAGGGTTTTAAACTCTCTGACCCTCAGAGAGGAGATATAGTACAGAGATTAAACCTATATTTTCTGCAGCCAGACTAAATTTTGAGTTCCCATACTCAAAATGGCCCCTTTCAAATTTATTAATTAGCAAATAAACATATTCCAAATGAAAAAAATTATCCTGTCATTTTCATTTGGCTTCCTGATATAAAGAGAAAGTGAAAGCAGAATTTATGTCAAAGATAGTCATGGTTTAAAGAGTCACAGAGCCACAGCATTGCCTCCCACCTCCGGGACCCCATCAGATGACCATTCATCAGATTTCTTAATAAATCTGCACACTCCTGGGGAAGTCAGTCTCTAAGTCATTCTGGAAAGTGAAGAGTTAAAACAGAATGTTGCTTGATGAGATTGAAACTGTTTGTTTCAAAGACATTTGGATTCAAATTGAAAAAGAAAATTAATGTGTCAAGAAACAAAAATGTATTCTAAGAGAACACAAAAAAACCCTGAGAAGCCAGCAGCATGGAACATACCACTTATGTGAATAAGGCATGGTACGTAGTAGATGCTCAACAAATTTTTGTTAAATGGATGAGCTTGCAGTGTGATAAGCCAGCCCATAGATCAGTGGTTTTTTCCACTGGAAAAACTGTCATATCATAGAATAGGAGGAGAGAGGTTAGAGGCTCTGATATGATTTCACTGGGATAAGTGCATGGTCTTTGGAGCAATTTTTAAAAAGAAGTTAAAAACAATGAAGAAAACTAGAAATATCTTTGCTAGCTTCCGCCTACCCCAATTATTGACAGGTAAGGAAGAGAGTGGGAAGGAGAGAAAGAGACTATAGCCATCAAAGAATCACCTTAGAGTGCTTGGCTGTCCTACAACATGATGAGAAGGTTTTAGGGTCTTAAAATAAATGGAGTGGAAAAGCATTCAGCCTCCTCTCCATACTGCTTTCCAGCTTCTCTTGCCTGTACCTCCAGCGCAGTGTGTAAATAACTCGTGGCGAAAAAGAGAGAAACTAAGTTAAGCTAATGGAGAACCCAGAAGAGTTAGCCAAAAAGGAAAGGGGGTCTTGCTTAAGTCTTGTTTAAGAATCAAAGAAAGTTGAGAGCCAAAAGAAAAAAAGAAAAAGAAAGAAAAGAGATGTTATTTCATCTTAGAAACAAAACTCATAGAAATGGGATAAAGAGGGGAAAACTGAGTGATAGCTTGGAAATTTGCTAGTAATGAGAAGTCTATTCCCCTGGAGGCAACCCATCGTTTCAGAGCATATTGGACCACGTTTGAGATGCTGTTTCCTAGAAAACTGGTCCTTCCCTCAGCTCGTTTCAGTGACAATGAGCATTTCTAGCTGAGTGCGAGAAGACATGAAGGGCATCTTTTATTTTCCTAAGAGGAAATTGAACCTATGCATTGTAAGACTTCAGCATGTGCCTGTGTATGAAAAATATGAGCCAAATGCTTTTGAAAAGAAACAGAAGTATGCTGCCCTTGTGACAGAGAAGTGTCCAAGAACAAAGACAGAGGTATTTCGGCATGCCATTCCTACCCCATGGATTTTGTGTTGTGATACATTTTATGACCAACTTTAAAGACATTGACCTGTTGATCTCGTTCTGGTTTTCATTCGCTACATCCTTCTTAACATAAGAAAAAGTCCCTTAGGATAAGCAGGATTTTCATTTCTAAAAAAAAAAAAAAAAAATCTACACAGAACCCCAGTATCCTAACAGTCTCTCTCCTGCTATATAGAGCTTTAAATACATAAAGAAGAGAAAATGTCATCATGCAATGAAGTTTAGAGTATGGCAATGGTCCCACCCGTGTGTTGTCCCGCGGGGGAAATTAGAGATCTAATCCACAAAGACACCTCGGGTCACCTTACCAGATGCACTCTCCACTTGGCCAAAGGCTGAGTTATGCTAAGAAGTCACTTTTCCAGTGAACGAAATTTCTAATTAACACTGAAAATGCATGGTAGCTAAGTTTGTGGTGAAGACAGGCCATCTCCTCATTCTTCTTAGCTGGAGCTAGATTCAGCTATGAAAGGGGGACAGGATAATTGCTCACGGTGGGGCATGGTGTTTTCTCCTGCACAAACATATAATTAGGCTGTCTTAACCTCCCGGTCCAGCAATAAACACCACTTCACAGACTAATTTACAGGCAAGAGTCACAGAAGGCTGTGGAATAAACTCTCAGTGCCACAGACCCTACAGTTCAGTTAAAAGAGAGCAGCTTCGCTATTTCAAGTCAGCAAAATCCTTTTACACTTACCACAAACTAAAATGCTATTGAAATAAAGGCTATGCATTCAAAACATTGAACACACCAGCTAATAAAAAATACATTTGTGACTGGTCGTAAAAATAGAGAATGTAATTGGCTATACCCTAGAAATATCTTTTACTTACAGTATTTGGGAAAGACAGAGGTCTCCATAATATTGACTTTGCTAACACGTCTACATTTTTCTGTCCGCCATAATTATGCGTCAGTCAGCAACACCTCACTTCCATAGCTGCCAACAGGCCTTGACTCAGGCAGTGGGAGGTGTGCTGGCCGTAGCCGGCACCAGATGATATTTGCCTGGCAAATACTGTTGGCTCTGGGCAGCGAGGGGGAGGTACTCTTATAAAGAGACAGCTCCTTCATGGCTGCATCGTTTTTCCCATTCGGACTCCCAAGACTGGGAGGATTTTCTGAAAGGATGTAGGAATTGCTCTGCAGGGCCCGCTTTGCTCAAAAACGTTCTTTAAGCACAGAACACAGCACAGATGGAGTAGGGAAGGTCACAGAAATACATACACAACTCTGCGGGAACTGTGTTTACTTCTGCCCAAAGCAGGCCAGCTAGAGACAGACAGGCTGTGATTTGACATGGGTTAGACATCAGAAACAATCAGAGAAAGGCTGCGGGCTGTGAATGTGAGAGTTGGAAAAAGGACCATAGACAAACAGAGAGGCCTAGAGACTCATGAACGGGATGACAGACGAGACAAATGAGTGTTTTTATCTGATGGTTTTATCCACAGTCTAATGTGAATTATTTGTAGATGATTTTCCTCTGACTCCCCAAAGTATAAAGAATTAAAATGAGTAGTTGAAGGCGATCACTTTATAAAGTATAAAAATGTCTACTCACTATGTTGTATACCTGAAACTACTATAATACTACATGTCAATAATCAAAAAATAAATTTAAAAAATAAAATAATAAAATAAAATAAGTAGTTGAATCATATTTTTTCCCAAGTCCTTTTTTCATCCAGTCCCCAATTCACCTGAGATTTTCAAAGACAAGGACTATGCTTTTACTACTGCTATTTCTTAAAATTTAAAAATATCTGCTATAGGCACTCAATCCTTGTGAACTGAGTGAGTGAGTGAATAAAATACTCAGTCGAAAGACAGAAATGAACAAGCTACTCTTACATATTTAAAATGCATGAAAACTACAAAATCTCATTTTTATCATTTTTATGTTTCTATGAATGAAGGAAAAATGATTGGTAAATTAATTCCAATGAGAATAATGCATATAAAAGAACTCTCATTTTTTTCTAAACATGTACTACAAAAAAGAATATCATTTAAATAGTACTGATTATGAGAAACAAATAAGAAAAGCTATTTCTACTTCAAAAATAGTGATGTCTCTCAAATAAGATTTTTTATGAAATAAACAAGGCATATTTAAATGGCAAACAATAACCCTTATTTTGAGGGTTGAGACTGCTGAGACTCACTGAGACTACTGTGCAGGATAAGGACATTATTTTTAGTGGCATTTACTTAAAATATTTGAAATTAGCAGTAACTTGACATTTTTTTAAAAGTCAAATGATACCAAGTTTAAATTTTCTCAAGTTGGCCCCTATTTATATTATTAAAAATAAAAAGTGAGGTCTTTTTCAAAATTTTAGTACTAATTCTATAAATTCCTGATGATACACATGAGTACAAAAATTATAGTTGATCCTTGAGAAAAGCATAGCTATAGTTGATATTTTATAATTTGTAAGTCATACTCATTATGTAGGCAATTCTGCTTAAGTGTATTTCATTTCCTTAATATGCTTAAGGGGACTCTTTAAGAATTAGGCTTCTTCATCTTTTAAACCAATTTTGAATGACTGAACAGTAACAGGGAATGTGGTATTGAAATCAAATATTTTAATAAAATATATGATTCAACAATAACTAGATATTTTGTGTTTCCAAAGTTATTACAATTCCCTGCTTTAACTACTGGTAGTAATGCAGCCAGCGAGGTTTACTTGAGGATTAACTATTGCTATTAAAAAACTTTTTAAATAGTTTTAGAAAGTTTCAACATCAAAAGATGTATTTTTATATATATTTTATAAATTTATATTTTATAAGGCCAAAAAGATTATAATTTATGATCAGGATTTCCAATAATTTTTCATAAATTTTATTTTGTCCTTAAGAAGAAAATATTATGCACGTACTCTCAAAGTTTCTAGAGAAAGCAACTGGTCAATGAAATATATCAAAATACTTGAAAACTTTAAAAAAAAAAAAAACAAGAAAAAGTCATTTCAGTAGAATGAACATTTTAAACTGGATATCCAAGATCAAACCACAAATAAGAGATCCATGAGTGCCTGATGGCACATCACATACTCTGTTCACTGTTGCATGTGCGTGTTCACACGTGTGCACATGAACATTTTCAGCAACGGCATCTTCACAACTAAGAAGTCAGTAAGGCACTTACGGAACTTGTCAGGAGTCATTCACACACCCCCCTCGGATGAAACATGGCAATGGTTTTAAAGTGCAACATAAGCACCGCACATAACTGTAGCAATGAGGAAATGCTTGCAGCCATAACCCACTGGCTTTCACAGATACCTTTAATTTAAGCTCTGGCTGGAGCAGAGGTGAGAACTGAAACGAATAATGCCAAGGTAGTGAACAGTGATGTCAAAACGCAAGGATGCCTCCTGTTGTATAAGAAAAGGGGAGAATTAATCAAGGTAAGGAGCAACGTAGTAGCTTAATTATGAGCCTTTTAATGTCTTTTCATAATCAGTTAATAAATACCTTAACAATAAAATTGAATTTAAGCTTTTAATAGGCCATGTTGGCTTGAACCTAAACAAAGGAATTAGCAGCTCCAGGCATTGTGCAATAACTGTTCACTGTTTGGTGCCAGGAGAAACAAAGCATTTCAAGTGCATTTTTTTGTGCCTCACCATAATAAACGCTTGTAATATTCCCCAATTTCTGGAGTGTAAGACGCAGATCTTATTTATCACAGTATGAGACACACCTGGCACGCGGATCAGGAAACAACTGTTTTACTTCATTTCTGTCATCACCTTCCAACAGATTTCTTTCACATTCCAATTTGGATGGGAGGACTTGACTTTCTCTCCATAAGTTCTCCATTAACAGTTTCACAGCAGAAGGCGCCATTGGTCCGTTTCCTCTTGCAGCAATTAATTACACAGAGCGGCGTGTTTTGACTTCGACTGCAGCGAACGCGTAAAATCACGGGCATTTACTCGTATCTGCAAGCAACGTCTTTATCATCAGTACAGCGTCCTCTGGCTAAGTAGTGAATTGTCAGAACTCTTCAGACAGAGAATGACGAACACGGTGTCAAGTCGGCAGCACAAATTACCAACTTCAACTCCCTTCAGTCATTTTTATTAATATGTGTTTTATTGAGGGAGGCCTTTTTTGAAGGTTATGTCACTTCATGCGTTCGGCAGATGAAAGGCACTTTTGCTTTCTCTGTGAGCAGCGGCAGCCGTATCGGACTGGGAGGCTTGAGCTCTGTGAGCCCCGCCAACAACTATGCACTAATAAACCTTGAAAAGCTTGAATTACACTATAACCCACAAAAATTTTCAAATTAAAAAGGCATATTTAGAGGCCCCCGTGGATAGTGATTTTATTTAGTTTAATTCCCTCTTGTGGCCAATTAGATAGACACCCCTGCACACAAGCACACACTCTGGGGGAAAAACGGGGGGAAAAGTTTAACTTTGGTTTTGAAAAAAAAAAAAATGGCAGTATATCATTCCTCCATAGACAGAAATTATTTTCCCTGCTGTTGTTCTGTAAAGAACAGGACTGTTAGAAATCAGTGGACGTGTATGCAAGATGGATGTTTATGTGGATTAGTATTTTAAGGCTGTAGGGTACTCCAGCTCCTTCCTAATTCAGCCTCATGAATTGCCAAGTTGAAGAATAAAAGTTCCATCACCACAAAAGAGCGTATTCCTTTAGTTCTCTTTGATTATTTTCTAATCAAAAATGATTTCTTCCCCTCGTAAGAAGGGTTTGAATGCACGGCTAATAATAGGTTTATTTGTACTTGTTTTTCAATTAATTGACTTGCACAACTTGAATGCATTTTTATCTCCTATGCATGGAGCTCATTTACCCAAATGGAACTCAGATCCACACAAGAGATATATTTGCTACAAAAATTGTTCATAGTGTTTCCCATTGCTCACTGCTGCTCTTTCCATCAGAATTGCAAAATGTGCCTCCTTCTCATCTGGTGGCAGGCTCCATATGTACCATATGAAAAAGGAGTTAATAAAATGCACGTTGGAAATATAAAACAAGGTCAGGGGCGACAGTTTGGCTGAAGGCCTTTCTTTAAGTGTGGAAAACAAAAGAACAAGATTGTTTTAACAGTTGCAGCTGTCGGAAGAGGCAGCCTTGGGTAGGGAGTGGCAGCTGAAGTCCTTGCTACCTGTTTCATGTGTCCCATCAGAACCACTGTTCTCTCCCTAACACAAATACCCTTCACGGTAGGCGCTCTAAGCTTTAGAAAGTCTCAGTAGGGAAGAAGAGAAAAATCCTCATCTTGCTTCCAAAGGAACTCTGGGGATTGGAGGGATGAAGCAGGGGTAAGTGTAGGGTCAGGCTGAGGGTGGGAGGGCCTGCATGAGACTGCAGGCTCTAGAACCCCCACAGCTCTGTGTCCTCCTCAGAGCCAGCAGTGATGAATGGTGTTACTGTGTGCCCTGCGAAAGCCACCCGGATTGGACGCAAGTCAGCGGTAGGTTTTTAAAAATAAGTACTTAAGATTCTGTGGTTGGGTCCATCCGATGCCAGCTAAACCAGAGGAAAGAAAACAGCATTGTCAGTCAAGCAGTTACTTGTTCCACAAGGACCTCAAACACACCACTTGCCAGATTTGTTTTCTTAATGAACTGACTGGTTACTTTGGCATCACTTGAGAGCCATGAAGAAAACAGAGAAACTCAATCAGAAGAAAGTTATCATTTTAAAATGAAGATAAAAGAGAAAATACTTAATAATTATGTCACAGGACAATGGCATTAGCCAACAAAACCCATTAATAACTTTGTTTATCAGAGTAGCTGTGACCCAGCAAAAGAGAAAACTTTATAGTCTTGATAAAGAATGAGAAGACTAGGTTATTCAAACAGGCTAAGCTGAGCTCCCAGAGAGGCATGGGCACTCTGGTGGGGGCACGGGTACAGTCAGGACCCTGAAAACATGCACGGGCAGCAAAGAGATATATTCTCCCCCAGATGTTAATTCTACTTCTGATCAAGTAACTTCTTCCCTTTAGCCTTGGTTTCCGCATTTGTAAAAAGGGAACAATGATTTCGCCTTCCAAGATTCAATAATACAGTGTGTGCAAAGCACACGTCATAGCGTCTGACACATAGTAAGTGCTCAACCAAAGCTAGAACATGTGTTTTCTCTTCCCTCTCCTGCCTCCAGCCATCCCTAGAAACACCTTAGCCTAAGTAAACCATCACTCAGCCTGGTGCATTTGAGATTAGATTGTTGTTATCTTAGGAAGATCTTACCTTTTAATAGGCTTTACCTACACTTAGAAGTCATGAAAGGATCTAGGCCGATGGGCCCAGAAATTCCACACGTGTAAGATTTATGAGAACGATGGAAAAAGCCTTCTACCCCACCTTCTATCTCCCTTCCATATCGACCTGCATAATTCAAAGATCACTTGTTTCTGAAAAAAAATTCATACCAAGAACACCTCCTCTAATCACTCACTACTGGAGGTGTGTACTCAGACTGCAGCGGCAGCATCACCCAGGAGCTTGTTAGAAATGCAGACACTCTCCCCTCTACACCCACCTACTGAGTAAGATCCTGCAAGGAGTCCCAGGGCATCACTATGCACATCAAAGTTGGGGGATTTGTTAAAAATACTAATACCAGGACCAAATCCTAGGCCAATTACATCAAAATCTCTGGGGTCGAAACCCAGGCATCAATACTTTTTAAACTTCTCCAGATGATTCTAATGTGCAGCCAAGTTTCAGAACCACTGCTCAAGTCCCATTAGCAAAAATAAACCTTAAAAAATAAGAAAATATTTAAACAAGAAATATAGGGTAGAAACGACTACCCTTGAAGTAGGTCCGCTGAAAAAAGGTTTCAAATTTATGCGTAAAGACATCTACGTTTCTGAAATCTTAGTGATAGAAAAAGGAGAACTAGCAAACATCTTCATGTTTAAACCTTGGCCCTTATACACCTCCTGCATAACAAGGTACCCGGGTGGGCAGAACATTTATTGACATAAGTCACCGTGTTTATTGATGCTGCCCATTTTCCACTGATTTTAGAACTCTGTAGGGGAGGTGCTGTGACTTTGAAAGGCTAGTTTTTTAATAATCAAATTGTTTTACTTAAAGGTTTATATAACATGCTATACTATTAAACAGTAAATAAAAACCACTGATAAATCCGGGTCCCCCACAGGTAGTTTGGCACATCCTTAATTATCTGGTTTATGAGCAAATTGCCACCTCAGCTTTGGTTTTCAGCTTGTTAGATGCATGTGTGTGCACACACTTCTTGGCAACCTTTCAGCAGATTCGGCCTTTAAATGATGTTGCCAGAATATGTTGTGTAGGGGCCAGGGGGAGGGGCAAGTTGTAAGTAAAAGGGCTGAACTTCTCGGTTGGAGTTTTGCTTTTTTGTTTTTGTTTTCAGCAAAGATTTAATCTGATGATTTTTTTAAATTAGTGAATATTAGGACACACTTACAGACCCAGGGGCATGAAAAACATGACAGCCGACGGCATCAAAATAAATCCATTTATTATACTGAAGTTTTTTATGAAAATTGAAATGCCTCTCTCACAGCACCCTTATCTATGCTACATTCTACTTTTCCTGCTAGTAAGAATAGCTGGGAGGCTCACCTCTGCTTTCCAGGAATTAAACCTTCCAAAGAGGAAAATCCTTCTCTATACCCATGCCATTCAAACTTAAGCTAAGTAACATTTATCAGTGGCATTAGATGACTTTTGTTCATACTTTTATTGTTTTACAAATGTCTGCATTCAGTGAGTCTCCCACTGGGATTAAATCGTTTTTAATCCCAGAACTTTATGAAATCAGTGTTTTTCTTCTGTGCCTCAGAGGCTCCCAGCATCTTGTGAGCTGCTCCCAAGGGGCTCCCCCTGGTGGCTGCACACACCCCCTTTATGGGAGAATCCCCCTTTCCATTCATTGAAGACATCAACAACAAGGAGTGTGAGACAGACAAGAGAGGAAAACCAGTAGCTAGCTGTCCAGCCTCTTTGTGAATGGGTTCTTTTTAGGAAATGTCAAGAATTAGCTTGCTGAGTGTGAGAGAGCCAATGTGTGTGTGTGTGTGTGTGTGTGTGTGTGTGTGTTTTGTCAAGTTCCAGATCCTAGAACCTTTTACTGACGGGCACCAGAAGACACACAGTATGAGCACTTATAAACATCCTCTTCCCCAGGCCAAGGGTTCAGACCATTTCGACAAGGCATACCAAGTATGTATTACAAACCATTGCGAAGCCCTGCATCCGGTATTGATTAGACAATGTCTGGAGCCGGCAAACATTATTAATATATAGAATGCTATAGAGATTGATTGCTCTACTTTCATTTTTCTTCTTCCTGCCAGCCCCCTATAGGAGAAAACCCTGCAGCTGTTCTGAATCCCATTGCCAGAGGCAGATTATAGCTTGTTTTGATGTTTCACCAGCAAATTCTGTGCCTCATACAGGCACAGGCAATAAGAACATCCCAAGTTCCAACTAGGGGCTGAGACACAATCACCCTGTCAGTATTGTTAGTAAGTCAGGATCATAAAAGATAATAAACTCTCTCCCATCTTTTATGAAGGCACACCGAGATCAAACACTTTCCATACCAGAGCACAAAGCCCCCAGGACCAGTTCTCCCTGACAGATGTTCATCTGCTATCTTGGTATTGACGTGTTACTTAATTTATTGATCCACAGAGAAAAGGAAATACAAAGACTCTAGAAATCTGGTATTGTACAAGCTGCTTTCCAGGGCTGTGAGCCTTAGAAATAAAGTGGAGACTTGATGTCATGTTTTAAGAGCTGTTTGAATGTTGCCCTTTTATTGGTTTTTTTTTTTTTTTGATGTTTAAAAAAAAAAAATAGCCAAAGACAAAACTTTTATTGTTTTTGTTTTTCATTCAAAGAACAATACACTTAGCAGTGACCAACATAGTTTGTTATTCCTATTAACTTGCTGATGCTCACCTGGTGCCCTACATCCCATGTGCACAAAAGCCTGGCTCACCCTAGACTTCATAGAATGACGAGGAATGGGAGGGATGGGGTAAAATAAAAGTTCATAGTACAATGCCATGTAATCCAGTCTTTCTCACTCTAATCCTCCAAACTGCTCACGTTAAAGGAGAACTCTGACTGCACATCTCCAGGTTGACAGAGTCTTGGCAGGTGGCCCTGCCTGCCAAAGGAAGCACACAGCCAAATGGTGTTCAAGGCCCTCCTCCTTGGGTTCCCAATCAGCCTCACAAGTCTTATCTTCCACCATTCTCTCTCACATGCATATGACCTAGCCCAACCCGATTATGATCAATTCCTTGCTCCTCTTTTCTACCTCTGACTGCTCACAAAGTTCTTTCCCATTTCCACAATTAAAAATCTAGAAGGAGCAGGTAAAATCAGTTTCTACTTTCTCTGATTACTTTATCTGTATTGCCCCAGAGGCTATTTGTGTATATGGTTCTCTCTCTGGACTTCAATAAATTTGAGTAAAGAACAAGATATTACACATCTTTTTGCCTTACTCATCCCTTTTCTTTATATGATGAGTGATTGATAACTACTGTTCAGAGAAAGAATTAATTAAATACACTGTTCATTTTGAAATCCACTGCCCCAAAACCTTCCATGATTTTGCATGGACTAAAAATAAAATTCAAACCCCTTGGAATTCCCTCCAGATCTGGTCTCTACACATCTTTAGATTTCTATCTCGAACCCCCTCAACAAAGATCCCCTGGCAAACTAGTCCACTGACAGTGTCTCGGCCCCTAGTGGGAACTTGGGATACCAATCTGGACTGCCTTCCTCATTCCCCTGATCACACAAACTCACACATCTCCTTTTGGCTATGGGCTCAGGCACAGCCCAGCCCTTTCTTCCCCATGCAGCTTTCACCAGCAATCTCAGCCTTCAGATATCTCTAAAGTTGTATAACAGTTCATATATATTCCACACATTTGTCAACTAATCTTTGCACAGTTTCATCACCATCATGAGCCAATATGTGAAATTTACATTTCTTAAATTTTAAAGGCATGAATTATATTCTCTTCATCTTTAAACTTCCCACAGCCACTACCGTCATATCATGCCTTGGTCATAATCATCAAATATTTTATTACTTTACTTTGAAATACATTAAAAATAAAGGTTAAATTATAGATTAAATCAAGCCAAAAATTATTCCACCCAATGATTCCAAACCAAATTATTTGCCAATGATGAATAATCAGTACTTCTCTTTCATCCTCCATATATAGGAATGTTTTTCAAAATTTAACCATGACTCATTGTAAGAAATCATATCTTTTTAATTCAATATTTACCCATACTTTTTGTAATACAATCTAATTTTTTCAATTATAGTTTATTTAATTTTTTTAAAGAGTACTGATGATGGCCCACTAATAATTTTATGATCTACAAATGGGACACAATCAACTAATGAGCCAGCATTGACAAACATCAATTTAGAGGTTTTTAGACATTTCCAGCTACTGGAGAGTCTCCAAAATCTCATAACAATAGAGAAGTCTGGATTCTTTTTCCTGCATTAAATGAATAATCAAACTCCAAGACTACATACACAATAAAATAACAAGGCAGTTTAGTAGCCTCCATGGTGATATAAATAAAGGAGTCCCACTGAAGTGAAATAGTCATAGATGACCCAGTTGATAATCGAAACTAAACCTACAATACACCACATAGCTAAAAAACTTATTGTTTGCCATTGCTTTTAGCCAATTGATTAGGCAGTGAGAGCATCATGCTGGAGTGCCTGAGGTCATGGGTCAACCAATTTTTTCTGTTTCATTTGTATTACAGCAAAGCTCTTACCTCTATCAGTTGCTTGCAAATATGCAGCACTTACTGGTCACGTGTAAAGAATTGTCTTAACTCATCAAAAGAGTGATTTTATTATTACTTTCTCTTAGCAGTGGTTATCAACCAGGTATGATTTCACCCCCGGGGAACATTTGGCAATATCTGGAGGCGTATTTTTAGTTATCACAACTGGGAGGGAGGGACAGAGTGCTATGGGCATCTAGTGGGTAGAGGCCAAGGATGCCTCTAAACATCCAACCGTGCACAGGACAGCACCCCTCCCCCTTCCCACTACTAGGAATCATCTGGTCCAAAAAGTCAACAGTGCCACTTTTGAGAAACCCTGGTATGCATTTTGTTTCTTTATTAGGTCTACACAATATTGAAGTCCAACTATGCACATAAAAACATTGAGGAAGAGCCACAACTATCACTCAGAAATCTTGTTCCATATCATCTCTACCCATAGGACTTCAAATTATATTCTATCAGGAAAGTCGATACCTGCCTCTGAAAGGTCCCTATAATCTCCAACCAACTATGCTTACAGAGGACCAACAACCTCACAGCTTCACCACTTGCATCATCCAAATTTTGAGACTCCCACACATCAGTTTAACAGTGGGGCACAGCTGGTTCCACCAGAAACCAATCAGGGAAATGCAGATGCTCTTCCAACATCTGTAAGAAATGTAATATTTGGATCCCTAACTTAAAACATATCACTAAGCTGAAAACATGTCCCTTTAAATGTTGCTTGCTGCAAAGTCCTTGGGTCATTTGTTCAGTCGTTCTCACTGTGCAAAGGCATGTTACCAGCTGCTAAGGTATTCTCTAACTCCACAATTACCCAAAAGTAGTCAATGATTATTTCCTATGTATATGCGTATTAAGAATCTTAGCTGGCACCTGAGCTATGACCTCTTCAGACTCAGGGGTGTCTATAGGACTGGAACCTCAATTTCTCAAGGGTGCTTTCTGCACGACAGGCCCAGACACTTCCTCAACAAGAATTCCAGGATTGCTGTCACAGCTTCCCAAATGATTCTCTTACCACCTGTCTCTCCTCTATTCTAATCCATATGCAACCACCAGATTGGTTTTCCTACACTATGTCATCATATGACATTTTTACCCCAAAACTTCCTGTGACTTCTCCTTTTCATAGGAGAACTCCAAACACTTTGGTATTTGATGTCTGTTTCTACCTAGCCTCTACTATCTTCTCCAAACTTGCCTTATGTAATAGCCCCTCTCACTTAACCCTTTCCTCTGGTCTGACTGGATTTGCCCAAGTCATTTCTGCTCTCAGGCCTTCATTCATACTGTTTTGTTGCACCTAGAAAACCTCAGGTGTCAAACAGTTCTAGCTGGGAGCAGGATGATGGCACTCAAAGCCTTAGAAAATGAAGGGACTTTTTACAGAGCTGTGATCAGTGTTTAGGGAATCACAGCAAAGGATTCCTACACAGCAAGAGGAGAGAACGGTGTTACCTGGAAGAGGGGCTGCCAGGCAAGAGCTATGCCCAAAGGTGGAAAGGACAGTGCAGCTGCTGCCAAAGTCACAGGCAAGCAATGCAGAGTCAGAGGAAGAACTGCTCCAGCCCCTCTGCCTGCCTGCTGCTGCCTACCATTGGTGCAAGGGATCTGCTAATGCAATCCATGAAAGTCAGCCTTCCAAGACTCAGAGGAAGGCAGAGATTGTGTGTGTGTGCATGTGTGTGTGTGTGAATAACCAACACATAACATTTTGTTCTCTGAACCAAATTGCCACTTCTGCATTTGTGCTCTTTCCTCCTTCTGAGCACCTTGAAAATGCACTGATTTGGTTGTTGTATTTGTCGTATTTAATATTTTGACTTGTTCTTGTATCGCTTCATTGTTAATATATTCTGTTCTGCATCTTTTCTCCCTAATTGCAACTGTGAACAAACTAGGAAGAGAAAGATTATTTTCTGTGGTTTTGCTTCCCCCTATGGCTAAATCGGTGCTGTGAACATTGAGATGCTCAATAAGTATGTATTGAATGACTAGGAGGAATGAGTAAGAATAAAAGTTCTTTGATGGATGATGGACATATGGAAGACAAAATATGGTTAAAATATAGTTATATTTACAGCTTAAATTCTGTCAGAGAAGGTGCCAACCTTTCTGAGCACACCATCCCCATCTCCCTCTTGCCTTCACTGCTGATCCACTTCAAAAATAAGGAGGTGAATAATTCTTAAAAATAGAGCATGGATGTAGTCAAAACTGATAAAGTCTTGTACGTTTTCTTGCCCATTTCAAGTCCTGCACAATGTAATATGCAATGTCCTGTAGCACAAGAAAGGAACTCAAAGAGTACTAAGTTATGATGATGCAGAAAACAGAAAAGTGTAAAAAAATTTTAGAGTCCAAGGAGTTAAATAATAAATACTGTGGCTATGAAAACAAGCAGTGAACTATTAAAAGATTCCAGTTCATTTTGATGGCTGTAGAGTCTTCCAATTTTCTCCAAAACCTGTTTAATTTTTTCTCATTTTAAAAAGGATTCTTTATTTTTAGCACCTATTCACAGTCTACATTGCTAAAAATAAAAATAAAAATAAAAAAATAACATGAACGTTTGTTCTAATAGTAGTGCAGTTTGGAGAAATTTAAATAGAAATATATGTGGCATTCTATGGTTAAGTGCTTCCAGAAAGATTTAGCAAATTCCATGTGATTTTATAGGGCGAAATCCATTACTCAAGAGATTTTAAATGAATAAGTTTCTTTAATAATGTTTGTGTTTTGGCAGGTCATACAGAGGAGGAAAATATCACCGTGAAAAGTTTCTATGGGTAAAGTGAATTTTGCATAGTCAAAGAATCAGAAGATAGAGCCGAGAGAAACAGATAACAACACTATTGCTAGCTAATATCCTGTAGTAATGTATCTTGAGACGATTGAGCAGTCAATGGAGAAAGGTTATGGCCAGGCAGAGAACATGAAAAAACAGTGCTTGCTAGTACCTGTGTTAGAAAGAGTGAAAGACTGGGCATGGGGGATCAGCTGGAAAGCCTGGAGTGAGAAAGTCCATGCGTGAAAGCAAAAGGAAGAATTCTCCAATTGGGCAACCCCACGTGGTCATGAATAAGTCCTCCCAGCTCAATCCTTTGATTGCCAAAGGATTACAATTTTTTAGTACAATGACTTTTTAAAATTTTGTTTAAGCTTTTTATCCACAAGATCATAAGAGGCAGAAATGTTAAGAACTTTTTTTAACCTCAGATAGGTGTTTCGGTACCACCCAGAGAACAGAGAGCTTACCCTCTAAACAAAGCAAAGAGATCAGTGAAGAAAGTCGATTCATTTTTATTTGGATAGCAATAATTCTCATCAGAATTCAAGCTTTCAACAAATCATATAATACTGGAGAAGAAAGCTCAAGATTTCCTTCCATCATTCTGATGCAGCCACCAGCAACTCAACTCCATCTCATGTGGGTAGAAATGCAAATAAGTGCTGCAATAAGTATGGAGTTCTCGCTACTCTGGTCAGCTGAGATTTTCCAATAGTGTGATTTTTGAAGCAAATTTTTACAAAATATGTATCAGAATTCTCTGAACTTGGAGAAAAAAAGCGTTTTCTTCACTTAGGAATTTTTCTGATGCTTTTTGATTCTCGCTGAAATTTTTGAAAACTTTATTTGTAAGGTTCCAACCATGGAATTATATGCACAATGATCTTGAATAAGGGATACAATTTTGGGCTTATTTAAATCTATTTGTTCTGGAAATAAATGAAGGGCACATTTATAAATACAGAGGGTCTTCCAAATGTGATTTCTAGTTTCTCTACAAAAATCTTTCTTAGTTCTGTAGGCTCTTGTACTGAACTGCAAGGCCAGGAAAGTCACACCACTTGGTCTGACTGCTCAGCCCTGCACCTTCAAAGAAAAATCACAGAAGATAAATGAATCTTATTTCCTGACAGCAGCCTGAATCTGCCCTCAAAACTGCGTTGCAAATAAAAAATAAAAGTTTATTGAGTTCTCTGGATGTCACAGTAGAACTCACCCACATTTTCTCACCTGACCTCGTGATAGTCCTATAAGGTGGATTTTATTTCCATTTTTACAGATTAACAGCATGAGTCTTCAAGAGATTAGGAACTGGTGCAGGGTCAGGGTTTTAGAGCAGAGTTTCAACTTTAGTCCTCTCTGCATTCTCCCATAATATGTTTTGTATATTAGTCCCCTGCCCCTATGGTCTAGATGATTTGAATCCCCCTTATAATTACAAGAAAGATAAGGTTTAACTTTATTTCCTTATCTGTGCAGTTCCATGCTCATCTTTCCAGAAAACTAACCACATTTAAATGTAAGAGTGAACCAATGGTAATCCCCCACCTCCAACATCCTCCTTCAAAGCCCTTCAGCCTCATAACAGAAAAAGGAACTTCTAAAGGGCCTATTTCTTGGTATTCTAAGTTCTCAGGGTTTTCTTCTGTGACAGAGAAGTGTAGAGGAGTACAAGAAATTCTGTTATCTTTTCATGCGTAACTTGAGTCCCCAAATTTCTTCCTGAAATTTTAGAAAGCTTGCCCCAAGTTTTGAAAGCATAAAATGGAAAAGAGAGGCTGAGTTGGGAAGAAGATAGAAAAGAAAAGCCAGGAATATGTTTGAAACTACTCTTCAGGCCAATCACTACAGAAAATTATAATTCCCTCTTCCTTCCCCCAACCCCTCGCTCATGCTCCTCCACTCCCATACACACACATTACAAGATATGTTCCATCACAAGTTCTCCCAGCCCAGAGCAAAGCAAATCAGGCAGAACTATATAATTTATTGCATCAAACTGAAATTACCCCCACCCACTTTAAAAAATCTGGCTTCATTTCAGGGTAACAGCAGCCCAGCTCTGGCAGGGCTCAGTCAACGTGGGTGATCTGTGACATGTGGCAGAAATATAGAACGCATCAGATTTAATAAACCAAAGATCCACACACAACTGGAAAGCCTCTCTCAACAAAGGCCTGGAGGAGTTACCACAGGCGGTCTTCAAGCTTTCCTGGTGAACCTCCCCCTCCAAGTCCAAAGCACCCTCTTCACTCAGAAGTTGTGAAAGACCAATGGGCTGTCCCCAGCTGAGTCAGGAGGAGCTGGAGTCAGGAACAAATACTGGTGGAGCAAATGCAATGTTTTAAAATAAAAAGAGAAATGGAGGGAACAGTAGTCAGTGTGGCCGCCACTAGGGATGGGTTACTTCACGTCTCTGCTCTCAGGGGTGCATTTGCATTCCCAGCACATGCTAGAGGTGCCCTCTGCTGTCTGTCAGCCACAATACACCAGGGCAATGCTGAAGCTGGTTCCCCAGGGTGAATCTCCAGAGACGGTGGGGTGACTGGAAGTCAGTCTTGTTTCTACTGCAGTGACACTGTCTGTGGTGTCCGTAAGCCACTGCCCAGATCCTCCCAGGACAGCCGTGGGTTCCCTGAATGCCAGCACAGGTGAAGTGCACATTTTAGACAATGCAGTTTTAGAGGCAGCCACTGGAAGCCCTGCAACAACAGGGGAACTCTCAGACCTCTTCAGAGCCTCACAGCTATCTCATCTCTCCATAACCCAATTAGCAAAATGGAAAAGTGGGCAGAGAGAGCTGGTGGCTTCTTCTCAGGTGAGGAGAAACAGAAGAAACACTCATGTTCTTGACAGTCCTCTGGTCATTGAGACCCTTTGTGCAATGGCTCCCAGGACCCCAGCCTTCACTTCTGGGACCACTTGTTCCTCTATTAACAGTAATTATAGCATCAGTTAATCACCTGCCACCATACCCAGCACCTTACCATAACTCTGAAAGGTACTGTCATCCTCACTTCACGGACAGGCAATCAACTTGACAAAGTAAAGTAATTTGCAAGAGACACATTAGTGTCACAGAAGTGCTAGAGCCAGGATTCAAACCCAGGTCAGTTCATCTGTAAAGTTTCCACCACACCACACCGCCTCCTACTTTGTTGAGCAGTGATTAAACTCCCCCCTCCCCCACCCCAGTGGCAGGTCAGCCAATGAAAGCCTAACCCAAGACCTATGAAAATGAAATCAAGCACAGTGAAATCAGACACCATGGGTGTGGGATGTGCTTTTTGCATGTGTCATTGTGACACTCTCCCTTTCTTATTCTGATGACTTGTGCTAGGTGGCTAAATATCCCAGCAAAGTCCTGACTCACCCATGCCTGGGGTAGTCAGTGGGCTTCACAAAACTATAACGGAGTCAAAAGGACCCTGGACTCAGTCAGAATCCCTGTATTCTTATCCAAACTATGCATCTCGTTAGCCCCAACATTTCGGGTTTGCCAGTCAATTACTCTGAGTCCCAGTTTCCTCCTTAAAATAGATATGCTATTTTATAAAGTTATTATATATTTAAATATGTATTATATATGTCTATTATTATTTTATAAAGTTATAGGAATTAAATGAGATTGCATATTTATATTCATATATGTCTACAGATACATACATATATATACACACACATGCTGACCATGTGATATGCAAGAGTTAAGCATTAATATATAATCAGAGCAAACAATGAAAAGGGTTGCTTTAAGATTTTTTACATCTACACTAAACTGATGATATATTCCATGAATTACTATAGAGGAGGGACAAAGGACACATAAGGTTCTTAAAGAATCCTTAATATTTATGGGTTGCCTCTCACTTGAGGGGTTAGTTTGGGGACAAGATGTGGCACGAAGGCAGGTTCTGTAAGACAGCACATGCAATTTCTGCTCCAGAGTTCCTGCCCACAGACCCTCAGCTGTCTGCCACGATTCTCTGAAGACATAAGGGTTGTCCTTCTTGTTGAATGTTCCACCTCTTCAGCCCTGGGCTCAAATCTAACCCTGAGAACTGTCTCCTTGCTACCATTGTCCATGGCTCTGACCCACCCGGTCGTGATAGGAACGTCGTGATAGAGGTTGTGTGACTCCAGCTTCACACCCCTTTGCTGCAGGTCCTGACTTCTCTCTGCATCCCAACTCTTCTGTGACTGTCAGAACCCTGAAGTGTTATGTGATGTCAACTGCCTACCATTCCTCACAACTGACCGCACTGACCAACGTTTGAGAGACTTACTGAAGAGACAGACATTCTGCAAATTCAGTACATTTAAGAAGGATCTGGAGGCACACGTGTGCTCTTATCCTACAGTTTTCCGATTTTTTAAAGAAAACTTTGTTCTATTAAGACAGGCTTTTAAAAGAGATTATTAGTAGATGATCCAAATCCCCCTTTTTAAAATTCTCTTTGCTCCCCTATAACATGCACCACTTCCTCTAACACTTTGAACAATGACAGTCCGAGGATTACTGTAATTACCTACTCCCAAGATATCTAACCTTATACCGGGCATTCCCAACGATGAAGTCATCCAGAAGAAAGAGTTTTCACATAAACTTGCTATGACCCGAAGTGTCCAAATGAATTTTAGCAACAGAGAAACTCACTTAGAGAGTCGTTCTACCAACAAGATTACATGAATGATAAAGTTAAAGTTAGCCTTTCATTTATATGTTCCAATGAAAAAATATGCTTTAGAAACTGTGGCGTTTGTTCTGGACAATAGAAAAGGTCTTTAAAAGACATGTTTTGATCTTATGTCAGCTATCAACTCATTTGCTGTGTGGCTGTGTGTTTAACAACTACTGTAGTGAATCATCTTTTAAGGCGACATAGCTGAGTGGCTGAGAGTTTGTCTCCTGAGATCAGTCAGACGCTGTTCTAATCCGAGCTTGGCCTCTGACCAGATGGTGACTTTGGGCAAGCGACCGAAAACCTCTGAGCCTGTATAATGGAGATAATAACACCAAAGTCAGAGGTTTATTTATTAAGACTGATGAAATGTTAACTGGCATTTTTACATTCCCACCTAATCTACTTGTTTGGTAAATCGGTATTTTTATAGCTTAAATTTGTTTAAGTGAAAATGTCGCCGCTTGATACTTCCTTACATCACTTATTTGGAATTTTTTAGATTCTAGATGGCTTTTAATGACCATCCTTATTTTCTAGAATTTTTACTCAACCCCAAATTGCTGTCACCAGATGGAAGATGGTACCAAATTCTGAGAATGCTGATTGTATTATAGCGACCTCTGCCATGTTTGCTCTCCCCATCAACCAAATGTTCTAGACTCTGTCTACTGCGTGTTCATAAAATGAATATAAAACTATAATTGTGGTTATCTGCTCCCTGCTACATCATTTCTTCTCTTTGATTAGATTTCCCTTCTTTAGGACACAATTGACTCCACATAGCCAAAAAACAAACATCAAACACACGCGCGCGAGCACGCACACACTGGTCGTCCAGGAAGAAGTTAAACTGAAACTGAAATATACAGCAAGAGTTCATTTCTACACACTTGAGATTTTTGAAAGGAAATGCCATTCGAACCTTAGCTGTCAACGCATCAACAAAAACTATTCCCAAACTCGAAGATAGTTTTCTCTAGCCCTCTGGAGAACACTTAGGAGCCATACTTTTCTCCATGTCAATTTCCTTCATCCCCTAGCCCCATGCTCAGGTCAGTCTTCTCTGGACCTCTAGTGTTCTCAACTCTGTTCTTCTTCAATCAGAATCTGTATCTCTTCAGCTCCTGTCTCCCCACCCTGAACACAAAGTCCAGAAGCCTCCACCAACCATCACCAAAGTTCTCAATCTTTGTCTCTTTGTCCCAAGTTGTGTCCAACTTTTTCCTTATGATTAAAAATAATAAACTTCCATTTGGAAGTGGACAATTAAAACATGAATATTGACGCAAGGATCAATATTATTGACCGATAATAATGACAATAAAATTAAGCAATTATAATGAATTTTTACTTATCCTCTGATGCGCCCCAGATACTTTGACACATTCTCTATTTTAATTGCCATGAGAACTCACTAAATCAAGAAATTGGAGCTCAGAGTGGTAATTAACCTTCTCAAGTTCACACAGCAAGTAAGCAACATGTCAGGATTCAAAGCTAGGACTATCTGATTCCAGAGCCTGTATTTTTAAATTTTTCACCACCACACTTGGTCCCTCAGACTTGTTAGGAACACTAGGGCTTCACACAGGACAAAAGCATGTCAAATAACAACTCACTTAGTTGTTAATACCCAATCTTTGGGCTGTGAAACAAGGGATGTGAGGTAGCATCAGCAGGGGGACCTTTATTTAATGTCATCAGGCCAACTCAGACACTCAATCCTATAATTGCTCACCTCATACACACTATGCTCTTGCCATCGTACCTGGTAATTATAAGCTTTGTTCTACTTGTCTGTCTTCCCAACCAGACTGTGAGCTCCTCAAAGGCAAGAACTATTCTCATTTATTTCTGCATCCCGGTGTTTCAGTTAGCAGGTGTCCAATACATGTTTATTGATAAATCCAAACCAGGTCTAGAATATTGGGTTATGACACTCTTCCCTGACTGTCTTCTCTCAGCTTCTTATCTGACCATTGCTTCTTTATGTTTATATGTTTTTTCACCTATTTTGTATAATTTGTTTATCTCCATTGTTCTTATCTGTCAGCCTAAAATAGAAAGCAATCCCAGAAAGATAATTCCTTTCCACTAAAAGAGAAAACTGAGTCATGGGACCACATCCTTCCAACTTTGTAGCTATAGAAATAATTCCTCCTCTTATTAAAAATCTAAAGTATGTAGAGAATTAAAAGAAAAATCTAAAACACTTCAAAATATGTAGGCAACTTCAATAATAAAATCTCAGAATGCAGAAACCCAAGGTGCCTGCTGGGTGCTTTGGAACAAGAACTCTGAGGTCAAGCTCAAGGCTCCAGAGAAATTAGGTTAAGATTGACAAGTGACCAGGAAATGGCCCCACCGAAGTCTTGTATTTGCTATCATTGGGGTAATTTATAATAAAACAATATTAGTAAACCATTATGATTTCCG
>NW_006494614.1:12325491-12340110 GCF_000325575.1 Pteropus alecto | reverse complement strand
AGGAAATATCCTGAGGAAAATGTACATACTGTTTGCACACAGCGGAGTCACAATCCATTACTCTATTGTTTTATCACTGAGTTCTGCCTTAAGTAACTATATTTTATGTGCTTCCTTATTATAAAAATCAGAAGACTAGAGAACACTGGTGAGAAGAAATAGCATTTCCAGGAGTGGCCACTTTGTGGATAGTTACAATCGATACGAAAGGCAACTAAAATTCCAATGACAGAAGAAGGAGGCTGAGGCCAGAGGCATCTCCCTGAGTAGGATGAATGAGAACAGGAATAGGTGGAAGGATATTCAGGTTTCTACCAAGTGGCCAGAGGCAAAGTAGTGATAAGTAGCAGCTACTTTTCCTGTTGACACCTAATTTACTCCAGGCTCCAATCTAGGCATTTCACATTGACCGTGTCCATAACAATGCCCCTAAAATGTTGATTGAGGTAAAGAAACTTGCCCAAGGTCAAAGAACTAACCACATTTTAAAACAAAGTCCATTTAATACACTAAACTGTATTTTGTACCAAATTATTTGATAGCTGACATAGGATCAAACTGAGAAAATGACATGGAGTAGCCTGCAGATAAGAGTAATTAAATGAATACATGAAAGTTGACCTTTTGCTGTCATTTTAAGTGATCTTCGTACCTAGAAGACTTTTTTTTTATTTCCTTTTTTCTATTTTCTATTTTCTCACAAGGTTTCTTTTTAATTTAATTATTCTATTTTTTCATTCTAAAAAAAAGTTTTTAATCTACTGATAAGCATTTCTGGAATGAATGAGTCCCTCATTTTTTTTTTCTATTTCCAAAAAATAGACAGAAAAAGACACACACAGAGACACAGTCAAGAGATAACAATCAAGTTATTTCCAGTCAAGTTATTTCTTTACTATCATATTGAGTCTATCAGACAGGGTTCTGACTACGAGTGACCAAACATGCCATTCAAACCACTTTAAGAAAAGATCATTTATTAGTTAGTATAACAGAGAAGACCAGCTTCACATAGCTTGATTCAAGGCTCAAACGATGTCACCAGGGACCAATTTTTCACTCTTTATCCCTCAGCCTCGCTTTCTTCGTACTGCTCCCAGATCAGCCTCCAGATGGATGCAGGATGCCCACAGCAGTTCGACCTCCTCTCCTTACAGCTCCAAGAGGACAACACGTGTCTCACAGGAGACCCAAGAAAGGTCTCATTGCATCATTTTGACTGTCTTTGCATCACAGCTCATCCCTGAAGCAGTCCTTGTGGCTGAGGGACTGTGAAGAACTGACTGGCTTAGTCATAGGATCTTTGCCCACCTCTTGGGTCAGCACCACCTAAGTCACACAGACTAGGGGGAAGGACAGCTCCTCGGAGGGAATTTGAAGCAGTATAAGTACCAAGGGAGTTTACAGATGCCAAAAGTCAGGATCCACCACAGAAGAGCTCCCATCATCTCTTCGTGGCAGATCTCAGAAGTAAGTCACAGTGAGTACCTGGGAGGATTTGCAACATCTCTCTAGGACACCCACAGAAACCTCGTGGCAGGAACATCGTGATTAAAATCAGCAAATGTTGACTAACAGAGATACAGTCCAGAGCCTCCCACTAGGAGAGGAGAATTTCTCTTTTAGTGAATATGAATTACATGGCTCAGAAAAGTGCCACAATTCCAGAGAGAAATTCGAACCCCAAAATGAAATCTATGTTGTTTTAGGCCAGTGGGGGGAAACTGGACACTGGGAGTTGTCACTAAAATATGCATTGTAGCCTTAGCGAGCCAGTCACATGGATACTTAGGCTGACCTCTCACAAAAGAACAACAACCATAGAAACAAAAATAAATAAAAAATTAAAATTAAAAACAACTCAGAACACTGTTGACATGTCCTCCAGGAGGGAAAAAAAGACGTATGAGGGAACTCAGGAGGCAAGGTTTAAAGAAGGGCTCATTAGTCCTAAGCCTAAAAGCAGAAAGTCACATTTCTCCTCAACAAGAGTCTGCTATTTTCATAAATGACAAACAGAAGTGAGTGGAAGATTTTTCTTATTAATGGGGAAGCAGCCCACAATAGTTATGAATAGATATGGTGATCTTAATGATCACCAATGCAACCAATTTTGAAAGGTTTTATAAAAATGCTTTTCAGTCCCCTTGATATAAAAGGGAAGTTATAATTTTGAGAAACAGACCTCCCCGTGATGCCCACATGGACCGTTTGTCACTAGCTAAAGAAAGCAGGAGAACAGTATATTTGCATGCAATGACCTCTAAATGGGACAAGAGGTGTCCCTAAGGGGCTCAGATTTAAAGGTAAGGGCAGGGAAATCCCTCTGGGCATGTGGTAGGAAGGAAGGGAACCAGAAATAATAGTGAATTATAAGAGAGGAAAATATTCATAGGTGAAAAGTGAGAAGGCCTATGTGTTCTTTTCCATCTGGAGCCTAGTAGAAAAAACACACACATACACACAAAAGAAAATTCAACAGCTATATCTCTAGTCTCCTTAGGCAGACCAGTTGATCTCCCCAAATCTCAGTTGCCTCATCCATGTAAAATTAGTTTCAAAACCTTTCTTCTGGAAATGATGCACTACATCTTTTACAGTTAAGAAATCTAAGTTAAGAGTTCATTTGTCATCCACATTACTTAAATAATTTTAGTCAGATTTGGGAGACATTTTCAAGATGTTTGTTTTGCTAGTAATCCTTTTATATTTAGTAATAAACACTTGATTATGAGATTTTTGAATTCTGTTTCTGAATTAAGAGGAAAACAGGGTTAGGAAAGAGAGTAGAAATAACAAAGAAAATAAACCGATAAACATTCAGACACTTGTTTTATAACCACAGAAATGTTGGTACTTTTAAAATTATCAGATGACTCTCAGGAGAATCCAATAAAAACATTTGCAAATAAATCCGTACCCTAGAATAGCATTAACAGAAACACAAGGTCTGAAAAGTGCCTTGTGCCAGAAAGCAAATCGTATCAGCAGATCCTCGCGGGTCTCACGCTGGAGACAGAGGATTCCAGTCTGTTCACATTGCTCCGGACGAGATGCGGGGCTTCCTCTGCCCTGAGGTGGGTTTCTACCTGTGGTTCTAGGGTAATTTTGGAAAGAAAAGTTCAACGATCTCCAGAGACAATACCAAAAGAACAGAAGAATACAGTTAAAGTTGTGAATACATCTTATCTTCAGTGAAGGGAATAAATAAATCTCAACAAGGGCTATCATTTGCGATGGTTGGAGAGAGCAACCTGACTTTAAAATCATAAGATCTGAAAAAAATAAAATCTTATTCCATAGAATAAGAATGAAAGGAAAGCAAATTTTGTATCAGAGTAGGAATTAGCAATCTTGCTCAAGTCAGGGGCTAAAGCTTATTTACCACCTCCCTTACGAAGGGAGGGTGACAATGAGAAGGAGGAAACAGGCCTCGGCTCTTTTCGTACTCCTGGAGATTCTGCTATTTGGGGTCTGTGTAACTAACTATAGTGCTGCCTTGAGAGACATGCCCCCAGCCTCCAGCTCCCGCCCGTGCCATCTCTCAATTGGAAGGCCTGGGGTGGCCAAGGCTGGAGACTGTGAAACAGACCTTCCCAACCAGGCCCTCTGCACAGCCCTGTAGAGAACGCTGTGCCTAAGTGTGGAAACCCTCTAACTTAAAGGGCCTGGAGCTGCTTTAGCAGAAGAACGAACTCATTTGTTACTGCCTTTAGTGTTAGTATTCAGAGTGCCAAAGAACACTCCCAAATCAGTTTGTTTGTCATCCTGTTTAAGCAGAATGTGCTTGGCCATACTTAGCGTAGCAATATGCTTAACATATGTATTTTAAATACTCATTTTTTAACTCCATCTGACTTACAGTGAATAGACTCTTGATGAATGAGTTTTAACATAATTAATGAATATGCTCACACTATCTAAATGCTTGACTTAAAAGAAGTTTAAAATAATTCAAGTACTATTATTAAAAATCATACTTGATAGTATGTAAGAGAAGTTATAGCTACTCATTGAAAAAACACTGAAAAATTAGAAAGTTCTCATGTTTACTAATAGAAACTTTAAAATAGTTTTTGAAAAAGGTAAAATCAGCTTTGAAGAGATGTTGAGCAAATGATAATTTTAAAAATAACAATTTTGAAAAAGCTTTTAGGTTGGCTGCGGTAAATTTCTCATCACCTGCTATGACTTTCGGGATAACTAAAAAGAAGACTGAACCCAGAATACTGTCTATCTCACACTCAGAGACTCATACCTGGTAGTGTGTTATGCCACACAAGCATTGCAAAGCACCTGATCAAACTTTTCAGCATCTTTCTTTCTCAGAAATGGATCTTGAATCTCTAACAGAAGCCTTCGTTAACCTCATTACATTATAAATGGACTCTAAAAGTAAAACCAAAATTTATTGAACTTTATTCACATATATTCATTCAACAAATATTTATTGAAGTTCTTTTATATGTTAGATTCTGTGGGGAGACACAAAGCTAGATGAGACAATCTACATGCCAGGAGCTCACAATATTAAAGAGCAGTGATATATACACATTAGCCCACAACCTTCACCCTTCCATTCTCCGTTTTTGCCCAGGGAAATGCCCCATTCAGTTTTCTTTAGGGTTAATGGGACCGGCAGGGGACGGGGAAAGCGTACTTTGGTGGGAAGGATGAAAGGATTACTATGCAAGTTCATTCTTTTCTTGTTCACCCCACTTGGGGTTGGGCGGCTCATCCCTATGGGACATGCCTTTACCCATGCAGGACAGAGGTCAGGGCTGCTGTCTGCTCAAGCCATAGATGATCATGATGTGTTCAGAGAAAGCAGGTAGTCTTCCATAACCCATGGCCTTAACCTATCTCTCCAGCCTTAAGTCTCACAAAATTTCTCATATATCTACTCTTCTCTGAATACATTGTGGTTTACCTTTATTCACATTGTTTCCTCCCTATTTATTCCTACTCGTCCAAGTCTTATTCACCTTCAAGGACCATCTTAAATATTTCCCCCTCCATCATGTATTTATTGATTTTTTTCCCCCTAAGCCCATCACTGCAATATACACTTGCCCTGAGTGAGTTTGTATCGACCCCAAGGATTTTATTATTCTATAGTTTATATTATAATAATCTGGGGACCTCCTTTGCCCCCATCCTCATTATACTGTAAAATGCTTGAGAGCAAGCTCTATATTGGATTTGACTTTCCCTCTTTGGTCAAAGTAGAGACCAAGCCAGCTTGCATTTTTTTTTGTTCATTTATTTACCTAACATTTATAGAGCATAAACTATGTGCCAGGTACTGGACTAGGGCACATAAATTGCTTTCTTATCATGAAGGAATTTATATTCTAATGACCAATTAGTCAGTGTTTAATAAATATCTGATAAATAATAAAAAGGGTACCTCCTATACTCAAAAATATCTCTCTTCTTCTTAACTCCATTCTTTCTCCTCCTCCATTTACTCTTTCAAATTCATTTTTGTAAACAGTAACTAAAGACCCCCTGCCTATGGAAAGAAAGACTGAAAATCAAAGATTTTAAGAAAAGAGATACCTTATACTTTGCATGGCTTCCACTTTCTCAATTAGTGGTGAAGGAGCATGTTTATATCTTATGGCTTGACATTTATGAGCCCCTAAAGGCAAGGAAGACATATAACCCGCCGTTTCTTGTAAAATGGTAAAACCTTGTCTAAACGAATGATGCTGTTTTCATAATGGAAATGACAGTAATAGTAAGTGAGTGACTTTTGCTGGCAATTTCCCCATTAACAAGGATACTGAGAACTTGAAAATTATGTAACCGATAATGTCTGACAATGACCAGACCGAATTAATCTCAGGGAAGCAAATAAGGCTGTAGAACGGAAACTAACTCCAAAGATGAAGGCACTTTCTCTCTGCTCCTTCTCCCTAGCACAGCTCTTCATCCGAGGCTGGCCCCCAAGTCAGTGCTCATGCTCACCAGGGCTGCATCTCCACAGTGTTCCTGAATTATCTTACACACTCCCATGGCTTCAACTGTCAACGCCTAAATCTGTACCCTCAGACCTTACCTCTTTTGAACTGCAGATTCCTGTATCCAACTGATGCTGACATTTCTATCTGGATATCCCACGGGCCCACCATCTTCCAAAAGTGAAATGTACTGTTTCCTTCCTCTTCCCTCACCCTGCTCCTCCTCAGCTAGTCTCTATATTAGCACATTCTTTTGTTGGGGCAGCTCCCTGGAGTAGAATGCCCACCCCATCTTCGACTCCTAGAAACACCCTCCCATTCTCTCAGTCTCAGCTAAAGTAGTGCCTTCTCTAGGGTGACCACCCTGAGCTGGAGAGCAGAGCTAGATGGCCCTTCTCTCTACTGTGAGGGGGCCATGTTCTAATTTCTGTTAGAGCTCTTATCACACTGTTTTTGCAACATTATGTTGACTAATGAGCTTGCGATTCTATGGAGCCCTGGCTATACTTTGGAATCACCTGAGGAACTTTGAAAACTATGACTGCTGCATCTCACTCCTTCTGCAATCTAACCCTGAGAATCTAACTTAACTGGCTAAGGTGCAGCATTGGGATTTTTTTTTTTTTAAATTTCCAGATAATTCTTTTGCCCACCTAAAATTAAGAACTTCTGGCCCTGAGGAAAGCAATTTCATCAGGGTTATCTTTATGTGTTATACATGTCAGGTGCTTAATAAATATTTGTGAAATGAATAAGTACACCATCTACCAAGACATGTAAATTAAAAACCGTGGAGTGCCAAATCCCATCCATCACCAATACCTGTCAATTCTACCTCTGCGAAATCTCTAATCCACCCTCTCATATGCGCATAGAACTATTACCTTATTTCAGGCCCTGACTTTTGCCTGCCAGACTATTACATCTTTTTCCTTGTGGTCTCCTTGTTTTAGAGTCCCACAAAGGTGCCTTCTAAACTACTGTTAGAGTTATCTATCTAATAGTCTAATCATGTACTCTCCCTGCCAAAAATGGATTTGTGTTGCCTACACAATAAAATTTAAACTTTGCCATATGAACACTTTTTAATTTTTCCTCCTTTTCTTCCCAGCATACTTCTACTTCTCTTCATGACCCATCTCAAACATTAACTCTTCTACCAAGCTACTCCCCTCAACTCTTCCAGGAAAACTTATCATGTCCCTGCTGTGCCTTCAAGTCTTCAGTGTTTGTCTTCTTTATCTTTTCCTACTATGTGTGGACATTATTACTTTACATGTCTGTGTTCCTCATAGAAACTCCTGAGAAAGAGGCTGTTCCCTGTCATCTTTGTGTCCCTACTGCCTAGCACGGGCCTAATTGGTAGCTAAACTATTTGTTTGGGAGATAGATTGATGAAAGGGAGAGTAGACGAAGAACGATATTTATATTTAGAAGAAGGAACAGCCTAGAAGGGTAAGATGGAGACAGGAGGCCCCTGGGGGAAACCTGGAATCCTGCCCTGAGGAATGTGTTCCTGCTCACAAGAAGCCTTGAGCAACAACATCAGAGGTTGGATCAGCTGGGTCAAGCATGACTGGCCACTAACTTCCACGATCTTTGTCCATAACCTTCTTGTCAGCCCAGTGCTCCCTAGGCTGGTGGTAACCAGAGAAAAACAACTCCAATCTGAATATATCTACCTTTGGAAGTGACTCTGAACCATGAGGAATTCTGGGGAAAGCTTTTGGCCTCCCTTGTCCAAGATGATGTCTACACATTTAAAATTAACTTGTCACTCTAAAGGAACCAAGAATTTACAACTCAGATTCTTTTATTTTCACTTCCAAATTGGCCACACATCCTGTGATTTGCTGCGTTAACTTTGCACTGTGGGAATGGGAATGCTCTCTCCCCAAAGAGCAACCAGAGATGACTATTCCTTAAGCTCTGAAATAGTCATGATCTATCTGAACACTTGCAGATGCATGTTTTATTAGTGGGAGATGCGAGGAGTTAGAACCTTCCTCTCTGGACCAAGGAAGGGTGGATCAACTTGCCTGTAGCGTTGGCAACTGGTCTACATGACACACCCCTCTCCATTGTTATACTTCCAGCCCAGGTTAGTCAGGGGGCTAATTATGAAACCAGTGTCTGTGATGATTACATGTTAGGTGTGAACTATACAGTCAGTGATAATTACGGGTTATTGAGGTGGTTATTTGGATTGATTGACAGAATGTATGCACTGTGAAAAGCACAGTATTTCTTATTTTCTGGCACTAGATACTGTATTTCTGAGGAAACACCAGAAAATATGCATAATAGAAGTTCTACATTTCTGGGATAGGAGGGGATTCTTTCATAAGGGTGTACCGAGTCAGGTGAGTTAGAGATGGGTGTGGTAGGGGAAAGGGCAGTTTAGAAACCAAGAATGACCATGGGTTTAAAGCCAAGCAGACCCTGAGTTCACCCATGCCAGCCTTAACTCTGCTCCAACCTTAGGAGAGGCAAACACATTCTTTAGTTATAACATCCCAAGGATACTGAGAACTTGAAAATTAGTGCTTTGAGAAACCAATTGTTATCCTCTGAACATGAGTAACAAGTATTAGAAGCCCATTTCCTTGGCATTATCATGCATTAATTGCGCAATACAACAGAAGGACTACTGTCTTTACAACAGATATTTATCGGATACTTTTCAGACCTATAACTACACACACAACAAACATACACACACACATACTGCTTTGTTCCACATCAGAAATTGCTTCATATTTCCCTATAACCTTTAAAGGAATAAGAAAAATTAGCCTTGGCAGAGTTACTTCTATCTGTGGGGCTAGCTCCAAAATGAATGCCAACAAGAAAAGGAAAAATGTCTCACTCGAATACAGAGTGAGACATGCAGGTATTTTCTGGTGGTGCTACTTGACAGCCCTGGGTAGAAACTGTCAACTATTTGATAATTTTCAATTTCAGCTTTCTCTATCATCTTTGGAGAGCAACTTGGAATGTCACTAAATGGTTCTCACATGACTTTGTGATTTTCTAATTTTAACCTGAAACTGAAAAATGAGCATTAGCACAGGTCTCACATAGATTAGGATTCTGAACTGTTTTACATAAACCAGAATTACCCCAAAACTATCTAGAAAGAAGTCTGCCTACTGCTCTGCACTGCAAGTCAGCCTCACTTGGCTAACTGTTCTGATATTCATATGGCAGAGAAAATTCTCATTTGTTTGTGGTTAGTGTTCTCATTATAGTTTGCCATCGATTCATGGAGAAGGGGCTTAGTGGATCAAAAAGGCCAAAATTTTACACCTTATTCTGGATTATACCCCCACCCCACCCCTAAAAAAGAAAGCCTATAAAACTACTAAGCTTGCACTTACAAACCAGGAACTCATAAAATAAACTATGTTCTTGCCAAGAGGTGTGTAAAAAGTAAGAAAATATACACGATAGGACATGATTTAAGCCATAAAGTGGAACACCTTGGCACAACTAAGAGGGAAGCCTAAGACCAGAGTCCAAGCCTTCCCACAATCCGTGCGGGGCCCAGATCACCATAAGCAGCGTTATTGACTTTACATATGTTTCATAAGTTTTCAAAAGTTCTCCCCCAAATAGAAACCCTTTCCTCATGTTAATCTGTGGTCTATCCCGAGAATACTGAGACAAGAAATGGCAGCCCCACAGGCGGGCATACATACATTTACAGGCAATTATTCAACAGATTCAGAGTTGAAATTTCAAAATTCTAGAACTTTCTAGGATTTTTACAACCTATTTGGGAGTACCTCATATCATCTCAGAAATTGCCTACATTTGATGCCTTCCATGGGTAACCTGAAAATACAAAGTAGAAGTCTGCCCCCTAAAACACAGGACTCTTAACATTAAAAGGATAGGCAGGGGAAGGGGGTAGGGCATGCGCCATTAATGAGAAGAGTCCATGGGGGCGGGGGCATAGCCTCAAAATCCAGTTAATGTAACATCAAATTTCATATAAAATATTATTTTTAAGAAAACATTTTGAAACCAAAGGCAAATTCTCAGTTCTCTGGGATTCTAGGATTCCAAATTTATCAACTAAAAAAATGTCTCCAAATATCTTACGAAGCTTTCTAAATTTTATAATAGATACAAATTTCAAATGCCATCAGAATAAGTAAATTCGTACGTTTACTAAAAGCAGAGGATTAACTTCTCTTTTTTCCATTCTATAAATTTTAAAAATTAACACTTCTCACCAACTGTTCCAGTTGTTAAGACACTGTCAATTATTTTTCAGGCTAATATTTTCTAAAGTGGACTAAAAAAAGGGAGGAGGGTATTTTTTTGTGAAGTGCAAGTCTTCATTCACTCCTTTGACCTCCTAATCCAAAGTGGATTTTATTTCTGAAATGACACACACTTCTCAGCTCATTTTATTCTTTATAGAAATGTCCACTCAATATAAGGAAAATTAAGAAGACAGCAGAATTCCAGAAAGATGACTTGGGCATCGTGGTTTTCTGAACAGAAAACAATATGGTAAAGACTGGAACTTTCTCAGCACTCTCTCTCTCTCTCCTGAAGTCTATTTATTCTCCGCTGGCTGGAAACCATTCATGAGCGCTGCATCTGTGACTTTCTCCTACGCCTTTTCAATGTAGCAGGACATTAAAACACAAGCTGCAAATCCAGCCAGAAGAAAAACTGCCTCCCTGGGCCTGCAGCTGCTTTCATATTTGAGAACTAACTTCAAAATCAAAAAAAGCTGCCCTGAGCAAATTTTCTTTTCTGAAAAGAGTCTATGAGGTGCCAAGAGAATGACTTTAAGAAATGTTTTTGGAAGTTTCTTGACCCCAGAATGTTTTCAAGGTGTCAATTTGGGCTGATCCCCAATAATAGCAATCCATAGGTTAGTCAGATGTCAGGTTTTAAAGTGTGTGGCATTTTTAAGAGTGTTTTTGTTCCTTTTTTTCCTTCGAGCATATGCCAAAAGTAAATACTAGTTCAAGTTCATTGTTATGCTTTTCAATTACCAATCTTGTATCTCTGTCTCCCTCCTCTTTCCATCACCACCTCCACATTTAATCAGCAAAAGGCAGGAGTGAATAAGAACCATCCAGCACTATGGGATACCATTCAGGGGACATCTTGTCTCAACTTTCCAAAGCTTTCGACTCCTCTCGATTATCCTTAAAATTTACAGTTTGATTTGGCAGTGCTCTCAGGGCAGATCCAATAGAATGCCACTCTTCGAAGATAATGAAAAATAATCTCACTAAACATAGCAAAGACCTGTCTTGAAAATTCACAAAAAATTCTATTTCATTTTTTAAATGAGAACTCCCTAGCTGGCTGAATAAAGGCAGAACTGAAAATAATGAAAATTGGAGGTTCTAATCTGTGGGATGTGTCAGCTCTGACACCACATGAACTTTCTGAAAAAGCACAATACAAGTTACACTTTGTTAGAAATAGAGTTAGGCTTACAGAGTGGAAAAAAGGCCTAAGTGACAGAGATGCGATATCTTTATCTCTTCCTGTGGTCTTCGGTGCCATCTTTAAAAGGCGAATCTTTTCATACTCCTCATTGATAAATTCAATTCAAAATACTCTTGCAGATTCACAATGAAATAAAGAATATATGATTCCTAAAACTCCAGTATTTTCTATTTTATTTGTTAAATCAACATTAAAGAGAATCTAAACTAGGTTTCATGAAGGATACAAAAGGGTACAAAAATGAATAAGAGCTAATATATTTTGAACACTAATGGCATGACCAGCACAGCACTAAGCACTTGATGAGCAATCTCATTTAATCCTCACAATAACCCGCTAAGGTGGCCAGCCTGTGGTTCCAGCTCCAGCATGACTCGACTACAGCTGCATGAGATTCTGATCTAGGATTAGCCTGTTGAGCCTTTCCCAAATTCCTGGTCCACAGAAACTCTAAGAATTGATAAGAGAATTATTGTTCTTTAAGCTAATAATTTTGTGTGCAGAAATATATAAAATAAACAGATATGAGTGTCTGGACTTAGGTGCTGCTATTACAAAAAGCTATATCATATAGCATTGGCTTTGGGTCTGGGAAGTAGGTGGAAGGTAAAAGGTGGAAAAACCAGAAGGATATTGTGAGTGAAAGCCTAAAGGGCCTTGAGAGTAGCATTCTATTGTTAGCAGAATCCTAAAGGTTCTTGAAGAAATTATCAGTGAGAGCTTAAAGAAAAGTAAGGAAAATGTTACTGGAAGCTGGAGGAAAGGGGAACCTTGCTACACAGAGGTGGAAAGTTTGGTAACATTGTCACTGGAAGCAACACAGAAAATAAAAAATTTATAAATATCTAATGAACCTAATAATCTAGCTAAGGAGACTTCAAGACGGAAGAATATCCCTTGAAGACTTCAGCATCTGTGTAAGCTGTTTGACTGCCTTAAGGCCATCATGTTGACAGGAAGCCCAAACTAGACCATGCAGAGAGACCATACAGAGAGATACTGAGATTACATGAGTAGCATCTCTCCATGTGATCTTATTCTCCTCCCAGCTGCTTTAGCATCCTGATGTTACAGATCCAGCCACCATTTGATTGCTACCACATGAGAAACAATCCAAAACCACCCAGCTCAGCCACTCCCAAATTTCTGTATTGTGAAAGAATAATAAAATGATCATCACTCTTTAAAACCACTAAGTTTTGAGGGGATTTGTTGCAGAACAATAGAAAATTGAAATTATGTTAATATAAAACAAACAATAAAACATTGTCTATACCTTATTCCTTGAGGATGAAATCATTTTCTCCCATTATTCATCAACACTGTCAAATGGAAACGAGGTCATTCTTCCCATTTATTCTTTCATTCATCCATTCAGTTACGACCATTTATTCAGGGGAAAGGTTTAGTTTCGAGTTTTTGACTTCCAGGAACACAAGAAAAAGTCCATGAAGTCAGTTCTTCCTAAAAGCATAGAAAGAGGCTAAAGAATCAATGTAATTATAAATTCCATTCTATTTTGAAGGCTCTCATAGCTACTCCTTTACACAACTTTTGGTTTTTGTTTTGTTTTGTTTCATTTTTTGATGTTGTCATAAGTGGCAGAGACTATTTTGAGTCATTAAATCCTGTTTTATTTTCCTCCTAGTCATATGTTGAAGCTACGTTTCCCAGCCTCTCTCACAGAATAGGTGGGACTATATGACAGGCCAACGGAGCAGGGCCCGGAAAGATGTTTACCACTTCCAAGTCCGACCCATAAAAATCCTCTCACGTTCTCGTCTCTCACTGAAAGCCAGATACAGAGTTTCCAGGAGAGGATTCCAAAGACCCGGGTATGGAGACCCTATAAATGAATGAGCCATGGCCGTAATGACTATAAGAATTGGATCCCACTGCACCCTCCTTCCAGCCCACACTGTACCATGACATAAGCGAGAAGTAAATTTTTACTGTGTTAAGCTATTAAGACTAGAATTATTTATTATAGCAACTAGTTTATCCTAATACTTGATGGTTGGAAAATTACTGAATTACATTTCATCTTATAATAAAAATCACTGGTATGTAATGGGACAGGCTGGTTTGACTTCAACAGAATGTAATCCTGAGCTCTGTTATTATTTAAAGACTTTCATAAACATCAAGTTATAGTCATTAAAAATAATTTCTTAATTTTATAAAGTCCTTGATTTCAAGTACCTTTTCTTATTTCTCCAAGAAAATAATTCCTTGCCTTTATGATATTCTTTCTTCAAATTTATTTCCTCCTAAAATATGACTCACTTTTTGAAGATGATCAATGTCATAAAATGCTATACTTTTCCACCATCCCACAAAGCAAACATCAAATTTTATTTGGGTAACTATTAGCCAAATTTCATCAAAATTAATCATCCTTTGAGTATGTTTATGGTAGGATAACTAAGAAAAATGGTAAATGCTGACTGCTCTAACCAAAATAATAACAATAATAACCTGATTTTCTCCACTCAAAAAAATTCAAGCTTCTCTAACTAAAAGAAAAAACTGAATATTCATCCAGTGATTCTTAACAAGAACATTTTACTTATATAAAGTTTTTCTTGAGTAAGAGGAAGAGGAATCCTACTAATGCATCAGAGGTAGCAGAACTTAGCACAAGTCTTTGAAGCTCTAACACTATCTAATCCAGCCTGAGGTCTGAGCCACCATGGAGCCCAAATCTTTCTAAACAAGATAAAAAGTCATTTCCAACATGACATGCCACTGGCTGTGAGACAAACAACACTTTAAGGTGGTAACAAGGATTTGTACCATACAATGCTTTATTTAGAATATCATTAGAAGAAATAGTCTTTGGTCTTTAAATAGTGGGTATCAAGTTTCCCTTTGGAATTTAAATGTATAGTCAGCTTTATCCCTTTAATATTAAGTATTTTTGAGATGTAAAATCTAACCAACCTTTAGCTGGAGCTCAAGTCAGCCTAACCATAAAAAAATAGATATTTCCAGAAAAGACTCTAAAAAATAATTGCTTTACTACAATAAAAAGTAGTAAGGTGGGTTATGTGTTTTCAGGCATTAATGTACCCTCAGCACTTTTAAGACCCTCACCAAAAGTTGGTAGTTAATTGCATTTCATTACCTTATGTATGTAGCATAATGTCTTTTAGGGAAAGCACTCTTT
>NW_006494614.1:12311617-12325444 GCF_000325575.1 Pteropus alecto | reverse complement strand
AGGTTCTGGGAAAAAATATTTGCAAAACATATATTTGATAAAGGACTTGTATATAAAATATGCAAAGCACTCATAAAACTCAACAGTAAGATAACAAACAACCCAATTTACAATGGACAAAAAAAAACCTGGAAATCTCCCCAAAGTAGATATACACATGGCACACATAAACGTTTGAAAAGATGCTCTGCGTCATATGTCATCAAGGATAGCAAATTAAAGTAACAGTGGGATACCATTATATACTTATTAGAATGGTTAAATTCCAAAAAAACTGACAATACCAAATGCCGGTGAGGATGTAGAGCAAAAGGAATTTTTATTCATTGTTTGTGGGAATGGAAAATGGTACTTTGGAAGACTGTTTGACAGTTTCTTACAAAGCTAAGCATAGTCTTAACATAAGATCCAACATCCATGCTCCTAGATATTTACCCACTTCAGCTGAAAGCTTATGTCCACACAAAAACCCGCACATGAATGTTTATAGCAGCTTTATTCATAATTGCCAAAACTTGGAAGGAATCAAGATGTCTTTCAGTAGGTGAATGAATAAATAAACTATGGTACATCCAGACAATAGAATATTATTCAGCTCTAAAAAGAAATGAGCTATCAAGCCACACAAAGATCTGTGGAATCTTACATGCATATAACTAAGTACAAAAAGTTAGTCTGAAAAAACTATAGTTTCTAACTATATGACATTAGAGAAAAGGCATCACTCTATAGAGACAGTAAAAAAGGTCAGTAGTTGCCAAAAGTTTGGGGAATAAAGATGGATGAACAGGTGAAGCACAGATTTTTCAGGGCAGTAAAACTCGTCTATATGATGCTGTAATGGTGGATTCATGACATTATGCACTTGTGAAAAGCCATGAAATAGTTCCTCACAAAGAATTAAAATTAATATAAACTACAAATTTAATAATAATGTATTGATATTTATTGTTCATTAGTTATAACAAATGTACCAGGCTAATGCAAGATATAATAGGAGAAACTGTGCACAGGAAAGGGGAAAAATGAGCATTCAGAACTATCTCTTCAATTTTTCTGCTCTAAAATATAAAGACTAATAATTTTTTTAAAGCGTATCAGGTGTCCCAGATTTTAATTTAGCCAATGTTTCCCTGATGAGGTGCTTAGCACTTGGTCTTGACCCTCTACTCTATGAAGATACTCTGTGAAGAGAAATGTTTATCCTATACAAGGCTTGGGGTTGGGCTTAAGAGAACTTTAAGCCATTTATTAACATCATGTACCAAGTTAGGGTAAAAATCAGGTTAACGCCTCAGCACAGAGATCAGGAACAAACAGCAGGGGAAGAGAGACAAAGACTCGGTACCTGCATTATCCAGGAACTTCAGAAACGTCTGTACAAAATGAATAGCCACAACTGTTTATGGCCACAAGTCACCTCTGCAGGACCACAGGACCAGTCGGCTTTGCAGAGTAAGGTATCAGCAAGGATGCCTACAGCAGTGAACACAACAGTGAACGCTTTTCTCAATACCTGCCCAGAGCACTAGCTCTGGAGAGGAAACAGGAATTTCCAGGAGCCTGCGTGTTTCAGGAAGATCTCCCATGATCTAGAAGAGACCATCCCTCACACCAAGCAAGCTGGGACATATTTAGCAGACAAAATGATCAACAGGGGCTCTTTTGCCAATGTGTTGGGACAACTGCATCTTCTCATAGGTGACAAATTTATCCAGTACTGATGCCCATTCATTACGTGCTATGGAGCAAGAAAAGGACAGTTTTTCTTTGGCACGGCTTACTTATCCTACAATCTAGATTCCCTGAGAAGGCTCAGACATTAGAATTCAATGACAGTCTCGAAGTTTGGATTATCTGTTAGTCCAGAAACGTGTGTGTGTTCCAATTAAGCATGTCTATGTATATTAAAATTAATTTATTTTCACAATAGACAAAAATGAACTCAAAGAAACAGGATAAAAAATATCACTTTGTGACTATTTAGCTCTATTATTCAAATAAAACGCCTCTTTATCTGCTTCTACTAAAAACAAGAGGAAAAAATTCTTGCTGTCAAACTAACAATTATAAAAAGAGGAATTAAGGGGGAGTTTTAATGAGTTTTCCTAGAATTCATTGTAGCTAATTTTATCGCTATATAGCATTTATTTCCATATTTAATTATTTTTATTTATGAACCAACTACATCTTTTGGTTTTGGCTGATATGTGTTTTAAGATGTAACTCATTTCTTAATTTTTTAAATTAATTTTTTAAATTAATTGTTCTTTACAATTAAGAAGAAACCATATCAGCTTTGCTGACAGCTCTGCCAAAAAAGTCCACAAAAGCATAGCTAATCGTTGCAAAACCTAATTCATTTAAGTGTGCCATCAATTCTGACTTACTAAAAGTTCAGCTTTAGACATGTAAAGAATTTGGTGTTTTATTCACACCTCAATTTAACAAGATTAAATTACAAAAATCTTGTTATTATGTATTCTTCTTGCTCTGTGCTTTTTTCTTTAACTGAACCTGCTTTGGCTGTTTTTATTAGTTAACCTTCACTGAGTATCACTTATATTCCCAATGATTTAGGTAACAGTCAAAGTCATGAACAAGAAGAAAGCCAACAAGACTATGTTTAAAGAATATAAATCGTGAATCTTGGATGCAGCAAATGGTTAAACACCCTAATATTGCCCAGCTGTACGAAACCCTAGAAACAGAAAACTCTTATTACCTGGTAATAGAGCTGTGCCTTGGCGGCAACCTCCTAGACTGGTCGGGGATCAAAAGTAACTAAGTGTCAGAGAAGTGAAAACATTCTCCAGGAAGATGCTGCCTTCTGTGGGGTATCTGTACTAGCACGAAATCACACACAGGTATGATGCCAGTCCTTCCTCCAAGAGAGGAAAAAAGCCACCAAAGCCCCCATGGTCGCAAAATCCTTGATATGTCAATCACTGACAGTGAGTCCATAGCTAAGTGCAGCTAAAGGGAAGATCAGTGTCCTTGAGAAGTTTGCCACTGAGTATGCCATTGTGAGAAAATGAGCACTGGCCCACATACCCATGTAAACAGTTGAGGCAACAATGACCTTCTCTTCCTCTCCTTCCCAATATTTAGTCTGAGTTTAGAAGTAACTGTGTTTATGTGAAAACTGACTACAGTTTAGAGAGAGACTTCTGTATCTTCTTATGACCAAAATATATCAAAGTAACAGAATGTAGCACTGATGAATGTGGGAGAGATTACTACAAATGTTTGTGGGTTTAATGATTAGGGGAAACTCTTCTTGAGGCCAACCTATTGTATTAAGTGGTTTACAATGTGTCTATTCTTTCTATATACCCGGATTTTTTAAATGCCTTATAAAATGTCTTATGATTTGGGAAAGATCATAGTTTTTTATTCTCAAGATCTCTAATACACTGAACTATATACATAGCTCATTCCACATCACTGTCCTCCAATTCCCCTTTTCAGTAGAATTACAGAGGCTAGAAAAGGAGTTTAAGTCATCCTTTAATCTAGTGCTATAGGTTTCCATTTCTGGTCATCTTGATATTCCTATATTTTTGATCCCTTTCCATAGCATACAAAGTGCAGTGATATAAGGGCTCTTTAAAATGGGAGAAACTCCAAGAATGAGAAAAATGGAGTTAAGATAGGAGAGATGCTACAGGTATACACCCAAACAAGTCTTACAGGGGGGGGAATGTTTCTGAGAAACTCATGCATAACTGGTTATTTTTTAAGCAAACTTGTTGACTTGTTTAATTCCTTGATGGCTGTCAAACTTTTTATCACTCAAAACCATTGGGCTGTGTAAACACACTCCTGACTAGAGGAAGCAGAAGGTTCTACTGTTCTTCACAGCAAGGTCAGGACCTAAGAAGGGAGCAGAAGCCAACGAGAGTGTGTCCCAAGCATTGCTCCGCTGACTGAATCTCCGTCCCCACCCCACCATCACCTCTCCCCTGAAAAAGCCTGCACACCAAAAGAGAGAAAGACAACAGAGAAAAATGTTTGCTGGGGGACGGGAGGCAATTATGTATGAAAATGTACTCTTCTTGCTAATGATTATACTTTAATTATTTGTTTTAAGCTCTGCCCTGACCTCTCCCTGGTTATATTTCTGCTTAAAATATACAGAGATCACCTACTACATACATTGTCTTTGTATATAGTGGTGAATATACAAATCTATCGTGTTATTTAATGCACTTGACACTCCTGTGAAGCATTACCAAGGATATATGGAGTAGGTCATGCCACCATCATCGATGCCTCCCAAGGGTATTGTGAATTCAGTGCGGTTCTTTGGGACTATGCTTAGGGGACTCTGCCTTGCTATAAGAATCACACAATCAGTGACTGAGAAAAAAAAAATTGGAAGAGTTTGTTTTATTTTTTCATTTAGTTTATTCTTTAAAAGACCAAAAAACAGTGGTTCCTATAACATTTTGATGACATTTCTTCTGTCTTCTTCCACACGTACTCCTGAGGAGAACCTTCTCAGATACTCAGAGTGTTCATCCATTTCAGCCAAATCTCACCTGCCTAAAAATACAGAGCAGAAGGACAGAGCTCTGTTTGATTAATCCTGAGTCCCACATTGCTGAGACAACCCTAAAAATAACACTGCATTTACATATATTCTGGCTGGTCACTTAGGAGCCATTTAGTCATGTTAACTGCATTTTTTTTTTTTCCAACTATGTCTTGGTTAGAAAAGAAGAAATTCCATTTATGGTCAATTTCTTAATGATTTTTATAAAGACTGCTTATCGTTCATTTCTTAACAAGTCTCCCATGTCAAAATAAGATGATTCCCAAATTAGCAGCCTGTCAATGTCAAGTGAAAGCTAGGAATAGAAAGCTGAAAGAATATTGCCCTGAATGCCAGTGTTTTTTTCTGAGAACTCAAAGACTTTAAACCATTATCACTTCTAAGGCTCAAGCAAATAAAAACTCTTTAGCATACAGGTGCAGTGTTCTAAAACACAAAACACTCATATTAATATATAACCTTTACTTTTCTTGGTCTGTTTAAGGGTTTGAAGTTTGGAAATTTTCTTCTGGATGAACACAACAATATCAAAATTGTTAATAAGTATAACATCTATGTCTATTTTGTTAATTCAGCAGACTGCGATTTTAGTTCTTTGAAATACAGACCTAAAGGCTCTCAGGAGGCAATGCTAACAGCTATGGCATTTTCTCCAGGTAGAGCGATAATTATTTCAAAATGCAATGAAAACTTAATAGTTGAAGCTTAGATAAAAATGTATGACATATACACAGAATCTCTTATCATATTAAGCTATCATGTGGTACATTAATTTAAACAATGTCTCATTTAAAATGTCATATAAGAGCAAGTAAAAATCTAAATTCAGCATTTTATAAATGCAGTTACATGGGACATAAATACACACTCTGTTGTCCATGAAACTATTTCGTGATTTCTCTCAAAATGTTATCTTATTCCAAATAAGCTTGACAAAAGAATCTTGAGAAGAAAAATTCCTTTAGCTTAAAAAAAAATTTTTTTTTTTTTTGCTTTTCGAAGATCGCTAACTAAATCAGGGTGACTCTCACTGAAGTAATAAAACCCTGAAAATAACCTGCATTGTTGCAGCCTGAAGATCTCCAGTGTAGGCTCTCAGAGGCGCCTCGAGACTGGCCGTCAATCTTGCTGTATCATTCGCTGATGGTTTACAGCTTTCACATGAATCTCAGTTCTGAGTCCTTCCAGTCCAGTGATGCTCTTGGGGGTGATTTTTACACAGACCAAGATCCAAGATAGGAAAGCTGTTTCTTCCTAAGCTGCCCTTTTCTTTATGGGAAAGTTTGTGGGCCCTGAATTGGGGAATACTGGGACTCTCTGTCCATCTGCCCTGTCTGGAGTCCTGGCTGTCTAGGTGGAGCCCACAGATTTTCTGAACCCTAATTGCCACAAAACAGGCAGTGTCCTCCTCGCTTACATGTAACGATTGGCAAAAGCTGTTCTGCTTCCTTACTTTGTAGAAACAGACAAATTGTATAAGAAAAAATAACACTAATGATAATAACAATAACTGATAGCAATGGAGCTCTTAAAATGTGTCCTAAGCCCTTAATCCATGTTAACATTTTAAATCCATATAAAACCCTATGAGGTAGATATGAATATCCCATTTTATAAATGAGGAAATTGAAGTATAGAGAAGTGGAACTGGGGTTCCAACTCTAAAAGACTTAGGCAGAAAACAAAAATGAGTGAAGCGAGCCAAGTACCTAAGGCAATAGGGAATGGTGAGTAGTTGACTGGAGGGTAATGTTTGGATTAAAAGGCCAGATATTATTTGATCTCCTTATGGTCTGCTGTCAAAAAAGAAACTTTACAATGCTATAGTGGAATATGAATGACAAGTTATAAAATGCCAGGCATAAGCTAAAAGAAAGAAAGAAAGAAAGAAAGAAAGAAAGAGAGAGAGAGAGAGAGAGAGAGAGAGAGAGAGAGAGAGAAGGAAAAGAAAAGAAAAAAAAATTCCTAGAGAGTTGGCTAAAAGAAAAACCAAGAACTTAAAGCAAAAAATAGAAAACCGAGTGATTTTACGTAACGATGCCTCACCCTGTTTTTCTAAGACATCTTTATCCCCGTGAGGATTGCTGCTATAAAATATGTTTTTACTGAATATTTTATCAAGTTATTCATAGACCCTCTTTATTCAACTACTGCTAAGAAAAATTGAAATGTTCTCAGTTAGAGGTGAACTTTTGGGCCTGCCTCTTTGTAAATCTTTCAGATTTCGAATTGAGTAATACTGCGAAGTTGGAGGGGCTTTCTCAGGAGCAGTTAAGCACTCAGTGTGGAGGCCCTGCCTACGCGGCCCCTGAACTGCTTGCTCATCAGAAATGCCGCCCAAAAGTGGACGTCTGGTCCATGTCAGTAAATCACTAAACTCCTGTGTCAGGTTAGGAACCCTGAGTGATAATCCCTGCGGATTTAGAGCTATGTGAAATCTGGCCAGTTAGGAGGGCAGGGTGTCACAGAAAGCATTTTTTCCCACCTTAAGTTTAAGAAATCGTGTAAATACATCATCTACCTCTTAGCAAGGCTGCTGCGCAGTTGTAATGTGAAGATGTGGGGAATTTGTGAAGATATAAGGACTTTGTGTTCTCGTGGCCAACTTTTCACTTCACTCTCAAATCCAAAGCAGCATAAGCATTTGAAAGGAACACATGTTAGAGTCCTCCTGATCAGTTCTTCAAGACCCAGTCCAGAGTCATGTCCTCCACGAAGCCATCTCAGACACTTCCGATCCTCACATCAGGCTGGAGGGGTGCCTTGCTCACACGCTCCAATCTGTTTTGTTTTCCCCGCAATAGGAGCACTAAAACAGTGGTCATTATGCTTTGGCCGTGGGTCTCCCACATTAGACACTGTCCTGTCATTATCAATGCAGAGCCAGCATCTACACACTGTGGGGGGCTTAACAAGGACTTCATTAATTGGTTTTTGGATGGACTTTTGAATTATCTAGGAATGTTAGCAAGCCATTCGTCTTCCATCGGTCATTAAAAGTTTAAGCAGAACATTGCAATCACAGAGCTCAAGTTTAAAACGTGTGAAATGTGTACTAACATATTATATCAATGATAATAAATGATATCCAAGAAGTCAAGAGAGATTGCATTAAGGAAGAAAACACATGATTAATTAATGTGCCAAAGCTCTGCAAGCAGTTCATCATTTCATTGCTAGGTACAGAATAAGATTCAATTGTCCAGAGTAGTATACAGTTAACATAGAACATCTGCAAAGGATTGTATCTTAATTAATTTTAAAACTCCCCTTGGGAATCACATTTGCACTCTTTATTCTTTTAACAAGTCTTTTTCTTCATAAATACTGAAAAGAGGGTGTCAGAATCACTGTATCCAGAATGCCGCAATGTCTAATCCAGAAAAGTTTAGATTAATAACATTGTATTATATGAAGAAAGTGGACTGAAATATAGTTTTAATGGATAAAAAATAAATAAGAAAAGATAAATAAATAAGTAACAGATGTGGCCCCAAAACTTTTCCTCCCATGCCTTTTTTAGCCACTTTTGGATTCTGCTAAATTTTAGCCTAGGCTTAAAGAGTTTGAAGGACAAATTTTTACCTTTAAATTTCTAATTAAAAATAAACTCACTAAATTAACAGTCCTCCTCATTTTGTTGGTCTTTGATTAAGTACTTTTTATGCCTTACTTCTGGGAGTGAACATAATCAGAATATAGTGAGGTTTTGGTTTTTTGTTCTGTTCTGTTTTGTTTTGTTTGAAAACCAAAGTGTTCACTAGTTCCGACTTCCATTTAACATATTTAACACACAAATCCACTAAGGAAACACCGACAGTCACTGTGCTTGTTCATTATTTTTGTGTATCTAATATTAAGGTCCTTCGAAGGGCTGAGGCATGATTAAACTCCACGTAAGCTGACTAAATTAATAAACCAGCTGTTGTCTTTAAAGCATGTCAGAGATTTCAGTGGAATGGAAGAGCTGCTTTCTGTTACAGCTAATAAATTTTCAAGTTAACGTATCATCGGGTTTCAGTTAAAATTAAATCTCAAATTCACAATTGTCAGACCAAGCACACTGTGTGTATCACCTTTTGAACCATCGCCTATGTAAGTCTAATCCAGCTGCTTCTTTATTTCTAGTTCTTCTTTGCAGCATTAAGATTCCGGTAGGTGTGTGGGAAGAGTAAGAGACCTATGCTCCACTCACCTCAACAAAATTTGTACGTTCAGCAGATAATGCCGATGGCCAAGACAACACCAAGACCACTGAAACGAACACTTTGTTTTCAGAGCCAAAGTTTCCCAGGCATTCACCAGTGTGTAGGAGGATCTCCCTGCCTGACTGCTTAAATCCAAGCCCCAGCCTAAAAACATGACTTCAGGTTTATGCAGGCAATCTGCTTAGAAGTGCAGCTTCGCTCAAATATTAACACCCACTACCTCCATCTCAAAACCACTTTTGGCACAACCTGGCTGGAAAATACCTGAAAAATATTTAAATCTAGTGCTTAAGTGGCTTAGAGGATTACTAGCAGGATAAAGAGTTTTTTCAGCTCTAGGTGCCTGATTCAGAGACAACTTGGTTGATAGTGAATGGAAATCCTGGTTGATGGTGAGTGTGAAAGTCATTATTACTTTCTTACACGTCTTCTCTGGCCTGATCATTCCCTGGCTCCCTCCCTAGGTCCCTTTACAAGAAGTCTCACAACTATAAGATGATAAAAATGTCACTGAGGAACTTGTAAACGTTGGTCACAAATTCCAAATGGATTTTGTTCCGTTTTCTTGTAAGTCTCTGAAGTTTTCATATGTTTCTAAACTCTCTGGCCCAGCCAGGTTGGAATGCCTGAAACCCCAAGATTCCTACCAAAAGAACGGTTTCTCCATTTATTTTGTGGCCTGGACACATAAAGGGCACGAAAGGCAAGTCATTGTTAAAGACTTACATTCGGTGGTTAAGAGCCTGGACTCTGAAGTCAGACTCCATGGGATGAAATCCCAACTTAGCTACTTCCTAACTGTGTGCACTTGGACGAGCTTCTCAATCTATTTGCTGAAGGAGTATGGCACACACACTTCTGACAAGATATGTCCAGGAGACAGCAATGTTTATTGAGAAAAGCTTTTATGTAGAAAAACAACAGCCACTCTCAACTCTCTTCATTATGTCATAGATTATGGTCCGGGATGAGCGGGTGTAAAGTTTGTAGTTCACGCTTTGCTTTTCTACCTTCCCACCTCCCCTATTCCCCCATGCTTCAAAAAATCTTTTCCTCCTTTTTCTCCCTTCAAATCTCTAAGTTAAAAGTCCCAAATTCCTTAAAACCTGATTTGCTATTTTTAATCTAGTATGAATACAGATAGGCTTAATCTTACCAGGATATACTGTATTCGTTTTGCAAATGAAGAGCTTATTAAACAAATAAGTCAATTAACTGGTAAATTCAAAGAGGGGTTATATTAACCAGGATCCTAATAGACCAGATAATATATTCAAATTAAGATAATTCAAGGATAGACCATTTACAAACACTGATCATAAAGTCCTAATCGGATGAGTGGGAAACACAAGCAATAATGCAGAAACCTGGGGCTACAAGCAGCAGAGCTTCCACCACCCCTAGACCCATATGAACAAAGAGAGAAAGAGGGTCCGGAACCTAGAAGTAGAGTCACGGAGCATCAGCTTGCTTGAGAGGAGAGATTACCCAATGTCAAAGGAAAGGCCAGTCCAAAACAACCTAAGACAGGGCCAGGACCTCAGTTCCTCCCTTCCTTCCAATCTCCTGCTGGGGCGACTCACTGGCTGAGCCCAAAGGAAGCCAGAAGTTTCCAGAGTCTATCAGTGCAGTCTATGCAGGTGGCCCCGGGGCAGAAAGCAGGCTGGAGAAGAGCAGAGAGAAGCAAAAGAGCAAAGGGAATACATCCAGCTGAGGGGCTGTGAGACATCTGGGGGCAGTACAGTTCATTTCATCCCCTCCCATTCCTCTCATCTCTGTTCTTCTCATCTTTCCTAATAGGTTCAGGACTCAGCAACTTGGCACAGAGTCTCTGAAGTTTTTTGTGTTCGCAAAAGAGTAAAACTCTATATATCCTCTTCCCACTACTATAGACCTTCCTAAAAGTTTTAAAAAGAATCTGATTTTGACCATCAGGCAGGCAAAGTAACTGGGAAAGGCAATACCCCTTTGGCACACACACATAGCTGAAAGCCGGCATCTCTCCTGGAAAGGCATTTCTTGAACAGTCATATATCTCCAGGCTTTGGGTAGAAGCAAGGAAACAAGCAGAACATAAATTTAACAGAGAAAATGAACCCGAGAGTCCGATTCAAATCTCAGGAAAAGGGTGCTTTGTATGGAATCGGAGACCATGACTCACACATAAGGCAGGATATGGAAGTGAAGAAAGAGACCCAACTTGAACACACACACCATGTAAATCCTCCTTTACTGTCAGCTCACATGGGAAGGTCAATTCCAAATGCATTTTGCAAACAGCACGATGCAAAGGAATTGCACGGACAGCAGAAAAAGACTTGGCAGTGTGCTTCTGGCAATGGTCAACGCTATCTATGCAGAGATGGGTCGGCAGAACCACAAATGCGATAAGGCAGATGGAAACAGCCTACCTGTGCACTAGGTGAGGGAAATCTTCTGAGATATAGTTAATATGCATGGCCCTTAACTGAACATCGAGAGAGGTAAGTCTGGGACCTGGGAAAATGTTCTAAATTTGTTTTTCTATGGCTTCAAGACTGGCTGTCTATAAGACACAATGAAAAGTCATTTGCAACCCTGGAGAACCGATCTTTTAGGATAGATTTTTGGATTTCAACTTGTCTAGTCCTGGGTGGAAAATACGAAATTACATTAATATGATATAAATTTACAAGACATTGAACAAGACCCATTAGGAATTTGTGACCAACATTCAGATTCTCCTGAGACATTTTTAACATCTTTTGTTGCAGACATAAGGCTTCAAAGGACACGCATAAAGAGCCAGAGATACAAGTCCCAGAGAGTCTTTCATAGGGCTGGGGAGACAAACTCCATGGCTCTTTTCAAGAAATATGATCTTGCTTTAACTATTCTTTTCTCTATGAGATAGAGCAGGGCACTAACTAGGAAAGAATCATGCAACTTATGCTATTGTTGAGAAATTATAGCATCCTTCAGGTCCTAAAGCAGGGTTTCTTTTCAATTGGTCCCTTTCTTTTTCCTTGACAGAGGGGTGAGCATGTTTGTGATGCTGACTGGTACTTACCAGTCACAATGGAGGCATTCACAGTAAAGAAGCAACTTCAGAAGATGGTGATGGTGAAATCTGCAGTGTCCCACTTGAGATCTCTTCTGGTAACTTACTATTTGTCTTTAATTTTGGTAGCAATCCTTACGAAAGAAAAATGGCCAGATTCCAAGGACACGGAGTATCTTAGGTTAATTTGGGGGATTTTCTGTTTCCTTTTTTTAAGGGTTCAATATGAGTGTTTTCTGTATCCCAATATGATGATAGCAACCCACAATGTTCATTTTAGCTCTTTTGAGATGACAGCACCAAGAGTTTTAAAAGAGCACACAGCCTTGAGTCAAATGGTGGCTTCTACCACCAGTCTTATTGGTATACAGGCTGAATGTAATTAAGTTATATTCATAAAGGCTTCGTTGATGTTGATAGTTTGTTAGGGTTTAGACTTTGCAAACTGAGAATAAACCAATTGCAATTAAAAGCGTACCTCATCTTATTGTGGTTCACTTTATTACCCTTCACAGGTGTTACGGATTTTTATAAATTGAAGGCAAGACCCTTCACCAGCAGAAAGATTACGACTCACTTTATTGCAGTGATCTGGAACAGAACCCACAATACCTCCAAGGGGCTTGTACTACCATCCACACGATCTCCGAAAGGCCGCCATCCTTATTTAAAGGACTGCATGTTCAATCTTCTGGCCAAAAAAGGAAGTGCAAAACAAGAAGGCAAAAAATACCTGGAGAACTAGCCTAAGTTCCCTCTTGAAGAACACATGAGAAAATGAAATTTGGAAAATTAAGAGGCATATTAACAGTGGAGCAAATAGTCTTTTGAGCTCTATTATGATCGTTCTTGTGCAAGAGCTTTATAATACATCAATCAAAACTATTCTCTTTCTCTCTCTTTCCTTTCCTTCCTCTCCCCACTCATTTATATACCTTCTTTCCAGAGGAGAGAGGCAAGGACCTTCGATATTTAACCATCTAAAATAGACACTCAAATCTTCACAAGACATATCTAAGTTTTAGTTTGGGCATAAATGGTGATCTAAGTGCTATAGTTAGAAATTGGATAATGGGCAAAGTTTTAACAGAAAAAAATAAAAATAAAAAGTAAGCTTCCCTTAAGGGTCTCTAAAATCGATGGATTAATGCACAAACCCTGGGGATTCTTTTCCTCAATTTTTAAATTTGGATTTCCCTGTAGGAGGTGTGAATTTCATGCATACCTTACTTTAGCCTGCCCCTGCCAAACACCCTGATATAGAGGAAGCAATGAGGGACAAATGGCTGAATAAAGGAAGTAATGGTAAACAATTGAGTTCACTAATGTACAAAACGGGTAATTAACTCTCACCTTTCCTATCCCTTGTTAACCATGACCTGTGCACTCATTTCTTTGAGTTTCTCAGTATCATAGCGATAGCCTTTAGCCAAACTGAAAATATCTGCTCTAATAAAGGTCCACTACAGGCTCATTGAAAGCAGGTCTGTTTTTAATACTGAAAATAGAAGACCCGTAGCGGTGTCCACATGGACGAATTTCCTGTTCTTGATTACACCGTGTGGTTTGGGTTCTACACTAAGCCTAGATTAAGAGATTTAATTATTTTTGTTTTTAGAAAAAGAGAAGAAAAAAAACAAATCTTACTTCTCTTTCAAACTAGATTTAAGATCATGATATATTTAAGGCATTTACAAACCATCTTTTACTTATTTTAATGATATTCTCTTCAAGAAAACCCTGAGATGACTTGATTAAAATGGGGAAAACAGAGGAGAGTTAAAAAGACCTTGTTATTTTTGGTTCAGAAATTTTCAATTATAATAGTCTGAAACTTTGACCATTTACAGTACAATTAGTCAGCAATTTGCAAACACTAGGGGAAGCATTATTCAGTTCCTGACCTCTCCTCCATACCCTAGCTTTTGGGAAAACTTGGAACCTTTAGAGAAATTTGGGGATCGTACAACAAAGAAACTGTGAAGATCCAGGAGAGTAGAGAGTGGAAACTGGTTCCCTAA
>NW_006494614.1:12302107-12311517 GCF_000325575.1 Pteropus alecto | reverse complement strand
CAGCAGGAAATGTGATTCAGGTCTAGCGTTTTATCCAAATGAACTTGCATTTTATAACTAATGCTACTGTGTTTGTTTTAATATTTATATATTTTAAATTAATTACATCCCCTGCCCAGGCTGATATATGGGACCCAGTTTTAGAAGCAAGACTTTGATAACTGCTCTGAAGGACAGACTGGTATTTTTTAAAAAGTGTTTTTTCTATCCAAAATATACTTAACTCCCTCCTCAAATCTACTGAAAAGTTCCAGTTCACTTTCCTAAACTCTTTGGAATTCTGCTAATTAAACATTTGTTTGACTCTCCTTTAAAATATTATACAACTAGAAGGGTTAAGTAATTGATATGTCAGATTGCTTTCCTGTTAACGCCTAGTTGCCATCAGCTGCCCTTAGGATATTCAATGGTAAACCTCTGATTTCAGGGAAAAGTATATCATTTCCGTAGTTTAAGAAACCCAAAGATAAGAGAGCTGGGGAATAAGCCGCGGTGTAAAAAGGGTGATAGGAAAATGACTCCCCACCAAAGCATGTCCTTTTGGAAATCTCGTTGGAGTCAATTTTGTACCCTGTAAAGAATAAAGAAATGTCATTTCTTCTCGTCCTCCTCCAGTTCCACATGCCCCCAGCTTCTACGACCTAGAATATATAGTAGTACAATAAGTATTTTGAGTTTACTAATGGATAGTATTAAATATATTTGATTGAGCTTGTCTAAAAACTGAAATGCCATTTATAGCATTATAAAAAGAAATTAGTAAAAGTTCCAGATAACTCATTTATATGTGAACTTTTATAATGTAATTTATTCATAAGATAGATTCTTTTATGAAAGCTTATAAACAGCTAACAAATGTCTGCTCTGACTAGATTCTTTAAAAAAAGAGAGTTAAACAGAGAAACTACCAACATCTTTCAAATTCCATCACTTTTCCTCCATAAAAAGTAACCAAGGAATGAAGGAGTCCATAAGAGATGGACAGGAATATCAAGAGAGAAAAAGAAGTCGTCAACTTAATGAGCCGAAAGGAATCACAATGCACCCCAGACAAGCCAATATCAGGCTCAGTGGCTCTCTACACTACCCCAGAATGACAAAAAGGATATCTTATTTCTAAAGCTCATCAGTAAAGATTTCACTGTTTTCTTCAGCAATCCTTGCAGCTATCAAGATAGGCATTTTCAAGCCCACCAATTTTAACTGGAAAAAAATAATTGCGAACATTTATTGAGTGCTCACTATGTTCCAGGCATTGTGATAAAGTGTTATTCAACACTATATATATATATATATATATACACATACATACATACACACATATATATATATACACATATACACACACACACACACACACATATACATATATATATATATATTCATCTGTTTAGATTTCCCATAATCCTCTGAAATTCAAACAATTAAGAGTAAGAGATTAGGTAAAATAGTCCAACAATTAGTAAGCTGAGTTAGAATTCCAGTCATAGACAGTCTGATTCCAGACTTTGTGTTCTTAACCACTAATCTATACTACCCGGAGGGGAGATCAGATTGCTGGCTCCTAAAGTGTCCCTGCCTCTCCACATGCCCCCATGACCATCATTCACTTAAACACCACAGCCAATCCCAAGTCTCTTGACTCTGTCTTAGTTATGGCTATACCTGCTGCCTCGTGCTGTGCTGGTACAGAGGAGCTTGGGATCTCCTCTGGAAGGGGGAGCTGGCTAGATTCTGCACAGGACAACACGTCAGGATCCAAATAGCCAAAGAAGACAACTGAGTACATCACTTCCTCTTACCTCTCTCTACATACAGACACATCAAAAATAAAGCTTTCATAAATATACTTTAATGAACCAAACCAAAGCCAAAAGATATTACTTGCCATAGTACCCAGCTACACCTAATTTAAAGCATGTTATATTTAACATAAGCCCTCTTTCTCCATTATGGATCCTAACTAAAGGTGTCTTCGTGAAAATGCAATGATATGCACTTTTTATTATCTCTCAACACAGGTCTTTTATATTCAAAGATTTTTCCCAAATATATTTAAAAGTTGCAATATGTTGAAAAATCTTAAAGAGCAGACCCACTGAGGGTGACTTCCACACATTAAGGGAACATTGTGGTGACTTGTGTGTAAATGATGGACTCCTCAGTGCAAGCACAGTAACCCACATAAGAATCACAACAGAGCTTGAGGCCATGCAGTGAGCACTGCACCTCTGGCAGAAACACATCGTAGAAGGGCATGGTTGTCATTTCATGTCAACCTCAATAATCATATTTCTAAAGGAAAATCTCTTATTCTAGGAATTCTCTTGTATCATTCTCGGTATGTAAGAAAAACGAGGCAATACTTTTTTCTAGGAGAATTTTACACCATACTGACCCACTTGTGGTGTGTGGTCACTTAGAAGGAAACATTATGGAAACAGTTCATCTAGGTTCATGAATCTATTTTCATATGCCCAAATAAAGTTTCTCTCCTTGGCGTTTCAGACATCAGCCTGAGGATCTCAGTACTGCAGTTTTGAACTTCATGGCAAACACCGTGGAATCTGGCCTTTCAAAATCATCAGTGTTCTGGTAAAGAACAGGCCTTCTTTTATCATGGCTTGGTACAGCTGTTATTGAAGAAATTAGTCAAGTGTCAAAAAGAACACAAAAGCTGGAAGGTAAAGTATCATCTTAGAATTGCACTGTGACTTTCAGAAGAAGAGCTCTCTATCTCATCAAAAAAAAAATCTTTAGAGATTACTTCTTTCCTTTTTTGTTTTTCATTATTCAAATAGAAATTCGTGTGTGTGTGTTTAAATGTTATTTAATTATATTAAAACTGAGACTAGTTTCAATTAGTTTATATTAATAGTTAGCTTCATAAATGTGAAATTGAGGTCAGACCTTTTGCAGCCCAAGAGGTTTTCATATGGTTTTTTTACCAGTATCAAAAGGTTTAATATGGTCATTGTATTTGGTGAATATAAAGACATTCAGCAACTTAAAATGGTAGAAATTGTGGTATTTAGAATCAGATGATATGATTAAAGTCTCAGTGCCACTATAAAAGTGACTTTTTTTAAAAGTGGCATTTGTTAAAACCCTATTTCCTCTTTTGAGCTTCAATTGCCCTACCTGTAAAATGAGAATAAGTATAACATTCTTGTTATTTATGGTAATTATGTTCTATATCATCACCATGAACACTGGATTAGCAAATACTAAATTATTGTTCCTAAGGGAAATATAAGGTTAGATTCCAACAAATCTCTGGTAACAATATTTTTGTCAACCTATCGCTACATACCTTGGTTTAAGTGTGTTTTTGCTTAAAGACACCTTATTTAATATATATTGTTGATTCATGAACATTAAACTCATAGCCAACAGTGCTATAACTCATGATTGAATAAATCTTATCTGATATGTGTTTTTTCTATAAGGCACATCACAGCCTTCTCGCATTTAGGAATATTAGACAGCACTTCAACAGTATACTTGGGAGCCATTTTAAAAAGCAAAATCACCAACAAAAAGCACAAAAAATGCAAAAAAAAAAAATGACACTAAATAGACTTCAAAAAGGACACTATTTGACAAAATGAGAGCTAAATAAGAAGGTGGACCTTAGCTGGAAATGAGCATGATGGGCACTGAGCATACAAATGTCTATGAAAACACCACAGTTGTTGATTTGGGGAGTACAAATAAAATTTATTGAGTAAACAAATTAGCAAATATGGACTCTATAAATAATGAGAATCAACAGTGTATCATAACTGTTTTTAGTCTATGGCCATGCCACCCTGAACAAGCCTGATCCCATCTGATCTTGGAAGCTAAGCAGGGTCAGGCCTGGTTAGTACTTGGATGGGAGATCACCTAGGAAGACCAGGTGCTGTAGCTGTAAAAAATAAAAAATAAGAGATTGTAAGCGGACAAGTTCCTTGCAATCTGTGAGGTCAACCAAGGGTTGCCTCGCCTAAAAAAATAAAATAAATTAAAAATAAAAATAAAAATAACTATTATTAAAGGTTAAATAAGTTAATAGTTAATATGTACAAAAACACATTTATAAATGATAAAACACAAAAATTATAGTCTAAGCTCTTGGACTGTACTAAAATTCTTTGACTGTACGTGAAATTCTTCCACTAGCAAAGGGACTACAATATCATATATTCTCAATGAACAATTGTGTAGATGAATTATAAGAATGACTTATGCCTCAAGCTTCTGGTAATCTCGATAAGAAAGCATGGCTAAAACCATAGAAGGTTATAGAGTTAGGTGACAGTACAAGGCATCAGTTTAAGAGATTCTGAACCCCGTTTCCCATTCGAGGTACTAAATTCTAAATTGCTGAGATCTTTCCATTCTTGCATCACGTTTGGACAGCCATGGGTACCTCAGAGACAGTATTGTCACCTGGTTCACCAAGGTGGCACAGACACCTAGTGAACTAAAAGTAAAGGCCACATCTTCACCCCTGGCAGGAATCAGAGAAAAGCATATTCATGAGAAAGACCCTAAGTTCCTTGAGTACTTCACTCACTTCAGGCTTCCCAACACATCACCTCCCATTGTTTCAACAATATTCCAGATCCTTTCACCAGCTGTAAACTAGCCAAAAACCAAGGTATACGGTTTGTTTTCTATCGACTGTTAGGTTAAAATAACTTTCCCTTCCTGACTCCCTTGTTGCTTAGCAAATCTCCTTACTGGTTTTCCATTTTTTCTTTTAAAACCACTATAACTGAAGCTTCTCTATAGCTTGATCATTAAAATCAAGCAGGCAGCAATTTGGCAGGCAAAGAAAGTATTTCAATTCTGACATCTAACGCACATGTGCAACAGGGAACTTCTCAACTTGGAAAAGAATAGAGATTAAAACTTGGCCCAGAGCTGATTTGATCCCTAGAGAATTTTCTTATTCTTTTATCCAGAACTGCTTTTCAACTACAGAGTTTACTCTACTTCCACCCACTTCGCTCCTCAATTGAAATTCTGCAGGTTTTTTTCCTTTGACTCTTGGGACAGTATCCTCCTCTAAATTCTTTCTTTAGAATTTGAAAACTGAAAAATGGATACGATTCTTTGTGCTAAATGCCTAAGATAGAATCTTTGTTTCATTTGTTTTTCTGTTTATGTTAAAAACAAACAAACATTGCTTAGAACAATAAATTTTGGTTTTTGCTTATTTGTTAGATTCCAGTTAACTGTGGGTTTATTTATTCGTCACCCTTCTTTTTGCCTTTTCTAATCGGTATCATCGAAAGTAAAAAAAAACAAAATCACCAATTACTATATTATCACCATTCAACCTTCTAAATCCAGAACTCTAAAGCAATATGTGATTATATGCTCTTAAATCTAGTGTAATCAAATACCCATTACCCTCCCCTCCATGAAACCTTCTTTTTAATGATTATTTTGTCTTTTAATCTAGAAGGAGGAGAAAGAGAAGAAAGGAAAAAGGAGGAAGAGGGGAAAAAGGAGAAAGAGAAAGAGGAGGAGGAGGAAGAGGGGGTAAGGCAAGCTGACAGGTAAGACCAACAAAAATCTGTAAATTAGAAAACAGATGCGTGATAGGTGATTGACCTGGGAAAGGTCTAAGCCAGATGAGAAATCCATGACTCAATCCAATTTACACTGTAGAACACCCAAAAAATCTCAAGAAATGGGGACACCAGATACATCTGGAAAGTGACAAGGGAGTGGAGACAAAAACTGGAGGATTGGCTGAATGCCCGTTTAAAAAGTGATTAGTTCCTATCTCCTCCTTCACGTCTACAGTAGGCAGCAATTTTATTTTCTGGAGAAGGTAAAAGAGAAATTCTGAACAGAGAAACACTAGGCATAGTTAAGAGCAGATAATACTGAATAATAAAAAAAAAAAAACAGGGAGATTAAAAAAATTTTACACACTGAATGTTGAAATTCTCACTCTCTTTCTGTATTGCCTCCCTGGATGCTGGCAACCAGGTATATAGGCTCTAGACTGGAGACTAGAATAGTCTTCCCTGGCGAATCTAACCCTCTCAAGAGAAGAAGACCTAAAGATATGACATCAGAGTCCCCAAAGAAACAACACATGGGGACTTCACACAGTCACCCTGCAGTGAAGTCTGTCAGTGAGACCCAGTCATGAGCACAAAGTTTCCAATCGGACTTTTGGGGCCCTATTCTTATTTTATATATGACTAGGCAGACACAAATCAACCGACACCTGGGAGTGACCTCCAGCTTTAAAGTAAGGGCCCAAAACAAACAGGACAGAAGCAACTAGGAGGAAATAAAGACTATGTAGAGAAAAGGAAAAATCCTATTATAATTATCATCAAAAAGATAAAAAAAAAAAAAGATGTGAGAAGTATGAAACAAGAACAAGGCACTGTATTTAAAAAGAAACATTCAGAGAACAAGAAAAGAAATCTTGGAAATTAACAACATAGTAGTATAAGTGACAAACTCAATAAAAGATTTGTAGAAAATGTTAAGAAAAATCTCACAAAAAGTATATAGAAAATATTAAAAGATTTAAAAATAGCAAAGAAAAGAGAAAGCAATTTTCTATACTAGAAAATCCTACATCCAAATGATAGGCATGTCTGAAGGAAAAAACAGAAGGGAAGGAATCAGTGAAGAAACCATTCAAGAAAGTTTCCTGAAACTAAAAGATGTGAGTGTCCATATTCCAATAGTGCATCACAGTAGATGAAAATAAACCCATCCAAACACATCATTGTGAAATTTCAGAACCTTTTTACCAAAGGTATTATCCTAAAGCTTTTCAGCAGTTAATATAGGTTTTCTATAAAGGATGAAGAAATTGCATGGTATCAGAATTCTTTATAGCATCACTGGAAGTTAAAGAGATTATGGCAATGCTGTCAAAATTCCGAGAACAAATTATTTCCAACTTAAAATTCTATGCCCAATCAAATACCAATCAGGCTAAGAGAAAATAAAGATTTTTTTAGTCATGCAAGGTGTCAGAATATTTACCTCCTATATACCCTTTTACATGAAAACTCATAAACAGTAGAAACAATAATAAATATTTTTAGTATATTCACATAGAAGAATATTTACATTAGTGAAGGTGGATGAATTTCAGCTACAAGAAACAGTGCACATATCATAAGAATATAATGTTGAGTAGGAAAAAACACATCACAGAAGGACATATTCAGTATGATTTACTTATTTAAAGTTCTAAAATGTGCAAAATTAAATATATTGTTTGGAAACACAAAATGTGGTAAAATTATAAAGAAAAGCAAAGACTGAAAAACACAGTTTACAATCATGCTCACCCATGAAAGAAAAGAGAAGGCAATGAGATTAGAAAGCAACATACAGGGGACTTCAAAGGTAAGAGTAATATTCTTTTAAATAAACTAGGAAAACATGTGCTTCTGTTGGAGCTAAGTTAAACACAAAGAGCTCTGCAGAATTCTTATAGTGCAAACTGCCACTGCTCTATTCTTATAGAACAAGAGTAGAAGGGCTTGCGGGGACAAAGAATTATGGGAAAGCTAAGTACATGTAAGAGGTTGTCTTTTGTTAAAACAAACATGTAAGCCTAATGAAACCTGGCCCCACATGGTTCAGTCTTGGGGCTGTAACGCATTCAAGAAACACAGTTCAAGAGCCAAAAGTAATTTAAAAGGAATTCCATTTTTTGCTATATTTCTAGAAAACCGTAATGAGGATCTCAATTCATAGTCCTCAATAACACTTACTAAATCTCCATGCCTCTCCTATCCCCTTCCTGCACCCCTGAGGCTCCTCCCACACAAATTATTAGGCTAACAATTAGACTTCTCTTCGCCAGATTGGGGATAGGGAGAAGTGTGCTGTGAACACTATCATCTTACAAATTTTTTACTATCATAAATTAATGCAGAGATTGTATAAAAGATGTGACAGACTTAAAGTGCTGAGAACATAGGTATGAAATCTGTCAGGGGTGGCCTTATTTAAAATATACTGATCAATTTTCTCACCCTCCCATTTCCAATTTAACAAGTTAGGAAAATTAGAGAGAGAGAGACAAAGCTTAAGGCATCAAGTCCCTCTCTTATCTAATGGTATGAAAAAATACATTCAGGGAGAACTTGTGTTAAGAAGAAAGTATAGAAGATTAACTGATGGGTTTTAAAATAAGTATAGAAAATTTAGACCCAAATTCCAGTAAGAAATGTGTTCCTTTAATGCCAAGTTATAACCAAGAAACTATTTCCATATTCCAAATGAGTGTTCTGCAATTCTTTCAGCTAACACATTAGTATTCTTGTGTGCTCTGTAGTAAAAACGGAGTGCCTGATTACAATTCACTATCCAGAATTTTATGGCTAGAACTTGAAGAAAACAGAGTTTCTGCCAAAATAGCTTCCTGCCCAGGTGCTGAACCAATTAACTCTTAAGCAATCAGGCAGTAAAACCAGTAATGGTGAGTTTTCTGAAGTGCTATATGTAAGGAGACAGCTTGGAAAAATAAAGATGAAAATTTGTTTTCATAACCAGGAGTGTTTAAAATCCTGAGAGACTGTTTGCACGCCTTGCTGAAATGTATGTGACATTGCAAATTCCCAAACGACTTGATGGTTAAAGATCTATGTGGTCAAAACTGACACTTTTTTTTCCTAAATGTAAAGAAAACTACTCTATTATACTATGTAATTTGACTGTGTATAGCGAGTCAAGTGAATAAATTCATTTCTGAAAAAAGCTATTTAAATCTAAAGTTGGCTATTAAAATATTTCATCCAGGTAGCAGCATGAAAATAAGAATTAATAGCTAATGCTTCTTTTAAGAATGAAAAAATTAGAAACTGGTAGTCAACTAGTAACATTTTTTCCTGTCAGCTACAAAATATAAAATAGCATTGTGCTATTTTCATAATGTCACAAATAATGACTAATTGTTTACAGAAATAAGAATATAGTTATAAAACATTGTGGTATGAAGCATATGATTCCAGAAGCGAAAGTTCCAGGTCTCTCTAAAAATGAAGTATCCCAATTTGTCAGTCTCAAGAAGCATCACAATAGGATTTTTCTTCTGCTTAAGCCTCAGGTTTGGTAGACATCTTATAAGAGGACAAAATTAATATTACTTTGGAAAATCAAGATCTAACTAGGTTTCTTTTTCTTTCTCTTTCTCTTTCTCTCTCTCTTTCTCTCTTTCTTTCTCTCTTCCTTTCTCTCTCTCTTTCCTTTCTTTCTTTCTTTCTTTCTTCCTTTCTTTCTTTCTTTCAGCTGTCTAAGGATAATTAGGGGGGTATTTAAGGTCCCAGACAGTAACCTGGGAATTGGAAAGTCTACTGGTTTTATGGGCTTTGCTATGAATTGGCTTTATAGCCTAGAGTAGCTACTTACTATCTGTGCACTGTGGC
>NW_006494614.1:12256050-12302074 GCF_000325575.1 Pteropus alecto | reverse complement strand
AGGGAATTTTTAAGATAGGGTTTAGTCATATATTATATTTGTTTCTGATTGGACAGAAAGTACAATGGAATTATGGTTCCAATAAACATTAAAGTCCAAAGGAGAAGATTCTAATCAGTGATTAAGCAAAATGAGAAATATCTAGAAACTTCTAAGTCCTCTCTAGCTCTAATTTTGACATTTCAATGGGAATGAAAACAATAGGCAAGGATCAGCCAGGAAAGTGATGATTGCAAACAGTTATTTTGATGGAATAATTAAAAACAACAGGCATTGTAGGGCAAGCAGGCAGCAAGGCAGAAGCGCTGAAGAATAGAAAACCAAAAAAGAGAGAGGGAAGAGGATTTATTTATGTGTGGGCGGTCACCACTCAACTTCACTCACTAAACATTCATCAAGCACTTCCTGAGGCCTGGCTCTGTGTTAAGAGCTGGCTGGCTAAGACCCAGGCCCTGCTTTAGGGAGGCTAAAAATACAGTGGGGAGAGGAGCATAAAGGTGGATAAGGTGCCCTAAAGTGTGGTAAGTGATATTACAGAAAATGCTCAGGGGGCAAAGAGAAAAGACTAATAAAATGACAAAGGTTAGCAGAGGTCGTAAGACTAAATTACAAATAGTCAACCCTATGATTTTGTCAGGACAGAAGATTAACATTGTTTTCAGTTCACTTACATTTTCATGTTTATCACGCTTTCTACATAATACAAAAAGCTACTCTAGACCCTAAGTATGAGCTACAGCTTCCATGGGCTTCAGGTGATGCAAACAAAATCTTTCACTCTACCTGAGGTCTCTTGAGTTGTCTATAAAGTTGCCTTTTCTTCAATGTATAGCTCCTACATTCTACACTCGCTAATTGAAATTCAAAAGATACTGGATTGGAAGATATTGAACAAACACAGAAGAAAAGTTTTAATATTAATGTTAGCCTATTTGATGTCTCAATCCATTAGACTTACAAGCTTTATTCCATAAAACATCAACTTTCATGTTAAAGTTTCCTTCACATAGCACAAACACAAAGTTTAGTAAATAATGAACAATGATGGTGATATACATTGTTTTTGCTGTGCCTAGCAAGATGATCTGGGAAAATATAATGGGAAATATCAGGCAATTAGTGAAAAAAGAAAACAAAACAGGATCTCGTTCTTGACTCAGTTCTCCACTTTACTTTGTGCATGTGTGAAGTCAGACAAACCCGGTTAGGTATCCCTTCTGCTAAGTAAGTTATCTTTTTTATATATTCTTCATGTAACCAGACATTACCTTACCTTGTTTGTTAAGATGGAGAACAGGTTTCTTGTGATCACCTTCAAGCTGCCATTGGAAAGAGTTCAGGGGAGCCAATGACTTCGCCTCTCCCTCTGCACAGCATGGTGAGCTCCCATAAGCCCAGAACGCCATATCTCCCTGAGGCGCCCCATCCTGGGGTGAATAATTACCCAGAAAAGGTACCAACCAGCTCTCTAAGAGATGGTAGAAGCAGCAGAAGGATCCTTGTGCATCCGGACTAAATAGCCGTGAATGAGAGGCTCCCATCGCAGCAGGACCAGGAGAGGCAGGGTCTCAGTGCAACAATAAATGAGTCCCCACTACTTTCCCCAATACCCAGATTTACACACCCTACCTTGAGGAAAAATGCATCAAAAAAGAAATTCTAGAGTAGAACCTCATGGAAGGTGCCAAAGGAATCATCTTTATTCATGGCCAGCAAATCCCAACCAGATATAGTTCCACCTCACAATAGCACACCTTCACAGAGAGAAGTCTAAGCCAATAGAAGGAAAAACAGAGAACTATTGTTAACTACAAGAAGACAAGGATAAACTTAGAGCAAAAACATGCTCATGAAGCAATAGGTCTTAGCTTCCTACGGTTACCTCTTCTGCTCCAAACTCAGTCAGGTAAGAACACATGATCCCAAGGTTAGATTATATATGATGGGAACATGGTGTTTGCAGAATTCAGAGAGTCTGGTGTGGGGGAGATTTCAGGAGCTAAGGAGGTCAGAGCCTAAATTATAAAGTCAAATCTATGATTTTAGTCTATCCTTCAGATTTTGGTTTCTCTTTAAGTTCTTAGTTTATGCCATATATCTCATGCATTTTCCACATTTTCCTTTTGCAGCAAGGAGAGATGAGGTACTACAAATACAAAATTTGAAAGCAACCTGGATTTTAAGATTTATTACTTTTATTAACAGATTTGAACATCAAACATAGTTCTGTGCTTGACCTAATATTTATCTCTATATACATGAGATAAGCTATCACTCAAAGATTCTAAAAGAACATTTTAATCCTTTGCCCCTAATTTTACTGGTTAAAATTTTAAATGCAAATGTTCACATGGGGTTTCAATTTGACTTAACAAGTTATGTACTTTTTACTACCTGGGCTGACAACCCCTAAGTATGACTAGAATTAAAGTAAGTTCCACAACAGGTTCCAGCACGGATCCAGAGCAGACTTCTCTCTGGAGTCTGTCCTTCAACCTCCAGCCCAGAGACGGTGAATACAACCAAGGACATCCAAAGAAGCTCCCAAACGTTCTGGAATATAAGGCTCACTTTTTAACTTGGACACAGCTCCCAGGACTTTGAACCTGATACTTACCTTTAGATTACTCAGCAACAAACAACAGTCAGATATTTGTGTTCAGAGTCATAAACCTCACTGCCATCCCTAGAGTTACCCTGAGATATGATAGTAAGAAGAACAGAAAAAGCATACCAGGAACTCGATCTAGAGGCAACTTCTCTCTGCATTTTCTTCGAAGTTCCCTTATATTGCTAAAATAGATAGTAAAGACTATCACACGCTTCGGGAATATTTGAGAAAGTAAATAACCCAAGAATTCTCTGCTCTCTCTGCCTCATTTAGGCACCAATCTGCCTCAGTATTTTGTGTTCCCAACCCTCTTTAGTTTCCTACCCATCTCCCTTGTCTGTATTGTGTAGTCTCAGTGTGATGTATAACTTCGGCATGCTAGGGTGAAGTGGAATGGAGGCAAAGTCAAGGGAAGGTGGTGTTTGATCTACACTAAAGATTTTCCTCCCTCCAAGTAACAACATATCCTTCAGTTTTGACATACGATTTTGTTTACTATAAATAGCAAAGAAGATCAAACATCTTTCCTTCATCTTGCTTCATTTTTCATGTATTTCAGGCACTGATGTCTCAGCTTATAATACAAAGCTAATTTATATAGACAGGAATTATAGAAAGTTCACTTGAAATGAATAAGATGAATTTTTTCAAGAGAATAGCCATGGCATATCCCAGCCCTAGTTTAGGTTTCAAAGTGGACAGTCAGTAAGTCAACAAATTTCTGAACATGTGTTATGCACAGGGATGAGGCTATACCAGCAATATTTATGAAATAAAAAGAAATAGGCAAATAACTTAGGATCCAGTAGAGAAAGGGGATCAAAAGCATCTACAAAAGCAAAAATGAGCAAAACTTAAATGCATATATTTATTAACATATTCATTCAACATGTATTACTTGCCATGTGTATACATACATACGACATTCTCAGTTACACATAGAAACAAGCAAGAATTACACTGAGGGGGAGATAGTATCTTAAAGTAGCCTCAAAGCACGTTCATGCTCAAATATTATGCGCTAGACACCTCAGATAATATTTTTCTAATGAAATGGCATGTACAAAATGCTCAATAAATGTTAGATTCCCTCCCACCTGTGTTTGTTTGAAATTATTTCTATTTAACTTGATATTGCTGAATAGTATCCAGAATGTTTAGAATGTTTACCACTCCTATATTTTTAGACATAGAAAACAAAAGACCTCTGAGCCCAAGGAGATATACTATGGATATAATTTTTTTCTTCCATGGAATTATAATTATTTTAGCACAAATAGAGTATTTGTCCACAGTTACATGTGAATTCTGAGCATAACTTATTGGGTTGAAAAACGATGCTTCCTGGTCATTTTGCCCATGAAGAGTGAAACGACTGAAATATAAAATAAAATGAACCACTCAGTAGTCGGGCACAGGGAGGCAAGACTTCTAGAATAGCAGGGTCAGGGCCTCCATAAATTCAATCTTCTATAAAAGCCAGAGAAATACTAGCAAAATTATCAAAATTAATGTTTTTAGAACTCTGGAAAATAACCAAAAGCTTGCAACAATCTGAAGAGAGTTTTTAAAGAAGAACTACTACATCTTCGTAAGAAGACAAGGGACTGTGCTATTTTAATTTGGCTTACTCCAATTTACCAGCCTTCCTAACTCCACAGCAGTAGCTGCAAAAGCCACCAGCCTTGGAGCCACCAGAGTTGCCAACAGGCTTTGGAGCTCCTCAAAAAGCTCTAACCATGGTCATAGTTTGACCTGACTCGCAGCTCCCTGGAATAGCTGCATGCACAGAGTGCTGTGCATTTGACTAATTCAGAGCTCAGCTCCACAGGAAAATCTTCGTCCCCCAGGCATTAATGAAAATAATCAGATTTGATTATTTAACATTCCATCTGACTAAGACTGTACTAGCAATTGGGGGCAAATAAAAGCCTGGCAAAAAAAAAAAAAAAAAAAACTATAAAAGAATGATCTGGAGAATGAGCTTCTGCAGGGGAACTTTGAAAAGCTAGTGTAAATTTCTCTGACCCTCATTATGACACTCTGGGAACTAAGCTCTTTCCATTCTTCCAGAGCAGCAGGCATAGAGCCCCTAGAATATTACAACTAGAATGGCATCTCTGCTGTCAGTGTCATATTTGGAACCTAATATCTTTCAGAATGCCAGCCAGCCTGGTGCCTGGAGAAGGATGAAGAGAAACTAAATGGTTATTAACTTCTTCACCAGTGATTCTCTCCATGAATAAGAAAAGCTGCTTCTAGACTCTTCAGAAATAGATATAGTGTGTCTTTGGTTCTATTGTGCTCTTTCCTGAGACTCTTTCTCAGCACCATCTCTCCAGCCTCTATTCTCCAGCACTCACTTGGGGTTGGACCCAGACAAGTGGTTAACGGTCTCTTTTCCAGCCTCCAACCCCTCAACTGAACCCTCATTCCCTCAGGTCTGGTATTAAAGGTGAGGTCATTGGGTGGGCCCTAGTCCAATATGACTGGCATCCTTATAAGAAGAGGAAAAAAACCAAGTAAATACAGAGACACACAGAGAATACCATGTGATGGCAGAGGCAGAGACCGGAGCAATGGAGCAGTAAGTCAAGTAATGCCGAGGACTGATGACCACCACCAGTAGCTAAGAAGAACCAAGGAAGAATTCTACTCAACATCTCAGATGGAGTGTGGCTACTGACACTGATTTCGAATTTCTTGCCTCTAAAATTGTAACAGAATAAAATTTTGTTATTTTAAGCCACCTAATTTATGGTAATTTTTTACTAACCTAATATACCCACTTTGGCCTGAAGCTGGGACCCTCGACCTGACCTGTACTGAAATGGCATAGATGCATTCCATGTCATTATGCTTCATTTCTCTGACCTTGTATTTGCTCACCATAGAAAGTCAAGAGGCAAAGCTGAAAATCATGCTCATTCTAAGGATAGGGGAGTGGGCCAGGAAACAGATGTACTTTCTGTTATTTTTTTTCAAAATGCGCCAACATTGGTGCTCAGCAGCCTCATTATTCTAGAAGATAAAAAGGCTTCCATCCATTATTGCTGGATGAACTACAGTCAGAACATCGGAGTGCATTTGGTTGGAGGCGTAGAGCAGGACGAGACGTGAAGAGGGAATCGCCTGTTCCGACACCTTTGCAGTGATGTGCTCAAATATCGTCTTGATATCAAATCCAGATCAGCTGGGAGGTCTCATCCACCTCCCGATGTGTGCACAGAGAGACACACATTTTCCATTAAATGCCGAGGTCACCCGCGGGGTGCTTTGGCAGAGCTGTGTGGAGAAGTTGTACAGCACCTGCCTACATATGTTTGGCCCAGTGCCCTCTCCTTGCTTCCCCTCTGATCAGAAGCACATTTATCTGCAACTTTTTTAAAGTCAGAAAAATAAAAAATCTCTCCGAGACTGTTTTGATTTTTTAAAACCAATTCCAGACCATGCACAATATTTTGATCAAATTTCAATTATGACGTCCTATTGAACTGATTTCGTTCAGATAGAGCACAAAGGGAACTTCACTGCAGATGGATACAAATACTTGCTGTTGCAAAGCTGAGCTCTCATTTCTCCTCACTTCCCTTTTTTTGCTCCTTTTTTCTCTCTCCTCGCTCAGGTGCAGCCCTTCCCCCAGTCCGATGTATCTCCTTCCCTGATTCACTTAATCCTCCCCTTCTCCTCCCCCTGTCCCAGCAACCATCATAGCCAGCCCAAGGCAGCTCATGAAATCAGAAAATGTGTTCTTCAGCACATTGTGTTCCCTTTTACACACGTTTTCTCCCCTCAGGTCGTCTTCCCTCGCTGGGTATCCAACAAGGTGTGGCGGGTCTATTAAACATCTGAATCCTGGCTGGCTACTAGCTACGAAAACTTGAACCAGCCATTTACTCTCTCTGTGCCTTGGTTTCCTTATTTGAACAGAAAGAGTTGTCCTTTCCATTTGTCGACTAAAGGAGATGATGCCATCTTCAAGGCAGTTGCTGCAAGGATTAAAATGTGCAAGTGTCAGACTCATAGATACAGAGGACAAATTGGTGATTGCTAGATGGGAGGAGGCTTGCGGGGCTGGGTGAAAAAGATGAAGGGATTGAGAAGTGCAAATTAGTACTTACAAAACAGTCTCGGAAATATGGAGTACAGCATAGGGAATATAGTCAATAGTATTGTAATGGCTGTGTATAGTGCCAGGCAGATACTAGAGTAATCAGGAGATCACTTCGTAAATTTTATAAATGTCTAACTATTGTGCTGTATACCTGTCACTAATGTAAAATAAAATTAAATGTAAAAATTTAATTTACAAGCTTCTAAAACTGTGGCCACTCCATAACTGTCACCATTCTCCCACATTCCAGCCCTCCTCATCTTCGACTTCCTACCTACTCCATAACCCAGGTCCTGACCCTGGCCTTGACCCAGAGTGCAATTTCAAGTCAAGGTGAAACCTCCTTCAAGACTATTTGTTTTATGCTGTAGGCATAAAAAATAAATGAATGAATGAATGAATGAATGAATGAATGAATAAAATGAAATCAAAACTTAAAAATAAGGGGTTGTAAACTGACAAGGTCCTTGCAATCTGTGAGGTCAACCAAAGGTTGCCTTGCCTAAAAAAAAAAAAAAATTTTAAAAAAGAACTATTTGTTTTAGATCTTATTTCTAATTGATGAACAGAAGTTTTTAACACTTGATCAAGGTATTTCAGCCTTGGTGGGGGTTGGGAATTAGGAAAAATGCCCAGGAAAAATGCCAGCCCAGATGGCATCATGACTTCACAACCCACTCTGCTTCCTCTGTGCTGAGTTGCCTTCTTGTGAGAGAAAGAAAGAGGGAGAGAGAAAAATAAAAACAGGCACACAGAGGGTTACAGTCCAGTTATCCAAGTGTCCACTAGCTACTCAGACCTTGTTCCCTGCACCTCATTTGTAGGATGCAATGATCAGATATGTCCCTCTCTGCTGACTGCACTCAAACATGTCCTAACTTAAGCTCCAAGAAAGAAATAATTGAGAACTTCTAATCCCTCTTCTTATCAAGTTCAAGCCTCTCTTTTGGAGGACTGAAGGGGCTCAAACATGTATTGTTCAATAGTTACCAAAGCTTCCTTGCTTTGGACAAATTGACCCGTATACCCTAGATGTCATCTGAGGTTTTCCCAACCCTCAAGAACCTATATACACTTGACCTGAGCCCTCAATTCCATGGTCAGTGACAGTCCAGATCCTACTGTGATTTCTGACAGTTTCTTAGGGCATGTTTCCATGAGATCTCTTCCAACTCTGCCTTCAGTGTTGAGCAAACTGTCTCCGTTTCACTCTGTTCCACACTAATTCAGACAAAAACTCAGCCTCTTCTTCTACTTACACAAAGAAATCCATTCTTGCAAAAGGGTGTGTGAGCTTAGTAACATCATGATCAAGGGGAGTGTCCCATCATGTCCTGTGGAGCATCCCACTATCCCACAGCCTTCCTCCATAACTTCTCAGCAGTCCACAATTTTTTTTTATATATATCACACAAAGTAGCTTCACTCTTTTCTCTCAAGCCTTAATGCCAGCAAATACCAGGGCCCTGAAAGAGTGAGCCTCTGCCTAAGAGAAATGATTTAACTACTGCTGGGAAAATGTGTTCTCCTAATATACATAGGATAATTCAGCAGAGGAGATTTTGTGTAAGAAAAAAGGAAAAACCAGGGGCTATAGCAGCTAGAGTTGAAGACCATGGATTTGTCACAGATGCTGGCCCAGAGTGTCAATAAAGAAAATGCAATCCCGGAAGAAAGAAGAAAAAGAGTGGGGAAGTGAAAGATAGAAAAGAATGCTGTGAATCATAGGCTATTAAAGGCCAGCTCAGAGAACTCAAGCAAGACGTTTGCCATCTGTCTCTCGGTCCTGTTTTCTTATCTGCAAAATGTTATACTCAGGACCGACCGAGTTCTCATTTATACTTCCTTGAAAGAGATACCAAGGATGAAGCCAATTTCTCCAAGGGAGAAGCACTTCATGTAACGTGTTTGGTATGTGGAAAGAGACATTACTTTCTTACTACATTGGGGCACTAATTAGTCAATCTCAACTGGACCAATGTACAAATAGCACCCCAGAGGGTGAATGTCAAGGTAATTTGAATATATCATTGGTTACCCATCCCACTGATGGTCCAAACTGATTCAGCTGGTCAAGCTGGCTTCATACAGGAGGGAAGACGGAAACCACTGCAGGCAAAGGAGGGCACTTCCCTTATTGTGAGCATACAGGTAGCTGCGTTTGCCTATAAGAACCTTCCAGCGGCTCTCATAGTCTGTTAAGAAGAGAAGGTACACATGTGTCTTGTAAGAGAGAATGTGTTTCCCAAAACCCATGTCCCAGAATTGTGAAGTCCTACACCCCTCACCCCTGCAACTTCCCTTTTTAAATGAAGTCTCTCTGCTCTTTCCAATATGGTTAACAGAAACCAATGCACGTAGGGGTAATAGTATAGTTACAGCAAGTGCTAATGTTGATCTGATTTGACTTGATGGGCTAAGGTAAGATGAGGGAGCCTACCTAACACACATTGTCATTTCATTATCACCTCTACGGTTCTGGCTTCAGCTAAATATTTACAAAATGTTAAGGAATCAAATTGGCGAATGTTTCTGCTATTTTGGACTAACAGCCTGTTTCAGATTTTTACAAGTAAAAAGAATAACATTTTAAAAAAAAAAAACCAGAATTTACAAAATAATAATAATAACAAAATAAAGAAGAACACATAATTTTGTGTTGATGTGGAGTCTAAAAGAAGGAAGAAAGCATCAGTTCTGGATGCCTTCAAGTCTCTGGCTTCCTTGGGGAGTGAAATCTTTAGGTTTCTGTTTATCCCTTGGTATTGAATGATGAGATGATAAAGCAGAGGTTAAGCTAAGATCCTCCTCCACATGCTTTTAGACAAAATGTCAACCAAAGGGCTTGAGATATAATGGAACACAGCACATGTAATCTAAAGCATCCTTCTCAGGTTTCCAAGCCATTGGCATGACCATGAGCCCTCCCTATTGTTGCAGAAAGAGAAAGAGAGAGAGAGAGACAAAGAGAGGGAGAGGGAAATAGGGAGGGAGAGGGAAGGGAGGAAGTTTGAAAAGTAGCTCTTGGGTGTCCTACAGTCAGGCTTTTTAAATGCGAACTTTCAGTGTGGATTTTTCTGTGAATGCTTACTTGATTAAAGTGCTGCTTCACAGGAGAAGAAAATGAGGGAGAAAATGAGAGAATTCCAAATGTCAATTTCAAATGAGTGATTAGATTATTCTTCATTTTTAATTCATCCATACAACATGTACGCACACATGACACTAATAGAGATCATCTAGAACTAATTTAGTCCCATATCTATTTTAAAAATTATATTAGCTTAAAACCTTCCAACAAAGAAATTCCCTGGCCCAGGTGGTCACTATGAAATATTTAAAGATGAAAAAAAAGAAAGAGAGAGAGAAAGAGAGAGACAGACAGACAGACAGACAGACAGACAGAAAGAAAGAAAGAGAAAGAAAGAAAGAAAGAAAGAAAGAAAGAAAGAAAGAAAGAAAGAAAGAAAGAGAGAGAGAGAGAGAGAGAGAGACAGAAAGAAAGAAAGAAAGAAAGAAAGAAAGAAAGAAAGAAAGAAAGAAAGAAAGAAAGAAAGAAAGAAAGAAAGAAAACAAAGACCAGCACTTGAAACATTGCTTTAAAAGAAAAGATGTCAAGTGACAGATCTTCCTCCATCAACAATAATTCAAACAATGTCTGAAGAGACACACAGAAAACTGTGGACCAGCTCAGCTCCAGAAGCCTCCTAAAGCATTCGGGCTAGAAGAACACACTCCAGGTTCTGCCAACTGCAACCATGACTGCAACAATGGAATTAGAGGATGCAGAGGAAGAAGGAAAAAGGGAACATACAGCTTGTTGGCAGGTTCTGGCCAGGAGTTGCCAAGAACAAATGGTCAAATTACCAGAAAATTTCATCCTGCAGGAGATTTGGGTGATTTGATGGCAGAATGCACAACCTGCACACTTTTAGAGGGCTCTGTTATCAAAGCCAGAGTAACTCTCGACTGTCAGTAATGAGCTTGCCTTCATGTCAGTGACAAAGGCAAATCTTGCTTTTTCACGCTGATTGCACCTAATCCTAATGATAGGGATTGTCTGGGTCTCTTTAGATCACCAAACTTCTGCAAAGGTCAGAGAGTAAATATTTTAGGCTTTACAGTCCATACAGCCTCTATCATATTATTTAACTCTGCTGTCATAGCCACAAACTATATATAAATAATTTATTGTGGTTATGTTTCAACAAATTTTTGTTTACAATAACAGACACTGTGCAGATACAATTCACAGGCTGTAGTTTGCTGAGCCTTGCTTCAGACAATCAAATTGTGTCCCCAATTTGCTCCTTGCCAACACCCTCAGCTGGGCTTCCAGCCCAGCCCCTAAAGCATCCTTCACAGGATCCTCCACAGACTCCACTGTCTCCTGTTCAGACATCTAGGGTCCAGCAGGACACTCTAAAGTCTTGGATATGACAAAGCCGTTTGAGGAAGGAGCCTGGGCCACTGAGCAACTGAATGGAGCAGAGACAACTCCTCCACTTGTACGCCACCAACCTATCACCATCAATCTGCATCGAACTATGACAAACCTTTACCAAGTCGCTGGGATTTTTAAGGTTCTTACAGACTCCCAAAATTGGCAGACCCTAAGAAAGAAGGAAACAAGGAAGGTGGGCTACTCTGAACAAGTGTTACAGCCACACAGCAGGCCTGGGGAAATGGGAAGAAGCTGCAGTATTTCCAAAGACAAACCCGCAGAACTCTATGACTGACTTACTCACTCTGTGCATCAGAGCCTCTGTTTTCTAAAACCTAAATGAGAAGTGTGAACTTTTATTCAGTGAAACCTACTCAACAGTGGAGCTTATTTATATGGAGCAGACCAGATACTCTTGAATGATGGGATTCTTTCCAGGGCGGCTCTTAAGGAAGCAATACAGATAGGCGCAGTCATCTCTGAGCAGTGATTGAGAGCTATTGAAATCTTTCCCTCTGCCCCTCATGCACACAATGCCTGAAATTGCTAATTACTTCTTTTGTTAAAGAAATGTTATGTCCCAGTACATGTGGAAAAACTACCTGAAAGGGCATACCTTTTGGCCTGGGGTTAGCAAACTGGGATCCCCGAGTCAAATTCAGCCTGCTATCTATTTTGGGGAGAATTCATGAGCTAAGAATGTTTTTCACATTTGTAAGAAGTTCAAAAGTTTTAAAGAATGAAAATATTCTTTGGCAAGTGAAAATTATACAAAATTCATGATTCAGTGTTCCATGAACAATGGTTTTTTGAAACACAGCTATGCACATTCTTTCAAGTTGGCTACTTGCTCACAACAGTAAGTAGTTGTGACAGAGACTGCATGGCCCATCAAGCCTAAAATATTCACTACCAAGCCCTTTAAAAGAAAAGTTTGCAGGCCCTTGCTTTAGACTATTGTGGTCCATTAACCCTGAATTGACACACAGGATTGGCCTGCTATCCTAACAAGCGCTAAGGAAACAGTACATTGTCCCGACAGTTTAATAAGGAAGTGAGAGGTGGAATGAAGGAGAGAATCAAAAAGCTGAGGAGTATGACACACCGCCCCAGGAGAGAGTGACAGTGAAAGGTCTCGGAGCATCAGAAGTCACCATGTACCTGGGAGAAGGAGGTCTGACCCAAGGAAGCAGTCAGTGAACAAAAAGGGAGGAAAAAGTAGAAAACAAAAATTAAGACATTCCTTGAATTGGTTCCAACTTCCCCAACCTGTGTGTCTAGTAGTTTTAATGTTTTATTAAAGTAAAACAAGCTAAAGATCGAAAGAGCCGAGTATAAAGTAGTTTAAAAAGGGTTTTAAAAAAGAAACCCAAAGGACAGACTGCCTTGTTATAATACAGCATTTTCCAGTTTTGTGAAAATTAATCCAACCCTAATACAATTTCAGATGACGCTGTCCCAGACCTGCTCTGAGTGATGGGGTCACTAGTCCTGTCTGTGTTTCTAGCTGACCTCCTTTCTGCTGCTTCCTGAGGAGCCAGGGTCTCATCCTGGACCTCCGTGGAGTGAAAACAATAGAAAAACCCCCATGGAAACTTCAAAGGATTCCTCATTCAGGCCAGCTCTGGAGCCACATCCCAGAAGATCTCCTTGAATTTGGCTTTGGTAAGGCCCAGGAGAGCCAGTAAAGGATTAGGAGATACAGACATCATGCTTCGAGTTCCAACCTAACATCGGTCCAGTGTTACAACCTGGACAGCTGGCACAAGTTGGCACTTGGACTCAGGTGGATTAACTTCTAGGACATTTGTTCTCAGTAATCTTTATTTTCAAATGGTTGGGAAAAGCTTCAAAGTAACAACCACATTTCATAAACTTTTTCTAAACAATGGTACATATTTGACATCTGTGTAGATTTCAATTGCAAAAGAGACAAGAAAAAAACCTTTAAACAAAACCTATTTCATTCCTACCTTTTTCCACACACGTTTCCATGTCCTTTCATAGACACCCCATACCCTCACTTCCCACTAAGTCCCTCATCCCTTTAAAAGTCCCTTGTCCCACAACTCTCCCTCTAAGTCACTCAGCGACCAGATCATCTGAAGGTATCCTGAGAAGATTGCAAGAAGCATGCTCTTATTGAAAATAAAATATCAATAGTCCTTTAAAAACCATCAGTGAGCTTAATAATGAAAATGAGAAGCTGCCCTAAATGCCATCAGCACTTAGTACTAAATAAACGCTGGTCCTGAGCATTGGTGAGGCGATCACCTGATACACAAAAACAAATTTTAAATATGATAATTAAAAAAAAAAACTTAGGCTGTCAGGACTGGAAAAAATCTGAAGCATAATTTAGCTCAGCCAAACCATTTCACAGATGGAGCAAGTGGCAGCGCCAGCTCCGAGTTTTCTCCCCAGGTCCCAGTCTAGTGCCATCTCTAATACTCCCTTCTTCGTCTAGGCTTTCTTCTGCTATTCCCAGCCTTCCTGGGTGTGCTGTATGCAGAAGCATAGAAACTAGACAAGAATTTCACCTTCTAATCATGATAAATATTGTTATAAGTCTTTGTTGTTTTATGTAAAATTGCTTTAAAGTTTCTCATGGTATGTCATAAAGACTCCTTGTGGAATAGAATCAATTAACTATCATATTCTTCTGAGTAAGTTTGACCCACCTTAAACACCTATCTAAGTTGGATCCCTAAAAAAAACTTATAACAACCCCTTTGACAAAGCAAATGATAGGTTCCCAATCTATCACTGATTATTGATGATTACAACTGGGTTTCTTAAGGATATTTCTCTAACCTCAGCAAAGAAGTGGCTCCCCTATAGGGAACTAAGACTATAAGACTATAAACTAAAACTATAACCTAATACAAAAAATGCAGGGTTAGATCCGTAAGCCAACTTATTACTACAGAGGAAACTATTCCAACTCCGTTCACAAACTATGGTTTGCATAAATGCTATTATATGAGCAGGCATGTCCATTCAGCCTAAAAGGAATGAGAGTGTACTGAGAAAAGTTAGAAATGTGGTTTGGATATTTCCACTGTAGAATCACTGAAGTCTACATGTCAGATTTTCCTCTTATACACTGTGTATAATACATGCCAAATTCTATTTCACGTATCACTGACTGACAGTAAACCAATTAAACCATAAAATAATTCAAAGCATCAGAGAGAAAGTAACCTATCCTTAATCAGCAGCCAGTGTGGTTAATTCCAGCTAATTGTATTAGTGGCAGTGGGACTTTACAAGCAACGTAGATCAACTGAAAAATGCAAACTATCCCTGGTCAGTATCTCGTGTTAAAAAAATAATTCTATAGCCCAAAAATATCTACTAATAGGAGACTTCATGATAAAGGCAGAAAAATTGAATCGAGTTTTGAAAAAGACAAACTGCGGGTAACTGTAGAAGAAAGCAACTTGTCTAGAGTGTGACTGTCCCCTGGGCGCCTTGGTAATAGCGAACTGTCTCTGTCTCCATAGTTTTCAATGCTGACTGTACAACCATCACCTTAGGACTATTTTAAAATGCACGTGGGTAGGCCCCAACCCAAGTCAACTGAATCGAATATCTGAAAATGAATACTGGCATCTTTATTAGAACAGCCAGACAGCACTGAGAACCACTGCATATCGTCCAGGGATCTCCAATGTCTAAAACTCCCACTGGGCTACAAGCAACATCATGATTAGGTTTACAGGGTAACTGGAGGCAATAGCCCAGCAGTTAAGAAAACAGCTTCTAGATATTTCTATGCTCTAACAACCAGTCTTTCCAGGGAAGAAGTCCTGAGTTACCATCCATTCCCTCTCCCCATCCATACCCAAGTTTATTCTCAGCTCCAGTTCCCCATGAGATCTGCTGAGACAATTAACCAAATGAGAAGAGAAAGTGCATGATGTAGAGTTGAGAGCCGTTAGCTCTCAGCATACTTTTCTGCTTACATAGTGCCTATACCAAAGAGATATTCAGTGTCCTTAGGTTGTTGGGTTTACTCCATGTGCTATGAAAGTTGATGGAATTTTTTCCTTAAATAATTCTAAAAGTTCTCATAAGTAAGTCTGGAAGCCCTATTTTTAATAAGTTTTCCTTTCTATTGCTGAATTCATGAAAAGGCAGAGTACCTAAAGTTATGTTCCTTAAATATACAATATTTTCAGTCTTTTAGATACATTGAAGATCTGTTAACCACCAACAGATGTGTTATATAATGGTTTTCTTTGGACAATATTAAAGTTATTCATCCCCCAAAACCCTCTTCAAGGTGTCTTGAGTCCAAAGCTTAGTTAACTTAGTGCTTGCTCCACTGTGTCTAATGAAAATATGCTTTAGGTGTTTCAGCATACTTTCCCATGCAACTTGCCCCCCTGAGCTGGTCTAGTTCTTTTCTTTCTTTTATTTCTGTGATTCACCCAAGGATTATGTTATTTGAGAAACCATGGTACAAAGACTAATCATTGGCCAACTCTAGTCAAATTCAATATTAGTTTTTAATTTATTCTTCTGTGGAAAGTCATGTTCAAGCATCCTTTCATTCATTTTCCATAGAGAGCTAAGCTTTTGGTCCAAACTGTGTTAATGATAGCTTCCCAAATGGAATTCCAGCCTGCTTTCAGACTCAAGCACCAAAGGGGTGCAGATGGACAAGAAGAAGCTAAATCTGAATTGAGTCGAAGCTTCTGGACATTACTTTCACTAAATAATCTTGTAGCAAACCTATCTAATGAAAATCAGATCTCATTCAGAGCAGGGAAATTTACTTTCCTGGATAAAACATAATTGTTCCCATAAGATCTATTACCCCAAGAACTAAAGGTCCTGTCTACACAGCACTAAATGAAGTGGTCAATGAATTTAGCCAAAATCCCTAATAAAAAGCAAAATATTCTCTTAGAATTCAAATCCTTTTAGGCAACATGTTGGAGAGAGTGACTCATATTTATTAATGGGTTTCAGGCACACTTGTTCCTTGATCAAATAAATACACAGTTAATCAACAGATATATTTGAATGCTTACTATGTGCTCTGTCAGAGCTGTGCCAAGTCAGAAAAGAAATCTGGAAGATGTATAAAACTGATGCAAAAGAAACGAGGGTTTCGCGTGACTTCTGCTTTCAATTATAGGTTATGATGCAACGTAACACATATATATCTTGAAATTTGGGAGTTTTTCTCTTTTGCTACAAAAAAAAAAGAATCAACATCTTCTTCATTTTAGCTACCTGAACCTAGCATAATGAATGGCACATAGTAGGTCCTAATAAATATGTGTGGCATGAATAAACAGATGAATAAATGAATGAATCTTTTCTGAGCATACAGAGTATATTAAGCTGAGAGGTCATAGTAACAAAAACACCCTCTTAAATGTTATTATACTTGGTACTATGGACTGCTCAATCTTTACCAAAATCTTTGTTGTTTTCTTCTTCTTCTCCTTGAGCACACAGCTAACCCCCATTTTTCAGCCTCCCTTGCAGTTAGTTTGCATGTGGCCCTGTGATGAGTTCTAGCCAATGGAGTATGCGTGTAAGTTGTATGAGCCACTTCCAAGTCTCACTGAATGAAAACTTCCATGCTCCTCCCCTTCCAGCTAACTGGGATGAGACAAGCTTGAAAGCCATATGTTAGTGATGGCAGAGCCTGTCAGGCGGTACCCCTGAAACACAGCAAAGTCTTCCCACCAGGCTAGATGATACTTGCATTATTACTCCATTTTTATAAGTGAGAAAACTGAGCCACAGAGAAATTAATCATAGATAATAAGAGGTAGCAAAGGATCTGAACTAGAATGTACTTCTACTTCAACCGTCACAGAACTTTAAAATGGTCTTGTGCAAAGGGAATGTTAACTCCAATGGCTTGATCACACACAATCCATCTAGAGGAGAAATACATATCTTGCCCCCTGAAACTTCTCACATGCAGTGTATAGAAATGTCACACACACAGAGCAGTCCATGAGGAGTGCTGTGTATTTCACAAATCAAGCGAGATTTAAAATCCCAGAGACCACAGCTTGTTCTGGAAAGCTGAGTGGGAAGACAGCTGACCACAGGTTCCAACTCCTGCTTTGTGTGTCTTGCTGACCTAAATTAGTATATGAAATTTCCATGGTAACTTTGTAAATCACATCTTTCTTTTGAGGACATCAGAGCTGATGTCCTATTACTTGGGCAAGAGCTTACCCCATGTTCTTCGGGACATCTGCTACTCTAAGGTCCTAGTACTAGTGACACAGAACCACAGAGAAATAACTGCTTCCATTTAATCTTTAAAATGAAATTGGGTATACTCAGTTTTCATAAATTAAATTTTTGAACAAAATGTCAACTGCTAAAATATTGATATTCATTTTATCAGTTTAACAACAGTCTTTAGATAAAACAAGAAAAGGTCACAGTAAATGACCCAAAAGTCAATTTGACACTAGCCATAGAGCACATTCTCTACTTGACTCTCAACTGTATGTAATATGAACAGGAAAATGGTTGAATATTGGCTTTTCATTTTAAAATTATTTTATTTTCCATTGTAATTGATTTTTAAATATTTGGGGCCATTGGGCCACTTCCAGAATAAGTAAGGAAGAGATATTAGAAATAATCAAATAAGAAAAAGATGAATCTGATTAATTTACTCTTGCAAAACTACTAGTGCACGCCAGTTTTCACTGATGGGTAGAAAAATTAGAAACAGTAAGGAAACTATAGTGAGTTTTTTATAAAGTTAAATTTATTTGTTTAAAGGACTATATAATTATAAGTTTATGTCATTTCTATTCTTTTGGTGTATAAATGTCCTTTCTTTTATGAAATGATATAACTATACGAGATAGTTATTATTTTGTCCATAGTTGGCAAAATAAAAGTTAGCAAGTCTTTTCTATACACAAAAATATATTTTTGAGATTCTATTTGGCCTTGGAATCCAAAGACTAGGAGACACAAAGCTGGTCCAGTTTCGCTCCTATAACTTACAGCTTAAATATGTCAATAGAAGATGAATGTGAAGGTTTTTTGATGACTCCCAACATGAATGATTTACTCATAGATTCCAGAGTCTTCAAGAGTAAAAGTATTTCCTGAGCATCTTCTGTGTAATCAGTACAGATCTTCAAGTTCCCACTGAAGAGAAAAAAAAACTGTCCCTTCCAACAAAGAATTTACAGTCTAATTGTAAAGCAACAAACACTAATATGAACTATGTGAACTAGAAAGAACACACACACACACACACACACACACACACACACACATTGTGCAGGGTGGCATAGACAAAGGACAATTGACCTCTTAAGAACTAAAAGGTGAATGTGGAGCTAAGTAACACAAGAAATAATTCTTGAGCTGGATGATAATGAAAGACAGGTGTTTGTGTGAGCTGCAAAGATACAGGGAGCTTTCTGAATAGATTGAGAAGCACCGAAAAAGAAATTTTAGAGAGAGTGATGGTACACAATGAGAAGGAAAACAAAATGACATGGTCGGCTATTGTAGAGGGTCCTTAGAGGCCAGAGGAATTAGGCCCCAAGCAGCAACTTGACAAAGGCCTAAAATGAGATACTATGATATTTAGGCACAATCTCATGACAAACTAATGGCTACCATACTCAATACAAGTATAAGATCCAACCAGGAGCAAAGTGGCAAGGAAATGTCAAGGAAGATCCCAAAATTCATCCTCTCCTATCAGTCTCAAACCAAAAATAAACATCTTTTAAAAGTCCACTGGTCTATGGATCAATTTAAAAGTTTTAAAGGCGTTGAGCCCAGTTACGAGCCTATTACAGTAATTCATGTGAGAAATGAGGCAAGTATAGTCTAGGTTGTGCCTTCTCATCATGGGCCTTTATTACCCTCACGAGGATAATAACTGGTTCAGAGGTAGGGGAGGGATGTGAAAAAAATTTTAGATATTACAATGGTTTGTAATAAATTTAAGACAATAATATTTGTGACAAAATCAACAATTAAATATTAAGAAATAATATTTGTAACAAATAGTTAGTATTTAAGTTTTGATTTCTCTCACTAGGGAGGAATCAAATTCATTTTAATCTTACTTTAATTAATTGATTAAAATTTAGTTTAGTTTTCTCCTTAAAAAGGTGACAATGAAAAACAGATTGAAAGACATTGGTCTAGATCTAGAAAAAGCACCAGATTTAGTTTTGTTAATAATATTTCTCTTATATGTTTAGTATTGAAGATTGTCTTTAATGTTTCTGGTTCCCAGTTTTAGCATTCTTTTCCTTTTCTGTTCTGTTCTTGGTCCCAAGTGCTGGTACACAACCTTTTGTACCAAGGAAAATATTTGCCTTAAGAGTAGTCTATACCTTAGAGACATTTTAAGATAAGATTTGTCTTTTGAAGACATATGTGCATTTTAAGGCTTTCAAATGAAAGATTTTAGAATGAAAAATATTGTTCCATCGCATGGACTTAACCCCTATCAGGTTCAAAGCTCTCTTTGTACCAATGAATAGGTATTCTTCCAGACATGCCAGATGACCATTGCCCCTTCTACAATACTTAGACTACACTGCCCAAAAGCCAAAGCCCAGGCTCCAAAAGGCATTATGACCAATAAGGAGCAGACATAGTAGTGGCTAAAACAAATTAAGCTTTTACTATGTGCCAGTCACTGTTCACATCACTACACATGACCAACTCCAATAATCCCCAAAACAACTCTATGAACTAGGTACCATTATTATCGCCCCTCTTTTATAGATGAAGAAACTGATGCAAAAGAAGTTATACTACATGCCATTCACTCATCCAGCCAAGGCTTAAACCCTGCTGGTTTGACACCAGAGTTTGCTTTCTGAAATCTTCCCTATACTGCCTTGGAAACTGGCTCAGTCAGGTCTCTGGACTTGGCAGATCTGCATTCATATCCTGTTTCTCTCATTTCCCACCTACTGACCTTGAACTAATTACCCAGCTTCTCTGAGCCTCAGCTTCTGCAATTTGCTCATCTCATAGGGTTATTATAAGGTGTAAATGAGATTGTGCCTGGCAAAACAAATCTGAAGTTTAAAAAAAAAAAACAATAGGATTAATATTGTCAAGATGTTAGTTCTTTTTAACTTGATTTATAGATTTAATGGATCTAAAGATCCAGTCAAAATCCCAGCAAGTTTTTTTTTTTTTTTTTTTTTGATATTGACAAATTGATTAAAGTCTATATGGAGAGGCAAAAGATCCAGAATACCCAACACAATATTATTGGGGGAAAAAGTTGGAAGACTGATATTACCCAACTCTAAGAGTTACTGTAAAGCTATAGTAATGAAGACAATGTGGTATCAGCAAAAGAAATCAACCCACATAAATATAGTCAGCTGATCTTTAACAAAGGAGCAAAAGATGGTCTTTTCAATAAATGGTGCTGGAACAACTGGACATGCACATGCTATTAATCAATCAGTTAATCAGTCTAGACACCGAGCCTACACCCTTCACAACAATTAACTTAAAATGGATCATAGACTAAATATAAAACAAAAAAACTATAAAACTCCTAGGAGAAAACAGGAGAAAATTTAAATGATCTTAGGTATAGTGATGACTTTTTAGATACAACACCAAAGGCCTTAGCCATGAAAGAAATAGTTAATAAGCTGTGCTTCATTAAAATCAAAAATTTCTGCTTTGTAAAAGACACTGACAAGAGAATGAGATGACAAGCCACAAACTGGGGGCGGGGTGGGGGGGAGATATTTTTTAAAAAACCTCATCATTAAAGGACTGTTATTCAAAATATTAAAAGAACTCTTAAAATTCAACAATAAGGAAATGAACAATCTGATTTAAAAAAAGGCAAAAGGCCTGAAGAAACACCTTGCCATAAAAGCTAAATGGATGGCAAAAAAAAAGCATATGAAAAGATGCCCCACATCATATGTCATTAGAGAGCTACAAATTAAAACAATAATGTAATACCACTACACACCTATCGGAATGGCCAAAATCCAGAATGCTGATGTTACCAAGTGCTGATGAGGATGTGGAGCAACAAGAACTCTCATTCCTTCCTGTTGGGAAGACAAAATAGTACAGCCACTTTGGAAGACAGTTTGGCTAAACATACTCTTATACAATCCAGTAATCACACTCTTTAGTATTTACCCAAAATTGTTAAAAATTTATGTCCACACAAAAAAACTGCACAAAGATATTTATAACAGCTTAACTCATTACTGCCAAAACTTGGAAGCAACCAAGATGTCCTTCAAAAGGTGAATGGACAAACAAAATGTGGAACATACAGACAATGGAATATTATTCAGTGCTGAAAAGAAATAAGCTATCAAGCCACAAAAAGACATGGAGAAACCTTTAATGCATACTGCTAAGTGAAAAAAGCCAGTCCGGGAAGGCTACATACTGTATGATAGCAACCACATGACCTTCTGGAAAAGGCAAAGCTATGGAGGCAGTGAAAGGATCAGTGGCTGTCAGGGTTAGGTGGGAGGGAGGGATAAATAAGCAGAGAACAGAGCACTGAAACTGTTCAGAATGAGACTATAATGGTGGCTATATGCCATTAAATATTTGTATAAACCCTCAGAATGTACAAAAGCAAAAGTAAACTCTAATGTAATCTATGGATTCTGGGTGATAATGATGTATCGATGTAGTTTCTCAGTTGTAAAAAACTGTGCTACTTCGGTGCAAGATGTTGATAGTGGGGAAGGTTGTTTGCAGGGGAGACGGGAATATATGGGAAATTTCTGTAGCTTCTGTTCAATTTTGCTATAAATCTAAAACTGCTCTAAAAAAAATAAAATCTATTTAAAAGGGGGAAAACATCAGAATAGGCTTAGAAGTCAAAACTAGAAAGATGCAGAGTCTTCTCTATTTACATTCTTCTGAGACAGAAGGAACAGACACCCAAAAGATAAGAACTGAATCGAGGTTGTTAGGGGCCACTCAAACAAGGGTAAAGAAGAAAAATGACTCTGTCTGGGTTGACCAGATGTTTTGGTGACCAAGAAACTGCTGAGAACTCTTCTTTCTGGCCTGAATCCCATCACAGAACAAGCCCTTCCCCAGCAAGGTCTCCACCTCTCCCCCTCATCTACGGCTTCCTGAATGTATGAAGAAAAAAAAGATGTAAAGGGTGTACCAATTAAACTCTTGTTGAATTCCTAAAACAAAATTAGAAACAACATACATCACTTCAACAGAGACAAATGGTTACAAACCACTGAGAGGGCTACAGGGAATGAATGTTCTCAAAGAGCCTGGAACCAGGAAGCTCTGCTTCCTGGAATCAATACAGGCCAAAAGGCATTCTCACCTGGTAGACCCAAGCATATCACATGACAGAGGTGCTGCCAAAAACCCAGATCAAAAAGAAAAAAAAGTGAGTTAAACCAAGAAGAGAGGAAGAGAGACCAGAATTTCTCCCCAAGACCATAAGAAAGGCTCAGGACTCTTAGAAATGAAAGGTTGCCATCTAAATGCAGACAAACCTCTTTCCTCCTGTGACTGCATTTCATAACTCTTGCACTTCCTAGCAAGGAACCGCTCCACCATGAGGTCATTTGTTTTCCCGAGAGTTGTGGAGCTTGCCAATCATTCAGATCACAAGCACTGGCTAGGAAAGCTGTGAGGAAAGAAAAGCATTAAGCCCATTACTGCTCTCTCTTAGGTCAGTCAGAGCAGTAGAATTCCATACAATTGTCTTCTGAAAAAAAAAAAAAAAACTATGCTTACAAAAATAACAAGTTCCAAATGTTCCCTAAAGGTATGTTTGTTTCAAATCATATGTTTTCAATCGATGACACAACAGCCTGAGTTATAATTTATTCCGATTCCACACACTAAAGCCAAGAGATAACATGCAAAAGTGATGACTATGGTATTGGTGATATATAGAGTCAATCTGTTGATTCAAGACATAAACAGAATCATACAGAAAGAGAAGAAATGGTGAACAACAGATCCAATTTGTTTTATTCCTGCTCCTAGAATAGACCAGCTTCAGGCCCTCAAGGTGAGGAGCAAAATATCCCTGCTTTGTGGAAAGACTCTGGTATTATTAATTTAGTGTGAATTTATAGTTTAGTGTGTTTTAATAACTCGATCCCTGCACTCTATTTGCATTTGAAATTTTACCTATAATTGAGGAATAAAGGTTTTATGTGGTTACTAAAGGAATTTGAAATCTTAATGAACAGATAAAATAGATGTGGAAGAAGAAGCAACTGAGAAATCCACAATATGTTTAAGAGAGAAGGATTTAACAAGAGAGTTTTTAATTTCATACTGTTTATAATGCTAACCTTAGTGGCTGCTTAGCAAGAGGATCTATTGCAGGATTTCTTTCTTTCAAGTCTCATCAAGCATCAGCTCCAAAAAGGTATTTGTTATTGTGGTGCTTGTGGTTGTTTTGCTCTTGGTAAGCACTGCCCACTTTGCAATGCAGATTTGTTCATGGAGAAACTAAAACAGTGACTGGGAAGAGCTAGATTTATCTGAGTTCACCACTGAGGTTTATGTAATTTCACTAACTGCTGGATGTAAAGGTATAGGTACACATAAGCTATTGGATTTCGTGAACACTGTAAGCAATATAGAAACCCCATAAATGCAATACAACACAATGAAATTCATATTTTAGAGAAGATCTAAGGGAGAGGGGAAAAAAAACGTCGTCTAAATGGGACTTTGGAATCTTGAAGATCCCCTTCCCAAGTCCTGACCCTTCCCTAAAACATGAACCTCTGCTCCAACCAAATTAGACCCCACTCACCGTGCTAGAATCACTTCAGATTTGTTTCTGAAAACAGTATTCCTTTTCTCCAAAGAAAAGAAACAAAACTAGTCCGAAAAAAAAAAAAAAGTGACCTATGTCAGGGTCAATGAGCACTATTACCTCGAATGGAAGTGAAAAATTATGTTAATTCTCTCCTTTGATTTAATTCTGGACAATGAAGGGTCTGGCATTTTCTTACTTACACGTGAGCTTCTGACAGACATTCTGGCACAGGAAGCCCAAATTTATCTCTTTTTTTCACTGTATGATGAAAGCCAACACTACTGTTGTGAAAAGAGAAATCGATAAGTAATAGAAAAAACTTTTTAGAAATCAATTTTATTTCAAGATTGCTACAAATCTCGGCATATTTCAGAATGAGCTTAAAACATCATATCTCACCAAGTTTTATGGAGGAAATGAGATTGGTAAATGAATACTCCTTGATATGAAATCCTAATCCTCCATGAGAAGACAGACCTGACTCATGTTGCTTATAGGTATAATAACCAAAGCCTGATGCTAAGCATCAAATTTCCAGGAACTCTAGCTATAATAAAAGTCTATTCTCTAGGAAAGAAAGACAAATAATCTGCAGATAAATGTTCCAGAAGAAAATGAAACCATTAATTGAATGAGATATCTTTTCATTCTGACAATAAATAACTAAAATAAATACTAAAACATTCCAATGATCATTGCATGCAATAACGAATAGACAATAAATGACTAAAATAAATACTAAAACATTCCAATGATCATTGCATGCAATAACGAACCAGTGAACCAATTTCAGAAATCATTACAGAAATTTTATTTTATTTCTGTATGCATGCTAGTAATGTTTATTGAATACCCACCATATGCAGAATATGGTTCCAGAGAATGCCACATTTCAGAAGGAACATAAAATAAAGCCCCTCCTAGTCTCAGCAATATAATCACAAATGCAAAAACAAACTTAAAATTATGAAAACCCCTCAGTAATTCAGATCTATTAGAGAGAAGTATTTTCTGAATTCAGTACAATTTTTCTGTTATAAAATATACATGAACAAATTCAATTTTAAGGCTAAGTCCCCTGTGGCTTCATCGGGTTAAATGTTGTTTAGTACACATTCTGCACTCAACAACAGATTTGAATAATTTTTAAAGCGCCCAAATTGCCTATCAGTTTTAGTTTACAAGGAATTAAATCATGTGCCTGAAGAGACTTCCTAAAATGATTTCTTAGGTAGGTAAATATGTCTTGTTAATGATTTCTACAAATTTTATTTTACTAATAATTTCTCCTTCTTACTAATAGCTCAGAAGTAAATATAAGAGTACTTATAATTATTATAAATTTTAAATTACTGAAGCCCTGTTCAATAATTACAATGTGCATAAAAAATCACATGTAAGGGTAACTGCCAAAAGAGGAATGAAAATAAGTTAGTTTTTTTTCTGTGCATATTATATACCAGCTACTATGCTTATGTGTATATTAATCTCATTTTAACCTTCAAAACAACATCTTCACGAAGGTATTCTGCTTGCCCCCATTCTTAAACAAGTGAGAACTAGTGGAGTCAAGAAGCTTAAACATTATGTTGTACTGCCTTCCCTCCAATCAAGAAATATAAACTGGTATTATATTGATTTGCCACTTTAAGGCACAACCTCAGCACATTTAAATAACAAGCACCCATAAAAAAACATCATTCTAACAGTTTTTGCTTAGAACAAACGAAGAGAATCTGATTTTAAATAATACCACCATCACATCCTATTGTATACTTTCCCGTACATAGTCAACTTAGAAACACACATTCCTGGAAACAGCCCAACCAAAGACAACCTTCTGCCTGACAAGAGCGTCATCATTTGCGCACTCTCCTAGGTGTCCTCTCCTGCACGCCTGTTTGCTATCATCACTCAGGTTCAGGCAGTCACAACCCCACACCGGGAATATCCGAGCAGGCCCCTCACGGCTTCTCTGTTCGAATCTCTCTTTGCTCACCCACCTTTCTGCCTATTCCCTTCTACTTATTATTTCTTTCCCCAAACCCTGCTAGCCAGGCTTTTTAAAGGTAATCCACACTGGTTTTCTCTCTTCTACTTTCCGCCCCCTATGCTCTGGTTCCTGCCCCCATCTTTGTTTTTTTCTCAGGCTTCTCTGTGTCTTCTCCTCCTCCTCCTACCTTTAAATATGAGTGTTCCCCAGGGTCCACCCTGGCCCTCACTCCGCATGCTCCCTGGCCTACTTCATCCACTATGCCAGTAACTTCAGAATCTCTATCACAATCCTGACCTCTCCCTTGAGTTCTCAACTTATAACCAACGGCAACAAGATACCTTTATTTGGGTGTCCAAGTGACATCGTTTTTATGAGGGAAAAAAAAAATGTATATTTGAATTTGCATAAAAGGCAAGATTTACTTAATGGTTATAGTTAAGATTTCACTCCCTGGCCTGACTCTTCACATACATTAACTCATTTTATTTCCACCACATCCCCTGCAGTAGGGTGATTGTTGCCATCTTACAGATGAGGATGTTGAGGCACAGAGGGGTTCTAAAGCAGCTCATTGAGAGAATAGCCAGGATATAAAATTGGGCAGCCTGGCTCCAGAGCCTCTGCTCGCCCCGGTGTTCACAGGGCCTGTCGGGCAGGGCCCAGGGCAACTGCTAAACATTTACAATATTACTAACCGCTTTGATCCTAAATTCCACCAACTATAAAGCATTCTAACCCCACTCCCCAAAATCTATGCTCATCTGAAAAGACCAACATGAAAAATACATAAAATTAAAATCATGTTTAAATACGATTTCTGCTGAAGAACTTAAATCAAGAATTTATCTATCCTCTTTCACATCTGACTAATCATAGTGATAGCATTAAGAAGAAGAAAAAAATGGTTGAACCCTTCAGTAGACTGTAGGAATAAAGCTTCCTTTATAATAAGATTAGAAGCAACGTAATATTTAATGCCCCATCGGACTTATAAAAATGAATGGTTTCATATATTTAGGATAACTATTTGAAGAATTTGCAATGCACAGCCTCCATCTTCTGCACTTCTTTGTTCCCCAGAGTCCTTGCCACCCCTCCAAGCAGCTGGGGTGCTCCAGCCTTATGCCCTCAGACTTGAGTCATTATTACAGAGATGTTACTGCTCAGGTTGGGTTTTTAAAATATTTTGCATATGCAAAATTATCCATCGTGTAATATATATGTAAGCTATAAAGGTTTATAATGAAATAAACTCTAATGTGCCCAACATCCAGTGATCCAAGATCAGTTTTTAAGGTTCAAAATATAATTTTGAATCTTCAGAAGAAACAATGGCTTTATGAGGAAGATTTTTGAGCTGCAAAACCCTGAATCTTGCGTTGTTTGAGTCCTGGTTTAAACAACAAGCACAGAAGCAAGTGATTATAATGAGTCTGTCAGTTCAGACTCGATAAAGATTCCAGGAGAAAAGGAGATTGGAGGAAAATTAGAAGGGCAGCAAGAGTCAGACACTAATTACAATTTCTTAGAATCCCTGGGCCTGCGTCTCCTAGCCCCTTAGGTCCAATGGGTGGAATTATAGAACATCCCATTAAGTCTAGGGGATCCCAAATTTCCTGCATAGAACCTTGAAAAATGATGCCATGGCCTGGGGTAAGGGACAAAAGGAAAATCTTCAATGGACTGAGTTTTAACTTAAATTGACTATATTTGCCTGACATTTTCTAAGATTTCATTTTCTTCAATGGCATGGATGGAGAAATGGAGATAATTCGAGTTATAAAAAACTAAAGACAGTTACTTTTTTTATACACTTGCGAATGTGACTAAGACATACAAACCACTTCAGAATATTGTATCAAGTGGTAAGTGTAATGGATTGGGCTAATGGAGCAAGTCAAACTAAATATCTCTGTCTTTTGTAAATGTAAAGCATGTGTCTGAAAGAAGCTAATGGTTGGTTTGTTAACCAACTCTTGAGTACTACACACACACCACACACACACACACACACACACACACACACACCCCCCTATGGAAAGTTAGAATTATCTACTCAATCTATCTTTCCTCAATAATTTAAGATAATCTTTGAAGTGCTTTCCAACCCTGGGATTGCATAACGCTGCTCTCCTCTTCTTGGGACAAGAGTTAAGCATTTGGGGTAAATTCTGTGAGACCACTCAGCGGCATTTACTCCTTACATTAATACAGGAAGGAGGCAAATTCCAAACATCATGGGCTCACAGCCACTCCTTCTAAGCCAACATCATTCTTTCTACTTTTAAAACCAGCGAAGAGTTTCATCTTTTTTCAAAACCATGAAAAACAAAGGGAAGTAGAGCCAGACCCTAAGTATTTCCAGCAGATTCACCTCTTCACAAACATCATGCTCACAATGTAAAACTTCAGACAATGAAAGACTAATTCAAATGACTTTGGCCTCTAGTGTATGATTTTGCTCGAGCTCTCAGACACTGGCCTGCCTCTTTAAAGGAAGGATTTGATTGTGTGCAAACACGTAGACACTATGTGCATGTTTAAATGTTTTGTTCTTACGAATTTCTAGAGTTTGGGCATCTATAGCTTCACTTTGTAACCCATGAGTGACAAAGTGTGAAGAGTTTGTGGGGGGATTGAAATCAGAAAAATTGGAGTCGAAATCCCAGGCAACCACTAACCTAGAAAAGCTTACGCTCTAGAGAGGATGACAGATATATGCCACAAAACTTCAATACAGGTTTGTGAGTGCTTTGACAGACATAAACACATGATGTTCTGAGAGCAGAAGCAGAGGTGTTGGAGGCGGAGGGTGTCAAGAAATGACCCTTACAGGGAGGATGCCTGAGCCAAGTGTTAAAAGAGAACTAGGAGTCTGCCAGAAAAAGAAAAGTGCTTATTAACTGCTGAACAAGGAAGATCAGTTACACCATCCACATGGCTACACAAGGAAAGCACACATCATCAATCGCTGTGAAATGGGCATGAGAATCAATCCTGAAGAAGTGTGTCTCTGGTACTTTTGATGAAAAGTATAGTAGAGATCTCAGGGGGAAAGATAAAAGATCAGAGAGACCTACAGGTATAAGAACTCTGTCTCTCCACCATCCATCCACTCAAACTATTTTTATTGGACAGAACTGAAAGAAACATTGTTGGCAAATAAAATACCTACCAGAACATTCTGGACTGCTTCATGCTGCATACATGCTTAAACTTTGACCTGTACAGCACAAATCCATATTCAAGTGGTTAAGGGGCCATATAAGATGAGCGCTTGTTATGAATGAAACTTTGGTGATTACATCAGCGACACTAACCCAGAACAGCTGACGACGATTGCCAATATCATGCTTTCAGCAATCAGCAACATCTTTGGTACAGATGTCAGGGAAACCACTGTGCCAATTATGCCGTAATGATGAGAGTAGAGAGCCTGGCTAGGGAATTCTCATTTCATGTCTTCTTTGAAAAAGCATCTCTTAAAAGAGGGCAATATACAATATATACTGTGTATCCTGTCACTCTTTTTGGCTTGAGTTGTGCTCCTTTTGACTCTGGATCATTGAAGTTTCTGGTCTTGGACGGGGATGGTATAAGCTAAAGGGTTTTGGCACACACAAAACCCACTACATTCTTGAATGCTCAAGACAGCTTTACAATGTCTTAAACTACATCTGAGCAAACCTGTTTCTTACTAAACATGGTCAGTCTTTTTGAATATTTTCTCTACAAAAGACAAAAGGAGAAAAATATCATTTGTTAGTTAATCAGAACCCATCTAACCTTACACAGTTAATCGGATGATCCTTTCTGCATTCCACTTTTAGAAAAAAATAGAGTAGAAGACAATCTTTCACAGGAAAATAGACAATGCATGCTCTGGTGTCAGCATGGACTTAAACTTTTCTCTCACATCTTCTGTAATGGCAGAATTGTGCAACTCATTCCCTTTTTTTCAGCAAATATTCACCAAACACCTACTGCATGCATGCTAAGAATTGTTCTGAAGGAGTCAGTGTTTCAAAATGTGAGCCTCAGGCACATTTTCGACCATTGGAGAAAGGTTATCTTATGTTTATTAGAGTGAATTTACTAAGCTTAGGAAAATGTTCAAATAAGATTTCATCAATAAAGAAGGAAATACAAATGGATTTATTGTCAAGGCTTAGCTAATCAGATAATTTCATAAGAAGCACAGCTCTCCTCCCCAACTCTACTGTTCTCTAAACTTTTTGATAATTTGGAGACGTTTTTATTTTAAAAACTATGTGGATCAAGGGGCATTAGTTTAAGCAAAGGGTTTCAGTTTCTGGCCAAAATAAATGAATGCAAGACTATAGAAGAATGGGGAAGAAGGAATTGCTACAAGGCAGATCTTCAGATCACGAAGGTGATGCACCTTCACGGGGCTACGTAAATTTAGACCCAGAGCACACTATTGCTTCCAGAAACTGCTTCCAATAGAAAGTTTTATAGGCATTTTAAACTCTCATGGGTGACTCCCTGAAAATATCACAGTTGGTCAAAAAACATATGTGTTTCAACTCTTTCTAACTTGCTTTGGTGTTAGCTTATAAAACTCATAGGTGTATATTGGACTCATTAAACTGAGGGACTCATAAGCACGAGCTCGATCAGGGCAGGGTGCTGACAGGCATTATACATTATGCAAGCTTCCCCACATCATTCTGCCAACGTGCTTCCATTTTAATCCAAAACATTCCCAGCTTGTCAAGTCCTATGCCTCCCTGGAACACATAAAACCAATCGTGCCACCTTGTGCAGAGGTGCTCCGATGTGGACAGATTTCCACCGGGCACTGTAAGAAACCCATGACCCCGTTTTCAGATCAATAAAAAATCCTGTCTCCGGAGCTAGTATAACAGCAAAACAGTAACCCCAAGAAAGTAGGGAGAGAAAATGGAGTCCAAAGCATACTGGCTTGACAGTTGTCCAGCACCAGATTTATTCATCGCTAAATGAAGCCAGTGAACATTCATGACTCAGCTACAAAGACTTCATTTAAGAACCTGCTGGGGGTGAAGATGTATTTTGTTTTTATTTATTTATTTTATATGTTTGTTTATTCATTTATTCATTCGTTTTAGAATCTCGCATGACTGTCAAGATCACACTGAAGCTAAATGCCAAAAGATACTTTCTAATCTCCAAATTTTCTGAAGTGACCACAGAGAGAGTTCACATAAAATACTTAACAATTTCATGTTGACAAATTGGCATGTCAAGACAATTAGCCTCTTTGTAGCAAGATGGTGGACAGATGTATAGAAGAATCATGAGTCTGATTGTTCTACCAAAATCAATACGGCTGAGTCTCTAACAGAGCTAATATGTCAAAGAAGGGAGAGATAAGAATTGGAAATTTGATGGAAAACAGCCAGGCAGGAAACACAAAAGGAAGCATGTTGAACTGTGGTTGAAAATAGTATGAAGAAACTTTGTTCTAAGACATGTGTGGAGCTGGAAGCAAGACACCCAGGAAGAGCGATTATGAGCCATAAATAAGAGGTTTATGACAATCTGAACAATAAAAAGCTAGTGGGGAGGTGAATTCCTCGTGATGGAATGTGAGCTTTCTGCAAACCTCATGAGAAGTCAAAAAAAGAGGCAGAAGAGCTCTGAATTAAACAGAGGACACTAAAGAGTGGTAAAGTGAAAATATATATATATATATATATATGCTTCCTTCAATTAAAATAAAAGATAGAAATGCTACCAAAAACTGAAATCAATATGTCTAATATCTACAGGAGGTTCAAAGAATCTATACTAGTTATCATATATCTGAAAATGTGCTCATTCGTGCCACTGGTTGTGTTTAGTGTAGATCAATCTGTAGGTTAGGTGAGCTTAAAAATAAGTATGCTAATAGAAATGTGTGTGTGAAATGTTTGAGAACATAGAGTGAGGGTTATACTATGCTAGGCCAATTTAGCTTTTCTCTTTAATAGATAGATAACATTAAAAGGGAAACAGCAATAGTTCCAGAGAATGTGATTTCTTCAAATCTGACATTCTTATCAATAAATGAAGAATGTATGGTCTGGATTGTATTTCTCACATGTGAGTATACAAAACCCAAACTTTGGTTATACTCAGCATCATCCTAAGAGATGTCACTGAATGAAATGGTTGATATTCATTAATGCCTTATCAAGAACTTAGCTGACAAAATGTAGTGCAATGTCACTAAAATATTCAGCAAGAATTAGGCATAAAGCATTATAAAAAATGGGAACAGAATTGATCTGAATATATCAGGCTAAAACCAAAATGATGTTCTTCAGGAATGCTTACAGATTAAATACAAACACATAATTAGGTCAGGCAAAGATTTCTTAGATATAACACCAAAGGAACAATTTGTAAAATTAATTAATTAGTTAATTAATTAAAATTAAATAAATGTCATCAAAGTTTTAAAATTTTCTGCTCTTCAAAAGTCAATGTTAAGATAATAAAAAGACAAACCACAGATTGGAGAAAAAAACATTTGGAAAGCATATATCTTATAAAGAAATTGTGTTTAGAATATATAAAGAACTCTTAAAAGAACTCAATAATAAGAAAAGAAATAACACGATTTTTAAAAATGGGCAAAAGATATAAACATATACTTCATTAAAGACATGCAGATAGCAAATAAGAACATGAAAAGATGACCATCATCATGTTATTAGGAAATGTAAATTAAAAACCACAATGAGATGTCACTACACATGTATAGAATGTCTAAAATTTAAAAAATCAAACATAACGAGTGTTAGCAAGAATGCGGGTGAAATGGAGCTCTCATACACTGACAGCAGGGACACAAATGCTGTAACTATTTTGAAAAATAGCTTGGCGATTTCTTAAAAATGTAAATGTACATTTACCTGTGGTCCAGCCATTCTAATCCCTAAGTATTTACCCAGGAAAACTGAAAACATATGTCCATATAAATATTTATATGTTAACATTTATTGCAGCTTTATTGACAATAACCAAAAACTGGAAACAACCCAACTGCCCATTACCAGGGGGATGGATAAAGAAATTATGGCATATCCATACAGTGAAATACTACTCAAAAATAAAAAGGAACGAATGGTTAATACACACTTCAATGTGGATAAGTTGCAAAATAATCATGCTACGTGAAAGAACCCAAAATAATAAAAAGAAATGTATATCGCATAATTCCATTTATACAAACTTCTAGAAAATGTAAATTAATCTAAAATTGATATAGAGCAGATCAGTGGTTGCCTGGGGCTTTGGGGGTAGAGGCCATGGAACATGAGGAAAGTAGGAAGGAGAAGCAGAAGAAAAGGTTTATAAAAGGGCACAAGGAAACTTTTGGAAGTAGTATATATGTTCATTATCTTCACTGTGCTGATGGTTCTGTCACCAGAGAGTGGGGTCTTCTCCCAGCACGTTGTCCAGGTTCTTGATGTCTCAAACAAAGAATTGAGCAAGACACCGAAATACAGTAGAAAAGTTAAGTTTTATTAGAAAGGAAAGTACACTTCCAGAAGTGGAAGCGGGCCTGAGCAAGAGAAGCGTGGCTCAAAAGGCCTGGTAACAAAGACTTCAGGGTTTTTATCCCTTTTTGCTGTGGGTGGTTACTTTTCTTAGAGGAGTGGGCTTCCTTGATTGACAACTAAGATTGACAGGACTCAGTGATTCATCATTTTGCTTTCTGCGCATGTTCGTTCCCAGAATTCATTCTGTCATAATGATATTAATGAACTTCCGGGCATATACATCATATTATAATGATGGTATAATGAGACTCAGGTGAGTTAAAGGTCGTTAGGGTCTTCATTGCACAGGTGTGAGTGACTGGCTTAAACTGGTACCTAAATCTCTGCCTACTGGTTTCTTTGTGTGAGTTAAAAAAAAAAAAAAAATGCCTTCTAGCTTGCTTAATTGTGGGTGGATTAGGGCAGACCCCTTCTAAGATAGAATGACCTCAGTGTCTTTTCAGGCAAACTCAAACTCCCTAACTAACTTTCCTGCCTACCTCTTTTCAAAGAGCCATGAACCCCCTTATTATTAGTATGGATGTTGAGGGACAGGAGGTCTCTTCTTCCAATCTGCTTTCTGCTGAGAAAGCCCTACCTATAGCTGTTTCATGGAGCTCTTTTTTTTTCTGCCTCAGTCAGAGTGGGTCTTGGGTTTCCTGCTAAAGTGCCAGCTAAGTCCCTAGACAAGGAAAAGAAGATACAAACTCATTATTTAAATCATACATCTATTAATTTCTATTATTGATTTGTCTATTAAGTGAGTAAAAGGAAACAGGCTTGGTTAATATAGTTCTTAAAGAGTAAAAAGAGAGACCTTTGGCCTGAAGTGCCCACCTCGCAGACTGTAAGGGCCCTGCCTGGCTTAACATCATTTCTGCTTAACAATGGGCTGATGACCCTTATCAATAGCCAGAGGATATGAGTCACCAGGGCAATTATCAAGACATAAGGGAGTGGCCTTTTTCCCAAAGAAAGGAGGGAAGAAAACTTAACTAGGTTTACTAAAAAGATGAACTCTGCAAGAGATATCCCATTTCATTCCCTGCTAAAAGATTAAGAATTTATGAGTGATGTCCCGTCTCAGTTCCACTATAGTATATATATGCCGAAACATAAAATTATACATGTTAAATATATGTAATTTATTATATATTGATTATTCCTCAAAGAAACGGTAAAAACACACACAAGTAAAATAAAAGGAGAAATTTTCAAATGAAGAAAGAAAAGAACTGGCATGATAATGGATAACTCAATGTATCTTATACATCGTCTTTTGAATATTATTGTCAGAAAGGCAACATGGTATTGTCGTGCAATATTTGGCAAATAACCTTTCATTATAACAGTACTGGTCATATCCTTATTCAAGTATAGATGTTGAAAGATGAGAGAATGAAGTTTAATAGAAAATCTATTCATTGCATATGTAATTGGCTGGACTAAGTATAAACATTGAATCATTCAAATTTTCTAAATAACGGCTACTAATTTTCTTTTTCAAATTCTCTTCTGCTGAGTAGCCACCTCCCTTAAAAAAAAATCTCAATTCTAGTTCCATTATTCTTCTTCATATTCAGCAATTAACACCATCTCATGTCCTGTGTAAAGCTGTCTTTTCTCCCCAGTTCTAGCTGAATTATTGGTTCAAGCTGCTTGGGTGGGAGAGCTGGGGGGTGATTTGCTCTCCAAATCTTCTCTCTCGCCCTCCTCCTTTCTTCCTTCTCCTTCACCCCTCCAGCATGTGCTCACTACAAAAGCTTCAATGGTGGGCATTGGGTGAGATTTACTCTCTTCCTGCTTCAGCAGCCTCAAGTGTTAAGTCATAGATAGCAAGTCCACTGCCCCTTTTCCTGTTCTTTGTTGCTGCTTCTCTCTATAGCAGGCACCCAAATGCTGATTGTCTCATGGGGGTGCATTTGTTATTCTTCAGAGGGCATTCAGCGACCTCTCTCTGAATAGTGCTCCGTGGGTGATAAACCTCCTGAGGCTCTGAGGCTCTGCCCCTTTCTCCCTCCCCTCATCCACCAAAGTGGGTAACCCAATTTATACTCTTTTGTGCCTTAGATCCCCTTATCCAAATGGACGTCACTCTTTGAGGCCCCTACCAAGATTAAGCCCACTTAAGTCCAGTCTCCATTGAGACTCTCCATTTGACCACCGGAAACTCCCACATTTCCTTATCAAGTCAAACAGACTACCTCCCACCCGTTCCTGGAGCTCTCTCTCACTTCTGCCATCTCTCTCCTGCTCCATTTCCTCACAAGCAGTGTTACACATTCTGACGGCTTTGGGTTTAGTAGCACAGCAACTTTCAGAGATGAGACTATTACCCACTCTTAACTATGGAGAGAAGAATAGTCTGAGCATCCCAATCTTGTAGACAGAAGGAACACATCAAATGTTCCCTCTTACACAAGGCAAAGAGATGAGGAAGATACCATTGCCACCCAAGAAATCCTGCATTTCCCCCCAAATCAGCTTCTTCCCCCACTTACTGTCTTAATACCTTTTCTTGATAAGTGCCTGAAAATTGTTGAGCCTCTCTCAATAGGGTAGAGTGGGGAAGACTCACATTAAGAAGCGAGCCCTCTTTGGGTGTGGCTTTAGAGAATTCAGTAAACATTCCCAACAAAGGTGTTTCACTGTAACCCCTGAGCTACTGCTGAATGGATTCCAGGGAAGATTTTCATCACTCACTACACCCGTGTCACATGAATCTACTTTCTACAGAGCCCTCACCTGGGTGCTCCAAAGAATCCCAGAATGAATGGGTATACAATCTGACAGAGGATAAGTCAACAGGTAGGTGAATAACCATCATGGTCGAGTAGAACAAATTCCATTAAGACACCACAGATAATGGTCAAGAACAGTTCAGGAATCATCTTCCTATACTCGAAATGGAGGAAGAGATTTTCTCCAGCTGTGGGATCATGAAGACATTGGCATTTGTTCTGAGCCTTGAAGAGAATGAAGAGTTTAAACTTGTAGACATAAGTGGGAGACAATTAGAGGTGAGGAAATTTTTTGGAGACAGTAAATCACAAGGGGTAACTTATTAACTATCTTTAAGTACAATGTTTCTCAACTTCCCTGATTATAGGAATCACTAGGGATGCTTGTTAAAAATACAAATCCCTAGCTCCACCCCTGACCTCTTGGATCAGACCCAGAGAAAGAAACAGGGAATCTGAATTTTAGACACATACATTCTAGAGGATGCTTAGGAAGAAGCAAGTTTCAAAAATACTAATAAAGGAACTAAAGTCACTTTGAATAAGAAATGAAACTATTACCTATCTCATTGGACAAAAAGGAACAACAAAAAAAAAAAGTAGGCTTTCATTTCTGTAAAAGGTTGGTGTAGAATAAGAAAAACTCTAATTAAAGGTTTCTAAATACCGCAATAGGCTTTTATGAGAGTTGGAATCCCCATCCCTCAAAAGCTTTTAAAATGAAGGAAATCACTATTTGCCCTGGAGGGGCTGGCTCTGGGGAACAGGCAGAGGACTGAATTATTTGGGGATCATTTAGGGGTTGTGAGAAATTGAAACACTCTCAAGCAGCGTGAATGAAACGTTTTTTGTGAGAACACAAGGGAATCTCGAAGAAGCCAGCTAGAGGAAGCAAAGCCGGGCCTTGGGGAAACTGGAAAGTCACCAGGCACCTTTGCCCTCCCTCTCTTTCGGACTGATACTTTCTTATCGCCATGTCTCTCTGCACCTACATTTAATTCTTCTCTCCTCAGGACAACTTCTCAATTTAATCATCCACTTACCAATGGCAACTTTCTCCTCCAATTCAACATGACTCACCAGATAGTCATAATGAACCAACACAGTCTCCACGCTCCAATGCTATATTTCTCCAGGTGGCAATATCTGATTGGTCCATCTGGAATCACATGCCCACACCTGATCCACTCATCAGTGGCTAAGGATATTCCTTTTGGCACTCAGAATGTAGCTGAGAGAAATGATGAACCTCTCATACAAGAAAAGGTCAAATGGATCTTCTGTTGCCTTAATTTTATATCTTACTCTAAAAACAATAATGTTCTTGCTTAAAAATCTTATTTTTTTAAGAATTGTCACTCTTGGCTTCATTTTAAAACTCTCATGAAAGGGCCACCTATTGGAATACTGAGACTAAGTAATACTTGTAAACAATAAGTGGTGTGGTCCGGTTTCAGAATCTTCTAGATAATCTGAATTCTTATCTAAGAATTCTATGTCTACTCAGAGCAAGAAGCATTTTACTGAAATTCCTTAAACCTTTTTGCTAATTAATCTGGTCATGCTTCAAGATAAACTTCATTGTGTGTGTTTCTAATCAATTTTCACTTAGCTCATCTGAATATTGACTCGTTATAGGAAGTCTAGAGAGCTTTATAAAAGCTGCCATAATCTTTTCTCTATGAACAAGGAGACTGATTTTTACCCTCAATACATGGAATTTGAACCCCATGGTACCTTAGCTTGAGCTTGATTGGTCAGTCTGGCCCCGAAGCTTATTCAACATTAGGTTGTCCTTGGTTTTAGAAGGAAACAGCTCTTTATTTCCTGTGACTGGAAGATGTGAAAGAAGGATAAGACTGAGGTATAAGTCTATCCAGAAGTTCTTGTAGCACCATAAATGGAAGGGGGTGGGAACATGTCTTGCCTCCCAGTGCATGCAGGATCCCCAATACTCTGAAGGCCCACTCTCTTTCTTTTTTCTCTGATTCCGATGGGCTCCAGTTGACAACTCTACTTGCCTTCTATTTGTTCTCTCCATCCTTCTCTGTGGCCTCCTCCCAGTCATATGAGACACTCTCATTCCAGAATATGAACCACCATTGTCCAGTGACAGCATGATTTATAGGCCTTTACTTTTACAAATAGGCTTACTTTAGCATCTCTCCCATTACTCTAGGCTCCAATAGAGAACTAGGAAGGAGGAAAGCTTTTTCCTTTATTAAAACATTCCACCAAGGAAACTAGCCAAGCAATTGAATAAAAGAACAGAAGGAAAGGGGGTGTTCGGTTTTAAAAAACAAAACAAAACAAAACAAAAAACTACACTTTAAAAAGCTAACAGATTATTCTTCTCAAGTTGCTAGTTCCAGAGAGTTCACTGATTTTCCAGAGCTCTCCTCACTTGCAATCAGGACTAGCCCTAAACACAGATGTACAGACTCTTAGTGGCATTCGCCACTAAGAAAATAAGGCAAATTGGGAGATACTATGAATGTATAAATTTCTGGGGGAAAAGATAAGAAGATGAGCTAGATAGCAACTATGCTTGGTCCACGAATCTAAAACAGTTCATTTGGATGAAATATAAAGAATGAGCCTCTCTGAGATGGCACAGAAGGAGAAACAAACATCTAAACAAAAATATGATATCTCTAAAAATGAAACAAATCGATACACTTTTCTTTTTTTAATTTTTTATTGAGGTGAAATTCACATGATATACAATCAACCATTTTAAAGTGTATATAGTTCAGTGCCATTCAGAGTATTCACAATGTTATGCAACCACCATCTCTTTCTAGTTTCAAAATTTTTTTAGCACCCAGAATACCTATACCATTCTCCCCACCCCTTACCTACTTTCTGACTCTATAGATTTGCCTATTCTGGATATATCATATAAAAATAATCATAGAATATGTGTCTCTTTGTATTTGACTTCTTTCATTTAGCTTAATGTTATTGAGGTTCATCCAAATTTTACCATATCTCAGTACTTCATTCTTTGTTATGCCTAGATAATATTTCATTTTATGTATATAGTGCATTTTGTTTATCCATCCATCCATTGATGGACACTTGGGTTCTTTCTACATTTTGGCTAACATGAACAACGTTGCTATATACATTCATTTACAATTTCTAAGAAGCAAGAACACCATTTATTGTGACCCTCAAAAGAAGGGAAAAAACATTTTTAAGATAGCAACTCAATACCCATTCCTCTACAAGTTACAAGGTGTACAGTGGTACTAACTTGAAAGATGACCCAGACCCAGTAAAGTAGAAAAATCTGTATGTTTTCTTAGCTAGATATCAAATTTGAAAACTTTAGAAGTTGCTAGTAGCTCCTGAACACACTTACCAGGGAGCCCGTTCTTCACCCAGATAAAATCAACGGGGATGAAACTGAACACACTTCTACTAAGAATAAAGAAAGGTTGTGGCCAACTTCAGAGGTTTGTGAACAGAGATATTTGCAGTGATTAATGAATTAACATCTCTGAGAAGTGAACTTTCATGATCATGTGCCTATAGGCAGACACGGGGCGGGGGTGGGGAAAGGACTTCAGAACCATTGTCTATTTTTTTTCCCCATGAAACTTGTTTTAAAGGACTGCACAGCTGCAGGAATTGTGTAAGCATTTTGGGACTGTCAAACCATCATCCGACTTTGTGAAGAATTCTTTCAAGGTGGATTTTATTGGTTTCAGCTGGAGAATCCAATCTACCACACCCTCATATACCCCCACCCACCCCACCACCAACACAAAGCCACATGCCCACAAAGCGCTGCCTCTCTTCTGCCCTGAAGTGATCAGAAAGCCAAGAGTGCACCATGAGGGAAACATGTGGAGTTAATTTGTGCCTCACGTTAGTCCACAGCCTTCCACAGTCTACAGGAGATAAAGCAGGGACAGCGACATCTCAACAAGAGGAGCAGCCCAACGAAGTTCACCTTTGCTAAGGGCATTTGTCTTTTTTGTAAAACCTTCATTTTCTTTTCTTTTTGGCAAGCAGTGGTCTTCATTTTCTAAATGTTCAGTAGGAAAATGTTCAGATTTTCCTTTCTAAAACTTTCTGGAGCTTCAGCAGCACTAATATATTCTATGTCAACTTGCACAATGGAGGAATATTACTGGTACCAAATAAATAAATAAAGACAGTAGGAAAAGGGGGTGGGGTGGAAGTTGCTGGGACGAAAACATCTGCTCTGGCTCACAGCATTCAATTCGGCCCACCTCGAAGAATCCCCCACACCCCCAAAAGATTTTGATGCTCTGATGTTCACAGAGCAGCTCAGCTCTCTTGCAAGTAACCATGTTGACACAGGGCATCCAACAAAATGTTGAAAATTCAACGCGGAGGACCTCCTTCAGACACACACTGTGAACAGAAGCAGCAATCACTTCAGTTCTCTTTGTTCAGAAACAAAACGTAAGGCTTTGCCAACCCTAGCTTTGAGGACAAGCTTTGAGGAAGACTATTGCAAGATAATATTCTCCATGCTGGAGATAAATTTTAAATTTTTCTAGGCCCATCAAGAAGGAAAATTTCTTGAGGATAGATGAATCCCGCCAAGCAATCTTTACTGTGACAACTTCTTCACCATCGAAGTACATTCAAAAGGCATTACTCTACAGAGACTCCCCAGAAAGAGAGCCAGTGTGTGTGTGTGTGCGTGCGTGCGTGCGTGTGTGTGTGTGTGTGTGTGTGTGTGTGTGTATGCGCTCTGGAATACGGGGTCAATCAGATATGTCTGAGAGTTCAAGTAAACCTCAAAATAAATATGACTTACAATTTTAGTGTACTCATTTTTTAAAAGAATATCCTTACTGAGATACAAAACATGAAGGTCCACTAGAGTCTCTGACTTTTAATTGTGGTAAAAAAAAAATACCTAAATCTTACCATTTTAACCATTTTTAAGTCTATAGTACAGTAATGTTAACTGTATTCACATTGTTGTGCAACAGATCTCTAGAACTTTTTATTATGCAAAATCGAAACTCTGTACTCCTTAACAACTTCCCTTTTTTTCCTCCTCACCCTTGCCCCACCCCCTGGGAACCACTATCATTCTAAGAGCTTAGAGTCCCTAACTTTTAAAACTGGGAATAACTTAAAAACAGTCTATTCCAAACCTGTCACTTTCAGCCAAATAAACAAAGGTGTGGAATATTTAAGCTATTGGCTGAAGGGTGGCCAGTGAGCAATGGACTTGAGCCTCTGCCTCCCAAACCCAACCCTGTTCCCATGTAGCATCATAGTAATAATGTCCTTCATTGTAATTATGGTTTTTGTTGTTTCCATCATGCAAGTCAATGTTATTTTCCACACAAAGAAGCGCTATTTTGCTGTAATTAATAAAACAAATAATTACTAAAAGAAATTAACAAAATAAATGTCCAATTACAATACCAGAAATAGTTTGTAAATTGAGCAACACAGCTTATGCCCATCACATAATCCTCCCCCAAACATTCTGCTCAGGCTTGAGAGAACAGTGTAAAATTCCCATAGAGAATCTGAAAAGAGCTCTGCGTTGAAAAGAAGGTGAATATTTAACCTAAATAACTGAAAATCCTGGAGAAAGTTGAAGTACATCAAGGATGAGGACAGATCATTTTTTATGTGCAAGGAAGTCAAGTAAGTATAAGACTTAGAGAGGAAAAAGACATGCTGATCACAGAGTATTTAGACCTGGGAATGAATGACCCAAGAATGCAGGGCAAGGAAGCCACTGCGGCCATCCAAAGCCATCGGCGGCAGCAGTGAAACTCATGGTTAGTAGTTTGGACTGTGAAGACAACATGTCTGGATTTTAGTTTTACCTCTGGCTGCAAGCCCTTCCACAAGTCATTAAACCTTTCTCTGCCTCAGTTTCCTTACGTATAAAGTGAGAGCGATACCAATAACTACCACAGAGTGTTGTGGTAAAGATAGAATAATCTTTAATATATCTAAATTACTTAACACAGTGCCTGACTTATGATATAAGCCCTCAAAAAACGTTGGCAATCATTATTAATAATTCACTCCACAATGTGCACGTTGGTCTTTTACTTACTCTATCACTCTCTTCCCCCTCTTTCTTCCCTTAACACCTTTATTTTCTCCCTTCTTTTCTCTTATCAGTGGCTTATGCCCCCACTCATTCTTTATTCCCATGGGCAAGACCACTCTCATCTTTCATGATTTAAGAGACAGTCAAAAGGACTCTTCTGCCATAACATAAAACGTCTTCTAAAATATTATAGCTAGACATTCAATCCTATGAGTAAATAATCATCTTTTTCAATGTAAAAGCCCTGGGAGAAGCAGTACACTAAATTATTAGCCTGACTCCTCATCACTCCGGTGCATCCTCTTGCAGTTACATCTGTCTGATATTATCTTGTTTATTTATTGATTGTTAAATTGCTACCCTCCTCAAGTTCTGTAAAAACAGGAGCTCATCAATTTTTTTCACCACCATGCTCCCAACCCCTACAGTAGAATCTCGCATGTCATAGATGCTCAATAAATAAATATTTGTCAAATGTTGTAGGGCTAAACTACTTACTTTCCCCCAAAAGTATGCCATGCTGTCCACCCTCCTGCTCTCTGAACATGCAGTTCTCTGCACAGAACTTGCTATTTCCAGATGTTCAGTGACTGCTTACTGTGGGTTTCCCTGGCCCATTTCTACCAGTTTTCCAGGGCTTAGCTTGGACATTTTAACTTCCACAGAGCCTTCTCTGACCCGTCTAGATGGGGTCAGCGCTCTCTGCCAGCTCCCATGGTGCCTTTGTCTCATGTCTTAGAACTCCTGAAATCTTCATGTATCAATAAATCCCTCAATATCACAAAGCCCATAGTTTCTACTATGAAATTGCTACTGGAGTAGATAGCAACAAAACTGAGTTCCGAAAAGCTTGTAGTAGAGGGAAGGAAAATGTAGGGGGAGCCTGCTGGACTCAATTACTAGTTCAGTGACTCCACCTGCTACTAAAATTCTAAATGGCTTTATGTTAGGCCTTGAGGATAATTTGAGGAGAGTTGAAATCCCTAATATCAAATCCATGAACATCGAAGTTCCAGCTTTAAAACTAAGAACTCTTTGAAAGAGAAACTGTGTCTTTCTCAGTTTCCCCCACACTTAGCCCAGTGTTGGAAAGTGTTAAAGCTTCCACAATATTTGTGAACTAAATGAATATTTTTTAACTTTTATCAGTATAATTACTTTTGGTCATAAAATTCTGTTTTTTTTTTAAATCAGATATTAAGCATTTTACAATATGGTTTCCCCCATCATAAGAATACAGTGTTTAAAAATAAATTAAGTTTCTTTTAACTTTGTCCTTCTCTAAATTGAAATGATGCATTTATGGCAGAAAATTCAGAAATAACACAGGATCAGAACAGAATTCCAGATACTTCAGAAGACTCAGCTCTGACCCCAAGTCAAGACACAGATCTTGAGAAGTTACTACCCACAAACTTGGATTAGGCCATTGTCCTCCATCCTACACTGAGGCTTTCTGGACACACTTTTTGGGAGTGAAAAAAAAAGTTCTAAATGTGTGACCGAGCTAGCGATAGGCACAGGCCAACATTAACAAATTCAACCAGGGAGAGTGTGGAAAAGGTCTGGATTCTGCTTCTGGATTAGCCCCTACCCCCATACCACTCCCCAACCCAGAGATAATCCAGTCGCTTTAAGCCTTATTTCTCAAGTCAAGTCAGGTGCAGAAGACATTTTGAGAGCATCTGCCTGTGGGAATATGCCCTCAGCTACCCATGGGAACATGTGATAAAATGAGTTGAGATCAACATACCCAGTTTCATTTCTAGACTATACAGTCAAAATGGAAATAGTCTAAAGTTGACAAATTTTTCTCAACTGTACCATAATAATGATTTATATCTCTTGTAATCTTAAGATTGACTCCAAATGTATCAAAGAAGGACTGTACCATTTCAAGAAATTTAAGTTTTAAAGTCAAAATAAATTAGAGTTGTTGTATCATTTCCAGGCAGTTAGGAACCTCACCCTGACATATGTCTGTGCAACATATCCTCCTTTATAATACTCTGTTCCATCGCTGAAAGAGAAAAGGCACTGGAATAATTTTGAGACAAATTTAGGCATGTTGGGCAACAAAATATGCAGACGGCTGCTTGGTATGCAATTAAAATACCACTAGTGGGAACGACCGGCTCTGGCAATGGTAACAGGAAATATACTTTTCCTTTCATGAAACCAATTCCAGTTGACAGCATCACTCAGCAAAATGAGATGGAGTTTTTAGCATAGCTCCTGGTAAGAGGTCCACCTGACCCCCACTCAGCACCTGATCAGCCACTGACGGACTACACAGAGGGGAGTCAGAAATCCTTCTGGAATGGAAGCAGAGAGAGCTACACACACTTCACATGCTGTGTTCACAGACAAGGCACAGCTGAGTTCCTCAAAGCATTCTGTTGGCTCAGTCTTCTGGGAGCAATAACTGACCTTGGATCTGAAATAACTGACCTTGGATCTGAAATCATGTGGGCCCCTATCAGTGTTCTAGAGGGGACACATTTGAGCTTAAAGTCACCAAGTGCATATAACACCTCCGGAAAGGCTCATGGCAGTTTCTAGAAGATACACCTACCCTCTTCATAGATAGCATTCTGAAAATTCCAAAATGGCAGTTAAGCATCCCATTTAATGAAGGCCAGATTTTTTTATGGAGGTAACACTGGTTATTAACATTATATGTTTCATGGATACAACATTATAATCCAATATCTGTATACACTAAAGTGTGCTCTCCACTAAAAGTCTAGTTTCCATCAGTCACCGCATATTTGACCCCTTTACCCATTTGCCCCTCCCCCAACCCTCTTCCCCTCTGGTAACCACCAATCTGTTGTCTGTATGTATAAATTTGTTTTTGTTTTGTTTTATTTATTCATCTATTTCTTTTTTGTTTTATATTCCACATAGGAGTTGAATTACGTAATTTTTGTCTGTTTCTATCTGACTTATTTCATTTAGCATGATACCTCAAGATCCATCTATGTTATCGCAAATGACAATATTTCATCTTTTTATGGCTGAGTGTATATACCCATTCATCCATTGGTGGACAGCTAGGTTGTTTCTATATCTTGGCTATTGTAAACAACACTGCAATGAACATAGGTATACATATATCTTTTTAAATTTATGTTTTTGTATTTTTGGCTAAATACCCAGAAGAGGAATTTCTAGATCATAGTAGTAGTCCTAGTCTTAATTTTTTGAAGAACCTTCATACTGTTTCCCATAGTGGCTGCACCAATTTACATTCCCACCAATAGTGTAAGAGGATTCCCTAGAAAAGGCTAGTGTATTCCATGATTTCACTCTACCTGTGGGTGAGAGAAAGTCCTATGGAAAATTTCAAGCATATACAAAAATAGACAGACTAATAGAATGAACCTTTCACCCACTACTTTGTCAAAACAATTACCACCTTATGGCCAATCATGTTTCTTCTATAACTCACCCACTCTACTCCACCAACACTGGTTTACTTAAGGTAAACTTCAGACATCATGTATTCTCATCTGTACATATTTCAGTCTGTATCTTTAAAAGGTAAGGATTCTTTTAAACATAACCATTAACATATATGAAATTTTTTAAGTAATTTCTTAATATCATCAAATATCTAATCAGTAACCAAACTTCCCTGATTGTCTCAAATATTTTTATTATTTGTTCAAATTAAGGTCCATATATTGCAATTGACACACCTCTTATCTTCAT
>NW_006494614.1:12233037-12256001 GCF_000325575.1 Pteropus alecto | reverse complement strand
TCTCTCTCTCTCTCTCTCTCTCTCTCTCTCTCTCTCTCTCTTTCTTTCTCTCTCTTGCAATTTCCAGCTGAAGAAACCAAGGTTTGTTTTGTTTTGTTTTTTCTGAATCATTTCTCACACTCCAAATTTTGCTCATTGTATCCCCATGGTGTCATTTAACATGTCCCTCTTCCCCTTTTTCTTCCTGTAAAGTACTAGTTAGGTCTAGAGGCTTGATTATATTCCGGTTTGATTTTTTCTTGGACAAAAATACTTTATGAGCAGTTAAAAACAGGCATCAGGAAGCACATCATATCCAGTTGTCTCTCTTTTTTTTTTTTTTAATGATGTTAGCTGCCATTGCAGATCATTGCCTGAATTAACTGTTTTATTCGTTGTTAGAAAATAAAACTATTCTCATTCTTTCTTCGTTTAGCTTGAATATTTCTTTAAAAAGAATGGTTCTTCATCAACTATTTGATTGGTCTGGGGTACACCATGCACATAAAAGGTAAAATGCTTTATCAATTTTCAAAAGAATGAGTTAGTTCCCTAACATCCTCAAAAGGACTTTTCTGTTATTATTTTTATGTCCTATTATAAACTCATGAATTTAGAAGTATTTTGTATATTTCAATCTATTGCAGTCATTAGTCTATTGCTTATTGATGCTCAAATTTTCCCACTTTTAACTAATAAGAATTCTTTCAAGTTGGCTCCTGAGTTCTTTTGTCATGATTCCATTGTCTTTAATAAATTTACTGCTTTGTGTTATAATAAGATGTTCAAGGCTCATCTTGGATATTTTTTACTGCAGAGCTGAAGTCAGACAATTCTCTAAGGAACTCTGCTTCCTTTCTTGCAAAATGGTACTTAGAACTCACAATGTGGGTTTTAGGGGGGCTCAGTGCTACTGGATTGGTCACTTTTTTCTAGGACCACTCAATAAACTAAGCTAGAAAACATTTTTCAAAGAAAATACCATAAATTTATACTGACACTTTTCATTCCATTTTATGATAGTAGAATTTTACCTAACTTTTTTTATTTTATATTTATAAATATTTTTATATTTGCATCTCTTTTCTTTTATGCTAAAAATCCTTGGTTAACTGTAAACATTTACATAATTATTTCTTCTCTTTGTCCTAAATATACATATGTAATAGTTTCAGAATAACAACAATACCACTATTATTATCAATAATATAGTGATTATCAATAGCTTATGGTCTGTACAAATCTTTTTGTCCTTAGGGTGTGTACCACTATGGATGTTTTAAAGTCTTTGGTATAGATCTTTATGTAGTTAAGTCACCAACTTGATAATCAGTTGGATTCATTTGTTTCACTTTTTATTTGATATTTTGGCAATTTTTAAAATTTATTTTATTTTATAACTATATAAAATATGTACATGGCTCCAAAGTAATAAATATGTGTGTGTGTGTGTGTGTGTATATATGTATATATATGTATACATACATACATTTATATCCCCTTTCTTTGTTTTCTCCACCTTACTTTTTTTACTTTACAATATATTAACAATATATCCTGATGACCATTTTGTGAAAATATATAGACATGCTCATTTACTTTAATTTATTATTATGGCTACATAAGACTCCTCATTTTACTTTGTTTTTATAGTTACATAGTATTCCTCATTTTTTTTACAGCAACACAGTACTCCATTGGGCAGCCGTACCATTATTTATTCAACCACTCCTCTGTTGATGGCCACATGGTTTGCTTCCAGCCTTTTGCTACTACAAATACTGCTTCAATAAATTGTCTTGTGCATAACTTGGAAGCATAACTGGGGATGGACTGTGTCTTTGGGATGGATTCCTAGAAGTGGGATTGTACGACCAAAGGATGAATGCATGTGTAACTTAGCTAGATATTGTCACAATTCTGTGACAGTTCTCATTCCTACTAGTAATGCCTGAGAATAATAATTTCTCCACAAAGTAACTGAGAGTGTTTAATGTAAAACTTTTAAATTTTTGCCAATGAGATAGCTGAGAAGTTATATTTCAGTGCAGTTTTAATTTACATTTCTCTTATTAGAAACAAGACTGAGCACCTTTTCACATTTTCTAAAGACTATTTGAATTCCTTTCGCTCTGAGTTGTCAATATCTCATTTATTTTTCTATAGAATTATTGCATTTTTTATTTTTTGAAGCCCTTTAAATAATAGGATAGTAATCCTTTATCTGTGATAGAAATTGCAAATATTTTATCAGCATGCATTTTACTTTTATGTGTCAATATTATTTGAAAGGAGGGCATAAAAATGACTTTTTTTTTCTTATTGGTTCATATTGCTTATGGATTTTAAATTACAGAAAATTTTTTTCTCAGTATGTAGAGAAATTCATCTATGTCATTGTCTGGTAAATATGTGGTTTCATTTTTTTATAGTAAATTTCTAATATACTTATAATTTACCCTGGTACACGATATCTTTTTCCACATGATTATTCTGTTCTCCTATTACCATTCATTTAAAATATATCTTATATATGAGCCCCTCAAAAAGAGTATAACCTGAATCTAATCATGAAGAAACATCACAGAAATCCAAAATTAAGAAATGTTCTCTAAAATTACTGGCCTGTAGTCTTCAAAATATAGCAATAACACAAAAGCAAAAAAAGACAACTGAAGGAATATGACAATGAAAAATATGTGATTCCAGGTGGCATATTGTACTGGGGGAAAAAAAATTCCTGTGAAGGACGTTATTGGGATAATTGACAAACTGGAATGTGGGTTTTATATTAAAGTGCTCTATCAATATTAAATGTCCTAAATGTAACACTTATATTGTGGATACATATGAGAATATTTTTGTCCTTATGAAGTATTATCAGGTAAGGAGGCATAACGTGTGCAACTCTTCTCAAATCGTTCAGAAAAACGTATATACATAAATGCGTGTGTATGCACTTTCATTAAATCAAGCCCACTTTTGTGATTTTTCAGGATGTTCTGTTGTTTTCTTAATCTATGTTTTGACACTTTCTGTTTGCTTATTTTGCTATTATGAATGTGGTTTTTTCTTCCATTATATCTTTCTAAAGTTTCAATATCTCTTTTGAGTGTCCCGAATGAAAAGCTTTACGATCATTTGTAAATATTCTAACACAGACATTTTTAACCTATTTTTCATATTTTATTATTGCCGACTGTGTTGTGAAATTCACAAAACAAAATATATTGTAATTGACTTTGATAAAAAATTGCAAACATATATTGTGATTAGTACAGGAAGAGTGAGTTAGGAACCCCTAAAGTTAAACTGGTTTAAAGCAAAACATCACAAATGACATCTTATATCTTTAGAAGGCTTGTATCTTCCACATCAAAAACAGAAAGAGGGGAGCTAGAAAAAACAATTCTGTCTTGATGAAAATGTAAACAAAATTCTCAGTCTTATCAGTGGCATCAGTGTACCTGAAGAAAGAATGTTATGAACTAACTCTTTAATTAAAGAAAAATTTGTCAAGGTTTATTCAGTCATGTCAAGGAATGAAAAACATTGATTTATAAAAAGGAATAACTCAGAGAACTAAAGAGAAATCTTCCACTAGGGGTAGTCACCCATAACCTTAAAAGAAAAAAAAAAAGTCCTATGTGATCCTAATTCTCATGACCCTTGTTTCTCACCCACCAAGGAGCCTTCAAGGAGTGAAAGTACTTGCCAACTTTGAAGCATCCAGCCTCCACCAGGGACATTTTCACTATAAACAAACCAATCAGCCTTGTGGTTTACATGTTGGTGTCTAGTGTGTATTCCATGGGGAATACAGTCACCAGGCCTGGATGGCTGAGCACAGAACAGGCACTGCCAGCCCACAAGGCTCACAGGGAGGCCTCTTCAGGTGCTAATTTATGCCTGTCAAACTGAACATGAGCCATTCTGGACATGTGAGGGAGATTAAAAATCATAAAATCAAATTAATGTGGTTTCATGTCTGCAAAGATGTCGGAAAACCCTAGATTGTTTTAGCTCTGAAATGAGGAATTAGTTGGCTTTTCTGGACTTGTAAATGGGTTCCTGAGAGAGAAGCTAAGTGGACCAACTACCCTCTGAGATTGCTTAGACATGCAAGATTCTCCATCTGATGGATTTGAAGAAACCCCTACAACAAACAGGGCAGGTTAGAGTCTAAGACGCAGAAAGCCAAGTGATTCAAGTATGGTGCTGCCAAGAGGGAGCCCTGATTGTAAGATTGGATTTTCTAAAGTCATTCCAATAAATGACCTTTGGGCCGCATAACACTTTAAACCTCAGCAATTAGGTGGCGGCTATTCTCCTCTAGTAGAGATTTAGTAGGATCAACAGGTGTTCCACTTCAAAGTCACACCAATTTAAAATTATTCTCCAGAGCAGCCCTACCAAGTCCCCTAACTTTTTTTCCTATTCAAGGGAGGAAACCTGAAAGGATTAGGGAGTTTGACTGCCTGCCTAGAGTTTAACATTTTACATAGCCAAATAAATAGATTTGTTACTCTAGAAACTCTCTGAGACTAAAATTAATTTGAGAACAAAGTTGAAATCTGCTTCCAACTTACTCTTTCCTGTTAAATTTCCATTGAAAATTTTGTCTCCACTTTTTATATGTCCAATATATTTCCTACTTTATTTCTTCTCAAGATTCTTAAGGTCAAAAACTTTAAGAGCTAGATTACAATAAATGATGCTGAAATTACATTAAACCTATAAAACCAAAGTCTGGCTAAACCTATGGCTTTGCTAAAATAAATAAGTGGTTTTATTAGCAAATTGCACAGCACATTTGGAGAGTCAGGTTTTCTATCCTATTTATTAACACTGGCTTTCATCTCTACCCCAAACGCCTTTCACTCTGCCAACTAGAAAGGAGCACGAAGTATATTTCTGGGGCTTTATTAGGATTCAGCAGGTATGCTCAGAGTTGCACACAGACTTGATCTCAGGAGCCTGTGCATCCTCAGACTTGGAGATGTGTCTGTTTTCTTCTCGTGCCACCCTTTCTTTCCTCTTCACTAAGAGAAGTAGAGAGATAGCTAGGAGTTGGCTTTAAGATAATAAATTTGTTATTTGACCTGTGGGTTCACTTTGCCAAAATAAGAGAATAGTCAGGAAGACCCAAGTTCTACCCACTACCCTGGCAATATAGGTATTTGCCACCTGATGGTCAGATGTCAATTGACTCTGATAATATTCTAAGACGTTGAATAAGGAAATCAACAACAGACCCAAAACCTCCTATTTTTCCTTTATTCTTTTTGGGAGACAGCTTTATGCCCCCAACACAACCCACTTTCTTTGAATCATTGAGCTATGAAAGCCTTTTGGCTTGCTACATCTGATGGTCAACCATGACTTTTTATTGAAAAGTTATGACATGGAAGAAGAATGTCTAACCAATGTGTTAGGACCTTTGTGTTGCAGTTCCTGATCATTTAAGAAGGATGTTGTACACATAATCAAAGATTCCCAAAAGTCTTACAATATATACATCTCCCTACCTAACTCTTAAATTGGATTTGCATCCTGGGTATATATGAGTGAATTATATCAGTCACAAACACACAGACATTCATATGCTCTTAAGTCTGAGAAATTGTTGGTCTTTGCACGAAATTTTAAGAAGAGCTCAAATCCTTACGTGGCAATCAAAAGAGAAAAGAGCTTTCCAAACAGAGGAAAACACAACTGCAGAGAATGGAGTCTTGAAATAGTACAAGGAAGTACAGTATATGGCGAGGCGTAGAAAAAGTCAAGACCAGAGTAGGGACAGAGTCCAGATATGAAAGGCCTTAAAAACACCTAAAGAGTTTGGAGTTTATCTTTAGCCTAGGAGAATTATTGAAGGATTTAAAGTGAGAGAGACATGATCAGATTTGTATCTTGGAAAGCTCACTCGAACAGCAGCATGGAGGATGAACTGGAGACTTCCAAGACTGAAGGGAGAGATCCCAGGTAGAAGGCTGTTGCAACGATCCTGGTAAGCAAAGAGGAAAGCCTGAAATAAGTCGGCAACAGGAGAGATGGGAAGAACACAAAAGGGAGACTGAGAATGCAAGCAACTCGTTCATCTATTGGGAACTAGGGAGAAAAAGAAAGGACAGAGTCAAAGATGACTGTTAGTATTCTAGGTGGAATGACAGCGTCTAGAGCAGTGTCACTTACCAAGAGAGAGAGTACGATAGGAAGAACAGGTTTGGCTTGCGGGGAAAAGAATGAGCTTAATTTTGGATGGACTGAATTTGAAGCAGTTGTACAAAATATGAGTGAGAATATCCAGAAAACAGTTGGATAAATGATTTTGAAGACCAAGAATGAAGTCTGGACTGGAACTGCGGATGTGAGCGCCATGTGAATATAAGTGGCAGAGAAGTAGGTAAGATCTCTGAGGGAGTGCGTAGAGTATAAGATCTCTGTCGAGAGACAGTAAGGTGGGGGATAGAACTGGGTGTTTTCCCACTGTTTTCGGGGCAAGTGGAGGAAGAAGGACCAACACAAGAGACTAAGAAGAACAGAATATTCACCAGCTGGAGGAAGACCAAGAGGCTCTGCTTTCATGAAAAGAATCTCTGAGGCTGGAGAGCACTTCAAAAATAAAGACACAGTTGACAGGGTCAAATTTCACCAATGACATAAACAAAAAGAGAGAGAGAGAGAGAGAAATAAGGAGCTTTCTTTTGGATTCAATAGTTCAAGCATGTCCTGAAAGAGATCCAAGAAGATCCAATCAAGATCACAGGTGGAGAAATTAGCCTGGAGGAAGGAAGAGATGCCCCTAAGATTAGTGATAAGGTCGGGGAGAGCTCAGAGAGAAGAAGTTTGTAGAGTGGAGGTAGGAAGTTGAGGAAGTTCATTCTAATGGACTCAGTTTGTCTGAAGGAGGCAGCTAAGGATATGTGCTGAGAGAAAGCGGGACAGAAGTGAGGGAGGGCACTGGGGACAGTCCATGATGTTTGGGGAAGATACTGCAGGAAATTCCTCCTTGCCCTACACCACATCCTTGGCACCTACACTCCTATCCCTAACACACACAGCGCAGTGTCTGGTTCATAACAGGTGTTCAATATTCAATTTTTAGGTTTACTCATTCTCACTTTTTGTCTACCTACTTGGCATAGGCATTATGCAGGACTCAAGAGAGGGAAAGATGCCATAATATTTTAAAAGATATAGATGCTCCCCCAAATTTTATCAATGTAATGCCTGCTCACCTTTCAGGTCTCATTTTAAAATGCACTTCCTCAGGGAGACCTGTCCATGCTCCCAGAGTAGGTTAAGTGCCTCTACTAAATAAACATTCTCAGCACACCTTATGCTTTTCCTTAGTAGCTCTTACAGGAGTGATGGCTAAATGATTAGTTATATAATTATAAAATACATCATATAAAATATTAATTATGTCATTGTATGTAATTTTTAATATCTATCTGCTTTCCCCACCAAATTTTAAGCTTCATGATGTTAAGAAGTTCGTCTCTTTTGTTCATTGCTGGATGATCAGCGTCAATAGACTGACTGGTATTTATTCATTCTTTAATTCACTTACCCAATAATTATTTAGCCCTTACTATATAAGAGACATGGTACATATACCAGATATCATGAAATATTCGTTGAATGACTAAATGAATAAATATTATAAATAGACTGCTATAAGAAGGCTTGTTTCTGAAGGACAAAGTCTAGTGAGCAAATAACCTATCATCACAATTTGCTATGGTATAAACTACTTGCTAAAGGGATTCCAACTATGAGGCACTGGTAGGGTAAATTTAAATGGGCAACTTTGACAGTATTAATGATTTGGGGAAAAAGTAATGAATACGGATTAGAACTGATGATAGAGGGGTGGGTGGCCCACAAAAGGAAATATTATTACTAGAAACACTCTTCCCAGCATTCACAGGTGGGATCCAGCTACATATTACAGCACTTTCAGTAAGAAAAAGGAATAGAATTTCTTACCTTAATTGAACCATGAATACTACTTCTGTTCTACTTCAAACCATAAACCTATATGTGACTCCAACGATTCTAAGATAAAAGACTAGAACTTGCAGTACAATCTGAGAAAAGAAATATCATTACGCTGTTAAATCTCTCAGATTTAATTAAAGTTTAGAAATAAAAAGTAGCTCTATGTTACTACTCTGGAAAAATGATGATACTATCCCACCATAAGGAGTGAAATGACAATCATTACAGTCTTGCAAGCTCAGAGCTGTCTACTCTGAACTTGAGAACATTTTCTTGGCACTTTTAGACTGTTTGAACTAAATGGAGCGTAAAAAGGCCTTACCCATTTTTTAAAAAATTTCATTCACCCTCTTAAGAAGGCCAATGAGTCTTTGAAAAGCTAAACAGTAAGTCTGGAATCATACTTGATCCTAGTAATTTTTACACTGTTGAACTGGGTGGCCTTTAACAGCAAATACAAAAAACCTTTCCAGCAGTACCTCTTTGCAAAAAAATTACTCTTGCAAACAGCTTTCAAAAACCAAAAGGTATCCAATAGCAAATCATTGGTTTACAATGGTTCTCTCAGTCCTGGCCATATTCACCCAGCTGAGGTGTCCCTAAGTTTCCATCATTGCCCATGTGTCCAGTATAAAGAAAAAGCAAAACACTGTCATCATTTTCAGGTCCTGACCCCAACGCCTTACAAAATCATAATAAACAAACCAAAAGCTAATTAAAAGAAAATTATTAAGGAAGTATTTACCAAGATGGCTGTGCCAGTTGTTAAAAGGTTGAAATATTTCTAGACCACCTGAGCGCCCCTTTCTCTCCCAGCCATCCACAGTCTAGCAAATAAAAGGTTAAAGCCTGGCACCTACGGAGGCATCCATTCTGACTGGTCAGTGCCTGTGCTGTGCGTGATGACACAGAGATGAAGATGAAGGTGGAGGTGGAGGTGGAGATAGAGATATACACAGATAGAATGGCATTCTTGGAAATAGGCAAACTGCATTCGTTCTCTTTCCAGCACCTATTTCCTGATTCCCTTGAGAATCATAGTCACTTTCTCTAGATCCTGGGAAAATGGGTTAATTTCACAGTTAAAGGCAGTAAGAACGCGGTGTTTAAATAACCCTATATTTCTACAAAGATATAGTACAGCAAAGCTGGCTCTAAAGAAGAATATTGTAATAACCTAACCTGTACTCAATTTCATTATGAAATTGAAGGTTTTTATTCCCAAAGAAAACCTTCTAATGGACTTCATCGTAGGGTCGTAAGCTAGTGATACTAAAGAAGTTTAGGCTTGTGCAGAAGCACAGAGGCAATGGCGGAAAAAAGTTTTTTAAAAAGTGAAAAGGTTAGTCCACGGCCATGGTACCCTGAATAAGCCCGATCCTGTCAGATCTCGGAAGTTAAGCAGGGTTGGGTCTGGTTAGTACCTGAATGGGAGACCACCTAGGAAGACCAGGTGCTGTAGGTGTAAAAAATTTAAAAAAAAAAAAAAGGATTGTACGCTGACAAGGTCCTTGCAATCTGTGAGGTCAACCAAGAGCTGCCTCACCCAAAAAAAAAATTTTTTTAAGTGAAAAGGTTATTCCTGACACCAACGTCCAAACAAGTCAAAGTATTTCTATTGTCAGGATTATTCTTTCCAAGTTTATATCCAGAAAGTCACAGGCCCACAGGAGGGAACATCATCAGACTCTCATTGACAGTATACACAAACGTTGTACATTTGCCCTGTTAGAGTAACTGCACACAAACTTCATTTCTTTAATATAGTTTTTTTTCCTCTAATTCAAGCTCGTTTTGCCCAGATAATGGCATTGTGACTCACTTGCTTTTATCGGCCCTTATCTTCTGTATACCTGCTCTTTTAATTAGTAAGCCTCAGGACATAAGAGGACCTAGGCCTCAGGTCTATAACCATGAGGACAATAAGTTTTGGTTGGACTTTAGACTAAAGATAACATCTTGGCTTCAGATGGGTTTCAGCCCCAGGCCCATCGAGGCAGAACAACACCCCCACCGACCATGAGACCATGGAACCAGACAGGGTGGTGCTGTGGCTGCACTGGACAGGATGATCAATCACCTCAACCCGCTCCATTCATCTAATCAGTAGCACCCATGACTCCAGCTCCCTTCGTTTCCATGACTAGTGATTTTTCTCTATATAATCAATATTCCTGAGACACCCAAGGAGCCAGGCCTTTGAGTGATAGTTTGCCTGTGTCTCGGGACCTGCCAACTCTCTAATAAACCTTACTTTCTTTGCTGCAAAACCTGTATGTATCTCTTCTTTGGCTTAGATGTGTGCAGGCAGATGGACCCGTTTTTGTACTGTTAACATTAGTTCTCCCATGAGAACTAACGGCTCATTTCCCCAGCTAGCCCCTTCCCAACTCCAGGGTGTCTCCTCTACCACCCAGACTCTGTCCTGCCACTCTTTAAAAATGTCTCTCATACTCTGCTAAAAGTTCCCAGTAATTCTTTTTCCCATTTCTTTTCTCTGGGTGTTTACAGTTTCTAAATGAGCCAGGGTACTTATCAACACTTCCCCAGGAAAAATCAACCCATGAAAATTCTGAGAATTTGAGGCTGGCTCTTAACAAATGAATGAGTTCCCTTGAAGCAAAGGACATCCCACTGCTCATGAACCCCTGTCAAGTTTCACATTACCCACAAACTGATCAGTTGCCCGCAGTTGCAGCTGGGTGGTCATTTGGGAGCATAAACTTACAGAGGGCTGGGTGTGGAGCCAGGGGTATTCCCTCACTTCGCGTCTAATAAATGAGCTCATTTACATGGTGCTACAGGCTGAATGTTTGTGTCCTTCCAAAATTCACATGTTGGAATCCTAACCCAATATGATGGTGTTAGGAGGTGGGTTATGCTATGTTAGGTCATGAGGGTAGAACCCTCATGAATAGGAATTAGGGCTCTTATAAAAGTGATCCCGCAGAGCTCCCAGGCCCTTTTGCCATGTGAGAATACAAGAAGTCTGCAACCTGGAAGAAGGCCCTCATCCAATCACGCTGGCACCCTGATCCCAGACTTCCAGCCTCTAGAACTGCAAAAAATACATTTCTGTTGTTTATAAGCCACCTGGTCTGTGGCATTTTGTTATAGCAGCCTGAATAGACATAGAAATCCTGTGAGAAGAAAGTCATCTTGTGTTATAATTTGGAAGAGGCACGGAGACGATGAGGATGTAGCATCTGCCCAGCCCACCCTAAAGGCTCCATCGGACCCCTGAAGAGGAAAGGACAGTCTCCCTTTCCATAAGGCAGCTCTGGGACTGCAATGAAGAGTGGGGAGCCCGGTGATCCTTCAGGGTGGATAGCACCAGCCACAAGGCATGATCCCTCCCTTAATTACCCTGTGAGCAGAGACCCCAGAGAATAAAAACTGTGAGGACTCTGAGAACTGGGAGCACAGAGATAAACTCATCTAGGGTTCCCACATATAACAGAGGAGCCGTGGTCCCTATGAGCACTTACAAGCAGGAACTAGAAGCCATAGATTCTGGCCGTTCCTTGACCTCCATACAGTGGAGCTAATGAGGCCAGGGGATATCACTCAGGGTTTTATTCACTGGTTCACACCAAAGTTAAGATGCACCATCATTATTTCTAGCAATCTCTTGGGAAGCAGAGAGGTGAAAAGGCCTAACATACACTTATTTTCTAAGAAAGGGCCGTAAGTGAAGTCCCCTTTCTAACCAAGTCATTGGTCCAAATATACACGGAATGTCTCTTGGGATGACAGGAAGGAAATCACAGAACCGTTCATAAGACTGATGATGTTCCCTCCCATGGCCCTGTGCCTTTCTGAACGTGAACTTGGAAAGAATGTTTCAGACTATGGAAATACTTTGACTTATTCAGACTTTGGTGTAGGGATAACTTTACCCCTTTATTTAGACCAATGTCTCTAAACTTTTCATTATTGCCCCTCAGAAGTCTTTTTAAATGTTTTTTTTTTTTTGAGTCACCCTCAGCAATAAAATGTTAATGCCACAGATATACTGTATGTCTGTCTATGCACTATATGTATATCTGTGAATCACATTTTTTAAGGGTTAGACTTTTTCGCCCCCAAAGAAAAATATTTGCCCTCTTGAGAGTGAAATGTCACTCTCACTAGAAGTGTTCTCACTAGAAGTGAAAGATTTAGACTCCTTTTGTATTTATAGCATGTGCATCTCGAGACCTAACCCCACAATTCTTTGGTCTGTCCGAGGCCCAGTTCATCTTCCACAGGAGCCAGCAGCACATGCACCCTCAAGGACCTGAAACATTTCTTCATGCCCACAACTGAGATGGTAGTCACATGTATTCCTTCAACACTATGGCTTATAATTATTACATCCTCAGGCTGTATGGCTGCTGCTTTGTATATATCCAAATGATATTGGCTTTTGTCTTGCTGCTAAATCCTATGTGCCTGCTCAAATGTAATTCATTACTATTTATTAAGGAAGTTAGATATATCCTGAGCTTCTCCAGGACACTGTAGTCTAATCACCTTTCCCTCTAAGAACTGGAAAATCAAATTTCCCTTTTTATAGCAGACGTGTTTTTAAATAAAATAGTCTCTCCATATAAAGCTCTTAAAATTTCTCAAGTTCCAAACTCTTTATTTTTCATCATCTATAACAACTGCCAAATCACTGGTGAAGGTGGCAGAAATGCGAGTTCGTGTAAGTTTTTTCAGCTACCTGCTCGCCACTTAAAGAAAATAAAGTCAACATCTACCTTTTTTTCCTAAGGACGCTAAAAAATCTTCAAAACATGAATTTTTAAATGGAGGCAGTGTTTCCCAATTATATTAAGCAGAGGGAATTGTTAAGCAGGCACATACCACTCTGGGGGAAAGTCCACACATTCAACTCTAGTCATCATAAAATAGAAGTATCCTAAACAGAGCCTTTATGCTACACCATGGCACCTTCAGCCTTCATTTAGTGGTCTCGCCTTCTCAGTAAGTCTACTCCAGGCTGCTGATAGCATCCAATTAATCAACCGGGTATTAGACTTTGTGATGCAGAGCAATGAAGTGCTAACGAGGACCACGTGTGGTTGTGAATGGCCGCCATGTGACCAGCTGAGCTTGCCAAACGGAGAGAAAACACTCAAGATGGAGCTATTAGGAATCTTAGAGGGCGAGCCTGAACAGTAATACTGTGTGCGTGTGAGCGTGCCAAGGGCCTCGGAAAGAGTCCAAATGGAACTTTGATGTTTTGTGTCAATTTAATTCCAATTTTTCAAAATCTTTTGAGGGTTCCTAATCACCCATAATGACAATTGTGGATCCATTACCATTCAACACATAACAATCTAAATTAATCTAATTCATTAAGAAGAATGAGGGCAATGGGAAAATGAACGTATCCAAATTATGCCACACATTAGCCTTCCCACCTCAACTAGTCATGCAGAATTGGTAATTTGTTAACATATCCGAAATATACTTTGAAAGACTTGAGTACAAGGCCAACTTCAACTTTTAATCAACCCTTAAGATTCCCACATTTTCACATTCTGCATTTTCATCAATAATTTATCAACCTGACACCAAGTATATATTGATATTAATGGCACATGTAGACTTTCTAAATCAGTGCTTCTTAGCCAGAGGTGTGCCTCCGAGTAGCCTGGAGAGATTTAGAACCTGGACATGCTGACTCCCACAACTGGGGAGGCTGATTGAGCATGGTCTGGAGTTGAGCTCTAGAATCCTTATTTTTTAAACAGCTAAATCAGAGTTTGGTTTGCACATAGGTTTAGGAATAAATGCACTAGTCCTTTAAAACATAATTCAGTTAAGATTTTTTGGTTCATATACGATTTTAAAGATATTGTATTTATTTTTATTTATGTACAATGTTAAATCTATCTGTTGTCAGAGTGAGGTAAATATGCTCAGAAGACAAAGTAGACTTCTTCTGGGTGGACATTTGTGGTTGTCTACCATTCTGGTTTATATCGCTACATAACAAACCACCCCAAAACTAGGGATGTAAAGAAACCATTCATTTAGGTCAGAAAATCAAACAGGGCAAAGCAGCGATGCTTATCTTTTGGACTTCATTGAGAAACTCGAATGCTGAAGTTGACTTGACAGCCAAGGACAGGAATCACCTGGAGGCTCCTCTCACATGCCTGGCACCTGGGACCTGGGCTGGGATGATGCAAATGCAGAGCTCAGAGATCCTCATATGGCCTCTCTCTGCAGCGTGGGCTTTTCCTCACAGTATGGTGGCCTCGGGATAGTTGAGTTTCTTACTCCAGTGTGAGTGTTCCTGAAAACAATGTGGAAATCACACTACCTTTATGACCACCTTAGCATCCCTTCTATTTAATTTCTGCAATAAAACAAACAAATAAACAAAAATACCTGATGGAAGAATTTCAGGCGCTATCTATAGTCTCATAAGGAAGGATTTGGGGCTGTAGAGCACAGCTTACAGTGTTCCCTCATCTGTACACCCTGATTTGGCTTGATGTAGGCCCTAGGCAGAGACTTCCCCTTGTGTCATTACTAACATAAGCAAAAAGGAACATATGCACACACACAGAAATTCTACAACATCTATCAAATTATGGAGGGCATGTGGTCAGCTATTCCATTGAGATGAGAAGGAGAAAAGAAAAAGGCCCTTTTTACACCTACAATCAATGTTCACCTTCCTTCACTGTGATCTCTTAGATCAGTGAGTGTATTATGACTGTACATCTCCACGGTACTTCAGAGTTTTCAGAAAGCCTTCCCATTCATTTCTCATTTGAATTTCTGTAGGTAGGAATTTCTGTAGCAGGTACAGAGGAAAGGCAGGTTTTAATAGCTCCATTTTCCCCCTCTTATTAGAGAGTCAAAGATATGGAATGGTTTGCTCGTAGTCATACCACTAGTATGTGGCAAAGCTAAGGCTCAGAGCCATGGTGTGCACCCCACACTTCATTCCATGGGAGTTTGTCTAATTGTCTTCACTAATTATGCCACGGAAAGTCTCACCATACACACCTCAGCTGTACTACTGAAAGTGTCTGAGCTATCAATTAAAAACATTGTTCATGTACATATTACGACACACATTTATTGAGCGTTTACTATATGTCTGTTAGTATTTTTCATGTACATGTCATAAATCTTGTCCGTTATGTGCCAATTTATTCATATAAGGTGAATAAATAGGGGATACAATCCCTAAGACATATGCAATTTTATATGATAGGTCAGTATAGTTTTTCACAAGGTAACTGATTTACACCATGTAAAACACCGAATAAATTCAAAGACGCCGAAGAGTTAAATGCAGTGGCTGTGGAGGAAACGCAAACACACCCCCTCATCTTCTGTTTCCTTCCCCACTTGACCAACACACTTTGGCCCTATGAGTGTAGATAGTTCCTCACAAATTCACATAACTGTCTTGCTAAAAGCAGCTACTGCGACATGCTCAACATAAATAAGCACACTGACTAGAAGAATTCAGAAGCAAATGAAAAAGGAAAGCCTTAAATCTTGAGGAGACGATTAAGACAATAAAACAAGTAGAAAGAGACAAGGTGACGTCACAAGAGCGAGAGGCCTAAGGAAACCAACATGTGTACCACTGGTGACAGTGCAGCAGAAGTCAAACAAAGCTGTCTAGCAGGAGGTACAGAGAGGGCCGCAGAGTCTCTGGAGCAAGACCGAGGAGGTTATAAGTAATGGCGCTGATAACGCTGTAGACACAAGTGATAAACCGAGTGCTGCCCACCAGACCAGGGCTGAACACGCCAAAGCTGTCGCAGGCTAGAACTGGGCAGACGGGCATCTGCATAGATTTATGGCAAGGCCTCTAATGCCAACAGAACAGCCAGCACTTTGTGGCTTCCCATCTCATTTGGAACCACACAAATAGCTTTTTAAGAAAAGGCTGAAATGGTACACAACAAATGATGGATTTCCATTTAATGTTAAAGCAGAAAGAAGACAGGAAAAACAACCCACAGCACCTTTGGTGCCATAACATTTTTTCCCTATGATCTACTTCTTTCCCTCTCTCCTTCGTAACTCATATTTCACTCTATGATTCCACCAAGCAAACCTCATGCTTTCTGCAATGTGAAGTGCTCTATGCACCATAGTATTTTTTAAATTTTATTCAGAATTTAGGATGTTTCATTTCATTTTAAGTTTTGTTAGGTTTTAGAAGAGTATTCCTTACTAGACTATACAAGTGTTAATGTTCCACTCAATTCTATTTGTCCTATAAGCCCCACTATTTTTATTGCATGAAATTTTATAATGCCTCAATTTTTAAGAAGATATATATTACACTGTAGGAGAAACAACTGTATTATCTCACTTAGTCCTCCTATTATCCCTATGTTAGAAGAGGAAACACTGAACACTGGGTGTGTTTTTCATTTGACGGTAAAATCCCACATCTCGGGCATCTTCTCCCAACTGTGTCCCCTTCCTCCTTCTAATAAAATGTTTACCAAGTTCCTCCACCATTCAAAAGCTTTTTTCTAGAATGTCATGCTGAGTAGCTCCCAGCCCCACTGAAAGGAGGGAATTTATTCAGCATCCAAATGCATACTGATTTATAGTATTTAGGTCAAAAATTCACCCAAAAAAAGTTCTCAGAAGAAGTTCTTAAGGCCAAAAGAAAAAAATAGAGGGACTTTCAAGAAATAGATCCTTTGGGGGGGGAAGGGGCGGGGCGGAGAATCCAACTGGCAATCTAAAATAAGGTAGGCAGCTTTCCCAAAGTGACTGATAACAATTGCATTATTTTTCCCTAGGTCAGCAGCAGAACAGGAAGTAGAAAGACCAACTTAAGACCTTCTCTATTCTTTTTAAATACTGCATTTCTGTTCCTTGGAAAGGTCATATTTTTTGCATCAGACTATTCTCCTTGCTATATTTCACACCCTCTCTGGCTTCACATCAGAAGCACAAGGTCAGTATTTGTTTATAATAGAATAGGGGTGTGATGGTGAATAATACAGATATATATTTAACTTGAAACGAATGCAGTTCACCTTTCTTCTCTGAGCAAATTCAGATCTTAAGAGAGACTGCATTGTATAAGCCTTCATAAAAAGGCCTTCCTTGGGTATTCAAAACATATTTTATCAAACCACAAGGTCCTCTTGTTTCAAGCAAGAATCACCTACAAAGGAAAAGACAGTTTCTGTAAGACGCTTGTTAGATTTTTGGTTTGTTTTGGATGGTTGTTATTTCTTTGGGGACAAATTTTAAATATTAACAGGAAAAAAAGTTATGTTTATGAAATTGGGGCAAGGGGTTTAAATTAATGACTTCAAATAAGTTTATCTGTAATATCCTGGAATAGTACATTTTCTCAAGCCCTTTCCTTCGGGTTAAGAAGAATTAGGAATAAATGTTTCTACATTAAAGTAGAATGCTAAGCCGAGATGAGGAGAATCAATTCTATTGAGCTACTGAAATAGAGACAGGACAGGATCAATCTTGCAGAATACGATAGATTATTTTTATTTGAAAACAGGCAGTAACTAAAGATACACAACATAAAACTTTCTATTAGATCCCTATTTTATTTCTTTTGTGGCCACATGTGTCTGTCTAATTGTGACCACAGAATCAGAATGTTGAAAAGACTTTGAGTGTTCATCGAATCCACACCCAACCTATGGGAAGACCTCCCAGTAAACCTCCAGACACATGGGGACTTATCCTGTTTTTGAAGACCTCCACGAAGTCTTTACAAAAACTGTTCAAAATCAGCTCTCCTGCCAGCAGTCTACTTGGCTTGTTTAATTTGCATTGTCCCCACCCCCATTAATCAATCCCACCCAGCAAATAGGAACAGCCCCATTGTCTCTATTCTCAAAATTCCAACATCTGCTGCATTTATGTGTGCGGTATTGCCCAGTTCCAGCTGCCTAGACAGCAGAGTCCTGCTCTAATCTCTGTCAGGACCAAGACACAGGTGTGGATCTCAGGCAGCTGGAACTCCACCCCCACCCCGTAGCCCCGTTGTCTCCCACATGGCCCCTGGTAGCTCATTTGCTTCTGAGAGGCCAGCATGAGGGGAGGCAAATTTCTAAACACTCATGAGCTTTGGAGTATTTTATTCTTCACAAGAAAAAAAGATTCATAGAGTATATATTAAGAGAGGCTGCATGTGACATCTGATGATGAAATTCTTCTTCTTGTTTTTTTTTAATGGTGAATTGATCATTATTTACCTTCCCCAAATCAAACTCCCAATCAAGCCTCGAGGTTTGTAGAGTCAAATTCTAATGAAATACTCACTCTGCTGGCTTGAAATAGCAGGAGAGTAAATTTTTTTCCGTTAATATGAAAGAATTGGAAGCGCTAGAAATAGCCCCAGGACTAAAGAAATAGGTACAAACCATGATGTTTCCCAGGAAATGTTTGTGGCCAGAAACTTGAATAAGGAATGAAGCACAGTCAAAAAGCCGGAAGGTAGTATCTGTTTTTCTTGCCACTTTTATCACTCCACTCCAGAGCGGCTCCTGAAAAATGTCTTTTCTCATTTTCCCCTGGCGGTGGTCTAAGTATTCTCCCATGTTGGTCATCAAACAGCCTGAGAGAAAAATGTGGGGGTTGTCAGTAGCACCCATCAAAGCGGCTTGGATCATATAAGAAGAAAGGGATGATCACTGTGTCCCTCCAGGCCTTAGCAGGCCACTCTGAAGATGGATGAAGGGCCATCACCTCACTATGAGAAGCTAAGTCCTGTTTGATCACCTGCCTCAATTGCAGAGGGGACTTGAGCTGTGTAAAGAGAAGGAATTTGGGGTAACCGGCATGACTGACCATCCACTCCAGTCTACAATGTCATAACCCTAAGAGAAACCCAAGACCCAGCTAGAAATGATGAGATATTCAGGATCAAACTCTTCCCAGGCATACAGATTTTCAAAAGCCCAGGTCCCTCAAAGCAGGGACTGTATCCCGGAGGGTCGAATAAGCCAGCTATATACCCCTGCAGATAAGGCCACTTGCTTCCCTTTAACTTCCTGCCTGTTGTATGTTCTCTCTGAAGGCCTCACTTGAGCTAAAATCAGATTTTGATATTTATGAACTATGAAATAACTATGAAATGCCCCCCCTTCATTTATCATAATCATCTTTCAACCTCCCTTACTTGTTTCCACATTCACTGAGAAATCACATCCAAGTTCCTACAACCCCTAATAGCTCAGATGACCTTAAACTGACATGTGAATTTGGATCATGTTAAATCAATGTTCCCAAAGCTCAGGTCATCCTTTCTTTCACAAGGTGATTTTCCCAAACTGAATGAGGACATTTTTACATGGCAAACAGATTGCTTACACAAACTAGCTTCATGTGACTTTTAAAGAAAGTATATAAATTACACGATCATAAACCTTTCCCTTTTCAGGTTTGTAACTGCAGTGTCATAAATATCAGACTTGATCATCTTTGGTTCATAATCCAGATGTCACTGTCTTCCCGTTAGAACCAAAATATTTTTCGGAAGGGTCACAGCGTCCCCTGCTGGCGTGCTTTGCCGATCCAGTTTTTAGAAGGTGGAAGTCTGGGTACGAAGCTCTTTGATGCTGAAATCCCTCGTAGTTAAGAGGGGAAATGAGGTTTTGAATGCGATGTTCTTCATTTCCTCAGCAACGCACACTGCAGCAAAGAGAGGCTCACATTTCTTCCATTATTATTCCTAGCATTTAATATAGCCAGCCACATTAGAACTGATGACATTTCAATGGCATTGTTCCCCATTACTAATGGTGTGAGGCAAACACCATTTGAGGAAGTTCAGCTCTTTCCACTGTATGTAATACTCCCGCTCCCGGACAATAGACCGACACCACTGGCGATCTTTGAGGTGGTCCCTCAGAAGCAACAGTAGGACAAGGAACAGCCCACTTGAGATGACAGACCCTGATTTCGTGCCGCTCAGCTTGCTAATTCAGAGACCAAGAAACAGAGACTGCACTAATCATCAGACATATTATAATCAATCCTGATTTGAAAGCAGCTGCCAAGCTCAACAACCCCTAACCACTTAATACCAAAGGAATCCTTATGGATTCAGAAAACCAAGAATCTCTTTGGGTTTCTGGGGGATATAGCATGGTATTAATACAGTCATTCATTATTTGAAAAAAATTATTGTATTTACAAATTATTTACATTGTCCTGGCACACCATAGGCATCAAGGATAAAATGGTGAACAACAACTTAAAAATTGCCCTTAATGGAGCTTGTTGTCAAGGGAGAAAAAATAAGCAACACAGTAATAATTCCAAAAATAAATGTATTACAAATCGTGACAAAGGATATAAAAGAAAGACACACAGTGCCATGGGGGCATAGAAGTCTAGGGGAGTGGAGACAATTTTCCTGAGGAAGTGACATTAGAACTGAGACCAAGAAAACTAATGGAATTACTGAGGGTTGGGAGGGAGGGGGAAGTATTCCAGGCAGAGTAATGAGTGTGAGAAAAGCAGCTAACTGCCAGGCAGAGAAGGTCAAGTCATGGGTATCATGCATTTGTGACATGATGTCTACAAAACTGACTCAATAAAAAAGATTATAAAAGCCAATAAACCTTTCCTAGCAATTGATCAAATTCCTGCAGCAAACTGAGTTATTGGCTTCTATCTTGAGAAATGAGAGAACGGTGGCCATTCTTCCCGTTTTAAAGTCTACCTGCTGGAAGTTCTGGATCCCACTGAGCTCTTTGCTTTATGTTTGCATACTTGTAGCATCTTGCACCATGACCCCAGGGCCAGAGTTTTTCCCTCCGATGTGGATAACATCCACTCACCTGGATCCCTCCACCTTCCCAGAACCCAGGTATTCTTCTCATACTTAAAAGCAACTCCACACTAAAAAGTCCCAGAATTTCATCTTAGTCTTCTTTGACAATGCCTCAGAAGGAGAATCTGCAACAGTTTTTTCTTTATTTCAGCTATTTTAACAAACACTCATTTAGAACTTACTATGTGCCCAGTGAGTTCTTAGTAAGTTCTCAGTGAGTTCTAAGTTACAAGTAGTAACCCATTTAATCCTTTTTGTAATCCTACAAGGTAGTTACTAATATTATCTGCATATTATAAATATAGAAACTGAGGCCCCAAAAGGATAAGAAACTTTCCTGAAGTCACTCAGCGAGTAAGTGACAGAGCCACAATTTGCCTTCCAAAAACCAAGTTCAAAACCATTATTTCAGGCAGCCTCCTCTTAGCAAAATTAGAGTCACTAAACCAACAGCCTTTTTTTATCTAGTTTTAAAGTCTGTCTCAGAAGGGTAGAATCCCATCCATTCTACTTCCTTTAATATATCTCATATCCTTCTTCTCCTCTCCCTCCCGTTGGTTCGTGCCAGCCCCGTTACATCATCTCTGGTGTGACCATTACAGCCGCAGACCGTGCTAACCGCTCTCCAGGCTCCAGGTCTTCTCCCTTCTCATCTCCTCTCCACACTGTGTCCCAGCACTCTAGACACAAGGATTTGCTCTATTTGTCTCCTTCACACCACTGCCTACAGTTTGAGGTTAACCCTCACATCAGGTCCTCCATGAGTTGGTCTCAGTCTACTTTTGCGATCTCATTTCCCAAATCTCCACTCCACTCTCATCCCAATTCAAACTTGCTTCTCCAGCACCACTGGCCCCATTGCCTTTCCTCCAGGGGTTCACATGGTATCACACGTCCATGCTGTACATGGTATCACGTTTCCAGCTGACCCCCCTGCTGGAAACAGCTTCCCATCCTCCTCTTCCTTCAAGGCTCAGGTAATAACTCCTTTGCCAGGTCTTCCCTGACACATGGCATTCCTCCCCTATCCCCCACAGGATCTTTCTTTTCTTTGTGCTGCCTCTAAACCTTGTGCATCAGATGCTGGTGCCGGGGTGGAGACTGGAATGAAGAGAATGTGGCTCTTAACACAGGGGCAAATTTAAGAAGAAGACCAAACATTCAATGATAGAGATAAATAATATTTTCATTGTGGAAAAATAGACATAACATAAAATTTACTACAGCAACCATTTTTAAGTGTACAATTCAGTAACATTAAGTATATTTACAATGTTGTGCAACCATCACCTCCATCCATTTCCAGAATTTTTTATCTTCCTAACAGAACCTCTATAGCCATTAAACAATAACTCCCTATTTCTCCTTCCTCCAGCCTATAGTAAGCTCTGTTCTACTTTCTGTCCCTAGGAATTTGCCTAGTCCAGGTACTTCACACAAGAAGGATTATACAGTATTTGTCTTTTTATGACTGCCTTGTTTCACCTAGTGTAATGAAGATAAATAATATTTAAATACAATGTTTTCAATAATCAAAATTAATGCAAAAAATGCAGAATGAATAAAATTCTCAAAATTTTAGCTACAAGTAGAATCAGTTTCACCGATTTTTTCTTTTGCTTCAGGCTCCAATATAGCTTAGTGCTGATTCTGTCTTTATTGAAAATTTTCATATTTTATTTGTTGTGAATTTTTTTTGCACAATTTTGATCTTTAAAAATGTTGCATTAAATTTATATTCTTGATTACTGATTTTTTTTGGGGGGGTGCTCCCTTATATTTTGTGCTCAAGGCAAGTTCCTCACACATCTTATCCTAGGCCTAGCTCTAGTGGTGTCAAACTCTGTCCTTCTCCCACCATAGATAAGCCTGTAACCAGAGGATGTAATGATACGCTTGTATGCAAACACAGCTTCAAGGCAAGTCCACCTGTAGCCACCACCACTCCTCTGATGAAACTGCTGCCCCTAAACCCCGCTTATATTCCTGAGCCACAACTTTGCACGTAGCTCTAGCTCACATATCCTTCTACACATGATCATTTGCCTCCTGTCTCTCTGTCTTTCTAGTCTGTGAGCTCTCCGAGGGCAGAAATGGAGTCTTTTTTCATCTTTGTACCCACAATGCCTTGTGCAGTACTGGGTTCATAGAAGACATCTAATTGTTGAGTGAAAAGCCC
>NW_006494614.1:12227610-12232954 GCF_000325575.1 Pteropus alecto | reverse complement strand
TTATATAATATATAATTATGAGATTAGTCTCATAACCCATATAGGTCCATATTAAAGAGCTGCTGTCCTAGAAAGCCCTAACTCTGGCATGCCTCAAAAAAGGATATTATTTCAGGATTACCTGGTCTCCGGTCTCCTACTTGTTCATGATCCTCTAGACCAGGGCAACCCACTCTTGCTTCCTCAAGCTGCCTTCACCCACTCGCTGTTCCCTTGGGCTGCTATGCCACAGAGAAGATTGTTGGAGCAGTACCTTGGTTTTCCAAGGCACTGATTCTACCTCTGTCTGCAAAACCAGTGTCTTGTCTGCATGCTGCCCTGGCGCTCTTGGCTGTCTCACTTTTGGCTTACAAAACCTCCTGTGGCTCCAGTAAGAATGCCTGCACCCTGTTTGGTTTCCTGGTCTTACTTTCTGTCCTGTGGCCACAGTCCTGACATTGGCTTGAAGTTTCCAACCACAGCTTATGGCCAGCATCCCCAGATTCCAGGCCCTGGCATTGTAATTTATAAACTTCTCACATTTGAATTTAGTTTGGACCCCATCATCTCAATTGAGATTTTATTTCTTATTTGATGCCAACAGAAAATGGGGACTCCAAATTCTTAAGGGCCTAGAAATGTTCATCTGGCTCTATATCTAGAGGTCTTTAAAACAAAACCAAATAACACAACATCCAAAATCTCAGCTCCTGAATTTATCATCCACTTCAGAGTCAAACATCCCCACCCTAATGAAGTTTGTTTCGCCAACAACTAGAGTTTTGCTTGGATCAATTTTGCTATAGCTGTTGGATCACTTAACTTTATAACTAAAAAAATTCTTCCTCTCCTTTAGGATGCTCACTGTCTTTGAAGTTCTTCCTTCTCTCTTGTCTCCATAAATACTCTCGTCAGTTTGTGCAATTAAGATTAACTGACTGAAAAGATGTGATAAGCAAGGTACCCAGGTACAATGAGATGGCAATAATTGTCTTATAACTGCTGTATTGCCTTTCACAATACTTTAAAATAAAGTGTGAGCTGAAACCAATTCAAACTGTTCTTTCTAATTTGATGAATGCCAAAATTAACAAATACAGACCAAAACTGGAAGAAGAAATGGAAGAATTCAAGGAAGATAGAATACCCAAATTTATCTTGAGACTATAGGAGAACAGCTAACTCATGAATTTCAATCATTAAATAAGTACACTTAAGCGTTCATAAAAGCATAAAGGTAAAAATACTATGGTTCCTTTGTGGCATAATACAGATATTTGAAGGTGAATGTATTTCATAAAATCGATCCTGATCTCTTTTTTTATATAGAGTATGATTTAAACGATGAAACTAATCTTCATTTGTACCTTGTGGAATTAGCTTTCTTTAGCATACTCTTTTTGGATAATGTAAATAAATATGCAAAGGTAAGATTACTATTATGTTATTATGTTTACATATACATACTGCATGTATATGTTTGCTAGGGCTGCCATGACAAAGTGCCACAGACCGTGGCTTGAACAACAGAAATTTATTGTTCTCAAGGCTACAAGACCAAGATCAAGGTGTCATCAAGGTTAATTCCTTCAGAACGCTGTGAGGGAAGGATCCGCTCCAGGCCTTCCTCCTTGACTGTAGATGGCCATCTTCTCTCTCTATCTCTTCACATCATTTTCCCTCTGTGCTTACCTGTGTCTGTATCCAAATTTCCCCTTTTGATAAGGACATCAGTCATATTGGATTAGGCCCACCCTAATGACCTCATTTTAACTCTATTAAAACCTATTTCTAAATAAGATCACATTCAGAGGTACTGTGGTTTGGGACTCCAACACAACTTTTTTACTGGAGTGGGCAGGAACACAATTCAATGTGTACCACATGCCATGTTCATATTTTTATACCTTCACTTTACAAAGGATTAAAGATATTCATGTATACATGTTAACATGAAAAGAAAATTCAGAAACTGTATTGGCCTACAAAACTATGCCAGCTTTTCTCACGCTCACGAGCCTTCCAGAAGAGAAGCTTCCCATGGTGGTGAACACCAGCCGGTGGAAGAGAATGAAGAACCATTTCCTTAGGTCCTTTGGGTCATGATTTTCTGAGGTTAGGGTGAATTTTATGTCATCGAGGGCCATGGCAAAGGTTTAACATAAATATTTTATTCTCGAGTTCATTAAGCTCTAGGATTTAAATGCAGCATCTTGTCGTTTGTTAAAAGAGCAATCCACCCCACCTTCATCACAGCTCATTTCTAATCCTATTCTCATTTCACCCAGTCAGAACTGGCTATGTAATTTGCAAGACCCAGTGCAAAATGAAAACATGAAGCCCTTTGTTCAAGAATTACTAAGAATTTAAAAACAGCAGCATCGAAGCATTAAATCAAGTGTAGGGCCCATCCAAGTGTAGGACTCTGTACAGCTACACAGCTTGCATGCCTGTGAAGCCAGCCCTGAACCCAGTGGTATTTGGATTCGCCTAAATACATGTTTTGAAATAGTTGAAAATATCATTAAATTGTATACTTTGGCGAAAGTTTTAGGGGAGTAGGGGAGGATGCAGAGCACAATTGACAGACCTTCACAGTAACTATGAAAGGAAGAGACTGTACTATTAGTCAAGGTTATGCTAAAGGTTTGGGGGCTGCGGGTGGGGGACTAGATCTCAGTGGCTTACCCAAAGTTTACCTCTTGTTCATCTCACTGTTGGAGGCGTTTTTCTGAGTAGCCCAGAGAACTTCCATCTTACAACTCCACAATTTGGAGTTCTTTGCTTCCAGTCACAAAGAGGGCAGAGAGAGATAGAGAAAGCCTACCCTCTCTTAATTGCCTCGGACCAAAAATGTCATAACATCTTTGCTCTGTTCTCATTGATAAGAACTCAATCCAATGTTCTTAACCTAACCTAACCTCACGGAGGCTGGGAAATTAAGCTTCTAGTATGCCCAGGAAAAAGCAATGAATTGGTAAAGATCTAGCTTGACTCTGCCACAGAAACTATCAGTTTCCATGGAAATAAAGTAATTCCATCAACTACCTATTAATAAGTGTTTAACTGAGAGCTGTGCTGGTCTTTAAGAAGAGGTTAGAGAAAATATTTGACAAAAATAGTTTTGTCAAATTAAGCTTTCCTCGAAAAGGTTAACATTTTATTGTGGAGATAAGACACACAAACACCAAAAAGATCGATATCAAAGGAAGTGATTGTGTGATTGTGGGCTGGGGGATCGGGAGACATAATCCCTGCTCTCAAGCAGTTTATAGCCTTTGTCAACCAGGGTCCTGCAGAGGTCCTACAGAAAATTATTTAGGTGGCTATTTTCTCAACTTTCTGAAAGATGAGGCATAAGCTAGTACCATGGATACAAAGAAGGGAAGTTAATTCCCTTCTTTGGGTACCTTAGGGCATTCAGAGCAAAAATCTCACCTGGACTCCCAGTAAAGAAGGTGCTGGAAGGAAAAGATGTAAACAAACAAGTCTAATAAAATGTTACTAAGAGGCTATCCTTACTAGCCCTGCTACTGCTAAATCTAGCCAAGGGCAAAAGAAGTATGTTTGTCAGTGGCCCTTAACTTTGAGTAGGTCTGATGGTCTATTTGTTAATATCTTTTAATGTCATTGTATGTATATGCAGTGTTGATCCAGTAGGTTTCAAATGGATTCCCACAGCTTAACTATCCCTCCTTAAAGTTGCCAGGAGGATGATTGTATGAGATTAATTCTCTCTTCATTCCTCCAAGGTGACCCCCAAATGGATATTATGAAATTCATCTTTTACCCCTCTAATCATTTGAAGAAATTGTGTGTGTGTTCAAAGGAAAGTCAGAGAAGAATTTGGGATTTTGTGGAATTGAGCATGTAATTTTAAACATTTATGTCCATTAGGCATACGATCTCAAAAGGCAGTGTTAGCATCCCATCTTGTCATCTCAGCTAGGGAGTGTTCAGTGAAGGACACAAAGGAATTGGGGGCAGATTCTACTGGAGCATCAAGAGTAATCCCCCAAAAGTAATAACCAAGTTAAGAAGAAATGTGAAAGATACATTCACTGGGATAGATCACGTTGGAAAGGGCATCCTAGGCAGAGGGCTTGGTAAGCAAAGACCCAGAAGGATGAAACAGCATGGAGCTTTCCAGAGTGACAAAAGCTTCAGGTTGACCAGAAGAGAGGAGGCCGGAGAAGTAAGCAGGGGCCATATTCTTGTGGACTCTGTAAGCCTGTTAAGGCAAGAGGCATTCATCTTGAAGGCGTTCAAAGGAGGGCCATGGAAACATTTTAAGAAGGAAAATTCCATTACCAGACTGGTAATGCTCCCCCTGGGTTATCTTTACCACCTCGATTGCCTAAGTTACTTTACAACTCTGTAGGCTGTAGAAAATGTACAATAAGGAAAACTATTTTTGTCCACTTAAATGAAAACTAGTTGTGTCCAGTGGAACATTATTTATCTTTGACCCTTTTTTAATCTATTTGTAAATTCAGTTTGGCATTCATCATTTGCTCACATGTGTATGGTGCTTTGAATTCTCCTTTGAACTGATCGTAACATCTTGTTGGTTCATCATTAATTAAGGAATTTAATAAAATATCTGGCATTTGTTCATTTTGCATCTGTATGTGTCCTTAGTATACCCTTTTTACAAAAAAGTACAAAGGTAATAATTTAGCAATGTCTATCAAAATTACAAAAGTATATTCCCTTTAACCCAGCAATTTCACTTCCAGGAATTTATCCTACAGATATTTTTCAAATATGCAAAATGGCATATTAACAATAGTCTTTGCAACAAGATCACAAACAACTAAAATATCCATCAGTGGGAGCCTTGTTATATAGCCTTCCAATGAAACACTGATACACTCATAAAAAAGAATGAGGAAGTTCTTTATGTACTGATGAGTACAGATCTCCAAGACACGCTTAGCAAAATTGAAAGAAGCAAGAAGCAGGACTTGTCTATAACATGCTACAGTTATGTACAGGTACGGTCATATGTAGGAGAGACACATAGCTTTGGTTGTATATGCTGGCATATCCTGGTAGGATACACAAGAAACTAAGAACTCTGATAGCCCCTGGGGGATGAGGTGAGAGGGAATATTTTCAATATGGAAAACCTCTTTGTAGCTTGGTCATTCCGTAGACAGTGGAGATGTGAGCAAGGAGAGGGAAGAATCACAAGATGACTTCCTGTTTTCTGGCCTGGAGGAGTATTAATAAGAATGGTGGTGCCGATTGCACGATAGAGAATGCAAGGGGAGAGACTGAGAAGGACTATCCAGGTGGACATTTCTACAGTTAGTTGGATAGATGGACCCAGAGCTCAGGAGAGAAATCTTGTTCTGAATCT
>NW_006494614.1:12217400-12227582 GCF_000325575.1 Pteropus alecto | reverse complement strand
CTGAACCTGGGGAGGCTGAGCTGAACCTGGAGCTCTGCATCCCTCCTGCCCTTCACCCTCTCTACCCCTTGCTGGGCTCCCTGATCTCATACCTGTCTAAGAGGCCTACGACTCCCTAGAATAACCTGTTTTTATAGAGTATATTCTGAAATATTTACATATGATATAATATTTGAGATTTGATTCAAAATAATGCAAAGGGGTAAAGGGAAGTAGGTGTAAAGTATAGGACACAGCTTGAGTTGATAACTACTGAACTTGAGTAGTGGATTTATTATAATATTCTCTCTTTCTCTATATATGTAATACATAATAATAAATAATAAATATGTAATAAATTTAATTATATATTATTTTAATTTATTATATAATAAATATATAATAAAATTGTATGTATAATTTTAATTTCTCTAAACTGTTTTTTTTAAATACCAATGCTCAGGTCTCACCCAAAACAATTAAATGAATCAAAATTTCTGTCGGTAGGACCTAAGAAACAATACTGCTTAAAACCTCACCAGGTAATGCTCCAGGATTAAGAATTGCTCTATTAGTCAAGCCTTAGTTATCATTACACCACATACCAGTGTATCATTGCCCCTACACTGACCCTACACCCAGTTTTACTTCTTATACACTTATTTGCTTCCAAGCCTGTGCAGAAACCTTGCTGTCTTTGAATCTAGCCTCCTTCAATGGTTCACTCCAGATCCTAGCAAGAAAAGTGACAAATGGAAATAGAAAAAAGACAAATACAAAAGTATCATGAATCCCTAAGTGTTTAGTATCTTGAATCTCACGCTGTCTGTAAACAGAGCTCACGCCGAGGGGCAAGGATCTCTGTGCCTCTCTGTGCCCTGAAGACCAGCAACCAGATCTGTTTCAACCAGCTCCATCTAAACCATGGAACTGGAGTACGTGTACCTGGGGGCTCAGCCCCAGTCTCAGAAAACTGCAAGCAGGTATTTACCTGATTCCTGTTTATCCCCATCAGGAGGGCAACTATGTGTGTCCCAGGAGGAAGCAGTCTTCAGATTTGCAATCTAATTCCACCCCTTATGAGCTGTGAGACCCTGGAAAGTTGTTTTACTGGTCTGCGTCTAGTTCCTTCATCAGTAAAAGAGGAGGAAACACACTTTATAAGACCGTGGAGCAGCTGAAAAGAAAACACTATTTAAAGTATCTGAGAAGGTACCAGGCACTTGTAGGACCTCAAGAATTTTTGTTTCTCTCCCTTTCCTGCCCCTTTGTTCATGTGCCACTGTGAGGCGGTTCCAGTTCTGAGGATTTTCTAGCAAGGAAGGGGAAGGAAAGATCTTAGCTAAAGATCTTTAGCTAATCTAAGACTAAAACCAATCCTCAGGCCAGCCTTTAAGCAGTCTGTGACCCCTGGGTGACCTTTATATGACTTCTCTGCAGTGACCCTGAGCTCCTGAACACTAACTCTTCCATTTTCCTAGGTTGATCTCCCACATCTGCAACTCTAGAAAAGACGCTGGAAGCTGGATAACATAGTAGACACTTTGACAAATGTTTTAGCAACAATTTCATATCAGAAAAGAAAGAATTCATTAAAGAAGGTAGCCAGAGAACATAAGAAGTTGCATTCCCCCACAGCAAATACCCCTGTCCCCGGAACCATTCTCCCTAGATCATGAACCCCAGACGCACAGCCAAGCTCATGGGGCCCCAGCCAAGGGTTCGAAATCACTCATTATATTGTATAATGTGGTTTCAAGTTCCCGGATTAATAATAGGATTGTCACTACATCTGTTCCTTGGCATCCAGTGCTCTTACACAGAAATCTAGCTCCCTAACTTCTTTTGGAGCAGGGAGCAGTGACAGACAGGGGCCCCTCCAGAGAGCTTCTCAGGAAGCTCACACACATCCTCCGGAGACTGCTCTAAAGTGGCCTTGCTCCCTGCACTTCTGAGGCAGGAGAGTGGAGTGGACTCTTCCTCCCTCTCTATAATATGATCCTTTCTCTCTTTCTCATCCACAAAGTATGCCTGGCCGCTCTGGTGACCACAGTTGTAAATAGAGAAGCAACTCAGCTGCCCACAGATCCTGAGAGCCACATCAGAACATGGCTGTGTTTTCCCTATTGCAATTGCAATAGGGCCTTTGCGTGCAATTATGCGGATTGTACTTTGCCCAGAAGAGGGGTACAGAGAGGAGAACAGGTGCTCACCAAGTCATAAGTCCTGACATGAGCCTGTATCCACCAGGAAGACATTAGGCTTCTTTGTCTAATTTGCATAAAGACATTGTATGAGCTATTATATCTCTGAATGTTGTTAGACGGAATCTAAATTCTCAAGTAATACAGCCAAAAGAATTCAATCTATTTTGAAGGAATTCTATAATGCTGGTTCCTATTTCCACCAACAATGCCAACTTATTGCTGCATCAAGCAGCATATCAATCCAGTGCTTCCTGTGACGTAGACAGAAAACAGGATTAGAAATCAGTTATACTAGTTTGGCCCCTGGATCTTTACCTTCATTTATTCACTCAACAGCTATTTATTCACGACCTCCCTCACTTCAGGAATAGGTTTGTAGGGATACAACAATGAGTAAAACAGACAAAACCTCTAGGCTTAGTGGTGCTTACATTCTAGTGGAAGGAGACAGACAATAAACAAACAAAATTAATACACGAAGTATATGGTATGTTAGATGGTAGAAAGTAATGGAAATATGAGAGTGATTTGGGGGAGATGGCAACAGTAAGCAAGTGGTCAATATTCAGGTAGTGGGCTATGCAGATAAATGGATGGAGTGCATTCCAAGCAATAGGAATAGTAAGGACAAAGATACTAAGGCAGAGAAGCATGCCAGGCTTGTTTGGGAGGCAGCCAGGAGGCCAGTGTGGCTGGAGCAGAGTGAGCGAGGCTTAACAAAAGTGGAAGATGCAGCCTATCCACAAGATCGTGAATAGCCACTCTGAGCCTTTTAAATCCTTAGTTTCCTCCTCTGTAAAGAGGGACCAATAACACCATTTCATGGAGAAGTGATAAAGTACTGGAATATAAATGGGATAAATGTGTAAACAGTAGAAATAAGGTATTTCGTAATCGAGACATCCATCCTTTCCCCTGCCCTTCCTGCTGCCATCTTTATTCCTCTTGCTCTGTGTCTCTACCCTGCCATGGGTACCACACAAAATGGAAGTGTACTCCCCCAAACTCTCCCAAAATTAAGTCTGGACATACCCCCATTATGTCCTGATTCAGCTGTATGTGAGGTCTTTCATACCCAGTGGCTGGCCAAGTTTAGAGAAAAATGGAAAGAAATGCCCCCAGACACACTTAGCCACCTACTAGCTACTAGAAAGAGTCACCATCTTTGCACAGTGGCTGGCACAGAGGAGATGCTCAATAAATTCTAAGTAAATTGGATGTAAGCAGAGGTGAGAAGGCAGAATAACACAAGTGACAACAAAACAGAGGCCAAGAACTGGGGAAGAACAATTCAGGCATTCATAATGAAGGTGAAATTTGCAGCTAAAACTGTAAAATATTGGTCTCTAAGAGAAAACCTGATTGCCCTTGTCTAGCATGTCAAATTAGCCTTCAGGCCAGATGGTCCCCATGTGCATCTGTTCTCCATTACGAGGCAACAACATTGTTGAGGTTGAGTGGACTCAAGAGGGAATAGGAAATAGTTGAAATGGAGAAAATCTCAGAAAATCGAGGCTTACAGTCACATTATCCATGGAACCAATCCGCGCTCATTGACTTATCTCACAGGAAGGCTGGTTCCAGTACTTGACACACAAATGGCCCTGTTTCCCTCTCTTGTTGGGGCAATGGCTGACCTAGACCAGTTGTCACCCAAGAGGGCCATGGCAACATCCAGGGGTAATCCAAACTAAATTCAACTGGGAAGAGTGAAGAATCAAACCTCAGGGAAGTTGAATAAAGACATGAAGTCCAAAGGCATAATCAGAGCACGACTGAGGGGCCGGGAGCTCAAATTTGGCAAAGGAAAGACCAAAGCAAAGGAGGCTGATTCCAAGTACAGAGAGACCCCAGCAGTTACCTCAGAGTGCTGGGGCACCCCTGAATCCACAAAGCAGGGTGGTCACCCTGGTTTGACCCATTTCCACTCTGCCCCAAGAATGCTCGTCGGCGGCACTTGCAGCTGCAGCATTTACCCCAAGACAACTCGCAGATTACAGTCCTAACCTTACCGCCAATGTTTGTCATACATCTCCCATGCTTTTCAGAGAATTATATCAAAACAGGATGGATACAGCAGGAACAGCTCATTTGAATAGAAAATAGATGCCAAATGATCTGAAAAAAAAAAAAAAGATTGCAAAGGGGACAAATGTAGCTGGATTCTGTGGTGAATTTATGGCACTGAAATGGTGTGACAAGAAGGAGGTGACAATGTTGTCAACATTCCACAATGACACTATGATTAAAGTAAATAACAGAAATGAAAAGAAACTAAGAAGCCACATGCCACTGTGGATTATAAAGAGAATATGGGAGCAGTTGGACTCGGCTAATCAGATGCTCACTTCTTATCCGACTGAGCACAAAAGGTACAAGTTTTGGTATAAGACATTCTTTGGCCACCTTCTAAACATTACAGTGCTGCACTCCTACGTCCTGTTCGAGAAAGACAACCCCTGAGCACATGATCAACCATGTAAACTTCAGACTGACATTGATCGAAAGAATGCCAGAAAAGCATCACAAGCCAGGGCAGCAACATCTTCTAGGTCATCCGTGTTCTGATGATGTCACGTCTCTTCGCCTGTCTGGAAGACATTGCCCCAAGAGCATACCACCAACATCAGGGAAACAGAATCCAACTGGTCGCTGCAAAGTTTGCTGCTCGCACAAGGATGGCAAGAAGATCCGGAGAGAAACGTGATATTTTTGTGCAGAATGTGATGTTCTACTTTGTGTTGTTTTGTGCTTTGAAATTTACCACGTGAAAAAAAGATTATTAAATATTGATTATCATATACATTTCTGTTACATTAGGATTAGAGACAAGTTTTGTTTAGAAATAATTCCAAGAACAGTTTTTATATTTTATTTTCTCATTGAAAACCAGTCAGATTTGCTTCAGCCTCAAAGAGCATGTTTATGTAAAAGTAAATTAACGCTAGCAGGAAGCTGCACTTTTTTTTTCTAAACGGGAAATGGGTTAAAGGTCAAGAGGGAAATTCCACACCAATTTAGGAAATAAGCATCCTTCCAACCTTTCTCACTGCTTGTTTAGTGATGCCTAGTGAATCCGTCTGAGCTCTCTCCTTTATCCCAGCGACATTTATCCTGAGGCCCTCGTTTCATTTTTATCAAATAATAATACTATTAATTCCTTAACGAGTCCATTATATTTGCATGGGGCTTCATAGTTCATATCTACTTGACACACACAACTACATGCAAGCGAGCCCAGACGGCATCGGTGTTCCCATTATACAAATGTGAGAACAGATGTTGGTCACACAAGTCATTGGTGGAATCGACTGGAGTCCAGACCTCCAGAGCCACATCTAACTTAATGTGGGGCTGAGGCTTAGACATCCTGGACAACTTCGTGCTTCACATATTCACAGAAAAAAAAACGATGACTTCATTTCTCATGCATCAGCATGTTGACCATGCTTTTGGTAGATGCTGAGTTATGCTAACACAAGGCTGACTTCTGATCAGCATCTGAAGTACCGTATATCTATACTGACGGGTGAGGGGTCACATGTCCCTATTCTGTACCCTCACCATCCCATTCAAATAAACAATAAAGCTGATATCCTATTTTACAAATAGAAAGCCCTCATGTTTGTAGTGAGGCCTAACTCAAAGGCTTTTTGACCCATGAAGGCAGGCTACTAGGGTTCCAACCAAAAGACCAATTTTCTCCCCAAACAGCATCACATTGATGTAGAAAAAGAAGGTTGTTCTTCCTTTCACTGAAGAGAAAAATATACAAACACAGAAACATAAGCATACAAGCGCCATAAAATCCAGCCACCATCACAAAAACACACATTCTAATTCGAATTGTGCTTTTGGTGCTTTCTCTTCATCAATATTGCTTTATTGCCCATTAGATTTGATTCACCTCCACTAAGATGTGGAAAATTTGGGAAAGAAGCAGTATGATTTTCCTCAAGATCCAGCACCTCTCACAGATGATTCTGGAGCATTCATTTAGTCCAGTCGTTTGGGGTAAAACCGCTTAAACACATCTGTGTGGTCTCATCTAAAGCATAGGTTCTTTCATCTATTTTTCTCCGTTTTGAAGACAATCCAAACATTGTCTTAGACATTGCAAGGCCCTCGAAAGGTCAGCTTTGGTAGATCCAACAAATTTTTGACTTGAAGAAGGCCAGTAGAGAATGTTGTCCCATTTCAAAGAACACAGTTACTGGACTACTACCAGATCTCTCTCTCTCTCTCTCCAAGTGGTTTTTACAAGCACCTTGAATGTATATGTTTAACACAAATTATTGGTACTTAATAAAGTCCTGGCACATTTAGATTTTCACAGCACATTTTTGCCTTTATAAGGATTTTAATAACTTTTTCTCTGATATGAGTCCCGAGAACCTCTGGGTAAGCGGAGCTGGCATGGGACTGTTATATGCTCGGTGTCCAAAGTTAACAGCTATTGGAAACTTTTATTTACTTTTTTCTTCTGTTTGAGTGTACTTAATGCTATTAAAGTTCTGTCTGGCAGCAAAAAAGGGTATAAAAGTGGCCACTTAAGAAAAGCAATTTGGCCATTTGTGACAACAGCTGCCTGATATTGCATTTTATTTAATTGGAAAGGGATGGAGGAAGTCTGTGGAGCATTAAAGAAACTCAGAGCTTGGAGATCATAGGAATTTTCTCTTCTATTTTCTTCTAATAAAATTACCATTATTAAGTAATTTATTGAGTGTCAACAACATACTAGACACTTTTTAAATTATTTGAAAATGGACTGATTAAGGAAAAATCATTTAAACTCTTTTGGAAGAGCTCTCCATGGACCTTCCAGAGCATATGTTCAGCTGACGGGGTGACACTATCATTAAGACCATCTCCCCAAAACTATGGGGTCAAAGCCAGGACCCTGAGCAGGCACATAAGACCCCGCCTCCACTCTGGTTCTGGCTAGTTCCAGACACTCCTCTATCATTTGGTTTTCCAACCACAGCAAACTTTCTGCTCTTCCCTGGGGCTCAGTACTCACCCTTCTCCCTGCTTGACACACCCTACCCAAGTGGTCTGCCCAGTGAATTTTTTTCTCCCTTAAAAAACGAGCATCAGATTCATCAATTCCACTTCTGAGTATGTACCCAAAATAACTCAAAGCAGGGATTCGAAGAGATATATGCACAACCATGTTCATACCAGCACTATTTGCAATAACCAAGAGGTGGGAGCAGCCCAACTGTCCATCAATAGATGACCACATAAACAAAATATGATGTGTGAATACCATAGAATACTACGCAGGCTTAAAAAGGAAGGAAATTCTGACACTTGTTACAACATGGATAAACCTTGAGTATTTTATGCTAAGTAAAATAAGCCAGTCACAAAAAGACAAATTTTGCATGGTTCCAGTTATGTTAGGAGCTTAGAGTAGTCAAATTTATTGAGACAGAAAGTAGAGCAGTGGTTGCCAGGTGCTGAGGGAAGGATGGAATGGGGAGTTAATATTTAACAAATACAGGGGTTCAAGTTTTACAAAATGAAAAGAGTTCTGTGGATGGATGGTAGTCATGGTAGCAGTACTTCGTGCTGCTATACTCTTAAAATTGATAAGATAGTAAATTTTATGTCATGTATATTTTACCACAATTTAAATTCTTTTTAATTAGGAAATTTAAAATAATAAAAATTTTGAAATCTCAAACATCAACATCTCTGTGCAAACTTTCCCCACCTCCCGGCACAAACAGAATTAGTCCTTCCTTCCTCTTAGCTCCTAGTGCATCTTGTACCTAATTAAAATTACTTGTCTCAATGCCATTATCCCTTCCAAACTGAGAGCACCTTCGAAATCAAGACCATGTCCTTTTCTTCTTTATCCTCTGTGGTTGTCACAAGGAGAGTTCACAATAAATCTGACTATCTCCTTCCTGACACACGGTAAGATGGCACTTCCCTATTGTTATTTTCTTTGGCCAATGACTCAATGAGTGTTTGCCATGTACTCTTTGCCCTCTGCCGGACAGTTTCACTCCATCATCATGAATCCCTGCTGAGGACTAGAGGACTCAGAGTGACCCTCAATGCATATGTAGTGAATGCAAGAAATAAACCATTGTTGTTTTAGACCACCGAGATTTTTAAATTGTTTGTTACCACAGCTTAGCCTTAACTTATCCTGACTGGTAGATCCCTGATGCTAGAATAGTGCTTACAATATGGCAAATACTTGGGGGGAAAAAAAAAAAGTCTTTAAAAGAAACAGCTAATGGAATTAGTAAATTAATGAGTAATAATAAAGTATCCCTACAAGATAAAATCAAATATATAGAATTTAAATTAAATGTACAGCAGCATTCTGATGAAACCACTTTGCTTTTAAAGATTAATTCATTTAAGCTTAGTCTGTAAATTGTGACCACACTGACAACCAAGATAATATGATGATGAATCTGCAATTATATCTCCAGCCCTTTATATCATTATAAAATAATAGTAATAATAATAATAACGATAATAGCTATCATGTATTAAGTTCTTGTAGCTGTTAGAGATTGTACTATGAGCTTTACATGTATCATTTTATTTAATAATTGAAACAATTTTACAGATTGCAAAACCAAGAACTAGAAAAATTAACTTTCCTGAGACCACACAGCTAAGAATTGGCAGAGCAAGTATTTAAACCAGGTCTATCACTTTCCAAAGGCTGTGCTTTGTATCCAGAGCCCAGGAGATTCTGTTTTTCCAGCGCCCAGTGAAGTTCACCTTTAGTCCTACAAAAGAGAAAAAAAAAAAAACAAGCGAAATCAGCATTGAGAAAACATTGCTCATCCATCTGGTTGGCAAAAATTAAAAAGGGTGAATCATCCAGTGCTGGCAAGATTGTCAAAAATAGGCATTCTTACATTGTGAATAAGATGTGAAATGCAATCATGTTTTTGGAAAGTAAACTGGAAATATCTATTAAAATTCAATACCCTTTTTCCAGGAATCCCACTTTAAGGAATCCTATGCTATAAAAAATAAGGACACCAATATGTACAGATGTATGTACAAGGATATTTTTAGTGTCAAAAGCCTGAAAGGGAAACTAAATGTCTATTCATAAGGAAACGATTGCATAAAGTTCAATAAGTCCATGCAATGGGGTGTTACCTAACTATTGAACGGAGTGAATGAGTTCCATATCCATGTTGCCCAGAGAGATGTCCATGATGTACGATTAAGCAAAAGCAAATTTTATAAAATGTTTATAGTATGATTCATTTTTATAAAAAACAAACCAAAAAAGGTCAACGGTAAAAAAAACAAATGTGTATATATGTTCATATGGGAAGAGGAAGGATATGTACCAGCTTTTGATTGATTGATTAGTTCCCTTGAGGGGATGAGAGAGGAAAGAAATGAGGAAATATTTTTTACTTCTTCTTTGTGCAGATTTATAGGGTTTCACTTGTTCTTGAGATCTAAAAGATTAATCTAGACTTTTTTAAAAGACATGTATGGCATTCATTGTTTAAGATCTCAAAAATATGTGAAACACTGTAAATCTGCATAAAGGAAAAGTAAAAAATATATTGGTCACTCCTCTTTATGATTCCCTTCCCAGCCAATACAACTGGATCCAGTGCCCACTCTCCTCCATTTGCCTCAATTCCTTGAAACTAGACCCTGCTCCCTTGTACCTTGGGTCTCCCAGAATAGGCTGTCAGGCCATTGACTCACACCCCCCATCTCATGGATAGTACACTTTGGCTCCCCAAACACAATCAAACACACTGCAGCGTTCTGATAAAATGACTTTGTTGTTTAAAATGGATCATTAAGGATCATTCCAACCTTTCAGTAGCTGGAAGTAAGGCAAGTAACAAATATATAAGTATTCTCTTAAAATGCCAATATTCCTAAGTTATACAAAGTCAAGCACTCATCCATTAATGTAAATGAGAAGTAATCTGATTGACCAAATCCTAGAAAAGATAAAACGCACAGGAAGTGAATTTTG
>NW_006494614.1:12201548-12217374 GCF_000325575.1 Pteropus alecto | reverse complement strand
AGTGATAGTGATAATTTTAGAGCTTACGGTCCTTTCTGGAGTGGGGCCAGCTTGCTCACGTGCCTTTCAGAGTTAAAGCACATGAGCAAACTGTGTGCCAAGTAGACTAAGGAGAGGACAAGAGGGACAAAGATGTTTCAAAAAAAAAAAAAATTAAAATTAGGCCAGGTTGGTTCTGCGTCCCGGAAAGGGAAAGGAACCTCCTTTCCTCTGCCCTCCACTAAAGAACTCTAATCCAGAGAACTCAGGCTACTACTGTGAGTTGTGCTAGGTTATGAGTCTAACAAGCTCTTATAAAAATATTTCTTGACTCACAAACTTTAGAAATGTCATGTACGTGTGTTGCATTAAATGAACAAATAAGTGAATTACCTTAAAAATAAAGTCATTATGTTTTCATTAGTAATCTATTGGAAAAGGTAGGACAATTTGTTTAATAGAAGTCTGAATGGAGTCAATGACTTGTGAGCTAAAGAACAATTTGGGAAGAAATAGGAAGAAATAGCATCTTCTGCACTAGTTTCTTTAAAGCTGATCCAACAAATCACCATAAACTTGGTGGCTTAAAATGACAAAAATCTATTCCCTCATAATTTTGGAGACCAGAAGCCTGAAATCATTGTGTCAACAGGGCGACACACCCTTTTATGGCTCTAAGAGAGAATCCGTCCTTGTTTTTTCCAGCTTCTGGTGGCTCCCAGCAGCCCTGGGTGGTCTTTGGCTTCCCATATCTCATGTAGAAAGAGGAATATCTTCTAAATCTCAGCAAGAAACCACAATGTACACTGCATAATATCAATCACTTATATAATTTGGACTTGTATAAACAGAAAGACAGGGATGTTTAAGGAGACCAGAGGAGGGAGGTACTGCAAACTTCATGGTGTTTTGGGTACCATTCCAAAAAGAGAATATTCTGATTGCAATCACCATTAATAGTTTTACCTAGATCAGAATTTCTCAAACTGATTCTCGACAAAAACTAATTCTATGAGATGTTAATAGATTAACATTGTACATAAACACACAGACATAGTTTTGTGCTCAAATTCAAAATATTGCATTTGTGAGAAGCAAAGCTAAGACCATGGTAACCTCACCAGAGGGCAGTGGTTTCGAGGGCTGCCCCAAGCAGCCAGCTGCACTTTCTCTGCCTAACTCCCGCCTCTTCCTGCAGTCCTCTACTCCTGCAAAATGTGCACACATTCCATATGTTTACAGCTTCTTAACAAGAGATTGAAATTTTTCAAGCATTTTAGTTTCTCTGCATCACTGAGCTGAAGGAAGCAGCTGTTCTCCTAAGTTAGAGAAAATCGTTTATCCAAATACATAACCAACTTGCACAGTATACTTCAAATCACTTCATTTAATGAATTTCGTAAATGATTTAAAAATCCTAAAAATGGCATTTGACAATGTGGGTGTGCTGTAAAGCATTCTGAATTTCCACCTCTTTGAAGATTCGCTAAAGGTAAAAGAGATTGCTATACGTGCCTCATTTAAAAGTTAGAACTGTGGGCTTCTTTCACATATACACATGCGCCTTGCGCACATGCATGCATGCATACAGTACACTCCTAGCCCTGCACCACACTCACCTCCTCACTGCCAGGCATATCAGTTTGTAAGCAAGAAAGCACACATGGTGCCTCAGAACAGAAACCAATGAAACCAGGTTCCAAGAAGAGAACAATAGGAATGGGACAGGAGCAAAACATGATCAAAACCCCCCACTACTTAATAAAATTCCATTGTGTTGTAGCGCAGCTCTAAATTTCCAATTTAAATTCATTCTCATCGCTGACCCTAAAACAGCCTCGAGCAACTTGAAGCTATCCCCTCAGGCAGAGAAATAGCAGAGACAAACTACCATTAGTGGTTAGTTTGATCAAGTAAGCCAATGCCTTGGGTGAGATGTGGTTGTCAGGGCCAGGGACAGGGAGAAGATAAACCTACTAGGCACTAAATAAATGTTTGTTAGATGGATGGATGGGCAAAGGGATGGGGAGACTGGAGAAAACAATCCCCGGAAAAGAGAAACTTGTTTAGACTTTCGATGACATAATAAATGGTTAATGTGCTCTGTGTTGAACCACAACTTTCACATACTTACCTTTTATAAAATTAGAATATGTTTAAGCTGTTAATTCTAAAATTATCAGCTAATTGGAACAATATGTCTTCAGTATCAACAAGTCATTGTGTGTATGTGTGGACTCAAGATGTGGATCTATTCGTAAGCATATTTTTATTCCTTAGAAGATGCTTAGAATCCCAGATACCCCCAAATTTCAGAAAGTTGCCTCTAATTTTAATGCCCTCTAAGAATACTTTGATAGCCGCGCTCCTTGCTATAAACTAAGCTAAGAATATTTTTAACCTCTCACTCATGTAAATTCAAAAGACGCTGAGCACTACACTTTCTGTGCTTTGGGTGAAAGGTATAACAGATTTCAAGTTTGCAAAGCCAAGTACAGGCATCTGGGTTTCAACTCTGGGTGTATGATTTAGAGCAGATGGCTTTAGCCAACCCAGATCTTAGTCTCCTCACTAGTAGAATACAGTGTGATAGATTAGAATAACTTCTTAAATTACATTAAGAAATATCCAGTGAAAATAAAAAGTAATATAATAATTATCATGTACTTAAAAAACAAATGTTATTGGTAACCCTGTGAACTGAGCTCATCAAGGAAGCCCAGACTTATAAAAGGAGGCCCTGGACAAAACCAGCTCTGAGGAGCAAGGACATACATCTCTATAACTGGCAATTACGAATACAGGGTTCTAGACAGAGATCTGCCATTCGCAATTAGGTTTTTGCAAGGGCACAGACACCTAGCCAAGAGGTGACTAAAAGCATGTTCAAATGGGACTCTGGATTCCAGCTAAGAACAAAGAATATTATGTGCCCACCTATTTTAAAAAGAAGTACAGGGTCATTGACGCAGGACTTCCTGAGAATGAGAAAACATGCTCTGCCACCTTAAGCCCATCAACCTTCAGGCTATAAAAGAAAGAACTGAAGATTCCTTAAGATTGATAGAGATGTGGAAAGAGATGTCAGAGGTGCTAGGTCCCTGTGGAAAGAGATGTCAGAGGTGCTAGGTGCCCCCTTTGCCCACTCCAAGAGTGAGCAGGGCCAGCTTCCACAGAGAGCTTGACGTGAGTCAATGAAGTCCAGAGGATATATACAGGCTGATGAAGGCAAGAGGGTGGCAGTGCTGCCCCAAGGGTCAAGGGAGGAGAAGGAACCTCCATGAGAGCAAGCTAACCATAGGGAGGAATGTATGTTTCGTGTAGCCAGAAGGACCTTGTGGAAGATAGCAAGACTTACTGCAGCTGGAAACAACTCCATCCAAAAAGTCTACTCGCCTGGACTAGTGACCCCAACAGAAAGGATCTGTGCAGAGAATGAGGCCAGACAGAGGTATAGTGAGAGGTTCCCATATGGAAAAGTGCCCAAATACCCTAGGTGTGCCCCATCTGCCACAGCCAGAAGGAACCAACCCAAACTGCAAACTGAGCCAGTCAAGTCAGATTTTCCTGCCCCTCCTTCGCGCGTGCGTGCATGCGTGTGTGCGTGTGTGTGTGTGTGTGTGTGTGTGTGCGCGCGCGCGTGCATGCAGCACTCTGTGCCAAAGGAACAGCACAGAGTAAGGAAGAGAAAAGGCTGACACCACAAGTTTCTGAGCCTGTAGGCCCAGGCATCAGGCACACTGAAGATGCTTGAAGGAGAGATAAAAACTTTTGTTTAGATCGGACTGAACTTTATAAGATCCTGTAAAGGAAACTATGAATTTAATACCTAAAAGTGACAGCAGAAGCTCTGGAATCTGCCCAAAATATCAAGGGGTAGGACAGAGAGATTTCTAAAGCACATGTAAAAAAAAAAGTGATGCAAGAACATAAAATTATTTTGTGGTATCTACCCCATCAAGCTCAGCTTTTATATAAATATACTGCCATTATTACCTTCAGAGTCTTCTTTTTAATAAATAAAACTTTATAAATATAGTCACCCCTTCCTGATAGCATTTATCTCCCTCCCTCCTAAGGAGCAACCTTGATGCTGCAGTTGGTATATGTCATTCCTGCCTATGTTTTTATATTCTCACAATGTAATTATGTATTTGAAAACAGTATATGGTATTTGTTTAAAAGTTTTGGAATGCTGTCTAAGGTCCTTTGTAACTATAATTCTATGGTATAGTTTAGCTTTTTTATTTTAATAAAATAACAGAATTGAAAGGACTTTTAAATTCCCTCTCTACACTACGTGTCATAGCTCATGAATGAAATACTGCAGCTCATGACATAATAATACAGAGGAGCTGGGCCTGAGCCATTGGCTGTGCTAAATTAAATGAAGCAAAAAGCAAGGCAGGTGTGCTGAGAGAGGAAAAACAAATCACAGCGCAGATACAAAAGGCATCCAGAAGAGGGCAATATCATCTAATAAAAACTGCACATGCCTGAGTGGCTGCTTTGGATAATTAATTTGGATAATTTATAAGCATAGGCCTCTAACAGAATTCTTAAGTGGTAGAAGGTAAAATTAGAAAACACAAGCCTGATCATATGAATCATTTGCCCAAGTCACAAAGCTAGTTATGTTTACTACTTCTGCCGTCCAGTTCAGCACATCAAGAGGTCTATTAGCCGCCCTGCAAATGATTCAGCAGACACGAGAAATCAGGTTGGTCTAAATCAGCTCATGGATGATAGCTATACTTTTTATTGAATTTCTTATGATCTTTCATGCCAGTTTTAAGCCCTCATCATGTTCAGCTGGGTACTTCATTCACCATCAAGGTGAATGAACCAGAGATGAAGAATTTGCGAGCCGATAAAATGATGATGCTGATGCAGGGGTATTGTTAACTCAAAAAAAGAGACTCTATCCTCTAATTCTTTACATTTGTTTTAAGCGTATGCTGATAATGTTTTGTGTAAAATTTTTAGAATGATTTCAAAGGTACATTCATTCTATTGACCACCCAGATGGGATAGAATTATTAGCCAGGTTAGGATGGTTTAGGCAGAAGCCACAAAGAAAGCCCAACACTGCAGTAGAAAACACTATAAACAGGGGTCAGCAGGTAGGCACAGAGCCTATTTCTGTAAATAGTTTGATTGGAACACAGGCTTGTTTGTTTACATATCATCCCTGGCTGCTTCCCACAGTGCTGGGATTATGTTACTTATGAAAAGAGGCTATAGGACAAATTTGCTTGTTGAAAGTCGTTCACTGACCCTAGCTTTATAGTGTTAAGAAACTGATATGTTGGGTTTTCTTTGTGACTTCAGCATCAACCAACCTATCCTAACACTTTCCCACAACTCTCTACTTCCTTCAGAAAGACTATAACTGGAAAGCTCTTCTAAGGAAGAAACAGAGAAAGCACTGTCCCGATTGGCCTAGTCAGTAATGGTTGTCACCTAGGGCTGGGCACACCAGCCCACGAAGGAGAGAATAAATTTTGGGTAGACAACTAAAGGTGTCCCTCAATTATAGTATGTTTTAGGCCCCAAAGAGGTCTACTGATGTTAGTTTTCCAGGATTTCATGAACAGGTATGCATCTTTGTATCCATCCTTTAGTTTGAAAAATTATTTGTTGATATACCTGTCGAATATCAACCATTGAGCCAGACATCAGAAGGGGCAGGAGATGAGGTTGGACATTCTGGCCCAGAATATGCAGGGTTTGTGTCCAAGTATGAACGGAAGGTTTTGTGAAATAATATAAAAATTTACGCCAAATAAGCCACAGATTTACACACTAACTTAAGAGTCTCGATACATTTAACCTGCAAGTACTTTTTGAATGACCTGGCTTACTATGACTTTTTACTGCATATCCATAAACACGGTTCTGCTTTGTGATCATTATGATTATTTTTAAGTCCTTTAGTAAATACTAATGGCAATGATTCTACATGTAAGAAATGTACTAGAGTTTTTGTTTTATTTCTATGTAAATCCTCTATTCTGTGAGGGTGACAAAAAAACTGTATCGCAATGAATTTGTGATTCTCCAGGGTTGTACCTAAGCCTAGGGAAGAGGAGGCACCTTTTGAAGGAGGAGAATAGTCTCGATATTGATGGCATCTGGACACACAACTAACAGTTAAGACTAGATCCCATTAGCTACCTGCTGGTTGAAGACACATCCCTCATTCCAAGCCTTGTGGTCCCTGCAGGGATGACATATGGCTTGCTCTGCCCTCCTCTCTAGTGAAGTCATTCTGCAGCTCCTCCCCCCACAGTGCAGTGTAGGTGACTCCATGAGGCTGCTAAGACCCCTCCAGGCTCAACCATCAATGTGGTCATTTCTACTCTGAAGTCCTGTTGTCTTCATAGGCTCTAGTAGGAGAACAAGGTACAGCCCTTACTCCCCATATTATTAAATCCTACCATTCAAACTGAGGGTTCTGTTGCCCCCTGGGACTCAGGCAGGAGGGTATGCATGAGCCACTCTCTATGAGCCCCCTTATCCATGTGTTCTCAAGGCTTCCCTATCTCTTCTTCCCCTCTGGAAACTTTCAGCCAGTTATTTGTTGCTGTGAGTTTATATATAAACATACGTATATAGATACATACATATATATGTATACACACACACATATATATTTACAGTAATATATTTTGTCCTCAAGTATTTTTAATTCTAAATCATTTAAATTTCCCCAAACCAGAGCCCTCCCAAAAAGGCAGAAGATACTACAAGAGCGTGTGGGAATGTGTCCAAAAGGGAGAAAGAGGAGAAGAAGGCTGCTTTGTCAGCCCGTCCCTCTCCTCCCCATGAGACCTGCCTCATGGCCAAAGCGAAGTCATAGGAGTGCCCCTCCCTACCACATGAGTTCCACCTGCACGTCTGAGATTTTTCTTCCCCTTAAAATTACCTTTCAACTTCAAATGAAAATAATTTATGTGAATATACACAATGAGTTGTGGGCAAAGCACACTCTAAGCTAAAGGACAGGTGAATGAATGAAGTACATCTTGAAGGCTGAAAGAGGGCTGGCAGATTGGGGAGCTGGAGAAAAGCTGCCAGACATATAAGTCAAAGAGGATAACCTCAACTTGTACAGATACAAGTTGGCACTTGGCATATTTAAAGAATTGCAAGTATTTCACATATAGTCATTCTCCTCATTTACATAAATTATGTTCTATAAAGTATTTGCAAACATTGAATGAGCAAATCCTGAACCATTGCTCCTAGAGGAAAATATGAGATTGTTTCCTGCAAGCCTCTGGTCACAACATTTTCATCAGTCAATCAATACTTAACCTTCTTTTATCTGTGTTTGCTTAAAGATACCGTATTTAAAACATATCATTGATTCATTAGCATTGAACTTACAGCTAACAGCACTGTAACTCATGCCTGAACAAAGCTTATCTAACACACCTAATTTCTTCATAAGGCACATCGCAATCTTCTTGCATTTAGGAACACTAGACAGCACTTCAGCACTACACATAGGGCCCACTTTAAACAGTGAAATCACCAACAAAATGTACAAAAATGAAGAAAATGTGGCACTAAATAAACCATGAAAGGGACGCTTGTTTACAGAAAGCGAGCTGGAAAAAGAAGGCAGTGTCACCTTGTATGACTCCAGCTGGGAAATAAGCACGTGGGACAACTCAAATTTTTCACCACTCTGCATATGCGCATGCCCATAATGACCACCAAAATGCCCCAAGTGTTGATTTGGGGGTTACCAATAAATTTTATGGAGTAGGCAAATTTACAAACATAGAATTTACAAATAAGGAGGATTGGCTGGAGCTGCAGCAAAGGGTAGTTGCTAGCATGTACAATTGCTTTGGGATATGAAGCCAGAGGAGCCAGAAAACGGGTTGCCAAGGGCCACATGTGTCAAGCTCCTGAGCATGCCCTCTTTCAGGACTGGGAGTATGGAGGAAGCAGGTAGGAAGTAAGACAGTAAAGTGAGTCACTGACCTCAGGGAAGGAGTTCCCTGGTATGGGAAACTTGCACAGGGCTGGTGGCTGGTGGGAGATGCTATTTTGGGTTTATCCCAATTAATGCCATTCAGCAATGCTCTAACTTCATCAGGATCCTAGGAGAGAAGGCTAAAAGAAATGTCAAGATAATCTATACAAGGCCATTAAAAATCAGCCAATTCTGCATTTACGGAAAAAGAAAAAACAAAAACAAAACGCTGAGCACAACAGCACAAGCAGAGGGCAGAAGGAGCAACAGCCCATTTGAACAATAATGTTAAACAGTTAACATTGGGGCAGTAAATATAATCAGATGCCCAGAGTGGGGTCAGTGACCTTGGAAGCCTGCCAGAGGTTCAGAGTGTCTTATGACCCTACTGATTCCCAAAGGATTGGGGCTGAAGGGGTTTCTGGTACTCTGTGAATGTGACCCCTTCCCAGCCTCAAGCTTAGGGGACGCAAGGGGTACTTCTTATAAACAATCGCAAGTTATTTCACAACTTCTGTGAGACTTTTTTGGGAGTTTCCATCTGACACCTGATGTCACAGTAAATACATTTTAAAGCTTTTTAATTCCCAGAAAAAGTTATTTTTCCTGGAAAACAACTGTTGAATGTGAATATTTTCCCTCAAGACTCATTATGTTTTAATTTGGAGCTAAAAACTAAAATGCCGATGAAAACTACATCATTTTTACAAACTGCTCTCCATTCTCAAGTTTCGCTACATTATTTTAACAATTCTAGGTTTCAAATCCTTTATCTGTAATGTAAAAAGCTTAGAGTCCATGCTGTCTTAAGTCCCTAAGATTTAAACTCTTTGAACCTAGAGCTTGGGTAAGGTTCATGCCACATTGTAAACAGACACTCAAATTCTGAATCAAAAATTGTCATCGACTGTTGAGAATGGATTCTCAGATGAAGCGTCACAGAATTTAGCTCCACCTTTATAATGCCTGGAGGCAATTGAAAACTGTACTGCTAGATTTTAGAAGAGGAAGACATTTAACGTTGTCAAACTGCCTAAGTATAAATAGGTAGAAAACTGCTGATGGCCTGGGGAAGGAGTGGGGGAAGAGAGGGAAGCAAACTCATTCCCTAAGCATCCACTCAGCTGAAATGGGCTCTGGACACAGGAAATTCAGAATTCCTGGGCTGATTAAATTCAGCTTCTCAATGTCAGAGCCTTCTCCCGCTCTCTGAGAATAAGATGAATTCCCCTAGACACAGTAGAGGGGAAGCCTAGCCTGGACTTTGCCTTTGGCTAAACTGAATACAGAGGGCTGACTTAAGTGCTACTTGTTTAAATGAGAGAAAATGGTAACAAGGAATGGTAAGAAAGATGCCAAGGAAAATAATCTTAATATAAATTCATGAATGAGAAACCTAATTTTTTTTTTTTTATCAGCAAAAATCAAAAGTGATACATGGTAGTTGGAGAATAGAATAAACTCAGATAGGAGGTTCTTGCTACTTCCTGTCCTAAAAAAAACTGACCAACAATATGACCTTTGTGACAGAACATGCAGGATCACAGACATGGCCACACCCCAGGGGAGGGGGCAAGAGATGGCCTCCTCTCTTTAGAAAGGAGCAAAGATGATTCTATCAGGCCTCTACCCTACAATTGATACTCATCTGACCAATGAAGCTATGCAAATGAAGTAGCAATTATAAACATTAAAGCAAAAAAACAAAAACAAAAAAGAAAGACCAAAAGACTACCAAACACAGAATAGGAGACATAGCCTGTTTCAGTAACATGGGTCTTATATTCCTGTGGCTACATTTTCAAAAGAATTTTAATGTGGACTTTATAAGTAAAAACCTAGAATTCAAACTGACAGATATTCCAGTTAGACAACCACATCCCTGAGACTATCTGACTATTCGAAGAGGGGAGGGGTGATTAGTGAAATAAATCATATATTAAGGCAGTTTCATTTTCTTTCTTTTTTTTTTTTTTTTTTTTTTTGATGTGCTTAACAAAAACAAAAATTTAATTTTATGGGCTGTTTTCAGTAAGGGTTTATAATAAGAAGTCCCTGGAATTTTATACAAATTATTGCAATAAACACATATGTGTTTTTCTTTTTCCCATAGTGAAATTTCATAGCTTTCAGTAGATTCTTTCATAGTAGTTCATTATCCAAACAGGGTGACAGTCCCTGGTGGTTGGGAGATGACTTGGTGAGCCACCATAAGCAAAAGATTTTAAGGGAGTCATGTTTCTGGCAGCTGAGATAAGCAAAGAGAGGCAATCCTGGGAATGTGGTGGCTCTTTGGTAAAATTTTATCAGCTTGTTATCCAGTGTTGAACTACCAAGGGAAGAGGGTTTCAGCTAATAAAGAAAGAGCTAGTGACAGCAGAGAGATTTGTGTGAGAACCGTGTCAGGGATCTGATAGTTTATGATTCAGGAGGACAAGATGTATACAAGTTACAGTGTTGATGAGTAGAATCTAGAGATCTCCCACTACAGAACACAATGAAAGCCCTGACATTGATTTAAATCAATCTTTTTCCTGCAGTCACATGGGACGTAAACTGAAACAGCTTTTCTTATCCCCAGGATAGATGCCTTGTAGGGTATCAATCAATGATGAAATGAGAGTGGTGCAGGTAACATCACTTATTTAAAGAGAGTCCAGAGTGGGTGAGTCAATTATTTTGACATGTTTCAAGAATGCCCACTCCAACTAAATCTTATCCATGCCAAATACCTTCTTCATAGAGCCTTCTCGAAGAACCATGGAATCTAAAAAGAGTTCGTACTGAAAGGAACGTTAGAAATCATTAACTCCAATGTTCCGGTTTTCGTAGATGAGGAAAGAGAGCCAATAACTTTCACAGAGTTAAAGGCACAGCTGCATTTTCACATCAACGCCCCCTCCTCTGCCTCCTTCTAACAACAATGGTCTTCACAATTCACTTGGACATCACCCGCATTCTGCTTTGTGACACCTTTTCTGATGAGCAAGTGTTTAGGCCTTTTGCTCTTGTCTGCCTTTCATTTCATCTTGGGTAGTTAAACCCTATTTTCAACTTCTAGATTAAATTCTCTGAGGGCTTTGCTCAGCATGTTCAGTAACTGTGTGTGCTAACTTGATTCATTCCCAGCTCCTGAGACACGTTGCCAAACTAAGGGAGTATTTGTTTTTATCAAGAACGTTTATTCAGATGTTCAGATTTTCAGATACATTCCTATTAATATAAACCACGAAGCTGCTTGTTTGCCAATAATGTACACTAGAAATGTAAACTTGAATGCATGTTTGATTTTAAAAAAACTAAACATGAGTGGTATGGTTTTCTCTCTTTAAAAAAGAAAGAAAGAGAGAGAGAGAGAGAGAGAGAGAGAGAGAGAGAGAGAGAGAAAGAAAGAAAGAAAGAAAGAAAGAAAGAAAGAAAGAAAGAAAGAAAGAAAGAAAGAAAGAAAGAAAGAAAGAAAGAAAGAAAGAAAGAAAGCTGAAACCTTTATTTAAAATATTCCTGGCACTATTAGTAGTTGCTAGAATTACAAATTTTATTCACCTCACTTCTACAGCACACATACCCTTTTTTCCAAGTAAAACCAGGGAGTGTCTCAACTACGATAAAATTACAAGAGGTGCCAAGTGCTACAACCTCTTTCGTTTAATGTTGCTTTTCCCCTCATTACAACAACTACCTTCTAACAACATGGTTTGCTGGACTGCACACCTCAACAGAGAGTACTTTGGCTCAGATGAGCACCATGTTCCCACGTTCCCAGACACCAAGAATCCATTACCCAACACCTGGATTTTTTGACTGAAAGCTCACTAACACTAATTCATTGTTTTTCAACAAATAATTGCTATGAAGATTATTTTATTCTCTTGCAAGCCTTAAAACTAGCATCAATGGATAGAAATAACAATAAAATCTTAGTTCAATCAACAGAAGACTGTCTCAGAATTTAGAGCAGTCAAAAAAATCAAATAGTTATTGTGACAGCCTGCTGAAATGTGAAAAGGTTAAAGGATAATTAAAACCTGAAACTGGACAAAGGAAGTCTATACCTTAGGCCTACTTTCTGGAACTCCTAACCACATTCTGTTAATCATGAAACTTGTAACAATGAGCTCATACGCTAACTGCCAATTTTAGCCTGTGTAATCCTGCTTGCTTGTGTGGCATGAAAAATAATCAATTGTATATTAGCTGAAAATTACTGTTTGGCCTTCGCCCATGAGAACACTGGCTATTGCCCATGGGAACATAGGCAATCACCCATAGGAACATAATATTCTAACAATAAGCTTTCTGCTTCTGTACTCCCCGCTTGCACACCTGACCAGTGGGTTGACAAGTAGTGAATAAGAGAAAGATAGACCTTTGTGTTTAAGATAGAATGAAGAATAGGATTTAGGGCTTAAAAACCTTGTATCTTGGCATTTCGGGGCTGCTCCTTTGTACAGGACAGCCACCGGCTAATAAACAGGCCTTTGAGAGCATACTTGGTTTGGTCTATTCTATACAGGCCACAACAGTTATATTCACACACAACCAAATTAGAGATGTTTTGCAAAACCTCTGGTATGGGCTCTTCAAAAATGTCAATATCAAGGGGGAAAAGAAGCAGAGAAATTGTTCTGGTTTAAATGAAATTACATCAACTAGATTGACTACAGACTAGATTAAAAGAAATACAATGAAAAATATTTTATTGAATCCTGGTTTGACAGCAGTTATAAAGGACATTATTGAGAAAATTGGAGAAATTTGAATATAGATATGCATTCCACATTAAATTACAGAAATTCATATTACATTTTCTACCGTAGCAATGAGTACTTTGGTTGCCCAAGGTTATAGGAGAGAGGTGGGATTAGAACTCAGCAGTTTGGCCCCATAGCCATCTTAACAGTTTCCTGTCGCTAAAGGTGATTAACCATACTATCAATCACCTGGTAATAATTATCAAGTAAGTTTTTAGCAATTAATGGGGGTAGAGGCAAGAGTCTGAGCTCTTCAAAAATGTTAATATTGTGAAAGACAAAAAAAAAAAAAAAAGCTAGAAAATTGTTCCGAGCTGAAAAAGAAATAAGCCACTAGACAAGCCCTCGAATGGGTGAATCAGACAATGTTTATGGCCCTGCAGCAAGGGCTGCCCTAGAGGGAAGAGAAGAAGTCACATAGCCTTCAGGGTGGCTAACAGGACCTCCCACCTAGAGTGATTCCAATCTTTGTGTCTAAGTCACAAGGTGAAAGAATTGTTCTAGAAGTCAACTGATGCTGGAAATCATCATCAGTTGATTCATCCATCATCAGACGCTGGAAAACCGCTGATGCTGGAAATAACTCTCTCAAAGTATAAACCACTTTGACGTAATGACTTATGAGTCCTTCATTGGAATAAGGCCAAATTCCTCTGGTTAGGTAGAAGATACATGACAGTGCCAGGCACCACTCTAAAGCAATCATGGTCTCTTTTAGTCATCTCCCCACCTTCCCTTTGGGCACCACTCTCCCGCATTTTAAGTATTAACATCAATTCTCAAACTGGTCAGCAAATATTAATTAAGCTGCCTCTGAGAGCCAGATGCTGTTCTAGGCTCTGAGGACACAAAGGGAAGAGTGTCAGTGTGAGGCTTTCATGTCCTTGTGAACAGCTTTTGACCATGTAAAAGATGTTTTTATAACCTGGTCACTCTGTCTTTTTTAAAAATTAATATTAAATTTAGTAAAGCTACCAGTTCAAAAAGTTTTTTCGTAAGCTTTTGCGTTCAATTTTAAGATTCTATTATTCTACTTATAGTAAATTTTAATAATCACTAAGGGGAGCTTTGATTCATGTTTGGCCCCATTTGTTAAAAGAATTTATTAACTCCCTTAAATATCTTAAATTGAATTTACAAAAGTAATATATTCGAATTTTTAAGCTCTCCAAATGTCTACTAGCAAACGTTTCCCAAGTACTTAAACAATTTTAGTAAAATCTAATAAAAGTACATGTATCAACATAATTCATCTTAAGTTCTTTTAAACATTACCTTGCTATTTGTAAACTTAGTAAAATTCTGAATGAGAAATTACATGAATCAAAAATTAAGTACATATTTTAAATTGAAATCAGAAAGCTAATCTGATAGATACCCCAGTAGACCAAATTATCTTAAAGATTAAAAACACTTTAAATACTAAATATACAGATTTTTCTACTGATCCTTCTGTAACTAGATGGACAGATTGGGCCTTTTCGAGTCTCTTTAACAAGAGGGAATTCCTCATGAGCATCTCAGCACTGGTCAGCCTTCATCTATGCTCTTGCAGTTCCCCACCAGGTGGTTTATCCACCTGACTCAAGAGTCGTAGAAATATGCTTCACATCTGTCACGTTCTACTAGGGATACCATTGTATTTGACTGGATTCTGCCCATCTCTACTACTTAAGGATCACGACACCGAAGTCATACTAATGACAGAAGTACCTATTGTATTTGACTGGATTCTGCCCATCTCTACTACTCAAGGATCACGACACCGAAGTCATGCTAATGACAGAAGTACCTACTATAAACTCAATGCCTCTAAAGCCCCAACTACTGGTTCTCCCACCCCCAGAGCCCAGACCCTCCACTAACACTCCCTGCCCTCTCATCTAAAGCCCCATCTACTCCCTGACTCTCAGCCTGTCCTGTCTGCATACAGATGGGATCAAGCATTTATAATTTCATAATGCTGAGACTGATAAAATGGTCTTAACGTGTGGTCTCTCTCAAAGGCCTGAGTGTCTTATCTGGTTGCTCCTAAATAAACATTGTAAAATGACAGCCCACAAGGCAAGTTAAGTCAAAGACATGTTGGTTTGGCCCAAATGATGTTGATCTAACATTTTGAAATTAGGAGATTGCACAGAAAAACAGAATATACAGCATCTGTTGAAAAAGACAATCCAGCAACCCTAAACCCACGTGGCAAAAACTGGCTGGAAGCGAGTAGCTGTTTCCTTTGAAAATAACATTGCCCTCCTCCATCTACCCAGGTCCTTCCCCCAACCCACCCCCCTCTGCTTTTACATTTCCCTCCTGAACTAGGTAATCAATTTGAGCTTTCCCATCTCTCTTACTAGAGGCAAGGTCAATGGTGGAAATTTCAGGCAAATCAGATACTTCTGATGGAGTTCTCAAAGCTCTTAGTGATCACATCCTGGATGCTTATTATGCTTAAGGATAAAATCAGCCTGCATCACGATTTCCATGACCCGCTGCAGCTTCTCATGATCGCTTTAAGAATGACAGATCACTCAAAATGCCATATTGACTGCAAATAATTTTTGAAGCAGAAAATTAAAGCTGGAAGAAACTTGGGCATCATCGAACCCAACCAACCCTCTCCCCTTTAAAATCAATGTTTAAATCAAGGCCTAGAAAGACAAAGCAATTTGTCCAAAGTAACTTAGTATCATACACACAACATTTTACTGAATTTATTCATTTATTCTTAGGTTGCTTCAAATAATCCAAGATAGCTAGTACTTGAGAAATTAAAAATATGTTGAAAAATTAAATTTTTTTACTACTTTAGAATAAAAAATAGGGAAGAAAGAAAAAACTGACCAAAGGAAGACATTCCTTAGATCTCCAGCTCTAACCTACCTAAAAAATATTTTTAAATGCAAGTAAGAACTGACATCAAAGGAAAAATTGAAAGAGCAACATTACCATTATTTTTGGCTTGATTTTGAAACACCAGTAAATGAGTTCTCTATATTTACCCCACCGAGTTCCAATTTACATATTCAGACAACAGGCTTGTTTAAAGGTAAGATTTTATTTTAGTTGGTTTAAATTTCAGTCACAGACCTGTGGTCTAAAAGCATTC
>NW_006494614.1:12198087-12201474 GCF_000325575.1 Pteropus alecto | reverse complement strand
CATGTAATCTACCCCATAACTCCCTGTCCTTAAACCCATGTCATAGTCCTCCTGCGATGTTTGAAGGTGACACTAGTCCACTGATCAGTTTGCCAGTTAATTATTTGCATGCTAAATTCACACCAAGTCTCCTGCTATTACTTCTCCTTCAGCCCCACCATGTCTCAATTCTTAGAGAGATGTCTCTCTCAACATCAATTCAACTCACCTACCAATGGAAAGCCTCGAGATGGGCTACCAGTTGTCGTGATTTCACTTTTGAAAGGATGTGGAGAAAGGAGGTTTCGGAGACATGAAAAAATATGTATTAAGAATTTATTATACGCCAGACACTTACATATATTATCTCATCCTTGGTAGAGAATTAAAAGGAATGAAAAATATAACCTGTTAGGAAGGGGCAGTAAACTTAGTGCTATACGACTTAGAAAAGAAAATGGTTTCTCATATCAAGAGAGAAGGCCTTCATGACTCCCAAAGGAAATAAAATCTATTAACTCCCTACACACATTGTCTAAAATATTCACTCAGTTCTTAAACCACGAGCAGCCTTACAACTTCTCTTGTATTGTCTCCCTGTGCCTGTCATCTAAATAGGGTGTGTCTTCCCATTTTTCTTATGCCTGTGCCTTATAACTCTGAGGGCTGGAACTGGCTCTGATCTCCTCCTCCCTTCCATAGCAATAAGTACTGTCCTGCTCTCAATAGCTGCTCAATCAAAACATACTGAAAGAAATTGCAGTTAAAGGTGGCAAAAAGGGACTTTAATGAAAAAAGTGGGAATGGCAGTCCTGGGGGAGCACTCTACCCAATTACCTCAGCAATAATTGCTTAATTGAAGCAATGGGGACTTAACAACTTAATTAGGCTATTCAAGTATACTCCAGGAGACGTTTGCAGCATCTTTTCTCACTACAAAGCTGAAATAACTTTTCATGGCTTAATTTAAAACATGTTCCTCAACTCAGGAGCTGCTTTTGTGCATCTCTAAGTTCAACTCATGAACTCTACCAGGGATTTATCTTGGCCTGCTGACTCTGTGGCTTGGAGCCCCGTAAGGGTGTTCTTAGACTTGTTCGTGTTTTTATTCTGTAAGCTAGATATGGACTAATCCCTCTTCCCTCACTCCTTTACATTTCCTAGAGGGCCTACCTTCAACCTAGAACAGGTTAACCACGCCTCCATTTCAGGTTTGAGGAATCTGGAGGCTGTTAGAATCATATGTAATTCTCTTAAGCAGTACAATTAAACCTACTTATAAAAATATGTTGATAATACCATGTCACAAACATTGTATACTTCTTTCACAGTTGTCAAAGACTTAAAAACAAAAATTCTAAATATGGGCTTTTAGATTTACTGACATTGAGTTTTATTCATTTATCTAAGTTCTCGACATTCAAAATATTTCTCTTTGCAAGAATTATAAGTGAGGACAGGTAGAGCTATGATAAACTTGAACCGATTTTTTTTTCTAATACACATTTTCTTTTGACCATAGAAGCAAATTTTCTTTTGTCCACTCATTCATTCAACAAAAATTTGATAAGCACATACTGTGTGCCAGACATCGTGCGGAGAATACTGCGGTGAGCAACAACAGATATGTCCCTGATCCAACGGAGTCTGGAGTCTGTTATGTTTGAACTGGATCACAAGGAGAAGAGGAAATAACTGGGGGATGAAGAATGGGTGTATGGAAGAGACAAGAAGGACATTTCAAGGAAAGTAAACAATATAAAGAAAGGTCCTGTGGCACTTCCTTCAAGATGGCAGTTGATTAGATACAGGAATTTCCACTCTTTTTCAAAATACAAAAAAAATATATATTTTTTTAACTGTTCCATGTTAAAGACACAGCTGAGCTAAAAAAAAAAAAATGGACATCTTCATAGGTCAGAAATGAAGAGGGAACATATAACCATGAAGATAAGCAGTTTTTAAAACCACATATTCCTTGAGAGAAATTGGGCCAAATATATATCTTAAGGGCTGGCATGTTTATACCTTTGTGAGAAAGAAATTTGAGTCCCAGAACCCTCATGCATCAAGGAGTAGGAATTCTGCTTAGTACTGATTGTCCTAAAATGTGCTGAAAAGCTTGTAAACATTACCTGAAAGTCTCCTCCACCATGCTCAGGGGTGCAGGAAAAAGCAAGCTGACTTTCTCAGGCTCTTAGAAACAGAAATTGCAACAGCCACTCCCATACAAACCGAGAGGTTTGATTCTTGAATCTATACCACACACTGGTGTAGAACCAACCACCTTTCCATTATCTGTGCAATATGGGAATCTGGAGCTGATAACCTGGTGCTAAAATCGGTTTGGAATCAGTGTACTCAGTAGGATTTGGGCAAGGGCAATGGTGAACCTCTGTCATCAAGAGGCCTCTACAATCTAGGGCATGAACAGGACTCCCTCTACAGATAACTCCTCCTGAAGATGAACTTGTAGACATAAATTATAAAACACACTAAGAAACACAAAGCAAAAAATGGAAAGTCCAAAGACCCAAAAACAGGAGAATTTATACTTAATGAGTTTTGTTGAATAGATTTTTAAATGAGTATTTTAACTGTGCAAAGAGAGAAAAGGAAATTAGAATCTAACTTTTATAAGGCCAGAATAAATAAGAAAAGTGAAAAGTGAAAAAATACAGTAGTCAAAACAGAAAGGCAATAAACGGCTAAATAATAGACTCAGATGAAGAAATAATTCATGAATTGGAATACGAATCTGAGGAAATTATCCAGAATATAGCATAGACAGATAAAGAGGTGACAAATGTAAGAGAAGTTAGTAATGTGGCACCAGAACGAAAAGCTCTAACGTGTTTAATAGATATTCTAGAATAAAAGACTAAAGAGAATAGGCAAGAGGAACCTTTGAGGTATAGTGTGGAATTTTCCTGATTTGAAGAAAGTTATGAAATGTCAGATGAAAATACATAAAACTGAAGAAAAAAGGTAAAAACAAAGGCTTATCTATACACCTTACTGTAAAGCTAAAACTCCAGCAAGAATAAACAGAAAATATCAGAAACTACGAGAGAGAAAAGAGGTTTCCTGAAAAGGAGCAACAATAAGACTAACAGAATACTTCTCATCAGCAACCATAGATGCCAGCGACAATGGCTGAATATCATAAAACTCATGAATCCAGAATTCTATATCTAGCTTTTGGATGAAATCAAAGCATTTTCAGACATGTAAAGACAAAGATGTAACTTTCCACAGACTCTTACTGAAAAAAACTACTGAAGGATACACTTCAGCAAAAAGGTAATGAGTAGGCAACACAAAGCCAAAGTGAACCAGAGGAAAAAAGATTGGAAAAACAGGAAGGAAGGAAGGAAGGAAGGAAGGAAGGAAGGAAGGAAGGAAGGA
>NW_006494614.1:12163665-12198061 GCF_000325575.1 Pteropus alecto | reverse complement strand
GGGAGGGTAAGAGGAAGTTATAATAAATTGTTGAGGAAATATAATTAAAAACAAAATCTCTTAAACTAGAAAACCTCTCCACAAAGACAGAAGAGAGAGAAAAACATTTTATTACTGAATAAGCATTAAACCAGAATATGATACTGATCACCAGAAATTCACCAAAGATTGCAAAAACAGAAGAAAATCCTCCTTTTTTACATAGGTAAGTAGATACAACCAATTATATTCATATGTTCAAGATAAAAACTGCTATGTTTATTTTATCCTTGTGATTTGAAACATGGTTTGCCTTTGGGAGTCAGGGGACAACTGAAGTTAGGCTTATCTTTTCCCAGGTTATCAGCACCTGCATTCCAGAGGCATTTTTTGTCACTGAAGGCCTTTTTGGTGACTTAAAATTATACCCCAAAGTGATGAGCTTCTCCACTTGCTCAAAAAGCCATTCAAGTTTAAATGTTGTATTTTGTATGTTCAACTTATATGTTCAAAGCGCTTTAGATTAGTAGTCAGGAGATTATCATCCTTGTCCTGACTATGCCAATAGCGAGCTGTGAGAATTGGAGCAAGTTATTTCATCTCTGGTCTGAATGCAAAATGAGGGAATGAGGCTTAATGAGTTCCCAGATTTCTCAGCTCTCAGTCTGTATGCTTCTATTTAGGAAATAGTTCGATTTGGCTCTGTGTGATGGACTCCGATTCCTGTTCTCGAAGAGCTGTAAAGTGGTCTGTCCTGGAGAACAGAGCTCCTTTCAATCCAATTACAAATAATAAACAAGAGAGTGAGAATAAATGAGCAGCTACCATCTATTCCCCACATTAGGTTGTGGCAAAGTGCTGAGAAGGCAAGGTCATAGATTCTAGTTTAATCCCAGAAGAAGACATTGAGGTTCGCACAAAGAAAAGTCATTAGTACATCAGTAATTTATTGAGGTTAGTGTCCTAAAACAACAACCATTGTATTTGCTCACAATTCCATGAGTCTGTATTTGGCCTAAATTAAGCTAGAAGATTTTTCTGTTGGTCTTGCCTGGAGTCAGTCATACAGCTGCATCATCTAAGATCTCATCTGGACAGGATGGTCTGAAACAGCGTACGTCACATATCTGAAAGTTGGTATTGTCTGCCGGCTGGTCTCTGTGTCTCCAACAGGCTAATCGAAGTTTCTTCATTTGACAGCAGGCTTCCTCGAGCATGATAGGACAAGCTCCTCTGCAGGGCTTCTCGAGGCATAGTCTTGAATGTTGAACATTTTACATAATTCCCCTGCATGCTATCAGTCAAACAAGCTGCAAGGCCGGCCTAGATTCAAGGAGGAAGAGAAAGAGCCTCTAAGAAAAGACCAGAGTGGCAGAGTCACATCGCAAAGAGGAGTGAGTAAGGGGATGGAAGGTATTGTGTAATCATCATTGTAAACAAGTGACCGCATTTATCACAGGCAGCATCTCTCACCCAGCCTGAAGCAGGCACACTTGTTTAAGTTGCAAAGGTGTATGGTCCTTCCCTCTTCTAGGAGAAAGGAACAGTAACACAGACTAGGTATCTTACTGGTGGAGGAATCAGTTGAGTCACTCTGAGTACAAATTCTGGTGTGCACATTGGGGGAGTGGGTAATTTTTCCTTTGGTTTGTAGTGGGATTGTTGATTTCCTTTGCTCTATGGATAGAACACATATTGACATGAACTGTTGACCCTGTAATAACATCTTTGTAATGATAATTACCACTGACGAGATTTGATTACCATAGAGTCACCCATAGCAAATAAGATATGTAATGCTCTCTATTTGCTTTATTACTCTCTTATCTCCATAATTTAAAAAAAAAAAAAACAAATAAAATTAAATAAAAAACTATCAAATCAATTCAATCGAATCCAATAAATATGTATGTAATAGCAATTTAATGCCAGTAACATAGTCTCTGGAAATAAAGACGAAATGAAAAAAAAAGATGTGTGTCTCCTCCCCATGTAACCCCCGACCCAGGCCAGGTTTCATTAGATCTGGTACAGAATGTTTCTTACTGTTCTTACTGTTGCAGACTCAAGAATTACATCCCCAAGAATGGGCTACTCTAGCTACCTCACCTTTCAGATGAAAAGTTATGAGCAAGACTTAAGCAGCTATTTGCTTTGAGGGGTTGTGGTGTATTTGCATTTGCGTATTCTGTTCCTCCTGAATGAAATGCCTTCCTCCTTTTTTTCTGCTTAGCTCAGCATTTCCTTCTCTGAAACCACATCCTACACCAGCCAAGTGGTTGGTTATCCACTTTCCAGGCTCTTCATTACCCTGAGCGTAGTCTCCATTATACACCCATCACATCTGGATTGTTGGCTTACATGTCCATCTCTTCCAGGACTTTGAGCTTCCTAAGCATAAATAGTTTCTTACTTATCTTTATCACTCTAGGAAAATAATAAATATTTGATAAATGATTTAAGAAATGAATGAAAGAAGGAACAAATGGATAACAAGTCCAAGAGCAGTAGATAGCTTGCACCAAGATTTTGAAGCCCACAGTATAAGTATAAGCTGACTTCTAATTCTCATCTCATAAGATGTGGTACATATATACAATGGAATACTACTCACCCATAAGAAAGGATGAAATACTGCCATTTGTGACCACATGGATGGATCTTGAGAGCATCATGCTAAGAGGAATAAGTCAGACTAAAGGACAAAAACTATATGATTTCACTCATATGTGGGATATAAAACAGAACAAAAACGAACAAATAAACAAACTCATAGACACAGACAACAGAATGACAGTCGCCAGAGGGGAAGGGGATTGGGGGGAGGATGAATAGGTAAAGAGGGTCAAATAGAGAGTAGAGAGAGAGTAGACTTTGGGTGGTGAGCACACGATGCAATATATAGATGATGTATTATAGAATTCTACATTTGAAACATATAATGTTATTAACCAATGTCAGCCCAATAAATTTAATAAAAAAAGAAAAAACATTTAACTGAGCAGTGTTCAAAGCACTGAGAAATGCTAAAGAAGCAGGCAGGCAAGTGGTTGGCTGGATGGCAAGAGGATGGAGATTTCTGTCAGGTTAAATCAAACAGGGTATTTTGGGCAGTGTCTTCTCAGAGGGTTATTTTAGGTTTCCAGGTAAGCCAATCTTTGTTACTCCTCTCTCCCAAGTTCAATGCATCCTCCTCCCAAATTACTCTTAATTTTTATGAGGTGCAATTTATAAATTGTCATAAGGAAAAAAAAAAAACCATTTCCCTTTATTTCTGCCTCCTTCACTTTTTCTTCCTCTAACAGACCTGAAGCAAATCTATGATCAACTCTTTTATAGTACCCTCAAAATACCATAAATAATGACTTTCTCTAAAAAGAAAGATCCTCATTCTTGACTTTGCATATCTTTTTTTTAACCAAGGAATTACATTTCATATTTAAATGTCCAAAATATCTCTTCATAGGCCACACAGCAATGGTTATCTCCTATTTTGACAATAGCTATTGAAATAGGGCATAATTTTACTGGAATCCAGATATCGGCGCACAGTTCTACCACTTTTGTTTCAGCTATGCCAGGGGAAAGGGAACTGGGGATCTCATGTTAATCTCTCAAAATGACAGTCACAAGACACAGAATCAAAGCAACTGACCCCTGGTTTAGTCTTAGTCTTACCAGTGAATATTTATCATTAGAGCTGGGATAACAAAAGAACCCACTTGAAACAACCAAAAATACAATAAACCTTCGATGATATGATTTTGTTTAAGGTACTAATATGGTACAATTAGAAAATAACATCTTTGCTAATCTAACAAAGAAAGTCACTGAACTTCTTGGGGGCAGACCTCACTACCATCTTTGTTTATGTCATCATCCTCCACCACAACTGGCATACGCAGAGTAAACTAGATTCCTAACTAATAGTTGTGGTTGAGATAGGAGTAGGAGTCAGAAATTATCTGGAACCTAAGTCCAATAAATGCAGCTAATTAAATCATAACTTGGATGAGACTCTGTTGAGTGCTTTAAGATCTTATATTAATGAGTTCCTGCAGAAATGAAAAGCAATGAAGAAGACAGAAAACTACAACAACAACAACAACATGGAACCAAATGAAAGAAAACAGCAAAGTTTCAAAGGGCTGTCTACTAGGACAATCTTCCAGTGGTTCTCCTGAGTGACTACTCTCCTTTCATTTGGCTTGCTTTTCCCTAGCATGGTAAAACACATGCCAGGAATTTGAACCTAGCTAATTATCTGAATTACCTGGGTGTTTTTTGAAATGTAGAGACTCCCACTCCCACTCAGACTCACTGAATGTGTCTCCTGGCGAGGGCCCAGGAATCGTATTTTTTCAGTTTCCCAGGTAATTCTCATGAAAGTGATGCTTATTACAGGCAATTTGCTAAGGAGATTGCAAAAGACAGATGAAAATCTTATATATAGCTAAGTGGATATGTAACTGCAGAACCAGGTCAAAATGGTCCTATCCTGTTTAACAAGATGCTGAGTTGTTTTTTAGAGACAACAGACCAAAACCACAAGTCATGCAGCTGAAGCATGCTTGGAGAAGAGAACTTTGACCTCCAGCTGCATCAGGAACCAAAATCTTGCCCCTCCACCACCACTCCCTCACCCCCCACCCCACTCCCCGCCACACACATACACTCAGAACCAAGGGACCAGGACATAACTAGAACTTGAACACCAGGAACCCTTTCAGAAGCAAAGGGTTTATTGTGTGGGAAGATTCCAGTGTTGACACCCCTTTACCATAAATGGCCAAGTTCCAAGGTCCTCCAATTAAAACTTTCCCCACCAGTACTTTTGCATACCTATTCCCCCTAACTCCTTAAAAACCCTTCACCTAGTCCAGCAAGCAAGATGGATATGAGGTGCCACTAGGCCTTTCATCTTCTTGGCTGGTTCCTCCTCAATCAGTAAACTTTTCCTTACTCCAAACTCTGACATTTTGAGTTTTGGCCTTTCAAAGTGTCAGAAATGTGAACTGGGGTTCGATAATGGATATAATTCAATGCATTCATGTTTTCAAGATAAAATTGCTAATTCTATTATATCTTTATGACTGGAGGTAGAATTTGCCATTTGAAGTTAGGGGACAGTTGAAATTAGGTCCATCTTCTCCCAAGGGACTGGGAGACAAGGCCTTACCTTTTTTGATGATTACAATTTAAAGAGATGTGCTCTCGGGCCCGTGAGGGAACATTCTTGAGTTGTAAGCTATCCAGACATTTATTAAGCACCTAATTTATAATAGCAAAGCAGCTCAGTCCTCCCAGTAGCAAGCGTTCATCAGTCTCCTTGGGACTGGCCTGTTCACCTGAACACAGGCACACAGGAACTCACAGGTGTTCTGTTTACTGGTTCTCCTGGTCATGACACTGTATACTCTTAGGGCAGAAAGGTGAAACCTCCTTCTTGAAATCAACTTGGTAACCTCTTTGACTTTGAACTTTAAGCAGCATAGCACTTAAAGTACAAATTTTGAAATTAGACCTGTGCTAAAATCCATGCTCTATCATCTATGTTGTTTGATTTTGGGCTAATTGATGAGTTAACTTTTCTAAAACTCCATGTCCTTGTCTGTAACATGGAGATAACACCTTCCACAGAAGCACATAAGAAGAGTTATTTAAGTAGTCTTATTGCTACTATGGAAGCAAGAGAGTACAGAAGTTTAGAGCACATACTCTGAACCTGAACGCCGGGCTTTCATCCCAGATCCATGCTAGGCAAATCGTTTATCTTGTTGTTCCTCAATTTTCTCATAAGTATAGGGCTTTGAAGAGTGGCTAACCCCTATAAGAATGTAATAAATGCTAGCTATTATTATTTTATTCTCATTAGTGTTCCCAAGATGCTGAAGTAATCCTTCCATCTCGCTACTTTCTCTTTTTCTTCTACTTCTCTCTTCACCTTCATCTCCCTTTTCCAATTGGGATTAGAGAAAGTGTTAAGGCTATAGTCCACCACACTTTTAAGTTGTTTCTTTCATTTTTAATAATGTAGAACCCTTTGGACCGCAATGTTTAAAGACAAATTATTATCTAAATTAAGTCCATTTAAAAATCAAAAGGAAATAATTTGAAAACCTAAAGAAGCATAAGATTCTAAATTACAGTAGAGAGAAAGCCTCTCTTTATCTTTTTCTTTTCCTGGAAATTTCTGAATTAAAATAGAAAACTTTAGCCTTTCATGCCTATTTAACACCTATTTAACAATTTACATAACTTTTAACAGAGCTGACAATATCGCAGCAGGAGAATTATTACTATTTGCTCTCCGTATATGTAATAGTCATCATTCTTTTCTATTACTAGGTTAAGACCAGATCTGGGAGCAAAGTTCAGTTAAATAAAACACCCTAATCAAGTCCACTCAAATGACTGATAAACTAGAATATTAGATTAATAATTTTTTAAACAGCTATATTAATTGACCAGATGCAAGCCATTTATTCTGTTTGATAAATCAAAGTTCGAATACTTTTCATAGTGTCTATTGAGATGGGAATTAATTGTCTCTCCATCTAAAATATGCCATGTCTTAGAACCTACTGTTAACTCCTAGATCTTAAGGTCTTCATCTGTTGAGCAATCATGATTAAAATTGTATACCAAGTTTGATTTGGTCAAATAACAAGCCAGAACATGGGGGCAGGACTAAATAATGAACATTATTTTTGGCACTATGGTGCAATGGAATACTTTAAATTAAATTAATCTCACTTTTCAACTAGCTGTGTTTGCATCCACTTTCCAGGACTTATCCCATATGGATTTGGATCCTATATCTGTTATTTACTATCTGTGTCACCTTGAGCCAACCAATTGAACTTTCTGGGCTTCAGATTTCTGTTTTATAAACTATAGATAATGATACTGCAATGGACTGAATATTTGTGTCCCCCAAAATATGTATGCTAAAATCTTAAGCCCAGTGTGATAGTATTTGGAGGTAGGACCTTTGAGAGATAATTAGATCATGAAGACAGAGCCCTCATGATTGGATTAGTGCCCTTATTAGAAGTGGCCAGAGAGCTAGCTAGTTTTTTTCTCACTGTATGAGGATATGAGAATTCAGCAGTCTGCAACCCAGAAAACAACCTTATCAGCACCCTGATCTCTAACTTTCAGCTTCTAGAACTGTAAGAAATAGGTTTCTGTTGTTTATAAGCCACCTAGTCTATGGTACTTTATTATAGCAGTCCAAATTGACTATGACAGATACTTTCTTCATATGGTAATTTGGGGGATTAAATGGGATAGTGCGTGTGTGTAATCTGTGTTCCTAATCACTATGTCCCCTTTAGGCTGTCACCCATAGCCTACACTCAATAAACATTAGTCTCCTTCCCTTTCCTTTCCCCTCCAGTCCCCTTGAGCCCCAGACCACAATTTAAATGCCATCTTCCCAACCTCATTGGAAAAAAAATTTAATTACAACCCATTCTTCAAGTCCTAATTTTATCCTGCTTCCTCCATGGTCCTGTTTATCCTACAGAGAAACTGTCTCTCTTTTCTCTGAATCCCTCTCTAGCTGTTATTTTTGCACCATCCATAGTATGTGGGCACATTCTGGTGCATTTTTGCTTAGTCCCTTCTCTGTCCCCATTACTAGATATTTGACAGTTTCTCTGGGCTAATGTAGTGCCTTAGTCATGATATGTGGTTGTCTCTCTCTATGGTTCTCTGAAGGCAAACTGAGGCAACCTTGGGTTAGGTAGTTTATTGGGAAGATGATCCCCAAAAGTGCAAGTGGGGAAACAAGGCAGGGAAGGGAAGAATGCCAGTAAAGGGTGTATCAATGAGCTGATTGACACTGTGGACAGCTAGAGCACAGTCCCTCTGTGAACTTTCTGAGAAGCATCCTTCAGAATTATCCTACTGAGGAATGGCAAAGCTGGAATGTTTGTTCACTGCCTCTCATCCCTCATTGCTTAAGGATTGTCCAGGAGCATAAATTTCCAGCACTTTGAAACAGCCTTGCACGTGAGCTGAACAAGCTTTTTTGGTTATAGGAAGAGAAGCCAAGAGATGTGGACACTTAAGGTGGGAAGTGTGCACAGAAGCTGTCCACTGTGGTTCCAAGTGAACTCAGGGATGGGGCATCCACACCATCTGCTACAGTGCTCAATAAAAATCTTGCTGGTATTCAGTGAATGAAAAAATAAATATTTCATAAATACTGCCATTATCTTAATGTAAAGCCATCTATCTAGAAAAGTTATAACTATTTTTTTATCCATTATTCTATTTAACCCATTTAATACATAAAGTTCTAAGACCCAGTTTTGAGTGTTCTGGACTAGAGATCATGAATATTTTGCTCTCTAATTCTGTTTGAGAGACAGTCAAGATCCCTGGATATTATAAAAGACAAAGAGGAATGTGGGAGCTAATTGTTATCAAGAACCTTTCTTGACCATTTCTCAAATATTCTTTACGGAAATGTACAGTGACTTGTCCAGGTCCAAAAAATAATCAGCTCTCAGGCATCTACAAAAGAACAAAAGAACTTCCAGCCTAAGAAAAAGTCTTATAAGAGTTTATTTGAGCCAAACTGAATATTGTCAGGAAGAAAAATCTCAATGGATTGAGAAAATACTTCAGTGAATGGTGGTTTTGCAGCTTATTTTATTATACATTAGAATCAAAGGAGGAGCGAGCCATAAGGAGGGTTACATGAAATTCATCGTTGGTAGATTAGGGAGGTGGGAGAAATCTCTGAAACTGGATGCAAAGTAAAACAGATAGACATATACTTCTTTTCCATTGGTGGACACGGGGATGGTTAACATTTACAGCATGTAGAGATGGTTTGTGGGCAACAAGATAGCAATGTGGCCTGGTGCCTGCGGTTGTGACTTCGAGGGGTCTGGAAAAGAAAATTACTCTAACATTTGAAAGGTATGTTACCTTATATGCACAAAGACAATAGACAATTTCAAGGTTAAAGCTTGACCTTGGTCAAGGAAGCTACATGCCTAGGAAGAGACTTCTCACTATGATCCGCTTTTAGTGTGTGATTACTTTGGTCTCTGGGTTTGTAAGGCCCGCCATGTGGGCCTCCCCTGAGCATGTCAGGTTTAGTATGTGGCCTTTTTTTCATCTACACAGGCTAGAAAAACAACTTGGAATTTCTCAAGTTTTCCAAAAGCCCAATCAAGTGAAGTGAGTAATTAACCACACTCGCACAACCCATATCCTTGACACTCCACCAGCTAACCGTTCCATTCATGCTTCCATCATATTTTCTTTCCTCTTACAAATACCATGACCTTATGTTTCCACAGAGCCACTGTTCCAAGAGGACCACGAGACAGTACAAACAACTCCACGCTTCTAAATACCTTCTCTTTATCCCTCACTACTTCCCCAGACACTGTGGGTGGTAAAAGTAGAGGCCCATAATTTTAGTGCCAATATGTAATATTTTTAATCGGGCTACACAATTCATACAGGAAAGTCTTGGGGGAATGTAAACCTTTACATCTCACATTTTTCCACATTAATAATAACAGCTGCCAAAAATCAACTAATAAATAAATGCAAAAGCAGTAATAAAATCCAGAATTGCTTATTAATTTTTATCAATTCCAGTCCTCTTGTTTTGTATTATCTCTAATTTGACACCTTAAATTAGAGCAAAGATTCTCAGATCATGCTCAGAGTCTTCAAAGATGCATTAAAAAGGACCGGAGTTTAACACAGACCTCTGCTCAGAATGTGACCTTGAATAAATATAAGCAACTCTGGAAAAATTCTCTAAACCAAAGATGACAGTCTTTATGAACTACTATTCCGGTGCAAAATAAAAACGTGAAAAGTTTCCTCAGGATTAAATTTTTAAATTATTCCTGTTTGAGCTGTTTCTTTATAATTATTTTTATTATTATTATTATTATTATTATTATTATTATTTAACTTTATTATGGTGCTAAGCTAAGAGGAGGTCATTTTATTCAGGTTTGCTGTGGTCTCCTACCAGTTTTATTCACAAATATAAAACTGCGTAATTAATGCCAAATATTCTCAGTACTCAAGTTTTACAACTATCTTCAAAGAACAGAATTTTCAAAGTCGCATGAAAACTAGGAGCCTCCGGTGAAAGCCTGTTTCTTTTTCTTGGCTACATTTTTAAAAAACAGAAAAGAGAGGGAGGAGGACCTGAGAACATGAAAGGGAAAAACAAAAACAAAACAAAAAATCTGTGCACATCTTAGGTGCGGATTCCAAAGGGCCAGAGCGCTATTAAGCCGGAGTTTAGAATGATCCTCGGCAACTGTGAGGCCCTTTGAAATGCTTAAAATAGAAGTAGTGGCCACCAACCAGAACCGCGTTCACAGCTGCTGTGGAGAGAAAATAGCAACTACTGCAGTGAATAGACTCCGATATTTCTACCCCTAGGATCTCTCTCTTTCCTCCTAATCGTACCAACACCCAGGATTATACATTTACAAATCAGTAATTCAATCCCCCATAATTATGTAGTGACCCTTTTCAAGAGACCAAGCTCGGTATTTGGGAAGGCAAAGAAGTTGCTGCCTTTGCCCTTAAAGCAATTAAAGCTTGCTGGGGACTTGATGGATATGTTTGGAAAAAGAAAATGAACACTTCTGAGCAATCAAGCCCTGCCTGACTTCCAGATGAAAGGTGGCCTGGGGCATGGGGGGATTCAGTTGCTCACAGAGACTTTTTCCAGCCTCTGAGGGGTGACCGGCTGCCCTTATTTATCATTTACCTTCTCTGAGTTTCCATTTCCTTACAATGAGGACCTCAGTGTGTCGTGAGAGCTTTATCTTATAAAGTTGATAGCTCAGTGTAAATACTAAATAAATATTCACTTCTATCATCATCATCATCATCATCATCATCATCATATCTCCTAAAACTTTTCAGAAAGTATGGCAATGTTTTGTGAGTCCCACCCTGGAACTGAAATAAACTTTCCTATTGCTATCAGTAGTACTTCTAGAAACTGACTGCTTCATGAATTAAACAGATGTTTATCATTTGTCATCAGGCTACAACCACTACAGATAATGTTCTTTGAGACACTGAAACCGAGTTCCGAACAAAGGCAACATTACTCATGGTTGGCAAAGGAACAAGCAGACATTTGGAGCCATGCCATTTATAACTGGTGTCTACCAGTGGATGATAGGAAGCAGACTGATGAAATAAGCAATGTGTGATTAGCTCAAAGTCACCCAGCAGAGTGAGTTAGATTATGCAGGCCCCACACTGCTCCCAAGACAAGACTCTGACTCTATGATTGCAACTACAGCCTTATTTTTCTTTACATGAAGAAGTCTCTGGGAAAGAAGGCTTCACAAAGAAGGGAAATTGCTTCCCAGTAGGTAATCAGTGTTATTTTTTAAAAGTAAGAGGAAAGAATTTCCTTGATGTAGGTGTTCATAACTTTGCTAGTAAAATGTCAGTTATTTAAAGTAATAGTGCCTTTGACATGTTAGAGGATGTTTTAAATGTGTGCATAATCTTCATGAAAAAGTTGGGAAAATAATGAACAATGAATCATGTGGAAACCTCAAAAAAGATTCTAATTCCTCTGCCATAAGAAGTCACCTTCTTTTAATTAGCACAAAAACTTGCCACCATTTAGTGCGATGAGCAAGTATTCTGGGGTTCAGAGGAAGGTGGGATCCCAGAGGGGGTTGGGGTCTAGGAAAGTGTCATAAAAGCATGGGATTTGAACTAAGCTTTGAGAAATGGTTTGTATTCGGCCAAGTGGAGAAGAGAAGGTGTCTGCCTGAGAGAAGGGACAAGCAGTGTAGAAGTCCTGCAGACTTCACCAAAGCTTTCATTATCATTTCTGCTGAGCATAAATTAAGCTACATACCTTACTAATACAATTCAGTCTGAATATCTGGAGAGAGAGATAGATAGATAGATAGATAGATAGATAGATAGATAGATAGATAGATAGATAGATCTGTGCTCATCTGTCTGCGATATTCATCTATCTCAGGATATACAAACGGAAAGGTAGAGAACTTGTCTAACCAATCCTAGGTGAAAGTCCACAATACCAGGAACACTCACTAAAAACTCCTGGCCTCTCAGGGCAGAAAGACACACAGCCAATGTGAAGCATTCTAGACAGTTCTAAAAATGATTTGTATGGTCTTGTTATATTTCCCATAATTGAGATAAAAAGACTCAGGCCTATCAATTCCCCACTTTGTCTTCTAAATCCCTGGCAGGATCTCCAAACTCATACTCTTTATACAGTGGTGGAGTTCTGGCCTCTAAATTCTGAAGTAACAAACCCCTAGGACAGCCCAATGCTCTAAATTTTCTTTACACTTCTCCTCCCACGTCTACTCTACTTCTTCCGCAAAAGCAACGTCAGCCTCAGTGATTCTGTCAGCCCCACTCGACCTCTCCTGACCTCCACCACTAGCCTTCAGTGGGTGTCTGAGCCATGCTGAGACTTCCTAGAGCCATTCCCAGCATTTCTCTCCCTTCCTCTTGGGGACAGGGCCTTGGCCACCCATTGGCATCTATAAGACAATGGGTCCTCCAGATGATTTCACTCAAAAGGTATGGATTATGCAGCATTTTGCCTCATTCCTCTCCACTGTTCCCACTAGTAGCCCAATTTGATTTACTTGTTCATCAAACTCATTGAACATTTACTATGTGTAAACCATTCTGCTTGGTGTTCTGGGAAATAGGCAATCTAAGACTCATTAACATTTACCCTTAGGGAGCTCATGCTCTAGTAGGATTCCAGAAAATATTAAAGATGACAAGTGTAGAGAGGACAGGAGCATGAGCACAGGGACAGGAGAGCTGAATGGATACTCACGGAAGCTGTTTCACACACCCATCGGTAATGCGGAACTGGGGAGGCATCCCACCAAGTCACGCTTGTCCATATGCTGAGAGAAAGTTTCAGAATTTCCAGGCTGGAGGGTCTTAGATGTAAATACTGATCTGGAGACTTGCTTGCAGCTGGGCACGCACCGTTGGACTTTCTTAGACTGTAATTTGTCGGGTCACTTGGTGGGAATGATGGAGATGTGAGGAGCAGGCTGAGGCCCCACCACAAGTCACCTCCAGAAAATATTTGGATGTGAAGAAACTTCCGGTGGGAAAAAAGCCTTCGCATTGGTGTTTTTCTAACTTTTCTTGGGAAAAGAAACACTAAATCCAAATAATTCTAAGTCCAAATATTTCTCCAACTCTGAGTCGGCAGACAGAATTTAGGTTTGGTAAAATGTGAGGCTTTAATTGGAATTCAAATGGCACTAGAGCTGATCTCTAAAGACCCAAGTGACCATTGCAGGAGAAAAGTATGTGATCATTAAAACAAATACAAAATTTTTATTGCATATACAAAAGAAAGTTAAGTGAAAAACAACAAAACAAAAGGTAAAACAAAATATACTTACCACCTAGAGTCTTGGGAAAAAGTATGACCTGAGATGGATCAGGAGTCATATAATTAGCTGGCACTTTAAGTTTACAGATTTTTTTCCACCTGTAAAGCAGATAATACATAATATGGAACTTATAAGACTCATGAGCCAAACCCTTCCCCCAATCTAGAGATTCCAACTTAAAGGAAAGAAGCTGTCTAAGAGAAGAAATGCCACTAGAAACTTGGTCAAAATGATTACACCAGTTTTAAAACTGAAAGGACATTCGGTTAAGTTTTTCCTCACTAACTAATGAATAAGAGGCATGGGAGAAAGAGGAGTTCACTTAGAGTCAAATAAAGAAATTAAATCTCTGCACATCTCTGTTATATTGTGAGTTGGCCATCTGTAACCTTTTAAATCTTAAGGATGAAAAATATAGCTAAAATCCTGTCATGTATTTCTGCCCTAACTCGAGGAGCCATACATTTTTCTGGCCAGGCTGCTGCCTGTGTCCATTCACGGCTACTGTGAGTGCAGCCACACCCCCTCCGCCAGTCCTCCAACCTTGCTGGTTGTTATGGTAACTGTGACCCCCTGGCTTCTGGTGGTAAATTGCTTGCTATGAGTCTCTCTTGCTTCTGAGCTCCATGGCCCTCATTGCTACTATTGAGCCCAAATCTGTGACCACCTCTTCTAGCACCAGCCCCAGCCTGCAGAGGAAAGCAGCTAATGGAGTTGGTGCCCTCTCACCAGCACATTCCCTGATGGCCTTGGCGAATGGATAGTTAGATGCTTCTCCTTGGGAGTTAGGGTTTTTTCATAGCAAATAGTATCAAGTATTATGCTTGTTTGTTTCTATATATCTTTCTGCCCAGTAAGAGTATGAGAGTTCATCATTGTCTGGGGCTATAACCTGAACCAAAACTTGTTGGCGAAACTCAGAAGGTATCATTTAAGAATTTCTTTGCCCTCAGAAAAATTATATGAACCTGATTTAAGCTTCCCAATTGCACCATCTTGGATGAGTCTCGTGTCTTCCCCATGAGAGCTGTGACATCCAACCCTATTTCCCTGAGACAGCTTTGTCTCTGCTGCTGCCTCTATATAGGCAGTTCCTCCCCTACGCCTACCTAAAAGCAAAATCTACCCTTCGTTGGTAACTACCTTTTCCCCAAGAAGAAACCCAGTCACACAGAGCATATCATGATTATGGTTGTTGGGTTGAAAATGAGTGGGACCTTGGGGGTGGGGGCACTTGTCACAGTACAACACAGAGCCCAGCCCCACCTCCTCTCTTTCTCACAGAGCCAGCCCATACCCATGCCCTGGTCTCTAGAAGCCCCAGCTCCAGCCGTCACCCTGTGCCCTGCACACTGAACCTGTAGGAAGTCCAGTCCAGCCCTATCCTCCTCTGCCTGCTTCTCTCCTGCTTCTCTCCCGGCCCCATCATTCCCAGTTCTTCCCAGAATTCCGATGAATAAAATGTCTCCATGTAAATAAATAATTGAAGAAGCGTTTGGCCCAAAGCTGGCACTTAACAAATATTGATGGAATATATAAGGGAGTGAATGAATAAATAAGTGAATGGAACCTAGTCATGGGTATCACTAAATCGAGCTGAATTTAAGGTTGAGGTAGTATCAAACCTTCTTACAGAATACATAAAAATGGACAAGTCAGCACAAGGCATCTGGCTCCCATAAAGCTTCCTAATCAGAAGAAATAAAAGCCTATATGGCACAGAGGTTACCTGTAGGCTGAAATGTTTTCTAAACAAAAGAATATGGATACCATGCCTTAGAAGGAAAAGCAAAGCTAGAGCCAGGAGCCATGGAAGGTTTCTTGGTAAACAAGACCAGAGCACTGTGCCTGCGGCCAGAACAGAGACAACAAAAAGACAGGATTCCTGTCATCAGAGCAGGCAGGCTCCACTCCACTTCACTAGGTCTCCATGGCCAGCCTTGGAGCAAGGCACAGAAATGTGGCTTTAGTTGTGAATTTTCATGGTCAGGAAACATATGTCCCCAACTCTAAAAGGTTGTCGTCACTAAATAGAAAGTTCCTTCTCTCTTGGGGCCTTGGGCTAGATAGGAACGAGTCATCCTTACAACTCCATTTGCAGCCTCAGTAATGTCATCTCCAACTCTTGCTCCAGAGAGAAATGCCAGAAACCTTCACATCATACTGCAAAAGACAGGTTTGCCAGAAAGAATAGAGTTTTATCTACCCTTCCTTACGTGTGCTTTCAAATGTCATTCTTTCTCCCTCTGCTGGGTATGAATGAATCACATCCTCAAGAAATGCAACCAGTTGAGTAAGTCAACACTCTGGAACGTCTTAAAAATGAAGCTAGTTTGATTGACTCACTGGATTGATGCAGCTTTTACCAAATACTTCAAGTTTTGAAACAAGCATGCTCGTTACTGATTCAAAATGGGTTACTTTGGTGCCTAGCGTTTGTCCAGGCAAAATGCAGGCCAGCTTAATTTAAAGCCCTTACTCAGTGGGGTTACTAATTTATTAGAATATATGAAGAAAGTCATAGCAGTCTGGGAACCCATCTTTAAGAAGTGCATGGCTAATGTTACCTTTACGCTACTTTTCTTTTAAAAGGACTATATTAGGTAGTTGCCAAACAGAGGATGTATATCTTTAGAGCAATTTTTACCAATGTACCAGAAAAATTAAAGCAATTTAGAACTCTGAGTCCAAAGATAACTCTAAAAGAAAGAACAATATCATCCTTTTATACTCACACAATTTGCCCCTGTGTTCCAGCCTTGATGGAATTATTGGGCATTTCTGGCAGAGGTGAACCAAGCTGGCGACAGTTCAGGAAATTGGGCGAGGCTCATCTGTGCTATGCAAATAAATAATACTTGTAGATGCAGGAGAGATTTTCATTTGTTTTTCAAAATTGGAATGAACTCTAGACCTAAAAATTGATGGGCAGTGATGTGTAGTCACAGTGTGATCTGAGGCAGATGACTTAAACCTAGTTACCTCCCTGTCTTTTGTTTGTCACAGCCAAGAAAGAGCTGACTACAAAATCAGGTGAGGGGGTTTCAGAGCACAGTTGAGAGCTCATTGGTGCCTCCTAGTGGAAGAAAGGCAATCACAGGTGTCAGTCCTCACTGGACACAGAAAACACACCAAGTTATAAAAGAAAGCTTCACTTCTTTTTCTAAGCTAAAACAATACATCCCTTCAGACCACAATCCCTCAAATTTCATTCTAATCCATATCCTTTCAGTGCGATTTAAGCTGTGGCTATGAATTCAAAATAAACTGTGCTGATTTTGAGAGCCACAAAGCTTTGCACAGAAATGAAAGCCAGTTGTTATTGTTAAGGAAAACACACATCTTTGACTCAAACAAGAGGAAAGGTGGGGTTAAAAGTCAAGTGGTTTAAAATGTGAAAACTTCCTCTTTCTAAGGGCGGCAAGTTTTTTTCAGTAAGTTAATGCCTGATAAGCCTGTGCAAAGTCCAAAGTAGATTGCTAACCAGGTTGTCAGCCTTGATTCTGTCATGGGGAAATCTGTGACCTGGGTAAATCCTGACCTTGAGACAACTATCAATATCCTCCTGTTTTCTGGACTTTCTGCATTTAAACCATCCACTCTAATGCTCCTTTATCTACCTGTTCTCTCTTCAGCGAGATGCTCTTTTACAGGGAAACCACCATACTATTTAGTCCCTTTGAGTGAGAGATAAAAATGGACCTCACAGCACAGCTGACAGATAACACCTCTGAGGGGCAGGACGCAGCCCTTGGAGAGCCACCTAGGGCTTCCCTTACCCTCAGAGAGGCATGGGTTGGCACAGATATACACATCATAGCCCTGTCCTCATTCTCTAACCAGCGGCTCATCAAGGGGACTACCTGAAGCCATATCCCAGATCATGTGAAGTTTTGCCAGTTTCAAAGAGCCTCAGATGGCAATTTCCTAACCTCATCCTTGCTGGAACACTAATTAAAGGTGGCTAAGAAGAAAGTCTTCACCAGGGCTCTCCTTGCTCAGACATTGTTTTTTTATGTTATTTGTTTGATTTCAAATTATATCTGTTTATGGTAGAAAGTACATGAGCTTTTCTAATTTTTTTTTTAATCCCTGAATAGAAATTTTGAGCTTTTTTTGCATAATGGATCACATTTATTTTCCTATACCATTAAAAACTAGAGTTATAAATGTGGACAAAAAAAAGGCGCTGCATATTGAAGCTGACAGGCTCAGGGGAGGCCCACGTGGTGGGCCTTACAAATCCAGAGACCAAAGTAAGTGCCCAGGGTGGTCTGAACCTAAAAATTCCCAACTAAAAGCAGGTCATGGTGGGTAGTCACATCCTAAGCCTGTAGCTTTCTTGACCAATGCCAATCTTTAACCTTGAAATTGTCTATTGTCTTTGTGCATATAAGATAACATACCTTCGAAATGTTAGAATGATTTTCTTTTCCAGACCCCTCGAAGGCACAACCACAGGCACCAGAGCACGAGGCCACATTGGTCTCTTGTTGCCTACATACTATCTCTATGTACTGTAAATATTAACCATCCTGTGCCGACTAATGGAAAAGAAGCAAGTGTCTCTCCATTTTACTTTGTATCCAGTCTCAGAGATTTCCCCACTTTGTTTTCTCCCACCTCCCTAATCTACCAACAATGAATTTCATGTAACCCTCCTATGGCTCGCTCCTCCTTTGATTCTAATGTATAATAAAATAAGCTGCAAAACCACCATTCTCTGAAGCATTTTCTCAATCAATTGAGATTTTGCTTCTCGGCAATTGTCATCGGTTTGGCTCAAATAAGCGCTTATAAGACTTTTTCTTAGGTTCGACATTCTCTCATCGACATAAGTGACTTACCCACTACCATTACAACATTAGGGTGCAGTTGACCCTCAAACAACAAGGGCTAGAGGCACCGACCACCCCCACAGTCAAAAATTCATGTATAACTACAGTTGGCCCTCCACATACACAGATTCTTAACTGTGGAGTTGACCCTTGAACAACTTGGGTTTACTGCATGGATGACTACAGTCAATTGAAAAAAAATAAACATATAAGTAGATCGCCATGGTTCAAATCCATGTTGTTCAAGGGTCAACTGTATTCTGAACTGAACTACATATTTACTTTTGCACCTCAATTCTTTCTTTATTAAAGGCCTCTATGTGCCAAGTTGTGTCCTAAGTAATAATCTCACTTCTGAGCATGCCTTTTACCCCTGTATTCTCCAGTGATGAATCTAAAGGCAAGTCACACTTAACGTCATCATCATTATCATCGTCATCATCATCATCACCATCATCATCATCGTTTCTTGCCTGCCTTCCTTCAGACAATATTGAACTATTAGTTTCCTAGAAATGTTCTAGGTGCTATAAATAAATAAACATTAGACAAAATCTTTGCTCTAGTGGGAGAAGCAAATACAATAAACAGTCATATGACACATGACTTTGTTTTCTCACCTTCACAGCCATATCATCAATCTTCCCTTAGCCAGGACTATTCCTCCTCTTAGATTTTACACAGAGTACCCCAATATCCTACTCTCTGACAAACTCCTAAATTTCAGCTGTCTCATGTCCTTATTCACATAGTGCCTTCCCTTCCACCACATAGGGATATCTAGGACTTTAACCCTCCGTTTATTTCCATTCATCTTTCCATCCTGGCTTCGCTTCTTTCCTTACTATTGTCCTAGGTTTCTAAGTGGTCTCCCTGCTTTCAGTATCTCCATCATTCAAATCATTCTCCACCCTGCCATCAGGGATCATGTTTCTAAAATTACCTCTGCTCTTGCCACTCCAAGTCTTAGCGAAGCATAACGATCCTGAACTGTTTCCCCCTCTATAAATTTGACATGATCTTAGGCCTTGGAAACTTTGACTTGTTTGTGTTCTCCCGTCCAAGATGGCCCTTCCTCTCCTTGCCTTGGTCAGCTCCTGTGTAACCACAGAATTCCAGTCCATCATCACCTCCTCACCTCCAGTCTGTCATCACCTACTCACCTCCAATCTGTTATCACCTTCTCACTCTGAGGCTGAAGAAGAACTTAGAAGAAACGGAATATTTAGTAGAGATTTTGTTTCTGCAATAGGATGATCAATGAAACCCTCTCTTACAGATCACTATGTTGTCCATTACTCTTTTTGTGGGCATAAACTTTCAGGAATAACCATGAAAGGTGCAGGGTTCTGCCTCTGGGCTGGCACAGGTTGACATGGCACATTCCCAGGGACAGAGCTCAAGGAAACTGTTGCCTCTGCTGCATTCCTACTCCTATTGCTCCATAAGCCTCCCATTACTTGCCATGTACTAGGGCAGCTCCACTCAACCTGAAAATGCTTCATGTATTGTATGATTATTTACTGTATGCTTTCCTCCACTAGAGCAGGGATTTTTCTCTAATACTTATTTATTTACAGCACCTAGAACATTTCCAGGAACCTAACAGTTCAATAAATATTGTCCGAATGAAGGCAGGAAGAAAGCCTCCTAACTCTTCTTATAATCACTAATTCATGTGTGCCTCTCAGTAAGAGAGGCCAAGGAACTCCGGGTTACTTAGCAGAAGCTCAAATTTGTACATGTCATTTTGTCTCTCAGAAGTTTCGAATGCTTTCATGCTTCTAACTGGCTATGCTATAAATACTATAAAATTCAACTTGGTAGGAGGGACTGTCCTTGATCTGTCCCCTGCTTGCATGCTGATCATATCTTTCACCATTCCTGGTGTCATATTTTATCCTCCAGAATTACTTAGGATCTTGTTGCTGCTCCCACACATCATGATGTCCCTTCCCCCATGCCTCTGTTCCCATTGCGTCCTCTGCACTCTTCCCCATTCTTCTCATCTCCCTCATTTCTACTTATCTTTTGAGGGTTTCCTCCACTCTTATGTCTTCTACCAATTCTCTCTTCTCACCCTAACCCCTACCAGGTTTGGGAACATGCTCCAGGCCTTGGAACGAGATCTGGGGAAACTTGAATAACTGGGCAGGTTGTAAGGGCAGGGTTTCAGGTTAGAAAAATAAGGTACCCTTAATCACTGAGGGGAAGTGGAATCCCAGGGCAAGGGGTCAAAGAGATCCCAGCAGCAGAGTTGGTTTTCATCTACATGGTTAACATTCATTAAGCACTTATATGACACACTCTTTGCAGAATGCTTTACATTATTTGATTTAAAATAATCTCCACAATGATGCTGTGAGGTGAGGACTATTATGTTCTTATTATAGATAACAAAGCTGAGCCACAGAGAAGTTTCAGGACCTAAGCTTAATAATCTCTCCTAGATCCCTCAACAAGTAAGTGATGAAACTGCTGTCTGGCTCCTAGGTCAAGCACTTGGCCAAGCCTGCATAGCTTCTCACAGTGTTTTAGTCATGAAGCTGGTCACTTCGAATATGGTAACACCTAGACTGGTCAGCTCAACCAAAAAATGAGCCTTTTCCTAAAGGTTGTCTCTATCCTAGAAGATCATGAAACTTTCTTTGCTCTGAGATACAAATTCATCGAGCAACCTTTTAATTAGTGCTGATACCAGAAGGCACAGGAGTGGGAAGAGGCCTGGATCACAGATTCAAGTATTCATGTAAAAAAATATATATACCCTATTGTAAATAAATAAAGTAGCTTTCTGGTTTACAAACAGTCTTCCCTGTACCTGATAAGGATAACTAAACTCAAGATCAAGTCTGAGTAGACTAACATTCACCAAGATAGACCACATTCTCAGCCATAAAAATTTAAAAGAATAGAAATCATGCAATGTCTGCTCTTAAACTGCAATGAAATTAAATAAGATATCAATAACAGAAAAATAGCTGGAAGACCCCCAAATAGTTCAAGATTAAACAACACATTTTCAGATAACCCATAAGTCAAAGAATTCTCAAGATACAGTATTTTGAATTAAATGAAAGTAAAAAACAACTTATCAAAATGTGTGGGATGCAGTGAAAACAGTACTTAGAGGAAAATTTATAGCATTAAATGTATACCTTAGAAAAGAAGATACAAAATCAATCATCTAAGCTTCCACCTTAGGAAACTAGAAAAAGAAGAGCAAATTAAATTTAAAGTAAACAGAAGGAAATAAATAATAAAAATTATAGCAGAAATCAATCAAACTGAAAATATAAAGTCAAAAAAAAAAAAAGGAACAAGAAAATAGAAAGTAAATGGAGATAAACCAATGAAACCAAAAGCTGGTTCTTCAAAAGATCAACATAATCAACACTCCTATAGCTGGGCTAAGAAAAAAAGAAAGAAGACACAAATTACTAATATCAGAAAAGAAAAGGAAGATATCACTACAGAGCCCATGAACATTAAAAGGATAATAAAGGAATACATGAACAACTCTATGTCAATAGATTTGACAATCTAAATGAAATGAAATATTTCTTTGAAAGGCACGATCTGCCAAAACTAACACAAGAAGATATAGATAATCTGAATAGGCATATAACTATTAAAGAAATTTAATCAATAATTAATAATCTTTCAAAACAAAGCACCAGGCCCAGCTGAGTTCACTGGTGATTTCTACCAAACATTTAAAGAAGAAATTATACCAATTCTCTATAATCACTTTCAGAAGGTAGAATCAGAGTGCATATTTCCTAACTCATTCTAGCAGATGAGCATTATCCTAATACCAACACAGAAGACTTGTAAGAAAACTACATACCAACATATGCCATAAGCATAGATGTAAAAATCCTCAATAAAATGTTAGCAAATTGGATCCAACATTATATAAAAAGAATTATACACCAATAATTCTTGGTGTATGGTGTATACACTATGTGAAATTTATTCCAGGAATGCAAGACTGGTTCAACATTTGAAAGTCAATTGATGTAATCTATCACATCAACAAGCTAAAGAATATCACATGATCTTATCAATAGATACAGAAAAAGCACATGACAAAATTGAACGTCTATTCATGATAGAAATTCTCAGTAAACTAAGAATAGAGGGAACTGCCTAAACTTGATAAAGAATATTGACAAAAATCCTGATACTAACCTCATACTTAATGGCAAGAAACTTGAAGCTTTCCCACTAAGATCAGATAGGCAATTCTTTTCAAATTGTTAAAGTTTGATGTATGACCCAGGATATGGTCTCTCTTGGGAAACATTCTATATGCACTTAAAAAAAGTGTGTATTCTACTGTTGGATGGAACGTTCCATAAATGTCAGTGAGATTCAGTTGTTTGATAGTGGTGTTCAGGTTCATTATCCTTGCTGATTTTTTTGTCTGTTGGTTCTATCTATTATTGAGAGAGGAATGTAAAACTCTCCAACTACAATTTTTTTATTTGTCTATCTCTCCATTCAGTTCCATCAGCTTTTGCTTCATGTATTTTGAAGCTCTGTTGTGAGCTACATACACATTTAGAACTTTTGTCTTCTTGGTGAATGACCCTTTTTATCCTTATGTAATCAACATGTAAATATCCCTTTTTACCCTTGGTAATTTTATTTCCTCTGAATTGTACTTTGATATTAATATAACCATTCCAGCTCACTTTTTTATTAGTTTTTGCATGGTATATCTTTTACCATCCTTTAACTTTTAACCTACCTGTATCATTATAATTAAATCACATTTCCTATACAGCATATAGTTAAGACAAGTTTTTTAAATCTATTCTAACAATCTCTCTTTACTAATTGAAAGGATTTACATTTATTAATATTATTGATGCTTTTAGATTTATGTTTATCATCTTATTATCGTTTTCTGTTTGTTCCCTGTTTCTCATTCTGTTTACTCTTTCTTGCCCTTTTTGGGGGAAGTTAGTCGAGCACCTTCTGTTTTCTATTCTAATTTACCTATTATGATTTTGACAGTATCTCTGTGTAATTTTTTTTAGTGGTTGCTTTAGGGATCACAAAATGCATTATTAACTTCTCATGATCTATTTAAAGTCAATATTTTGTCACTTCAATTGGAATATAGAAAACTTAACACCATAAAGTTCCCCTTACCTTGTGCCTTTGTGTTAGAAATATTGTCTTAAATATCACACTTACATATACTGAAAACTTCATCAAACGGTGTTATATTTTTGCTGTCAACTATAAAACACATTCTAAAGAACTCAAGAGGAGAAGAATAGTCTATTCTATTTACCCAAATATTTACCCATTCTGTTGCTGTTTCTTCATTCTTGATGTTCCAAGGTTCTTTCTGGTATCATTTCCCTTTCATTTATAGAATTCTCTCTAGCAATTCTTTTAAAGCAGGTCTGCTGGGTACAAATTCTCTTAGTTTTTCTTCATCTGGAGATACCTTTATTTTATCTTTATTCCTGAAAGATATTTTTGCTATATACAGAATTCTGGGCTTAAAATTCTTTTCTTTCAGCACTTAAAAATGTGGTGCTACTGCCTTTTGACCTCTACAGTTTCTGGTGAAAGACTCATTGTCATCAAATCATTGTTCTCCTATAAATAATGTATTGTTTCTCTCTGCTGTTTCAAGAATTTTTTTTGTCATTGATGTTTTAGAAATTTGAATATGATGTGTTTGGACATGGATTTCTTTGATTTTATCCTATTTTGGATTTTCTCTGCTTCTTAAATTTGTAAGTATCTGTCTTTCTCCAACCACGTGAAATTTTCAGCCATTACTTCTTCAAACCCTTTTTCAGCACCACATTCTTTCTTCTCTTCTTTTGGGAGTCTGATAACACAAATATTAGAGCTTTTGTTGTTGGCTCATAGGATCTTCAGGTTCTGTTCTTTATTTTTTTTCAATATTTTTTCTCTGTGTTGTTCAACCGAATAATTTCCATTGCGTTAGCATCAAGTTCACTATTTCTTTCCTCTGTCATCTTCATTTTGCTACCGAGTCTTTCCAGTGAATTTTTAAATCTGGTTATTGCATTTTTCAGTTTGAAAATTTCCATTTGGTTCATCTTTATATCTTCTATTTTAACTTTCTTTTTAAATTTTATTTCAAAAATAAAATTCAGTTCTTCCTTTGGACATTTTTATATCTATTTTAAAATCCTTGTCAAAAAATTCCAACATCTGTATATTTCATCATTGGCATCTGTGGAGTGTCTTATCCCAAGGAAGTTAAGAATTTCATAGTTCTTCAAATGTCAAGTAATTTCTGATTGTGTCCTGGAAACTTTGAATATTACTTTATGAGACTCTGGGTCTCATTTAAAGTCTATGAGAGGATGTTCATGTTGTTATCTTAGCAGACACTTGACCTGATGGAGTTTAAGTCATAAGTTCATGTGTTCCAATTCACTTTTTGTGTACTGTGGTTATAGTGTCACTTCAAAGTTCAAAGGCTTTAAATGCTATTCAGATCTGTCCTATGAGTGTGTCACTTACTGATTAATCAATCTGGAACCTGAGAAGAGGTCTATCTGTTAGTTCAGTTCTCATACTCTTTACAATGCTAATTAGGAACAGATCCACCATGCGCAGGTTAGAGATCAACCCAGATGTTCCCAAATAATTTTATGGGATCCATTTCCTAAACTCTTCCTTCTCTCCTGTCTCCCTAGTACTTACTGGTTTCTTGGGCCTTCTTTCTTCAGTCCACCAGCCAAAAATCACTCAATTCTGTGATTTAGTCACATCTGGAGTCTAAATGACAAAAAGATGATGGGGGCAGGAAAGAGTTGGGGGAGGTATTTAGCTCTGCTTCTTGCAATTGCAGCTACCCCAAATGGAAAATGAAAGTTTCCCTCCTTCAGAACGTTGGCTTCTGTAATTTTCTGCACTGGCTGTTTAGCTGCCACTGTCCCTACCACGAGATCCCCTGAGGTGAAAGTGAATGGAGAAAAAGGAGAAAGGGGTAAAAAAACAAAACTCTGGGTGACTTCCTCAATTTCTGAGCTTTAAGAATTCTCTTTTCTGCTCCTTAAGCTAGGACCAAAGGGATTTTCCTAGGTCCCTGTCTGTTTCCTCCTGGATTTTGACCGTGTTGAGAGCAGGCTACAGATACCTAAAGAAAAAAGATGTGGAAACTCACTGCTAGTTTGGTGGCACTTCAAATCCTGATGTTCCTTCCCAACCTACCTGCTACCGCAGGTGGGAGTGAGGGGCAGCAGCACCATCCTTTGAAGAAACTAACTAGCTTCTTGGTGGCAAGTTGACTATCCAACTCCTTCAATCCTGAAAGGGGTAGAAATTCTTCCTGACTGCTAACCTTCCTTTTGTACGTTCCCCAGGAACACAGACCAATCAGAGTTTTGGAGGAGCTATTCCCAGAACATATTATACAAAGAAAGTGGATCCAACTAGTTCCAGAGATAAAACGTGATGTATGTCGTGGTGTGCTGCCCAGGTCTCCTCACTTCAGGACTGAAACACCCATTCCCCCCAGCTGCTAGGAGTGGTGGTAATTGATGGCTCTCTAGAAATGGCCCTGGAAAGGCAAGCCAAAGAAAGCTACCAGGCTCAAAGCCACACAGTATCCCTGTAGTCAGCTCACACCCAGTGACTGGTGAAGCTGCAGATATAAAGCTAGGGCATTCTTAATGCAAGGAAGGATGACTCTGAAGGGCCATCTCAGCTCAAGAGTTCTCCGTGGAATTGACTGAGCTTTTGTTTAACTCCTTCCTTTGTCTAATGCTACTTCCTTTACTCTCTGACAAATGCTGATTGCAGAGCACTTTCCAACAAAGCTCCTGCACACGAATTGTCTCAGAGTTTGCTTCCTGAGGAATCCACTCTAAGATAATAGGGTCTAAGCATCATTCTCCCCCTGCGACAGGAACTGGCTCAAAATGGGCATGTGACTCAATTCAGGTTAATATGATATTAGGGGACTTGTTTGGGGGATCTTCTAGGAAATTTTCCTGGCACTGGAGAGAACCATAGGAAAAGGTGGTCTCTCTTTTGAACTAAACCTGAACAAGGACTCATATGGCTCCCACTGCTACTGAAAAGCACATCTAGACCCCAAGAGCAACCAGCCTTAAAACAGAGCTTGCGCTGTGCTTAGCAGAATGGTGAGACAGAAAGAACTTGAATCCCTAATGGCATCATCGAGTCACAAGATCAATGACTCTAAAGTCCGCCTCATTTTTAGATTCCTCATTATATGAACTAACAAATTTTATTATTTAAAGTAGTCTATTATTTAAAGCAGTCTATAAGTTTATTTTATTTGTTTGTTCATTTCTGCTACCTGCAGCCAAAACATGTAACTGATACAGATGTACATCTTACTGGCTACCCTTTCCTTCACTGCTTCTGGAGGAGATTTTCATAAATGTTGAAAAGAGTTTTAAAATTCACGACCTAAACGACTGACCAAAAAATTGTGACTGATGTTTTTTTTCTTTCTGTTTCCTTTTATCCCTTCCTTCCTTTTCTTCCTTCCTTCCTTTCTTCCTTTTATAGGGAAATGAAGATACATTTTTTTTAACGGAAAAAGAAGATCTACTTGAACAAATATATTTTATGTATAAAAAAATAAAACCACAGAAATATTTGCAACTTAGTTGAGAAAAATTACCTTAAATTCTATTTTTAAGATCAAAGTACAATCCAGGCCATGATCTAAAATTTGGTATATAATTAGAACTTCTGAAAACTCCCTCTGTAATAGACAAGTGAAGACAGACACCTGGTAATTGTAAAGGGTATTTATATGCCTCTGGAGGAGGAAGAGAGAGATTTTTGTAAAATTACTTTAGGAGGAAAATATCTGTAAAAAAGATAGTCCCCAAACTGATTCAGTTTGCAATTTAAAAACAACTAATCCTATGGCAACCCAAGAAAATGTTATTTACACTCAAACACATAGTATCTTCACTCAAACTCTGAAGGTCAAAAAACTATGATTTTGGCAGACAAGAAAAGAGAGTTTTCAAGAAGCAAAGTGCTCTCCCCTTTCATAGAAAATGGCACATTTGCCATGTTTGAAGGTTCGAGGATACAGCAACAGAACACTCCTTTGATTTTAACTACTGCGAGAGTCTCTCGTGTCTGCTGAATCAATCGTGTTCTCTTCTTCCCCAGCACTTGCCATTCCAAACTGTTTCTTCAGGCACCTAAATACAAAATCCAATGACTCCATCACTGTAACAGACAGAACACAGGCCTGGCTTAGGAGATGGCTTTCACCCAGGTCTGCCCGTCAGCAAAGGGGTGGCACTGGGCAAACACTTTAACAATCCGAATCGCATTTCCTCATCTGTAGTCTTCGTGATTACAGATTCCTGGGAAATAAGAGTTTCTGTGTAAATGCTGGAATGGCTTGTAACAGTGACAACACAATTTTCCATCCACTCCATGCACCCAACATTTCACTACCCGAAGTCTTATCCCAATTTATAGCCTACAGTATGTCAGTCTGTTACGGGCAAGCCAGAGGGGGATTTCTTCATAAACCCAAGCCAAAAACAACAAATCCTCTTCTTCCAAATCCGCATCCAACCCCCACTTCACTTTTGGTGTCTTGAGAGTGAGCCCACATTATCACCGCAGATGGAAAATGAATCAAACACCCTTATTTCTTTTCTGCTTCACATTTTAGAAATGGTCCAGAGGTCATGGTGTAGCGAGCATGACTAATTTTGTAGTAAACACAGGTTAACATGGTGCTGAGTAGGGACTGAGTGAACCTGGAGTCCTTCAAAGGCACGTTAATGAGTCTGGACCTTAGAGTATGTATAAAGATTTACTTACTCTTAGTTCTCTAAGTGCTTTCCCGGGATATCTAGCAAGGTCCTTTCGCAGGCTACAGCTTCAAAGCCAACCCCATGACTCATAAGACCAGGGCTAGAAGGGCTGGCTCAGAAATACCATCCAACAAGGAAACAATGAAAGGAACCTACGTAATGCTTTGCAGGACATTTGGCCTGGACATGTCAAAAAATCAATAAGAAAGAACAGAGGGAGAAGGGGAAGCTGCTCTAGACTGAAGACTATGAAAGGAACAAAGCGGGCAAATGCAATGAATTAACTTGGACTCTGATGACATTCTGGAAACAATTTAGGAAATTTGATTATTGATTACGTGTTGAATATTATTGAATTATGTTTCCTTAGATATGGAAATATTATGATTATTGAACAGGAAGCTGAAAAATGTCTTTGTTTATACATTATTTAGAATCATACAGGAGTGAAGTGTCATGATGCCTGCATATTACTTTCAGATGGCTTACAAAAAGAAAGTGTGTGTGTGTGTGTGTGTGTGTGCGCGCGCGCGCGTGTGTGTGTTAAGATGCTAACAGCTGAAGAATCTAGGAGGGCAATATATGGGTATTAACTATTCTGTTCTTTCAGTTTTCCTGGGATTTGAAATTCTTTTTAATTTAAGGCATACAATCCAACCAACTTTTATCAGAGAGCATGTAGGGTTCCGGAGGTCTCATGGCTGTAGGTCCCCAGGATGTTTCCTGTTTCTAGGAACAACTTTGTTTCTTGGGGTCCTAGCAAAAATCATTGCTGACACTTGTCATGACCAACCACATAACTTACAGTTGCTAAGAAAAGGCACAGGGGTGAAATATTATAATCTTCACTTTATGAAGGAGAAAACTGAAGCACATTCAAGTTTGCTAACTTGTGAGAAGTCGCTGCAGCAGCCACACTGATATTCTACCCAGCCCCCCTGCTTCTGTTTCCTTCACTCCCAACAGCTCATCTGCAACCTTCTTCAGAGGACAAACCTGGGCTACCGGAGCCACCTCACCTGGACTTCAAACTCCGGAGAGTTTACGTTCCTCCAGAATGACTCATAGCTATAGTCACCTTATCCATTTCGAGAGACTAGGAATTCCTTTCGCTGCAGTTTTATTCCAGAAAATAAATCCTCCCTTCATTGTTGTCATTGTACTTAAAAGCTCAACTACTTATTCTGGGAATCAAACCACTTCCCTCCCCAACATCCTGATGTCCCCCACACATGCTTGTCATTTCATCCCACGTCCTCTTGGTTGCCATGGATGAGCAGTGCTCCAGAATAAAGTCCCATAATTACAGGCTTACACTATATTCAGTTCACTCTCACAGCCACCACATGTCTAAACCGAGGACAGGCAAACAGAGGCATTAAGGCAGCACCTGGTTCTTTACTTATTTAAGTCTTATGAATCTCATGTGACATTCTAGGTATTTACTTTGTGGAGAATTTGCAATGTTTACTATTTTTTTAAATATTATTTCCTTGGAGGGGCCTCGGAGGTTGTTCAAGTCTGCTTGTAGGAACAAGAAGCTCACATTTCAGCAAGATATCTGGGTCCATATTGTGACCATCTAAATCGTCACCAAGTTCTTTCTTATTGGGACAGCATGCGATCGTAAGTTCCTGAACTTTGTGAAATCTAGTCTCACTGTGCAGGGATTTCTTGTGCTGCCTTCACAAACCTTGGCTAAATTCTAGAACGAAGATTGGCTGAAAAATCATGTACTCTCTGAGTTAGGTACTTTTTTTTTAAGAGGTGATGATCAAAATATAAAATAATTTGTAGAGCCTAGAGGACACCAACTAAGCAGAGAGGGTACAGGCAGCAGTATATCAAAGTAGGATCCCAGAGGACCTGCTCCCAGCTATGCCCGGTACTTCATCCAGTAGCTAGATTGGCAGCAGAGGAGCACTCAGGTGGGGTTCGTGACAACAGTTATTTGTCATCAGGTACAGAGCAGTTCCACATTTGACAATCATCACAGCTGTACCTCTGTGGACTGCCGGACCATAAGTTCTGGTTGTGTTTTAATGGCAGGAGTAATAGAAAAAAATTACTTTAAAACCATGTAAAGGAGAGAGGGTGAGAATGAATGAATGGATAAACGAATGCAAATAGAGCATAAAAGTCAGAACCTACACATGGACACACATAGTCAGTCTCTTTCTCTCTCTCTCTCTCTCTCTCATACACACACACACACACACACACACACACACACACACACACAGAAAAACAAGTGAAGCTCTACATCCATGGCAACAAGAATTTGTGGTCAAACTATTTGCACTAAACTTTAAAACTTGAGTCTCCCTCAGTTTGTGTTTTAAGGACTTTCAGTGAAAAGGCTGTTTTGGTGCTTTCTGCTGCTGAGGCTCCTGGCCAGGAAAATGTGAAACATTATTCAGCAAACAAGGAGGAAACTGGTCAAAGCAGGGAGGAGAGCACCGAAGACAAACAATAATATTATTCGGGAGAATTCACAAGGGAAAAAAAGCAACACTGAGCAAGATAAACAAAGTGGAACACAGAGGCTCAAGGGAACAGAGCTTTCCCTTCCAGGTTATCTAGAAAATTTTCCAAGTCCTTGGCCCCTAAACTTGTCCTTAGTCAGCAGTTTCTACACTGACCAACACCGATGCTTTACCCCTTAGTCAGCAGCTGCCATGAACAAAGCATCACTGAGGGACTGAAAGGAAAAAGAACATTGACTTCAAGAGACAAATTTCATCAAGTTTCCCAATTTAAATTAATAAAGAGTTTTACTTTATTAGTCACTCATGGGCAATTTAAAATCCATACGCAGTGAGAGATTAGGTTAACTAAACACAGAACAATCTTTCTGGCCTCGAGGCAGAAAATTGCTGCAAATTGCAAGTGGGGATTTCCAACCAACCTGTGAACACCGAACGCAAGCCTACCCAAGTGGAATTGCACAGGAGTGAGAAAGTTAACTTTTTCTTTTGTGACTCTCCATCACACCATCCATTCACGTGGACCTAAGATTTATTTCTAACAGAACCTGTCACCAGAAAGGACTTTTTTGATTTGATTATGATGCTATTATGGTAAGAAAAATGAAATGGCTATTACAAAAGACGTTTGTTTTTCTTGATGACCTCAGAGGCAAGAATAATACCAAGTGCAGATATCAAAATGTGTAGTTAGGGTGATCGCATTAATAGAGATTAACCTAAAAGAATTTAACTGCACCAGTAGTTACACGTGTCAGTAATTAGACATCCTGGAGAGGACAAGCGTAGGGAAAACAGCCGTGAAGCAACGACGAAAAGCAGTTGTTGACCTTCTGGCCTTCTCTCCCTTTCAAGAAGGTGAAGTGAAGTTTGCACATGAGGAAGCGAATCATCTGTCAAAGAGAAAGCCATAGAAGCCAGAGTCAGAAGAAGAAAAGGCAAAATGAAGAAAGGCTTTCGAACTTGACTCCAATTACTAAAATACAGAGGGTGTGCAAAGACTTACACAGAAAGGTAAAAACTAACCATGGGCTTTTGGGAAGAACATAACTGCTCTGATTTGACACGAGGTCCAAGTCTTAATAGGAAGATATTCAGCTAATGCATAGTCAATATCTTAACATATACTAATACTCACAACTTTCTGTAATGGCCTGCTGAAATGTGAAAGGGTTAAAGAATAATTAAAACCTGAAACTGGACAAAGGAAGTCTATAACTTAGGCCTAGTTTCTGGAACCCCTAACCACATTCTGTTAATCATGAAACTTGTAACAATGAGCTCATACGCTAACTGCCAATTTTAGCCTGTGTAACCCTGCTTGCTTGCGTGGCATGAAAAATAATCAATTGTATATAAGCTGAAAATTACTGTTTGGCCATCGCCCATGGGAACACTGGCTATTGTCCATGGGAACATAGGCAATCACCCATAGGAACATAACATTGTAACACAAGCTTTCTGCTTCTATACTTCCCGCTTGCACACCTGACCAGTGGGTTGACAGGTAGTGAATAGGAGAAAGATGGACCTTTGTGTTTAAGACAGAATGAGGAATGGGATTTGGGGCTTAAAAACCTTGTATCTTGGCATTTCAAGGCTGCTCCTTTGCAAGGACAGCCACCGGCTAATAAACTGTCTCCTGGTTAAGAGCACTCAAGTTGGGTCTGGTTATTCTGGACACAACACTTTCAATATATTTTGTTTAGATAAGAGGGAACAATAGGGCCAATTATACAACTAACTTGAACTTTAGAAAGGATGCTTCCTACGAGTTCAAGAGATTAACATATGCTTGGAAATGTAAGTCTAAATGCTCAAATTGCCATGAAAATTATTAATACTTCTAGATAACATTTATTTTATAGATACCATTTATAAAAATTGGTTGAGAAAAATTCTAACATAATCAAAATATCTTCCAGAAACTCAATATTTACTTTGGACTGGGAAGAACTTTAAAAAGTATAGATCCAGATAAACTAGTCCAGCGCTCAACAACATTTGTTTGTTTTTCTTGAAGAAACAGCAATAAGATTATCTTAGCTATTGATTCCTCATTATTTTTCAAGTCCTGCCAGCCCTAGAAAATCTTTTCCCCTGACCATCTGAGACAATGGTGATCTCTCTTTGCCTGAATTTCTATAGTACTTGTATTTATAGCATAGTATTTACTGTGTTTGTCTATGTTAATGCACTGTATTTATCTACATTTATGCTTATTTCTCTAGCTAAGGTATAAGTTCATCAAGGACATATACATGTGTTCATCTTTGTATCATCCAGCATCATGCCTGGTGCATAATAGATGTCTATTGGATAATTGATTAATGCTACTGGGGCTCTTAGACATAGGCCAGGTAGGAATGAAAGGCAGAGAGGAAGAAGGGGAGAGAGGAAGAGAAAAGCCATGTGTGGAGGGACCTGAAGTATTTGTAACACTGTCTCAGGGGTCTATTTAGTGACATCAATAGTATAGGAGGCCTAATCCAGTCCCAGGCAATCCCCTGATTTCAGAAAGGTATAACTATAAAACAACTCAAAGAACCCCTATTATCTAGTTGATAATAACTTAAAGGAGTTAAATTAGTCAAAACCTTGCTCTCAGAACTTTTCAGATGTCTGTTGAAACAAGGCATTACCGATTTCTCAAATGGATGCCCATCAAGTAGTTTTCACGCTAGGCTTTACCAACATGAGAGTTTAGCCTTACCCAGGCTACTGATTAGACAGACCAAGGATCAGCATTTTTTTTTTTTTCTGAGATAAGTGAGATTTACACTTTTGCTGAGGTGCTCCTGATCCTGTATATGATTAAGCTGCCTAATTGGATAACTTGACAGGCTCTGCAAGAATGGCCTGCCAGGGTCCATCATCCACTTCTTGTTCGGTTTGAAATTCTCCCCTGCCAGAGATATCCTCAGAGTTATTAGTTCTACAAAAAAAAAAAAAAAATGCAACAACCTGGAAAAACTAGAATACTTGAGATCTTTTTAGATGTAAGACATTTCCCTCAAGAAAGATTCTTGTGATCTGCCATGATAAGGATGCAATAAATTCTGATGAATTCCATCTAAAAAGCCTTTATTCCTAAAATACTTGGCACGGCTGGCTTGACTTGGGCCTAATCCTAACTCTTTAAGCTCCTCAGTGGCTACCAGGTTGCTTGTCTTTCCTTGTTTTCCACTTCCTAAGGTTTCCTGGAGTTGCTGCACTTTGAGGAGGAAAAAAATGTTGTTTGTTTCTCTCACTTGGTGCTCAGCATGGGGTCTGGCACCAAACTGCCTGGTGGCTGGAGCTCAAGCCTGACCTTCACAGAAAAATATACAGACAAAACATTGTTACTTCATTTGATTTCCAGTCCAGTGGAAGTGTAACCATATCCCTCACACCTGTAGAACCAAAATCCTTGAGTGGGTCCTAATCAGTTCCAAGTAGTAGAAAGGAGGATGAGGAAGGAAAGCAAAGTGAAAGAAAGGGTGACATTAGAATGTGGTCAGGAGCCAGCCCCAGCTGTAATTATATATTTAGAAAAGCAGTGGCAATTTTACACTGTATTCAGTTCCTTATAAAACTTACTTTTTGTTAGATTTTAACAAAAGATTCAATTCATTTAAAAAGGGTAACATTAATAAATAACATGATTCGGAGAACCTAACTAAATTAAACGTTATGATTTAAAACATGAAATTTTCTAGAATTTTAATGTGCACGTGGAGGACCAGTGGCTTTTGTTAAAATGTAGATTCTGATTCAGTAAGTCTGGGGTAGAGCCTGAGACTCTGCATTTCTGAGGAGCTCCCTGGCCAAGTCAGTGTTGCTGA
>NW_006494614.1:12148195-12163592 GCF_000325575.1 Pteropus alecto | reverse complement strand
TTTACATTCAAACCTCTTTCTCTTTTATGAGTTAAGAGATTGAATGAAGGATCAGAAAAACATGTGACTCTTTTCAAAAACAGATTTTGTGATCAAAATTGAACAATAGACACAGGAAGCATGGGGAGATAAAGAAGGTAAAAAATTTCTATTTCTTTTCAGGACAAGTTTTAATATAATTGTTTTTTTGCTGCAGAAAATATATAGAGATCTTGAGAGGCACTTCAAATAGCAAGGGAAAAAATTCCACAGGTGCTTCTCCATAAAAGCAAAAAAAAAAAGCACTGGCAAAAATTATCAAAATCAACTTCTTCAGAATTCTGGAAATAGATCAAAGGTTTACAATACTCTGATTTTTCTTATTTACTCAAGAAAAAATGGCTGAATCTCTGTAAGAAAAGAAAGCATTGTGAAATTTTAATTTACCCTATTCCTATCCCTGTGGTAGTCTTGAGACCAAATAGTCTTATAATCATAGCAGCTGTTAATACCAGCAGCCTAGAAGTCACTGGGGGTAGCAGGACAGATTTGGCACTCCCCCAAAATTTCCATTCCCAAAAAATTGTCATTATATGACCCGTCTGGCAGCTCCCTGGAGACCTCCACTCACAAAGTTTGTCTTCATTTGACCTAACTCAGCACTTGCTCAGTGGACTAGCCTTTTCCCCACAGTGCTTGTCAAAAACAATTCCATGGCAATTATTTAACATTACAGCTGTCAAAGATAGTCATACCAGTTGGGCAAATAAGAAGATGACCAACAATATTTAAAAAGAAAAAAAAGTCCATAGGAGTTTTGAAAAACTCAACATATCCCCAGAAATTTAAAAGGCCATGCATATGTACAGAGCTATGAGTATGCCCAGGAAATATCTGAGAAGGTCTTAATTTTTTTAACCTCTGACTAACATTGAGATTCTGCACAAGCAGCAAGTGAAGGATAATGTAGAGTTGTAAATTGTCAAAGCAATGAAATTAGGTCCCAATACACACAGAGAACCCTCTTGGCAAAGGCTGGGAGACTTATTGGCTCAAGGCATTTAAGGACTTGTCTGTCTAATCGTTATCTGAACACTAAGTTAACTGAGCAAAGACTTCAGTGGCCATACACAACAAAAAATAATGACTTTATAGAATTAATTCAGGAAAGTCACTAAACAAACAAACAGCAACAACAATGACAAAACACAATCACAAACAGCAAAAACAGCAAACTGGAGTTGGGAAGAATGGTCTGATTTTCAGAGTTGCATCATTATATTATTTTAAATGTAGTAACTAACAAACAAACAATAAAAAAAAACCTGTCCCAAGGTGGCTCAAATGTTAACTTACTAGACAAAGACTTTAAATCAGCTATTATAAATATATTCATAGAACCAAAGGAAATCATGTCTAAGAAACTAAAGGAACATATAAGAACAATGTCTCATCAAATAAATAATATCAATAAAGAGAAATTATATTAAATAAATAAAAATAAATGAATGAATTTTATATCCAACACTACTATCTTTCAAAAATAAGGGGAAATTAAGACATCTGATTTAAAAAAAAACAAAACTGAGAATATCTCACCAGCAGATCTGTTTTATAAGATATACAAAGATAGTCCTTCAGGCTGGAATAAAAGGACACTAGACAGTAATTAAAATTCACATAAATAAATAAAGAGCACCAAAAGAGGTAACTACCTAGAGAAGCATACAAGGTAGTATATATATAGGTTAGGTGTGTAAAAGACAACTGCATAAAGCAAAATTTAGAAGGGTCTGTTATGTATAAAGATATAATTTGTACGATAATAATAGCACAAAAGATGGGTGATAAAACAAACATATAAAAGCAAAGTGTTAAATACTATTACAATTAAATTCATATTAATCTAAACTGATGGTTATAAGTTGTTCCTTACAATTCCCATAGCAATCACTAAAAAAATCACTCAAAAATGTAGTAAAAAGTGAGAGTATTAAAATGGTACCCTAGAAAATGTCTACTTAACAAAAAATAAGACAGTAATGGAAGAACAAAAAACAATAAGAAATATAGAAAACAAAGCAAAATGGCAGATGTGAATCCTACCAGTTATTATCAGTTATTATGTTAAATGTAAATATTTTAAACATTTTAATTACAAGGCAGGATTAGAAGAATAAATTTTTTAAAAAAGTGATCCAACTATATGCTATCTACAAGAGACACATTTTAGATTCAAAGACATAAATAAGTTGAAACAAAAGGATAAAAAAAGAGATATAATGCAACAAAAAGAGACAAAATAGACTTTAAGACCAAAGAATATTTTATAATGATAAAAAGGTACATCCATCAGAAATAAATAACAATTATAAATATATATGCACATAACTATAGCACTTAAAAATTCATAAAGTAAAAACTGATAGAATTGCAAGGAGAAATGGTAAATTCAACAATAACAATTAGAGACTTCTAGACTTCTCTTTCACTTTCAATAATTAATAGAACAACTAAACAGATTAAAAATAAAATAGAAGACCTAAACAACACTGTAAACTAACTAGACGTAACAGACATCTAAATAACACTCCACCCAACAACAGGATATACATTCTTTTCAGGTGCCTAAAGAACATTCTCCAGGACAGACCATTACCAGGCCAGAAAACAAACCTCTATAAATTAACAAAGACTTAAATCATACAAAGTACGTCTTCTAACCATAATGGAATAAAATTATAAATCAGTAAATGAAGGAACTTTGGGAAACTCACAGATATGTGGAAATTAATCATGACAGTCCTGAAAAACCAATGGGTCAAAGAATAAATCACAAGAGTAATTAGAAAGTTCTCTGAGATGAATGAAAGTGAGACATACCAAAAATGAGATGTAGTAAAGACAGTGTTTTGAGAGAAATTTGTAGTTGTAAATGACTGTATTAAATCAAAAACCTAATTTTTTAACTTTAGAAAAAGAATGTTTTAGTTGGTCTTCTAAAATATCCATATAATTGACAAACTATTAGCTAAACTGACCAAGAAAAATTAAACTAAATACTTAAATCTGGAATGAAAGAGGGACTATTACTACCAACCTTATAAAAATAAAAGAATTATAAGGGAATACTATGAACAATTGCATGTCAATAAATTAGATGACCTAGATGAAATGACAAATTCCTAGTAAGGCGCAAACTACTGAAACTAACTCAAAAAAATAAAAAAATAAAACTGACCAAGAAAAATTAAACTAAATACTTAAATCTGGAATGAAAGAGGGACTATTACTACCAACCTTATAAAAATAAAAGAATTATAAGGGAATACTATGAACAATTGCATGTCAATAAATTAGATGACCTAGATGAAATGACAAATTCCTAGTAAGGCGCAAACTACTGAAACTAACTCAAAAAAATAAAAAAATCAAAAAATTAAATAGACCTATAAGAAGTAAAAAGATTGAATTTATAATAAAAAATCTTCCCACCAAAAAGTGACTAAATCCAGGTAGCTTCACCGGTGAGTTCTCCCAAATGTTTAAAGAGGAATTAACAGCAATCCCTCACAAACTCTTCTAAAAAATAAAAGAGGGAAGAAAACTTCTCAATTCAATCTAAAAGGCCAATATTACCCTGATATCTCAACTGGACAAAATCATGACAGTATAAAAAAAACTACAAACCAGTATCTCTTATGAACATAGACATAAAAATTCTCAACAAAATCCTATCAAACAGAATCCAAAAAGAATTATATATCATGATTTGTCATACTTTTTAAAGTCTGAGTCGACAGGCACGATAGAAATATAACTCTCAAGAGACTGGTTCTGGGACTGACTTGGGTTTAAAGGGTTGAGACAATAAAATCTGGTTAATCGTATATTAATCATTTAGATGAAAATAGGATAAAGTTCCTCAGAGCATTCCTGACCTGTTTTAAATTTTTCAACCTGAAAGCCTCTCGGCTAAGGGAAATCCAGGGTTCAAAATTTTGTAAGAACACACAGAAGCCTGTGGAAACGGTACAAATGGGTTAGTAATTAAATGTAGGATTATTTTTTCTCCTACCAGTTCTGTGATCTTAAGCAAGAAACTCAAATCCAGTTTCTCTTTCTGTAAAATGGACATAACAAAAGCACCTACTTTGTAGGGTTACTGTGATAATTGAGATTTAAGAGGTTGGTATACAATGCTACTCACATGAAAAGGATTTAATGGACATTGGCTGCTACTGACTGCCTTTGAAGATTGTGTTAACCATTCTGCATAGGAAAGGGGGGTGCTCAGGCATGCAATGTCACCTATGTATCTGCCTGGTGTCCTTTAATGGGAGTGAATGGGGCCTCAACTCCCCACAGAAATGTCCCTGGAGCTCCAGTTACTACCTACTACGTCCTCCACCATCTCCTTGTCCATCATTCTAGGGGTAAGGTGTGGCTGCCCAGCTCTCTCATTGTAATACAACGAAGCCCTGCTCCCAGGCTTGCTTCACCCACCACCATGTCACCAATGACAATCTCTCAGGAATCTGTTTTGCAAGCTTTGGAGAGTAGATTGTTACATTGTTTCTTCTTATATAAAACGAGAAATTATAGGACACTGGGAACCTAGAGTTTTGCCCAAGGTCTCATATAGTGTGCTCTTTCCAATCCATGCTGCCTCCCATTCAAATGAGATAAAAATGTGTTCAATTTTGAGTCAGTGAAGCTAGATAGCCAACAGACCTGCCTATTCCTAACTAGACAAAAGAGCTTCAACTCTCTGTGCCTTATTATCCTTGACTTTGAAAGGGCTGCTGTGAGAATTAAATAAGGCTTCCATATAAAAGCCCCTCCTAAAATACTTACCTTTTTTCATTTCTCCTATAACTTAAAAATTGTATGTATTATTTGTATTTTTTCTTTAAAAACATGGCTACGAATATGTAGCTTTTTTTTACACAAATGGTTACACTTCCAAATTTTAAGATTTCTGACAGAAAAAAAGAGGGCATTACAGAGTAAAGGCAACTTTTCTTAGAAACGTGAATTAGAGCATTAATAATTATAATAATACAAGGAAAATTCTAGACATTGTGAAGATGACCTTCAGTCTGACAAAATCCCCAGAAAACTCATCTGTGTGGAAAGCAAGGAAGTGACCCAAAGATAATAGTAAAAATGCAAAAATATTTAGTAACCATTGATGTAGCAATCCAAAGGTAGTGCTGATTCTAGAGGTGCCCCCCGCCCCCAACCACACACACACACATTCCACCACCATCCTTGGAGCCCTGGATTCCTGACGCCTATCTCTAGGAAAAGTGGAATTCTGGTTTTTCTGCAACAGCTTTGGAGCAGTCCAACTTGTAAACTCCCTTTTAAGTAATTACTGAGTCTATTACCAAGAGTTTTAAATCTGCTAGGCAGTGTGGCCCACATGTGTTCTTGGGATAGCACAGCACACTGTGATTCTCTGGCTTCTAAAGATCTCACACAATTCTATAAGCTTTCTGAAACCTCCCTGTTTGTACTGGAGGAAAGGCTGAAAAGTTTTGGTCAAATATGTGATATTTGAGAAACAACATCTCTTTTTAACATTTCAAAGCATATTGTTGAAAAAATTGGCAAGCTCTAGGTTCCTTTTCAGCACGCAACTGGTGGAAACGATAGGCCATCTCCTTAAAATAGCCATCCCCTTTTTTTTGTTCATCATGTGCTTGCTGGTGGCATCAAAGAAGAATTCTTACACATTTTTAGTCCTCTTTAAAAACTACAAAGACCGAATTTGAAATGATTTTTTTTAATAAATAAAAGGAAAAGAAAAATTGCCAGAGAGAACTTTGTCTGAAAAGAAGTATTCCCAATTCTTTGCACGGATGGAACTCCTGCTATGTTTTATCATACGCCTTGTTCTGCTGATTTCATGAAAAAGGAATCCCCTTGGGTCACGCCACCCATTGCTCATCACACAGAGAGGCACTACTGAAAGTCTCCTCGTGTCACCCTGAAGAGATTTTTCGACAACCATAGAGACAATGCCATTATCAGAAGCCAGATCTCTAAATCATAGCATTTTAAAAAGATTTTGTCAGGAAATGGGAATATCATGGAGAGTACTTCTCTACCACTCAGAAGAGGGAAATTTTTAAAAGCACTTGGAACTATAAGCAGGAGTTTCACTTTATCTAACAGAAAAAGAAAACCCATTCTTGTTTCACTTTGGAAAAAAATATATATATCCTTTAATTGTATTGCCTGCCAGTTATTCATACTCACATGAATAAAATAAAACTTTCTATTAAAAATTCTGCAGTCACTATGATGGTTACTATTAAAAAATAACATGCTTTATTGGCTAAGCTGCCAAGATTTAGAAATAGGAGGACTAGCATCTTTCTAACATTTTTTTTTTTAAATAGACTTTTAGAGAAGTCTTAAGTTCACAGCATAATTCAACAGAAGGTACAGAGATTTCCCATATTCTCCCAGCTCCACATATGCACAGTCTCCCTACTGTCAATATCTGGTACCAAAGTGGTACACTAATTATAAACAATGAAACTGCATTGACACACCATTATCACCCAAAGTCCATACTCTACATTAGGGTTCACTCCTGGTGGTATACATTCTATACATGTTGACAAACGTATAGCAGTTATCCACTATTATAGTATCATACAGAGTAGTTTCACTGCTGTAAAAATCCTCTATGTTCCACCTATTCATCCTTCCCTCCCACTAACCCATGGCAATCACTGATTCTTCTACTCGCTCCATAGTTTTGTCTTCTCCAGCACGTTGTATAGTTGGAATCATACAGTATGTAGCCTTTTCAGATTAGCTTCTTTCACTTCGTAATATGAATTAAAGATTCTCCCATGTCTTTCCATGATTTCATATGTCATTTCTTTTTAACGGTCAATATTACATTGTCTGAATGTACCACAGTTTATTTATCCATTCACCTACTGAAGGACATCTTGGTTACTTCTAAGTTTTGCCAATTCTGACTAAAGCTGCTATAAATGTCTATGTGAAGGTTTTTGTGTGGATATAAGTTTTCAACTCATTTGGGTAAATACCAAGCAATGAGATTGCTGAATATTATGGTAAGAGAATGTTTACTTTTGTAGGAAACTGCCAAACTGTCTTCCAAAGTGCCTATACCATTCCCACCAGCAATGAGAGTTCCTGTTTCTACATATCCTTGTCAGCATTCGCTGTTGGCAGGAGCCTAGATTTTGGTCATTCTAATAAGTATATAGTGATATCTTATTGTTGTTTCAATTTGCATTTCCCTGATGATACATGATGTGGAGATTTTTTGCTATCTGTATATCTTCTTTAGTGAGGTATCTGTTCAGATTTATTGCCCATTTTTAAATCAGATTGTTTTCTTATTGTTGAGTTTTAAGAATTCTTTATACATTTCGGATAGCAGTCTGTTATCAAATATGTCTTTTGCAAATATTTTCTTCCAGTCTGTGGTGTGTCTACTTATTTTCTTAAGAGTGTTTCACAGAGCAGAAGTTTTTAATTTTAATGAAGTCTAGTTTGTCAATTATTTCATGAATCATGTCTTTGGTGTTATATCTAAAAAGGCATCGCCATATCTCAAATCCTAGATTTTCTCCTGTGTTATCTCCCAGGAGAGAGTTTGTGTTTTACAGTTAGGTTCATGACTCATTTTGAGTTAATTTTTTGCAAAGGATATAGGTCTGTGTCTAGATTTATTTTTTTGCATGTGAATGTCTGTTCCAGCACCAATTGTTGAAAATACTACCTTTTCTGAATACTACTTTGTCTGAAGTAGTATTTATTGTCGTTACTATTTTATCAAGGATCACTTTACTAATCAGTTTGTATTTTGTGAGTCGCTTCTGAGCTCTCTATTCTGTTCTGCTGATCTATGTATCAGAAAAAAAAAAACTGGGGAAGAGAAAAATATGCCCTCTTCTGAAGTTTAAAAAAATAAAAATAAGAAGTCTTCTGTGCCTTCTGCCAGCTGGCATGGCCCTCCTGTCTTATCTAAGCAATATCTTTCCTCCTTTGATGCAGGAGCAAATCTAAACTATCATTGGCCCACAAGACCCTGTATAACATGGTTTCTGCTCACATCTTCAGCATCACATACATGCCCCATACATCAGGTCCTCAAAATACGTCGTTTTGCTCAATGTCGTTTTTTTATAATGTTGATAAGAAAAAAAAAAATTGATTCCTGGCTGGGAAATTTGCACATTCTTCCCATATCTGTGTGGGTTTTCTTTGGATATAGTTTTCTCCCACATCCCAAAGTTATTCACGTGAGATGAACTGGCATGTCTGAATCATCCCTGTCTGAGCGAGTGTGGGCTTCAGTGTCAGTGTGCCCAGTGATAGAATGGCTGTATGTCTAGAGTAGATCTCACTTTGTGCCCTGAGATGCCAGGATAGTCTCCAGCTACCTGCAACCCTGAACTGGGATAAGCAGGTTAAAAAACAATTATCTTACTTGTTTTATTAATCTGTATTAAATGTATGTATGGCTCACTTTTATTTCGATCTTTAATATTAGAAGTATTGTGGGTCCTTATTTAGAAGTTTGGTGATTATTTTGTGACCACAAATATGCCATAGGTACTTAACTCTTGTTTATATCAGTCTATGGTAAAACTGGTTTCAATATATGTCATTTCGCTCAAAGTGGCAGTTTCCAAGAACCTATCGATGACGTTAAGTGAGGACTTACTATATAACATGTCACACAAGTTTGCGATTGCTTCATTTTGAGATTGTTTCATTAGTTTCCTAGGGAAGCCACAACAAAATACCACAAATCGCATGGCTTAAACAACAAAAATTTACTGGCTCAAGGTTCTAGAGGCTAGAAGGAAATTAGGTGTCAGCAGGGTTGATTCTGAGGGCTGTAATGGAAATTTGTTCCATGCCTCTCTTCTAGCTTCTGATGGTCGGCTGGCAATCACTGGTATTCCTTGGTATCTGCCTTCAAGTTTACGTGGTATTCTCCCTGTGTGTGTCTTGTTAAAAAATAAATAAATAAAATAACTGAGTAAATTTTGAAGATCTTATTGGCTTTATTCAAAGATTCATGAATCAGGCAGCATCTAATCTACCAGCTAGAAAGGAGCTCTAAAGAGAGAGATTCAAGGCAAGAGATTTTTATATAGGTAGAAGAAAGCAAGAATAGAGAAGTTGTACTAGGCAAAAAAGCAGATTGGTTATTGCAAGGTTACTTTCCTTACAGGGGTTGGCAGAGTCCATCAGGCAGATTGCCTAACTAATGCTGATTAAGTGATTCTTATTGATTGATGTAAGACAGTATTTCTGGTGGAGCAGAAACTGTAACTAAGTTAAGTCTTGGTTTAATGACATGGAGTTTAGCTAAGTAACTCCCTTTGGGACCTGTTCTCTTGTTTTTAAATCTTCACATCATCTTCCTTTTACGTCTCTGTGTCCAGATTTCCCTTTATAAGGACATCAGTCATGTTGGAGTAGGGCTCACACTAATGACTTCATTTTATTTTGATTGCCTCTGTAAAGACCCTATCTCCAAATAAGGCCACATTCTGAAGTCTTGGGGGTCAGGACTTCAGCATATCTTGTTGATGGGACACAATTCAACCCATTACCCTTTGGCTTCCTCTGAACAGTAAGAGCTTTAAGGACAAGATCTGTCCCGTTACCCATTTTAGCCACAGAGTTTTACTGAATGCCTGTCACATAGTGAGTGTTCGATAAATATTTGCTGAATAAATGAACAAATAGATGACAACCCCAATTCCTTTGGACTTTTCTCAAATCACATAAAATAGAAACTGTGTACATGCTACAAGTAAAGCACTGAATACAATTTTATTTGTTATTCAATGATATTCTGTTTGGAATCCTAATTCTAAAGCATCAATGCCTGCATACTTGAGAAATAGCCACCAACATATGTAATAAGAGTTTGGAGCAAAAGTTAATTTTTACCCCAGCACGCTGCTTACATAAGAAACATCAAAACCTTTAAGGAATTTTTATATAAGAGTTTATTTGAGACAAAACTGATGACAATTGCTGGGAAGCAAGATCTGAAATATTCTGCAGAATGACAGTATTGCAGTTTCTTTTATGCATTTGAAATTAAGGATGGAATGCAAAGAAGATTACACAAAAATGGGAGAAACCAAGGTGGAGATTGAATTACAGAATAATTAATAAGATTATGTGCTCTCTTAAAGGTGGTTGTGCCTCAAAGGCACAACCAGCAGGGAGCTGACTTATATAGACAGAAGTCCCTGCCCCTAGTCCTTAATTGGTCCATCCTCATGCAAATGAGGACTCCAAATCCTCACATGGTCCAAAAAGCACTGTCCTTATTGGAGCCTCTCTGACTGATTGGTGAAGATGTTCATAAGGATAAAGCTGCACAGCTCCAAGAGGATGACAAAAGCCTCAGTCCTATTGGTTAAAATACAGTTCCAGAAACTCCTTTATAAGGGCTGGCTTGACATCAAAAGCACAATGCAGGGAGGCAGTTTAGTGCAGGAGACAGGCAGTTCAGTGCAGGCTTCTCCCTGAAGTGCAGTTGGCATGAGAGGCCCCTGTTTAGAAATAGCTGCTAGGCTCTGCTTTTAAATTTGAGCCCAGTTAGCCACCAGAAGCCCTTCTCAGTAGGTATCTTCTTTCTTAGGGTCCACAGGTATAAAAAGAGGCATTTCAAAGGTGTGTTAACCTATGTGCACAGAAACAATGGACAGGGCTAGCTTAAGGCAAAGATAAACCTTTTACTAAAGAAGTTATAGGCCTGGGGCATGACTATCCACTATGACCTGTCGAGTTAGAAATTTATGATCAGATCACCCTGAGAGGTCCCCTTCCATAGAACCCCTTTTTCATCCACATTTTCTGAACCCCTACAGAGGGAAAGAAAGAGGAAGCATAGAATATGTGACAGAGAGTGGAAAGTGAAGTTGGGCAGATAAGGTGAATGTATAAAAAGCCAAATTGAGAAGTTCGAGTTTTGATTCAATAATCAAAAGCCATTTTAGATTTGTATGCAGATAAATGACAGAAGGATGACGTTAAAGCAGAAGTCTGGTAGCATTCTCAGGACAGGAATTTGAGGCTATTGCAGTGGCCTAGGTTTACAAACAAGAAATAACAAATCATCATTTACCCAGTGATCAGTCATAAATCATGTACCCCCCAGAGATGATGTGATCAGAAGGCACTTCACCTCTGTGGCATTCTCTCTAAAATTCCATAACCTCAGTCTTATCATGAGAAAGCATCAGATAAACCCAAATTGAAGGACAGTATGCAAAAACTAGTACTCTTCAAAGACAAAAGAAAGATTGAGAAAATGTCACAGATTAAAGGAGACTATGGACACATGACAACTAAATGCAATGTGGTATCCTGGATTGGATCCTGAAACAGAAAAAGCATATTGGTCTGATAAATGTTGAAACTCAAATAAAATCAGTAAAATAGTGTGAACGAAAATGGGGCTCTGTTATAAATCTGACAGGTCCAGTGACTGAAAGTAACCTCACAGGGTGATCTGATCATAAATTCCTAATTGAGCAGGTCATTGTAGGTAAATATAATTTCTTTAGTAAAAGGCTTATCTTCTCTGTAAGCCAGCCCTGTCCATTGTTCTTGTGCATCTAGGTTAACATGCCTTTGAAATGCCAGAAGTAACCCTCTTTCTCAGACTTTTCAGAGGTGTAACCACCCTCAAGGGAGCACATAATCTTGTTAACTATCCTGTAATCCAATCACAGAGGTTTCTCTTCCTGGCTTTCTCCCACCTTTATGGAATATTCTTTAACATTCCCTCCTTAATTCCAAATGTGTAAAAGAAACTGCAAACTCATTCTCTAGAGCAGTTGAGATCTTGCTTCCCGATATATCATCAGTTTGGCTCAGATAAACTCATAAAAATTCCCTACATGTTTTGGGCATTCTTAAGTCAACGATAGTTAACATTTTTAATTTTATGTTATTTTTTTTTTTATCTTTGATGGCTATATAACAGCTATATAAGCTGTTAACATTAGAAGAATATGGGTGAAGAGTATGTGGGAACTCCGTACTACCTTTGCAACTCTTCTGTAAGTCTAAAATTTTTTTTTTACACCATTTCTTCACCATTGGCTTTCTGGCTCTCAGACCTTTGAACTACACTACTGGCTATCCTGGGTCGCCAGCTTGCAGAAGGCAGATCATGGGACTGCTCAGCTTCCATAATTACCTGAGCCAATATCTTATGATAAATCTGTATCTATCTACATTACCATCCCCACTCCTGCCCCTCACCCTTAATACCCCCCAAAACCAGCCCACCCTTGGGTGGGGTCCAATAGTCATCTCCATTAACATAATAATGCTTAGGAAATTCCGAGGGTTTGGGGAGCAGTGACTGAAGATCAATATCCTATAAAACACAACATTGCATACACATATATATCCTATTGGATCTGTTTCTCTGGAGAATCCTGATTAATACACAATCTAAGCCTCAAACCCCACGTCTTAAAAACAGGGCTAGCAAGGGCAGTCTTTTCAACAATTAGCGTGGGGAACACTAGACATCCATATGCAAAAAATGAATGTACTCTTACCTTATACCATATTAAAAAATTAACTCAAAATTGATAAAGAGTTAAATCTAAGGGCTAAACTATAAAATTCTTAGAAAAAAACATGGGAGAAAAGCTTATGACATCAGATTTGGCAATGATTTCTCAGATATGACACTAAAAGCACAGATAACAAAAGAAAAAATAGATAAATCAAACTTTATAGAAATATAAAAGTTTGTGTACCAAAGGGCACTATAAACAGATTGAAAAGGCAATCCACAGAATGGGAGAAAATAGTTGTAAATCATATATCTGACAAAAGATTAATATCCAAAATATACAGAATCATACAACTCAAGAAAGGAAAAAATATTTAACCTACTAAAACATGGGCAAACTTGAACAGACATTTCTCCAAATAAGATTTAGAAATGGCCAATGAAGATGTGCTCAACATCACTGGTCATTAGGAAAATGCACATCAAACCACAATGAGATATTACTTCAAACCCCTTGAGATTGCTATTATCAAAAACAGAACATAAGTGTTGGTGAGAATGTGGAGAAATTAAAACCCTGTATTGCTGATGGGAATGTTAAATGGTGCAGCCATTATAAAGATAGTATGGCAGTTCCTCAAAAAAAGTAAACATAGAACTACCATATAACTCGATTCCACTTCTGAGTATATACCCCAAGGAGTTGTGTTAACATAAAAATAAAAACCAAATGGAGAAGCAACAAGCATTTATTTGAAATCCCAAAGAATGGCTGTTGGGGAAACACTGATTCCGGCAGAAACACAAATAATGTTCCAATTAGGAGGTGATGGTAAAGAGTATTTATGAGAAAGGGAAGGGGAACAATGACATTAACAGAAGAAAGGCATTTCTATTGGTACAGATAAACTAACAGTGATGCTAATTCAAAAGAAAGTTTTTAATCTTCAGTTTCATAGTAATGACATCAGCTTTCTTGTTATCTATGCAAACTGTGGTTTGGGATGCAATACTACTTTAGACCTAGTCCAAATACCATTTTGCCCAATTTTAACATTCCAAAGGTTTGAGGAGTAAGACATACAAGGCAGTTTCTCTGGGATTACAGCTCCAGCTCCATTTTAAAGTGGCTCCATTTATATTATTTTTCACAGTTGAAAGCACAGACTTGAATAGATATTTGTACACCATGTTCAAGCAGCATTATTCACAACAACCAAAATGTGGAAACAACTCAAGTGTGTATGTATCAATGGATGAATGGATAAACAAGATATTATATATATGTACAATGGAACATTATTCGGCCTTAAAAAGGAAGGAATTTTTGACACATGCTGCAACATGGATGAACCTTGAGGACGTTATGCTAAACGAAATCGGTCAGTCACCAGTGGACAAATACTGTATGATTCTACTTATGTGAGAAACTTAGAGTACTCAAATTCATAGAGACAGAGAATAGGATGGTGGTTGCCAAGTGCCAGGGGCAGGACTGGGCAGGGGGGAGGAATGGGAAGTTATTGACTAGCAGCTAGAGAGTTTCAGTTTGGGGACACGAAAAAGTTCTGAAGATGAATGGTGGTGATAGTTGCACAATAATATAAACATACTAAATATCACTAAACTATACACTTAAAATAGTTAAAATACATCTTGTTATGTGTATAGTTCATCTGAAAATGCTTTGAAAAAATAAACAGGACTGGCTTGATGCATTTTGAAGTGTGAGGACTATATATGCTGTTCAGTAAAGCATAAATCAGGGAACACCAAGTAGTGGCTCCAAACTAATCCACTTCTTCTCAAAGTGGCTAGATTCTTTTTTAAAAATTATAGTTGACAGACAATATTATATTAGTTTCAGCTGTATAACGTAGTGATTGGACATTTATATACCTTAGGGAGTGATCATCACAATAAGTCTAGTACACAACTGACATCATACAGTTATTACAATATTATTGACTATATTCCCTATGTTGTACTTTACATCCCTGTGACTAATTTTATAACTGGCAGTTTGTACTTCTTAATCTTCTTCACCTTTTTCACCCACCCACCCCATTCCAGCAACCAAAGCATCTAGACTATTGCTGGCTCAAAGGAATCAATCTGTTCCTACTATTGTCTTCCTTGCCAAAAGCTTTGCCTTACCCGCCTCCCCCCACCAACATACACCATCCTTAAAACATTAAACCTTCAAAAATAGGGCAGAAAAGGAAAGAGAAAAAAAAAAAACCTAGAAAAGCAACAAAAGGAAGCATCACGCCTTGATAGCTCCTGATTTTATTCTTCACGCTGTTTTAGCTTCCAATAGCTATCCACACACCGCTGTTGTTTCATCGCTAAGATTCTAATCGTGGGTAAACGCGGGACTGGGTTCGTTTGATTTCTTAGCTTCTGAGATGCTACATCTAAACAACGAAGACCTGGTGTGTTTTCACACAGGAAAGCGCGGTTGGTCTTCTCTCAACCCGTTTTTGGTTCCCAGAGCCCAAAAAGTAAAGCGCTTCTCTCCCCTGCGTCTCTCTCTTTTACTCCTGTCTCCCCATTTTGTCCATCTTCTTTCCACCTCTTTTCTTCACCCTCTTTCGCTCTTTCCAGTGATGAGCTCGCACAACCACAAGTCCAACACAAACCAAGCACTTCTCTTAAGAAAAATTCTTGCCAAAAGAGGCAGGAATCGGCGAGGACCCGGACCCTCCTCGTCCTCCCTCGCGCCCGGGAAAGGGCGACCCACCAGCAGTGGGACTGCGGGCGCCCAAGCTCCTGGTCGGGCCTGGATGGTGGCCGGCGCCCGCTCCCCGCGGGAACAGCTCCCCCACCGTTCCTGCAGGAGCGAGTGTT
>NW_006494614.1:12138648-12147895 GCF_000325575.1 Pteropus alecto | reverse complement strand
CAGCGCTGGGCGCGCTGCTCTGGCCGGCGGCCGGCTCCTGGGAACTCACCATCCTGCACACCAACGACGTGCACAGCCGGCTGGAGCAGACTAGCGAGGACTCGAGCAAGTGCGTGAATGCCAGCCGCTGTGTAGGCGGCGTGGCCCGGCTCTACACCAAGGTGCAGCAGATCCGCAGCTCCGAGCCCCATGTGCTGCTGCTCGACGCCGGCGACCAGTACCAGGGCACCATCTGGTTCACAGTTTACAAGGGCGCTGAGGTGGCGCACTTTATGAACGCCCTACGCTACGATGCCATGGTAAGTCGGCGGCCGGCCCGGGAGGCTCGGGAGCACGGGAAGAAGAGTCCGGATCGAGAGAGAAGTCGGGGTGGAGGAGCAGCCCATAGCACGGCAAAGCGGGGCAAGCCTAGGACCGGGAGCGATTTGGGGAGAAAGCAAAACTCTCTTTGGCCAATGTGCCATGTGGATGCAGACACAGAAATCTCTTGGATGATGTGTCTTAGACGTACTGATGTTGTTGGGCCCCCACTATGAAATGGGATGTTTAAAAGAGCAGAACCCAGTCCTGCCTATGAGAGGGTTCCGCTGGGGTGCGTGGGAACATTGGCAACTATCCCGTACTAGGGACCCAAGTAGACCCATCACGCGTCTCTCTCATTTACTCTTATTCTATCGAAGAACATCTCAGTTTTGTTGGAGGGAAAACTTGGGGTCAAAGGTTGAGTACATTATCCAGATTACCAGCTTCAAAAGAGGGAGACACTGGTAAGTGTGCATTCCAGATCTCTTTGACCCTGGAAATTGACCTTGATTAAGCTCACAGCCTTGGGTTGGATTCCCAGGTTAGCTACCTTATATGTGCAAAGTATTTACTCTCTCTTTGCCTCAGTTCCAACCTCTATTCAAAGGGGATAATAATTTTATCTACCTCAGAGGGTTGCCTGGCACATAGTACGACCTCTATAAAATGTTAGTTTCTATTACCAGATGTAAATTTGAAAAAAAGAAAAGAAAGAAAGAAACTTCCAGAGAAGACCAAAATGCCGAAACACTGTTGTTACAAAGGATTTCAATAAAAGCAGTTTGGCAGCTGAGATTTAGGAAGAATCCAACTTAAAAGACCAGGGACCCTTAAAACACAAGCAAGAGTTTAAGTTCAAGCTCCCCAATGCTCTGTTAAAGGCAATGCCTTATTTGTCGGACTAAATTTTAGGAAAGGAGCAGAGAGGGCTTATACAACAATAAGTATAACCAAAACATATATGTGGTCTTTTGGGAGGTTTTTTTTTTTTTTTAATCAAACCACCACCCAAGTTTAACCCTGTGTAAAATCCTGGAGTGAGGAGATTCTGTAGAGAAACCGGGGACAAGAAATCTTAGGAGCTTTAGAAGAGAAAGAACAGAGCAAAGATACAGGGAAATCTGTGAAGTCCACGCATGTGGAAGGGAAGGAGAGGTGTGGTCCAGGCTGGGATGCAGAGGGCTAACAGTGCACTTTGAGAAGAGCACAGAGGTCACCAAAGAACAATGCTTTATTTTTCCCTCTGGAAGCTTAAAGAAAGGAGGACAGGAAAAGATGATAAGAAGGTAAAGTTGTTTAGTTTCTTTTTCTCCAACAAGAAAACAGAGAAGAGAGCTCTTCTCCATTCCAATTGTTGGTTTTAAGGATAGCAGGACTGCTCAAAGCAGCAGCAGTTCTGAGGGAGCCCTGAGTCCCAGAGTTTATCTCCAGGGCTCACCAGCCTCGGAGTCTACAGAAAAAAACATGGATCTCAAGAACTCTGTGTGGCCTCTTAATGTTGGTATCTCCACAGCTTGGTCTGTCTGATGCTTTGCACACGGTAATGGCAGAATAAATATTTATTGAATTGAATTGTTACTAGCGTACGTCTCATTTCCTCCACAGAAGGGTAGAGTAAACCTTACATGAATTTGTTTTGATTTCACAAATAAACCACTTTATAAACTTTTCTTTTTGCCACACCCTTTTCTCCACAGTTGTGTAAACCTTTTTTGGTGTTTAAAAAAAAAAAAAAGTGAATTCCTAGTTTTCTCTAATAACAATGTTTCCTCTTTATGTCAAATTGAGCTTGTGTTAATCATCTTATCGAGTATTAATGACAGGACTCTGGGTGAGGCTGGGACAATCTGCTGCAAGTTACAGCCCATCACCACTGGAAATGTTTAGAATACTCTTTGTTGGATGGAATTATGTTCTTTCAAATTTTGCTCAGAGTAATTGGAGTGGGGCTTGAAGAAAAGTAGGCTACTTATATAGTGAAAAGGAGGAGAGCTCCAATGGTACAGCTGGTTGATAGCCACATTCCTAATAGCGCAGAACTTCACCCTGAGCAGTTCTGGAGTTCGACAAACATGATTTGACCTGCATAAAATATTAGTTTTTGTAATGCTTTAGCTGTGCCATATTCTTGTTTCACAGAGATTTTTCACTGTCATTTTGTTTATATTATACCACTCTCGGGGAATTAATTAATGTTCTGCTATAAAGGTTCCCTTACCCTACCCAGCCGCACACCATATCTTAAATCTTAGGAAGCTGGAGATTCAGATCAGGGTTGAAAACAGTGTGGAGGGGCATATCCAGTTCTCTAGTTAGAGGAGCCAAGTCTGAGGACTCGAGGGTGTGGAAGGCAAAAAAAGGAATTAACTAGAATCTATCTTAACCCCCAGAAGTTCCCTCCAGCAAGAGCCTCCAAGGAGGTATAGACTTTCTAGACCTGCCACATCCCAGTGAGAGCTGCGGGAGCAGTTCTGATAACTCTGGAGGCCCCAGGGTGAGCCTGGAGACCCCCTGGACCCACTGATAGCTAGAAAACTCCGGAGGAAGGATGTCAGAAGCCTCTGGTTGGTGTTGCTGTCTGAGTGAAAGGAATAGAGTCCCCCGAGGCAGCCAGAAGACAGCACGGTTGCACTTACAGCATAAGTATGGCCAGGTTACTTTCTCTGACTTCATGTTCCCTAACTATAAGAGAGGAGGGATAACCCCGCCCACCCGTCGGATTTTTGTGAATAATACATGTGATAATAAATGTAAAACTCCCCAGCACCCTGGCTTGTAGTAAGTGCTCAGTAGAGGTTAGTTCCATGTGCCTTACTACAAGCCTTACTCAGTAGAGTTTAGTTCCATGTGCCTTACTACAAGCCTTAGTTCCATGTGCACTTACTACAAGCCTTACTGGCTTGTAGTAAGTGCTCAGTAGAGGTTAGTTCCATGTGCCTCCCCTGCCACTCCCAAAGGAAAGAGAATCAGTTTATCTGATTCTGTCAGCCTGGCACAGTCTGCCATTCTCCTCCACCCTAACCCTCTCCACCATTTTTTTCTAAGTCCCATTGTCTAAACTATCCTTAATGTTTGCTCATTGAGCAGACTTATGAAATCTCTGCAAAGCACAAAACCAAAGGGATTTATCTGTAGAGGTGACATTCTCGTCTTTGAGATGAGTGTGCTGTGAGGATGATAGCTTTGGTAGTGAAGGACAGCCACCTCTCTAGCTGGTCCTGCTTCTGAGGCCCTGGCTCCTAAGCCCACTTTCTGTCCAAAAGACTGCAACCTTAGCCTAAACAAATTGCTCTGAGATGCTAGAACTAACAGCTGGGGTGGGGACCAGGGCACCTGTGTTTAACTCACACAGAAGACCAACCACTAGTCAGGTCCCCACCTCCTGCATAGGCAACCATTCTAATATGTTGATGTTTTGTTTCTGTGTGTACTTGCAGAACCTTTCTTATTTAAATCATGTAACTCTTCCTATTACTCAGCTCATTCTGTTTCTCACTTTTGTCCTACGCTGGTTGTTTGTAGGATTTGTCCCTGTCACTCTGTGTGTATCATGTATGTATGTACACTGTGCATCGTGCTCCTCGGAGATCTCCACAGATTTTACCATCTGGTCCCCCAGTGATGGTCCACTTGGAGATCACACAAAATATGGTGCGATTTCACAAATATGCTGCTCTGAATAATCTCCTGCAGGTCCTGCCAGTGGGGATGTCTTTGGGATCCATACCCATGGGCAGAATTACAGGTCACAGGCATTTATATACATACTTTGAAAAAGGACTGCCAGATTGATTCCTGAGTGACTGGAACCTTCTACTTTCCCCACCCCACCTCCATGTAGATGTGAATGCCCGCATTCTTACCCATACCTTGTACACAGCTTTCCAGTAGGTATAAAGTGACATCATTGTTTGATCTTGTATTTTTCTAATCAATATGTAAGTTCAATATCTTTTGACTTTTTGAGTTTCCACGTACCTAATTTCATGCTCTTTTTTTAAAAATTGGGTTTGCTCTATTCTCGATTTTCAGAAGTTCTAGGTATTGATCTATGATCAATTTTAAACATTAAAAATGTCTTCTGATTATGTCTATTTTGTCTATAGTATCTTTCAGTGAACATAAATCTAATCATTTGTAGTCAAGTTAATCTTTTCTTGCCTTGTTTGTGTTTTTGAAAATTTTACATGAGTAAAATTTGTTAATTTGAAGCTTATCCTCAGCAGAAATTCAGAGAGCAAATTATAGATTACTATTTCTCTGCCTTTTGAGAGATAATCTATAATCTGGGGCTGTGGCATCACCACCCTAAGTCAGTAGTTCCTCATCTATAACATAAAAGGCTTGAACCAGCTCATCTCTGAGGTTCCTCACATCTCTAAACGAAATGACATCCTAAGAAATGTTTTGAGGGCAGAACAAATGTGAGAGGGCAGAAGGGTGGGGCAGAGGTGCAGAGGCGGGAATCTGCAAGTTGGACCAGCCTGGACCTTTGCGAGTGGCAGGAACCATGGGAGGTGAGGTTGTGTCCGGCCTAGAGGCCCCTTGAAAAGTTTGGGCTCTCCCTATTATCATGGTAGCCACTGGAGATTTCTGAGAAAAGGGTGACTCTGGTATAATATAAAATATTTGGTCTTTGTCCCCAGTTCCTACGAGTGTCTTTTATATGCTAATAAGATGACTGATGGCTGAGGACCCCTAGATAGACCAGAAAGACCAAGCCATGATTAGAGGGTTGGATCAGCCTCCCCTCAACCTCCTGCGAGGGGAAAAGAGCCAGAGGTTGAGTTGGTTATTCTTGGCAATGACTTGTGATCGACTGTGCCTGTGTAATGAAACCTCCATTAAAAACTCTAAGTGATGAGATTCAGAGAGCTGCTGGGTTAGTGAATACATCGAGGTGCTGGGAGGGTGGCGTGCCCAGAGAGGGCATGGAAACTCCACAGTCCCCCCTTACCCCCTTCATACCTTGCCCTATGCATGTCTTCCGTTTGGCTGTTCCTGAATTGCATCCTTTATAATACACCGGTTGTAGTAACTAAAGCACTCTCCTGAGTTCTGTGAGTCATTCTAGCAGATTATCAAACCTGTGGAGTTTTGATAGCTGGTTGGTCAGGAGTACAGGTGACCTCGGACTTGCAACTGGCATCTGAAGCGGGGGCAGGCTAGTGGCACTAAGCCCTTACCTTGTGGGATCTGATGCTTACTCCAAATAGATAGTGTCAGAATGGAACTGAAATGTTGGACAGCTTGTTGGCGTCTGCATGGAATTGGAGGATTGGTTGATGTGAGAAAAAACTTCTCAGCAACATAAGGGAATCTGTTTTGGAAGATGAGCAGAAATGGATGGGAAGGGGAAACACCACAGAAGAGTCCGGGAGAAGAGGCAAGGCAGCAGCGTGGATGTGAGATGCTAAGGGCTGAACTGTGGTGATGAGAAAAGAAAGGCTGAATCCAAAGGAACCAGTTTCAGGCAGGCAGTGTGGCCTAGGGCTAAGCAGATGAACTCTCAGGTGACTCTGGATTCAAGTTCCCTCTCTTCCACTTAGAATCTGTGGACTGCGAGCAGGTCATTTAATCTCACGAAGCCTCCAGTTCCACATGTGTAAGGTGGGTGTGATGGTAGTCTTCATCCAATAGGTGGCTGTGGGGTGTAAAAGAGATGATAATAACGCATGTCAAGTGCTTAGCGCAGTGCCGGCTCACAGTAAGGGGTAGCAGTGCTGGCCATGCCCACCTTCTCTTGGCAAGAGTGGCTCCGGAAAGGATGGAATCAAGATAGGACTAAGAAGGTTCAAGCTGGGGCACCAAAGAGAGTCAGTAGGCTTTGACACCACTATACAGGAAGGTGAGTTCTTCTACGTAAGCATGCCTCTGACAGAAGAAACATGCTAGTTGCACATAGAAGCTCAGTCTAATGACTTATCCAGCTCAGTGTAATGACTTGGACCCTATGCAGCTGTGGCAGACAATGCAGTGGAAAGAGATTTGGACAGGAAGTCAGGACACCCAGGTTTTATGGCTTGTCTCTTCCAACTCATTAGCTGTATAAGTTTGGACAGCGGATTCCTCATCTGTAAGATGCGGGAATTGGAAAAAGCGGTCGGTTCCATGTCATTTCTCAGCACCTCAGCCACTGTCCAGCTTTCTGTCTTGCTTCCGATCTGCCAACATAACTTGGTTTTCCCTGGGACTTAATTTTACACGCAAGTCTAAGCTGGCTTGACAACTCTCTTATTGCTTCCTCACAGTTACTTTCATGGCAGTTATTTCATTGTGGAGAGATGGCTTGGGTCTTCTCCCAGGTACCTCCAGTTGGCCACTGTTTCCAGATAAAGAGGGTCCCAGGATTTTGGGTAGAGGGTCCTAGGATTTTGGGTGGAGTGTCACTCTATTAGTAAGAGAAAATGGTGGCTTAAGGAACGGGAGGATGATGAGCTCAGTTTCAAGGCTGTTGGTTTTGAAGCTCATGTATTCAGTCAGTCCGCAAATATTCACTCAGCACCAGCATGTGCCAGGCTCAGTGCTAAGTGCTAAGGACAGTGAACAGGACCTGCTAGGGTAAAACTTAACTGTTAAGTAGATGGGAGGAGCAGTGCCCCTTTGAGCCCTTCTTAACGATGTAACGAGGCCGGGTAAGACCTATGAAGGAGGGGAGATAAGCAAAGCAAAGCAAAAATGACTGAAACTCCATATCTCTGCAGGGGATTGTAGAGCTAAAGATCTAGTCTGCAGAAGACATGACATCAGGCCCTCGTATGTACCACGTATGCCTAGTCTGACAATGGGCAGCTTTCTGCACATCCCCAGAAGACCAATCCTTAAGCAAAGAGAAGTCCCCTTATATTCAAGTGCTTACAAAGGAACATGATATTCTCATATCAGGGAAACTCTCAGAAGTACTTTATCTTCCGTAACAAAGCTGGGTTCAAGGAAGACAGATTAGCAATGCTAGTTTGGGTGGCCTGAAAGAGCTATCCTGATGGCAGGGGTAACTTTTATTTTTTTAATTTTTTTAAATTTTGATTCATTTTTTTAATGGTGACGTTGATTAACGGGGCAGTGGTATTTTTTAAAAGGCAGAGAAGGTTGGTTGTTATGTCTAGAGCTCAGACCTCAGGAATTGCAAGTGTCTGGGGTTTGTGGATCCCCAAGTCTCAGCAATGCGATCTTGTGGCTGTGGTCACAGCTCTTCTGCTTCCTCTGTTCCATTCTGAGTTCCACACCAGCGCTGGGCTGACTGAGACTGACCTCAGGCACGAGAAGGAGATAGAAAAGGTGGTTTCTTAGCTCATCTTGTCCTCATTCTGTCATCTTTGCTTAACTGAAAATTGGAAAGAGCCAAGTAGATCACACATTGAATTGGCAGCTTTCCGTACTTCACTCACAAATATATCTGGATGCTGTGCAAATTCCTTTGTGTCTGTTTTCTTCAACGCCAATACTAGAACTTGAACATTCTCTTGACACTTCTTTTCCCTCACTTGAGTAATTACTTCTGTATATAATCCACACATTGGCTGGAGCCCTCTAGCCTCTCAGAGATGTAGTGAAACCTGCTGGATCCCAATTAGTTGAGCAGGTAATTGTAATGTAACATGGACATGTATATTTTGCATGTACGGAGAGTTAGTAAAATTTTCCACCTGATGTGGAAAATGTGAAATGCTGCCTGTTCAGTACCTGTTCGTTTATTCGTTCCACAAACACTGAAGTGCACATGAGCTGGGCTGAGCCCCGGGATCTTTTCTGCCATTCAAACAGACACCGCATTCACTTGCCAGAGCTGACATGCCCTGGCCCAGGACTGGGGGATGGAGCACACCCCACACCAGAAGCGGTCCCCAGTGCCTGAAATGCATCGACCAAACCACACATAACTTATAATCCTCCCCTCCTAAGGTCACTGTCACCTCTCCCTGAATACCTAGCAACTTAGCCCTAACCCTTATGTAATAGGGTGGACTGCAACCTCCAGTCTTTAATGGGGTGAGCTAATGTGTAAATGACTAACCAGATTCAAGTGCTGGAAATTTTTGACAAATGCCTTTTTGACATTATTGCAGTTGGGATCTGTGGATTGCAGCATTCTTTCCTTCTGCCTCACGCATGCTGTGCTGCTCTTGAATCAATTCTTCTTTCCTTTGTTTTTCTTCTAATGTCTTGTTTAAGCCTCTTACCATCACTTGGAACATTTCTGACTACCTCAGCCCTCGTATTTTTATTCCCTCATTTGTTTATACAAGTTGATATTATTTCCCTGTGAGCTTCCCCTGACTGGCACCAAGGAGTGAAGCTCACGCCCTGAGCTCTTCGGTCCTTAATGGACAGGGTGTGCCCGCGTCTTTGCTGGGCCGTCTCAATGTGCCCCTCCCTGTGGTTCCCATGCGTCTTAGGTACACATGGATGCATGGGTGGATGTGCTATGTGTGCTCTCTCCCTTTGGGTCCCATCAGCTTCCTGAAGACAGGGACTATGGCCTGGTTACTGGGCACTCTGTTACCCTGTACGAAACTAATGTCGAATGATCCCCATGCCCTCCAGGTGTTTGCATCAGCGTCAGTTTGGCAGAGCAGTTAAGTCCCTGGATACCGAAACCTCACCACCCATGTTCACTACTGTGCTCTGCCACGTGCTAGCTGTGGGAGCTTTGTGCCTCAGTTTCCCCATCGACAAAAGAACAAATAATAGCACCTGCCTCACTGTAATGTAAGGATTAAGTGAGTTAATATGTCAACCGTGCCTGGCCATGAAGCATGAAAATCTTAACCGTTAATATTTCTTTGTGTTGTGTTTTTTGTCTTTTAGGAAGAAAACTCCTCTTTCTTGAAATTCCTTTATGTCAGATTCCTGGTAATTTTTACAGTCCTCTGTGAACAAAGCTGAGGCTACGAAATGCCCTGTTTCTAATTCAGATATAGGTGTCCTTTGATAGACCCAATAA
>NW_006494614.1:12127516-12137746 GCF_000325575.1 Pteropus alecto | reverse complement strand
AAATAATAGCGCCTGCCTCACTGTAATGTAAGGATTAAGTGAGTTAATATGTCAACCGTGCCTGGCCATGAAGCATGAAAATCTTAACCGTTAATATTTCTTTGTGTTGTGTTTTTTGTCTTTTAGGAAGAAAAACTCCTCTTTCTTGAAATTCCTTTATGTCAGATTCCTGGTAATTTTTACAGTCCTCTGTGAACAAAGCTGAGGCTACGAAATGCCCTGTTTCTAATTCAGATATAGGTGTCCTTTGATAGACCCAATAAGTGATCTCCTTGGCAAATTTTTAATAGAAAGAGACTTTTCAAAAAGTTCCATTTTTTCCCTCACTGCTATGAAAGCTAAATAATGTTCACATGAGCACACACAAGGCATACACAGAACTGTCAACAAACTTTTAAAATATACCTACTCCATTAACATACAAGTGCCAATAAGATATTAGTAGAAATATAAATAAAAACACAAGAAATGAAGAGAACCAGGCCAGTTGTCCTGAGTGGGGGGCTGTCAGAGGGTCATGCCGTGACTTGCGATGCAGTTGGCCAAGCTTTTCGCCTGCTTCCAAGCAACTTGGTTTCTCTCATTTTACAACTGAGGTACTGCTTAACTTCTTTACCAGGTTCATTTTTGTATCCTGCCTTCTTTTGAGAAGTTTTAATTGCTCACATACCAAATCATAGAGTAAAATGGAGATGATTTAAAAGGAGCAGGGGAAGTGAATAGTTTTATTATCCATTCAGTAAACATCTGCTGGGCTTTGGTGTCTCTGAGGATACAGGGCAAGGGACACTTCTACTGCCTCTAGGAGAAAGACATGAGGACAGACAGCTGTGGCAAAGACAAGTGCTGTCAGACATACGTGCAAGGTATGACATGACGGACACGCAGAGAGGGGCGTGCATCTACAGTGGAGCTGTCATGGAAGGCTTCTCAAGGAAGTGCCCCTTGAGCTGCATCTGAGGCCGCTCACTACATGTGGGTGGTTTAGTGATCCTGGGACTCCAAGCACCTGAAGTTTGGCAGAAAAAGTGAGGCAGCTCAGGGAGGGGCTCGTTTGATGTCCACAGAGTCAGGACTTTGGTTTTGGTGGGAGGTTGGAAGCCTTGGACAGACACGAAGCAAGAAGCGGCTGTGTTTTGAGGAAGGGCAGTCTGGTGGCCTGAGGTGAATGGGTGGGTGGTGTGCACGTGCCCAGTGGCCAAGAGACTGGCTAGAAGACTCTGGAAAGGGCCGAGTAAGAAATGATGAAGCAGAGGGGGTCAGTGGAGTGTGGTGAAGACCACTTGAGGGAATAGTGCAGGAGCAGAAGCAACAAGACTTCAAGGCTGGTTGGCAATGAGGGGAGGGCCCAGGGGAGAAGGGTAGAGCTGGCAGCATGTTTCACCGCTTCTTTGGGTGCTTCTCTGTGGGGGCAGAGGCCCCTTCCCAGCACCTGAGGCCACTCGCATCCTCACAAGTGCCTCATTCTCTCATGGGTTACCGGGAGCGAGTGTCCTCTGCTGATGTTCCTCCTGACCAACAGATAAGAAGGAACGGGGCACCATGGGGAGGGTTGAGGGAGAAAGGGCAGTGACTCCTACTTCACTTGCAGATAACTCCATCTAGTGTCTCCTGAATAAACAGGAAAGTGGTCCAGGCCTCTGCCCCACTGGCCCCCTCCCAGGCCCATGGATTTTCACAATGTCTGTAACCCACCTGGCCTAGTTTCAAGCCAGACAAGCCTAAAATGGAGGGCCGGAGGCAGGGGGGGTGGCGAGGGGAAGAGGGGGCTTTCAAAACTTGAAAAAAAAATCTAAGTTTTCAGGTAACAGTTGGAATAAAAATTTTGCTGCAGGTCGAGGCACAATAACTAAGGTTGCTGCCTCAGGAGCTCGCCAAAGCTGAGCCCCTGGGACCTCCTCACAGCTTTATTTATTTGAGAACACATTTCTCAGTTGAGAATGCAGGCTCTGTCCTCAGCAAGGCCTAACAGATTCGCCTGTGAAGCCTTTTTTCAGCTTTTGAGGCTTTGCGGCTAGCTTGCCTTTTGTGACCCAGTTTCCTACTAAAATTATCACTCTGTGGCTGCTGTGCCCATTCATGAGAGGCTCTCAAAACAGAACTCTTCACTGGGTTGGTACCGGAGGCCAGAGAGACTGTGTCTCGTAGCCTTTTTTCCCATCACAGCACTCAGACATGATGGCATAGGTACAGAATTCCAGGTTACACGGGAGAGGCTGTGGCGGCAACTGGCCCAGGGCTGGGGACCAGTAACTCCAGCCTTGGGGATGTTAATTCTCTGTCTCTTTTGTTCCTCCCCCTCACCAATCGTTTATTTACTTGTTCATTCATTCAGTAAGGTACATTTTAAATGGATTTTGGGGGCTAAATAATGCAATCAGTTGTAACTGGAGAAATCAGAAAGTGAAAGATTTCTCCTTAAAAGCAAAATATTCTAAAATAGTGAGAGGCCTTCATGGAAGGCCATCGGATGGCCACTGACTTCCATGTCTTCTCTTATAGGCCATGAGTAAATACCGGTGTCAAGGCTCAGGCATTAGCCACCACAGCTCACCCACTCTCATACCAAGTCCTTATTTCTCTTACCATACCCTGAGGAGTACCCTCACTATTTCTCCTGTTTGCCTGTTTACTTGATACCAAGGCAGCCTTTGTTTATGTGTGAAAGCAGGAAATGAATTTCATGGCAGCTCCTCCTAGGAAGAGCTTTGAGAATGAAGAAACATGGATGTTGGCATGTAGCCTCAGAGGACCGTGTGGTTAGGCAGCAGACTGTCTGTGTGACTACTGAATTCAGTTGCAGATCTCATCCATACTATTCGTGGAACAAACACGGTGAAGAGAGAACAGTCAGAATTCTTTCCTCTTTATTTGAAAGTATTGCTTCCAGCATTTGTTACTCACTGAGGATATGTTTTGCTGTTATAAGTCAGTAAAGAGATGCCACACATAATTGCTATCATAGTGCAAGCAAGAAAACCAATTCCATCTCAAGCATCAGCCTCTCACTGATTGACAGTAACTCCTTGCAGGGCCAAAATAAGCAGGATTCTGAGGCTCAGTCCAAACTCACTGGGGAAAGACTGACTCGATCAGTTCATGAGCACCTGCCATAGACATTATATTTCTATGATTGTGGTGTTGATAACGAAGGTGTGGAGTGTGGCATTATGACATCATGCATTTGTTTGCACTTCAACTTGGGTGGATGTTAGGTACCTTTCATTTAACGTGGCATCCAAGAGATGATAATGAAATGTTAGGTTAAATTCTTTTTAGCATATAGTGCATTGGAAATAAATGATTAGAGAAATGATCACCTCATAAAAATCTGAAAATTTGTCTAAGTAAGGAAATTGCTGATCCCTAAAGGGAAGGTAGAATTTGACCAGTGCTCAGAATTTGTGAGAATTTCAAACCAAAGTTTGGACACAAGCTTTCCCTCACTTCTAACGCCAGGGTATTTTTAATAATCAAAACAAGAAACTTGGAGTCAGAAGTCTTAGAATATTCTCATTCTTCTTTTACCAAGTTGTATGACCTCAGGAGCCTTCTAGGCCTTATCCTCAGTCACCAGAGAGTTTCTCCAGCGCCACTGGACTTTCACAAGCTACCCACATCGAATGTAAACATTAACAGATATCTGCAGGAGGTATTAAAACATCAGACTGTTTCTCAGAGTTCTCAGAGTTCACTTAACAACAACAGCAGGCTTTTGAGTCACAGAAGAAGGGAATCTCTTGTCCTTATATTTTCATTTGTTTCTTGTTTTAAACAGCAGTGAACATTTTTTGATGTTTCAATCATCAAAAATACTGGGCTGGACTAGATGGAGAATGTGGAAAATTGTTTTCATATAAAATCACATTTGGGTTTTTTTTCATAGTATTTTAGGCTTCTGCACAAAGAAAGCAGTGAGGGTGAGGAGCTGGGGCTAGACCAGCTGCTCACATTATATTTCTATGATTCTGGTGTTGGAGATGATGAAGAAGGTCATTTTATTAGGCTCAACTTTCTTAAATTACAGAAGAGTTCATTGGCGTTGGCCACGGACAGGAAAAGGTAGGCCAGTGAAATTTAGTGTTTGTAGTAAAAATATGCAATGTTGTCATAGGGCTGAAGTTAGTGAACAAATAAGGTTAATGAATGAATGAACCCAATAGTAGAAATGACATGTTTGAGAACTCTCCCCGCCCACACACACACACAAAAATAAGAGAGAGAGAGAAGGAGAGAGCATAAGAATATGATTTAGGGTCAAGGAAATCACTTGCCCAATGTGAGGATTACTTCAATAAGTGGCAAGTAACAGGTCAGATCAGGATTAGTTGTTAAAGGCACAAGAGAAGCTGTGGGCAGAGCGGCAAGAAAATTGACAAGCACACATAAAGGAAAGTGGATGGGAATTTTCAGAGAGCACAAAAAAAGGCAGAGTACTACTGCAGTATGAATTTTTAAATTCTCCTATGTTTATGCTACAAATGCTCTATAACAGCCCCCAACATTTTTGGCACCAGGAACCGGTGCTCCCATGAGAATCTAATGCCTGATGATCTGAGGTGGAGCTGAGGTGGTGATGCTAGCGCTGGGGAGCAGCTGCAAATACAGATGAAGCTTTGATGGCTCCCCTGCTGCTCACCTCTTGCTGTGCAGCCCCTTTCCTGACAGGCCATAGACCAGTACCCACCCACAGCCCAGGGGTTGGGGACCCCTGCTCTATAAGATATAAAGGAACATGGAACGTGATCTGCTCTATTATGTTCTATCTTTTATTGCTCTACGTTCTCTCAAGCAGACTCTTCCTGAAGTATTCTCATGTTATTAATAATAAAAATCTTTAAAACGAATAAATATTTAACACATTTCTTGAGCGCCTGCTGTATGCCAGCAGTTTGGTGGGAGCGTGGTATGCTCAGGTGAGTGGCACAGTCCTCTTTCTGAAGAGCTTAGGAATAAGGAAGTTGTACTAAGTTCCGTGGAAGAAGAACGGGTAGGAGAAGGTCACAGAGGGAAAATGAAAATAAGAGTTTCTAAAGAAAATATATGAAGGAATTTTTCTGGATAAATTCTTGTAGGAAAAGTTAGCTGTGTATAGAAGAAAGAAATTGCGTTAGAGACTCTTCTATTTAGTTATTTGTTCCATTAGGGAGGCTCACTGGGCAGGAGCAGGGGCTGCTAAGGCTGCACAGAGGTCGTCCTCAGAGCAGGGGAAGGACATTAACTCAGGGAACGCGGTGAAGGGTTCTTGGGAAGTCTCCGTTCTAGAAGGATCATCAGACTTCAGGAGCTAAAGCCAGAGTTGCATAAGGTAGTAAAGGCATGGCATGAAAAAGGGATATTCTGTTCTACCTATCTACTTATCAATTGATCAGTCATCATTTAGCTGCCATATACAAAGGGACAGAGATAAGTGAGAGTATGGAAAACTGCAAGTAGTTAGGATTTAATTTTGAGTACTCGTTGTATACTAGGCCTTATGCAAAGCCCTTTGCATCCAAGCATCAAGGTCAAGGTCGGAGTCAAACGAAAGTGGTTCTAGTCCCAGCCCCATCACTTACTAATTCTCTGACTTTGAACAATTCATTTAGTGTCTCCAGATCTCAGTTTTTCTCATCTGTAAAATGAAGGTAGTTATAATACCAACCTCACAGCAAAAAAACCAGGTTTTCTGTATGAAATCGCTTTGCGTGTTGTGGGCATGTGGCAAGCGCTTAACAAATGCTGGCTCATTTTTTAAATTACAGCTTGTGTTTTATTCATTTACTGCCCTGCCAGAGGGAGCTGTGGTTTAGAAATGTGCCCAGGAAACTGCTCATGAGCGATGGAGCCAGCCCCGCCTGGTTGCCTCGCACATTACGGGGTAGGTGTTAGAAATGAGGCCGTGGAGAGCCTCAGTGGGACCTTAAGGTCAAGACTGACAAGGCCAGATTTGCATTTTAGAAAGATTGTTCTGGCAGCAATAAACAGGATGGTTTGACGGTAGCCGAAAGCCCAGTGAGGAAGCTGTCGAGGTAGTCCAGAGAGAAAGGCCACGAGTGCACACAGCCGGTAGCAGTGGGATGGACAGGAACTGGGCATTTGGTCAAAGCGGGGGGGATGCCGGTGGAAGGAGACGGGGAGGGAGCACTGAGTGGGAAGGATTTGACTGCTCCAGGGTTTCTGGCCTTACTGAGCGGGTATGTGGTGGCAAGACGGAGTAAATGAAAAATAAAGCTTCAGCTATTACCAAATGCCAGCAATATAAGGCTGTTGGTAAACTGCAGGGTGGCTGACATGGTGGATAGTCTTTCGTGAAGAACTATAGAAACATTCATTTAAAACTTTACAGTTAAGCGGGATAGTTATTGAAATCTCATAAGGGAGACTTATTTCACCATAGGAATAAACCAGTGATATTCTTACAATAGAAGAGGAAAAGACGATTACCCAAGACTGGTAGAAACTTTAAGACTAGCCTAGCCTTTAAGAAGGAAGCAATAGGTAAGAGGAAGAGATAAAAATGAGTAGATTCTCGGAGATGGGGGAAAAGACAAATTCAGAAATTTTGAGTTCAGTTGAGGAGATGGGTAGGTGAGAATGTGAAAACATTGTTGCTTTCTCTATGTAAACATATACACTTCAGGACATAATGCACAGTCCCTTGAGCAGCAGATACTCAAGGAGTACCGGTGTGGCAAGTAAAGAGCAGGGCAAAGGTGGCAGCACTCAGTCTGGCGAGGACCCTATCAACATGCCCTTAGAGTATGGAATTTGCTAGGAAAGAGGAGGTTGGGGACTATAAGAGAATGGGGGGCTAATTTAGATTGAGAGGTCACTAGCCAGCATTTCCAGGCTTGCTCCCAGATGACCCTCCAAAGTGAAGCCAAATTGGATGTGGTATTTAGAAAGTCTGAGACTCACTGGTTTAAATACTAAGTTAGCAAAAGGGCCATGGCAGCCAAAACAGATAGGTAGGTGCTTAGAGCAGCCAAGCTAATTCCAGGAAGGCAGTGGGAAAAAGGGTGAAAGGCTTTTCAGGGGAGGTAGCCAGAATGTCTTGTTTTGTCAGTATTGCCCAGTGGGGTAGAAGCTGCCAAATGTTGAAATGGTGGTTTTGCACCCAGTAACCACAACCAGAGCAGTGGTGGATAGAAGAGAGCCAAGAAGACGGAGGCAAGGGTTGTGTTAAACCATGCCAGCTGCTGACAAAACCCTGTGCTCAGAGTGGGTTCAGAACCCCCTGATGGCGGTGTAATTATTTCACCATCCTGTCGCTCTCAGACAGGAAACTGCTGAGAATGAAACACAGGATGGCCCAGAGCTGACAGAAGGAAGAAACCAGGGCCACACCATAGAATGCAAAGAATGCTATCTCCTTCTTGCCTGTGGGGATCTTCACTTCCCCAGAAGAATTAGAGACCGCAGAATCCTTGGCAAGAAACAACTGTGGGAACATAAGGGCACTATGACCAAGGAGACGCGGAGATACGATGCCTGAAGAGAGGCCTCTGCTCTCTGTCCACAGTGCTTTTCCTTTCAGTCGCCTTTTGCTAATGTCCCATTGATCTTAACCGTTCTCCCTGGCAGATAGAGGTTGGAAAGGTTGGGTTGGTGGGTTGAAATGTGGGATTATGAGAGAAAAGAAAAAGTGAAAGGCTGGACAGCACCTGGTGAACGCAGACTCTCAACCCTGCCCCAGATCTGTGGATGGCAGGACAGTGGATGATCTAGTCAGCTTTCCAGGTGACTCTTAGTTACACTGATGCCACCTTCGGTATAGTAGGTGGTGTGGGACCTAGGGAACAATTCTCAAACCTGCCTGATGACCTTGATGTCCCTGGGCCCAACCCTAGGACAACGGAGTAAAACTTTGGGCGTGAGGAGGACAGAGGCCATGCAGTTGGCCTCTTGGAGCCCCACCAGGTTTGGGAGCCACTGGGCTAATGTAATATTTAATATTCTTTAAATATGCGTTTATTGGACATTTAAGAGTATCTAATTCTTTTTCTCTTTTCTTTCTTTGCTAGGCACTGGGAAATCATGAATTTGATAATGGTCCAGAAGGTCTGATTGATCCACTTCTCAAAGAGGCCAGATTTCCAATTTTGAGTGCAAACATTAAGGCAAAGGGGCCACTAGCATCTCAAATATCAGGACTTTATTTTTCATATAAAAATCTTTCTGTTGGTGGTGAAGTTGTGGGAATTGTTGGATATACTTCAAAAGAAACCCCTTTTCTCTCAAACCCAGGTATTTTCTACTTTTATAGCACTCGGGGCTTGAAAATAGCTGCACCAAATCAGAGCTTGGTGTTATTTTTATGGACTGTAGGTAAAAGTAAGAACCACACATGGTATCGGGCAAATAACGTACTTAGGATAACATGTTAAACCAGGCTGGTGGCTTCCACATTGTCCTAAGTTACCTCTTACAGACATTTGCTCTTCTGCTCAGTGAACTTGTCTGTTGACATAAACAGTATCTTTGTTTAATTCAGTGCATTCAAAGTTGGACAAGAAGTCCATTTATATCCAGGGCGAAACAGTACAAAGTCATTTACTGGAGAATGAGAGCCACGTAACTCACTGCCCTTTTCCTATGGGGCCAGAGCACCCAGGGACAGGGTTTTTACCTCAACTTACTTTATCTTTCCTTTTTTAGTATTATTATTCCATGTCTAGTTAACTCTCCTTTCCTCCTTTGTGTTATTTATCTCTTGTAGTTTTAATGACTTTGTCGTATCTGGCTTTCTGAGAAATAGATACATATTCTTGAATGGTCTAATGATATATATTGACTTTATCTATATATCTATTTATACATATATATTCATATGTAATCCTAAGACCATTCAAGAAACATTTTTGAGCCACTTTTACAGGAACACTTTCACCAAAATACTTGGGCAGTGAGAACAAAAAATGACATTTTTTTTTCTACATTATCCACATTAATTTTCTTTCCATACTTGAAGAAAAAAGGAAAACTAGGAGCTGGCAGAAACCAGCGTTTTTATTAAGAATTAACTAATAAAAGGGCATCTAATTATTTAACAATTAGAAAAGTAATATATTATTGTTGTTGTTAAAATAGGTCCAGGTCATTGGAAACAACAAAAAGGCCAGCTGTACTTGACCCTGAGCAGCATGGCTGCTCCCGAGGGGAGAGGGGCCTGCCGCCAGCTTGGGGCAGGACAGGCATCAGACATGGACTTGGGTGCTCTCCACTAAGAGGAGGTGGGGAGTGTCAGGTGCTCCAGGCAGCAGGTAGACAGCTGGTGCACAGGTGACCAAGCCTTTGCACACTGTCTGACACACAGTAGCTGTTGTTGATGTCATCGTGGAGCCAGAGGGTGGTTGTGGACATCCAAGTCACTGGCTTTTGAAGTGTTATAGAAGTGCTCTTCTGACTAAGAATGTGGTCTCACCGGAAGAACGTGACCAACAGTCTCGGGCTGCTCCCCACCCCACCCAGCCTGACTGGTCCTCCCTCCCCCTGTAGACTGGGCTGTCTAACTGATCAGACTTCCCCTGGGGTTAAGGGCCTGAGGCTGCTTTAGGCCTGCTGGTACTTTTCTGCAAAGAGGAGAGGATGGAGATTACAGAGTGAAGCGGGCTTCCCGACTTCTAGCAAACCAGTTGCCAGTGAGGGTAAGGCTGGGCGACGTGAGTTACCGCCGAGGTTCATTTGCTGCCGTCCTTGCTGCTAGTCCCCATCAGAACCAGCACTGGGTCCCCAGCACCACTAGAACTGCACTAGCCTGCACTGGTCCCCTTTCAGCGAACATCTGGAACCTAACACAGAGGCCAGCTTGGGATCTTTGGATAAAGATGTAGATTTGGTGAATAATTGAATAATTATGTGTCTCCATAATTTATATTTCATCCACAGGTTTTTGTAGTTAATTTAAGATAGAATGTAATTAAATGACATAAGAGAGTCATAAGCAGAGACACAGGAAGAAAGGGCAAAAGGAGTGATGGCCAAGTTAGGGGTCGGACAGACTTGGTGAAGAACCCCTTGGCCTCCTTGAGGGCCATGGGAAGCATCCTGAGGCCAAGGGCATTCCAGAGGCGGGGTCAAAGTCAGGTGCTAGCATACATGCTCTGTGAGGGCAGGGGTCTTATTTGTCTCATTCACTGCCTTATGTTCTGCATAGTGCCCAGCATATGGGAAGTTCTCAGTAAATGTTGCTGGAATGGATACATGAGAGCAGGGGATGTGGGGACCACAACCACAAAATAGCAGGTA
>NW_006494614.1:12059899-12127471 GCF_000325575.1 Pteropus alecto | reverse complement strand
GACTGCATTGTAGAGGCTCCTGAATGCTTGGCTGAGTTCAGGCATGATTTGGAAAATACATTATCTTTTCTTTAATAGTCATCAATAAGAAGGTAAAAGGAGCAAGAGTTGTTAGTGGAGAGACATGGGGCCTCCAGAACTCAGACTGCCCTTGCTGGGACTCTGAGAGCATCCCACATTATCCCTTTACCAGGTTATAATGGAAAGGGGAATTTGTAGCAGTGATGCTCTTTGCAGCAGCTCCCAGGAGGGGACAGCTGGATTGTATAGGGACTCAGGCAGGAGCTGAGGAGGGGTGAAACAATGTCTTTTCTGAGGACACTTGCCTCTTCCAAGACCGCAGGCCCAGCAGCCCAGCCTGGGTTCTTCCTCCAGATCTCTGGCCCCTAATCCAGCCCCATTTCTCCAGGCTTGGTGGCCTGGTGCCCACAGGTGTAATTTGTGTTTCCTGCACATTTACTTCTGTTAGATAAATGAAATTCCTGCAATTCCCCTCATGATATCCTGAAATAGATCTCATGCTTTCTATATATGTGATGACTAATCCTGTGAGATTTCTGATGTCTTAGAAGACATTCCTTTGTCCTCAGAGGCATTTCACTGAATTTTTGCATTCCTTCTTGCCAGAGAAACTAAAGCAGAGGATGGTAGCTTTCTCTGAAGTTCTCAACTTTTCCTTCCTTCCTTCCTGCCTGCCTGCCTGCCTGCCTGCCTTCCTATGCCTGTTTACGTGCCAGGCACTGTTCTAGGTACCAGCGATACTGACCAAAATTAAAATTTCTGCCCAGCGGAGCTTACATGTCTAGTGGGAGAATAAATGAATGAATGAAATGTTTGGTGTGTCAGAAGGTGTTAAATGCTGTGAACAATTAGTAAGAGGCGGGGGAGTGAGGAGAGTGGCATGGGGATGGGGGAAGGGCGCACCTTGTCGTCTTACGTGGAGGTTCTGCGACGGGCCTTCGGAGAAGGTGACATGGTGCTGAGAGATGACTGGGGAGCCCTGCGTTAATTGGGGTGACCAGCAAAAAGATTATTCATTACCTTCTCACGGCAGACAATGGTGGCAAAGCTGTTCATTTAATTCTTGATTTTTAAATGTTGCCTGTGAGTTACTGTCAACACTGCCAGTCCAATCCAACACATCTGTGAGCTACTGATTTTTAGGCTGTCAGCTGGGCCTCCCTGGCTTGGCTGTCAGCTATGCTGTTTATCTAAGGACTCAAGAGTTCTCCACTGGATCACGTAGAGACTCAAACATCACAGCATCCCAAGGGGTGTGTTTAACAGTCTTGCCGCTCTTTGGAGAGATGAATACTTTTCAAACTGGAGATGGCAGTCTCCTGGGTTTTGAAAATTCTTTGTGAGATATTTATGTTTTAGAAATTTGATTTTAGCAATAATTCTTAGAAATTTCTCATAAAGGAATCTAGATCATCTAGAGGACTCCCTTATCACCGAGTACTGGACATGACTTCAGGGCAATGTGTCTGTCTTTGTTTGCTGTCACCAATAAAAACGTTAAGACCTCAAGCCTTGCTGAGGTTTGGCTACAGAGACAGAGGGAGGGACAGGTGGTCTTACCACACTGGGTAGAACATGCTTGTAGCACACAGAGCACCTGGGCTGTGCAGTCACACCCACACTCGCCAGCCAGTATCCATGAGCAACAGTCAGTTACCACCACATGGGGAGTGAGTAGCCAGTGAAGAATGTGCATGCTCCCAGTGCAGCAATATTCAGACAGAACCCCTGTCTAATGCAGAACTCAACAATGCTCTGATGCTCACTTTGTCAAGTGAACAAGAGAGAGTTGTGAACTAGTGTATTAAGATGGGCATTCAAGGACCAGTTGCTGACAGTTTTAAGTTTGAAGACTGATTATACTAAACTTGCAATGAAGCCTTAGAATTAGTAATCTGTTTTATACTTCATGCTTTGTGCTCAGGCATTTTCTGCATGGGCATAATGGAAGTCTAAATATGAAAAATGAAAACAGGCTTTCAGATCTAAAGGCTTCTCATACTGTGAGCTTGAATTTGAGCAACATAATATTCACAACTTTAAACTAATGCAGCATTAAGTGAATGTAAAAGAATCAGTATCTTCGGGGTGTTTTGGCTTGGTAGGGATTTTATATTTAATTATAAATATGTGTTAACCTTAGTAATTCAAGAGCTTTAGTAGATTAAAGTGTTTTTTACTTGGCATGTCAGTGTGTACAATAAGCAGTATAATAAAAATTGTCATTAATATTTATTTTATTTGTTTTGTCCCTTTTAGGAACAAATTTAGTATTTGAAGATGAAATCACTGCATTGCAACTTGAAGTGGATAAGCTAAAGACTCTAAATGTGAACAAAATTATTGCACTGGGACACTCTGGTTTTGAAATGGATAAACTCATTGCCCAGAAAGTGAAGGGAGTAGACGTCGTGGTGGGAGGACACTCCAACACGTTTCTTTACACAGGTAATTATTTCAAAAGGATTATACCAGCCGAGATGTCTATATAACTTACTTTGTCTCTTTTGCCTTTGCAACTATCATTGTTAATTTTTCTACTATTTAACATATAACGTATATTACACATATTATACAGTATTACACATATTGTATAATATTGTATACTGTATCATATGTGTAATATACGTTATATGTGTGTAATATACATTGATTAGTGTAATACTGTATAATATGTGTAATATACGTTATACGTATGTAATATACATTGATTGGTAACGTGTAAATCTTACTCAAAGAAACATTACTAAGAATAACTTATAGGTAATATACAACATATGAATAAAAAATATGTATAAAACAAAAAGATTACTGAGCCCCAACCACAAGTCCATTAACATCAAAAAGCAACTTGTCATATTAAAATTTTTCAGCATAAACAAAATACTATAAATAAGGCCTTCACAGGATTTGATTTGTAGGTTCATAGGTAGCAGGAGCTGGGACCCTGGGCTCAAGTCCTGACTCTATTGCATACCAGGACAGTGAGTGTCCTGGAGTCACACCACCCCTGGCACTCTGGAGCACGCACACTCTCCCCTCCTTCCCCTCCCACCTTGTTCTCCCCTTCTCTCTCTTCTTCTCGCCTGTCCTTCCTCACCCCTCTCCCTCCCTCCCTTTGTCCACATAAGAAACGTCCAAACCTACAGAGAATTTTTATGAGTTTATTCAAGCCAAACTGACGACATGTGCCAGGGAAAAGATCTCAGGTACTCCACAAAATAAAAGTTTTGTAGTTTCTCTCATGCATTGCATGGAAAGAGCAAGGCAGGGATTGAATGACACATAGTTAACAGGATTATGTGCTCTCCTGTGGGTTAATACTCCCTTGGAGGGGTATTGCTTCTGGTATTTTAAAGGTGTGTTAACCTGGATGCACAAAAACAGCGAACAGGACTGGCTTAAAACCTTTCCTTAAAGAGTTATAGGCCTGGGGCGTGACTACCCACCATGGCCTGCCTGGTAGAGAATTTATGATCAGATCAGCCTGTGAGGTTACTTTCCGTAGAGTCCCCTTTTTAATCCATACCTTCCTCCCTTTTCCCTATCTTTCCTTTTCCCTCCCCCCAAAAGAGATTATCACTGATAATCTCTTACGACGGGCAAGGCTCCATCTCCTCTCCTTTCTCCATCACTCTCCTTGCCTTCTCCCCTTCCCCTTCCCTGCTTTTTTCCTCCATCCCCCTCTCTCCTTGGTGTTAGGTAGTTTTAGTTAGAAAAACCCTTTTTTTAAAAAAATTTTTAACTCATAATGTCCCAAAACTTTTGAGTTTGGCTCAGTGAATCTTTTTCACTATGTCCCCCTCCCCCATTACATGGAGCTTGGAAGTATTTTCAAGAAAAGAGCCTGGCTGGTAACTGATTTTATCAGCACTGGGAAGGAAGGCTTTGTGGGGGAACAACCCTCCCCTTGAATAGGTGGCCCCTTCGTACATCTCTCTATATGAGCTATCTAAGGCAATCCTACTTTTACAAAAGCAAAAATAGAAAATACCCCAAATAGTAGAAAATACCCAAAAATGTTTAAAAAAAAGGGTTATTGCTAAGAAAAATATGGGGTAAGAACAAACCTCTCTACCCTCAAGATTCCTTTGGCTCATCTAATAATCAAATAGACATGAAACAAATTAGCAAGTGAGAATGACCAAATTTAATACATACGTACATATGGGAACTCTGCATACTTGAGAGAGTCAGAGACTTTACGTGCAGGAGAGGTTTAGAGATAGAAAGGGAACGTGGGTATGTGAGACATCCTGAGCTAGGGATGAGGTAAGGTGCCTTGGGGGCTTCAAAGGGTCCTTGCAGAGAGATAAGAGGAGATGTTTAGCAAATAGAAGTTTGCCCTGCCATGTAGGTGTGTCAAAAGAGGTTATCGCTGATAATCTCACTATGGGCAAGGTCCCCAATTCAAGTTCTCCTAGATAGTTAAGGGACTGGAAGAAGTTTCTCTTGAGCCTAAAGCTAATATTGCTTGTAGCTCAAAATAATCCACTTACCACTGAGGCACATCTTGGGATGGCTCGTTCTGAACCCCACAAAAGCATACAAGTAATTTTTATTTTCCTAGCACCTTTCAGCATTTTAATACAATGAGTGCATGTTGCTTCTGTAATCAGAAAAAGAGATACATGATAAAAAGAAAAATACAAGAGTGGGTCAGGAGTTCTTATTTCTGGTTCACTTGAAAGACCTTGAGCTGGTCACTCTCCCTCTGAATGTACTAGCTTTGCTTCAAAATAAGGATAATAATGCTCAAAGTGCCACATTGTTGTAAAAATTATGTAAGATAGTGTATGGGTGTCAGAGAGGAAGAAACTTTCCTCTACCCTCAAGGTTCTTTCGGCCGGTCTAATAATTAAATCTATCTGAGAGATTAACGAGAAAATAGCCAAGTTATTTACATGTGTACATATGGGAACCCTACATACATGAGAGAGTCAGAGATAGAACGGTCTATGACATTTTGAGCTAAGAATGAGCTAAGGTGCCCAAGCCTTCAGAGGTGAAGAATTTTATTGAATAGCAGGTGTTCAATAATTAGAAGTTTGTCCTGCCCTATACATAGGTGATAAAAAAGTTATTTCTACTGATAATTCTATGGTCAAGGCCCCCAGTTTAAATTATTTAAAGGAGAGGTAAAAGTTTCTCCTGGGCCCTCAGAGTCTCGGTTACCTTCAGTTCAAAATGATCCACAAGCCAGAGTGGTACATCTAGGGGAGGCCTGTTCTGAACCCCTTTAGTGGAAATACTTTATAAATAGCTATATCCTGGCCTATAGTGGTATGGAGACTGTTCATCAGTAAAAACATGCCAATCAGAACTGTCTCGCATGCTGGGGCTGGTTTTCACGTAAGAAAATAATAACAGAATTTACATGGCTAATTCAAACCCTTCACAAGTATTTTGCCGGTGGGGAGACATAGGTTAAAGAATAATTTCAAACTGTATTATACCCATTAGTGGTTGTGAAATCAATGTAGTGGTTTAAAAAAAAGTAGTTTTTTTTTTTTAACAGACTAGATTAAAATAGATTAGGCACTTAAACATTACTCATACGAAGGATATATTGTTTCATGGAAAAAGACTTATATAAAATGATGAGAACAGCTCCAGGCTCATAGCAGGCAATACATAAGTGTGGTGAGGATGATGATGGACACTGACAGTGATGTGAACCTTTTTTTTTTTTTTTTATGTGAACTTCCTTAGTGTGGGCGATGTTGCAGGCAAACATCAGAGAGCCACTTAAGTCACTTCAGAGAGTCAGATAGACTGATTGTGCCAAGAGCAGGAAGCATCCGAGCAGCACTGGGTAGAGTGCTTCGGTGTCTGAGTCTGGCTGTGCCACCAGCTAGGGGTTCGATCCTGCCTCTGTCTGATTTCCCTCACTTGTAGAACGAGGGTGGTGACAACAGTACCTATTATAAATGCTCATTGTGACTTCATGTGTGTAATGAATGGGTGTAGGTGAAGAGCCTCAGAATGGGGGCTAGTATTTTAGCCATTCCTATTTCAGTTATGCCCCAGTTCTGTGGATAAGACCCACAAAAAAACTCTCTCTGGAGCCTTTTCTTAGCTTTTCTTTGGGGCAGTGAGTGTCAGAACCCTAGGACACAGGGCAGAAGCTAGATATCTGCTTCCCACCCCCTCATCCTTTGGAGTAGTGATTTCAAAGGTTTTTGACTATGATCCACAGCAAGAAAGGCATGGCGTGTGTGTGTGTGTGTGTGTGTGTGTGCATTCTCACATAAGCTTGTGCGTATACACACACACTGGAAAAAAAACTTTCACAAAGCATCTGGAATGTATCCTGATGTTTTCTGTTCTACTGTTTTGTTTTGTTTTTTTTGAAGTGCCAGTTACCACCCATTAAATTAATTTCTCCATATTGTAACTTGCCTATATTTTTAAAAACTCAGCCTTAGGTGAGGTATGACTAAAACAGCGCATGAGCAATCACAGGACTCTAACCTTTCCATTCAGATGCTAAAGTCATTCCCACTCCCTAGGGACTTATCTTAACACCATCTTCATGGATGTCCTCTTACAGCACCAGCTAGTCACCCACAGCCTTGGTGTGTGGCCATCAATTAGTGTGCCCTGCTGGGTCTGAAAAGGGCCCGTGACTGTGCCTAGCTTCTCATTAATTCTGCAGCCTGTCTTTTTGTTCCCGCACTTGGTTCCAGCCAATGAAATCCTGCAAAATAATATGTACCTTTTGCTAAGTACATGAATTTATGGTAAATGATGAATGACTAGATGAAAGAAAGATGCATGCATAAAAATTATAATTTGCTTATCCATAAATCTGGAAGCAGATAATTATAGTCTCTAAAAACACTGCCTCTATACAAGCTTAGTCATTTATTTCACATTTTTCGATTACTTACCAAAATTAAACTTGTTCTCATGAATTATTCGATTTTGATACTCATCATTTTGAGGAATGAGTTAAAGAAAAGTAATAAGGTAATTCCAGAACACAATAGGGGATGAGGCATATTTACTTACTTAAGTAAATTTTCCTAGCCTTAAAAACAAAACAAAACAAAAAACCCACCTCCACTGAATTGTTTGAATTGAATTAGCATAAAGTTAAATGTTATTAGTTAATAAAAAAAAATAAGTGAAAAATAATACGTCTCTTGGAATTTTAAGTCTTACTGAGAATCATTTCAGCACACACATAGGACCTGCCACACATACACCTGAAAGAAAACGTCACAGAGCATCTGGATGGCACCCGCTATTTTTTTTGTTTTATTATTTATTTGTTTAATGCTGGTTACCACCTATTAAATGCATTTCATTCTAGGACAGCTAGCTAGCCCATATTTTTAAAAACTCAGCTTTGGTGGTGTGCGGGGGAGATTGAAGAGGGTTAAGGGGGTCAAATACATGGTGACAGAAGGAGACTAGACCTTGAGTGGTGAACACACAATGTAAGATGCAGATAGTGTATTATAGAATTGTACACTTGAAATTTATATGATGTTATTAACCAGTGTCACCCCGATAAATTTAATTTTAAAAAATAAATTTAAAAATATTTTTAAAAATGTTAAGCTCAGCTGTAAATGAGACGTGACCAAAACAGGACAGAATGGCTGTCCTCCAGGTGTTGAACACCATCCTAGGTTTTTTTGATCACAACCACTGTGCAAATGCAAGATCGCCCATCATATCCAGATGAAGAGGAGAGGGCTTCCCCCTGCCAGGCCTACAAAATGTTAAAGCTGCAAGGACAAGGATGAGGGCTAGTATGCACATATCAGCTCTAAAAGAACTAAAGCCATGTCTGTTGTCTTGGGAGAAAAAAAGTGGTAAAGTGAGTGCAGGTCAAAAGCTGCTGCAGGTGCTCTAGGGGACTCTGTTCTGGGCGCAGCCCGTGAAGGTACACAGACTCCTCGGAAGCTGCCCCTCTGTTTGCCCTCCCACTGTTTTAACTGATCTTTGGATTAGGCAGGCCAGTGTGACTAGCTGCGGCCTGGCTGAGTCCAGACGTCAGTTTCTATATCTGCAGAATGACGGGGTTAGAAGTAGTAAGTCGATGATCCCTTCCGTTCTAACATCCTATTCCCTAGAAAGTCATCCATGCAAAGAGCGAGATTGCTCACGTTACAAAATTTGGGAAAATAAAATATTTTGTGTGTTTCTTTGTTTGTTTTTTGGCTGAACACCTGATAACTTCCTGAGGTTTACTGCAGTGAATTTACTTTTACCTCTCATTTCTTTGAGGCTCACACCTCCTGGGTGTACCACCCTCTGTCCCTCTTTATCTCTGTCATCTAATGGTCTCCAGGCCACTCCCCAACATCACTGAGAATTTAGCACCGAACTCCCCATCCTCTGCACCCCAGCTCCTGCCTTCATCCGGGCTGTGTCCATACAGATGGCTGAATCAATAACCAGGGTTCAGAGCCCCTTGATCCTCGCAACTCTCACCCCCACTCCTTTCCGGCACCTTCGCTTCCGGGGCCACAGGCTGACACTCGGTCGTGTTGTCCAGAACGCCTCCATCTCCAGACACCCACGATCCACCTCCCTAGTCCCAGCCTCCGAGCCGTAAAGCTTTCTCGCCACTTGTTCCTTTGAGAGTTGGCCTCTTTCAGCCTTACTGAAACCTCAGTCTCACGAACTCCTCTTTTCCTCCCAGTCCAGCAGGCTTCACTTTCCTCTACTCGTTAGCCTGGAAGTGTCCATTACAGACTCTTGACCATGTCTGTGGCTGACGCGTAGAAGGCAGTTACCCAAGATTGTTGAATGACTTACAGATGCAGCTCCTTTGAAAATAAGATTTCTTTATTTGATCAGTCTTTTTATTAAGTACTAATCTTCTTTGCTTCTGGAGGTAGGCACACATTTGTTGATGATGGAATTCATACCTTTCATTTACATATAAACATAAATAATTTTAATGAGCACCAAATTTTGTTCTCAAAACAAATGTGGCTCATAATGTAAATATAAATAAGACAGACGAAAAACCTAAAGCTTGTTCTTCATGCTGCAGCCAGTGGCTAGGTGTGCGGTGCAAAGGGATGCACCCCCTCCCTGCCTCAGTAGAATAAGCGAGGGAGGGCAAAGGACTGTTCATCTCTTCATTAACTTTCACTCTTGCAGTTGAGATGATCTGGCCTTTTAGAACAAGAAGACGGTCTTATTATTCACCATATCCACAGGACAAGGAAACACTCTCCAGAAAGAACCATTCCTGTAAGTCAGTAAGGATTGCTGACACCTGTGGTTCATAAAGTGAGCTGGGAGGATCCACCAAAAGCCAGAGGTGTGGTCTTTTAGCTTCAAAGATGATGTCCTTGGTGGCCCAGGGACTTACTTGTTCCAGTGGTGGGTCACTCACTCGGGACCTTTCAGTCAACTTCTAGTCACACCCCAGCCTCAGTACCAGCTTCGTTCATTGAGCAAAGTCCAGGGCCTTCTGGTTAGTGAGTTTTGCAACCACATAACAGCAATCAGTTTTAACTACGCCTAAGGAAACTGCTTTTCCAGGTAAAGTGGGACTGGCCAAACCCAAAATCTAATAAGAACAACTATAAATCACGGTCAAGGTCATTTGACAGGGTGGAGTTATAAGGAAAGCTGACGGCCAGGGCCAGCTATTGTAAAATCGTAAGCTCATTCTTACCTCAAGGTACAAGTCTCCTCCCAGGACTGCTGTTCGTTTTGCCTTAATTTTGCTGCCTGATGGTCTTCTGAGGAGAACCTCATTTCCCCTACCTTCCCACCGAGCATGGGTTGTGGAAAGGCTTTGGACTCTGACTGACCCCGTTTCCTCCTGGGGTTGGTCACTGCTGTCTGGGCTTCAGCTTTTTAATTTTAAAAATGGTTACAGTGACACAACAAAGAGTGTCGTAGGTATTAAATGAGGTAATATATGAACAAAAAACTAGGCCCTAGAGCCTAGTATGTCTAAGATAAATACGTCAGTTCTGTGATATTCTGCAACATGGGAAAACATTAAATGAAAAAGAAGACAATACAAAAAATTTTTACAACGATATAAAAGGTTATTATCCAGAGTGTACCCACCTGAGAGTCACAAACCCTCGAGATAACTTATGGGATCACTCCTCCCTTTAATAAATAAAAAGGCTCTTTATTATACAAAACTTGAAGCACTGGGGGCTCGTGTCACTCCTTCTCTTCAAAATCTGATCATTCCTTGAGGACCCTACATTTGTCCTGGTCCCCTTGATTCTAATGTTGACTTCCGTTAAATTCTCAGTTGCCTCTGAGAATTTAAGTTTCCTCTTGCTTCTCTCAAACCATTCTTTTCTGTCCATGCAGCATAGACTCAAATATGGAAAACCGACCTTTCTTTTTGAACTTTCCAGACTCCATCTACACAAGTCAGTTTCTCTCCAAGTTTGCCAGTTACCACGGGGGAGTTGGCCACCGTACAGCACAGCCTGTAACCTGGCCTGAGCCCCTATCTTCAAAGCCTCTGCTGGCTCCACCACAGGGCAGGTGGCACTGGTTTGCTGTTCTTCCTCGGCCCATTCCTCCCAGTCCCGCCTATCTCCCCTGGTCCTGTTCTTTTCTTTACTCCGAAGCTACACAAAACTAAAACTTTCTCCCGCTACTTTTATGCAAATGATTAAGCACCCTCTGCCAGCACCACCACCCCCACCACCCAGCCTGGGCCTTGTCTGGGAGCCTGTGTGCCCAGACAGGCCTGCTTCCCCTCACTTTGGGGAAACGCAAAGGAACGGAGACACCAGGACCCTTGTCCTCCCCCAGGTGTTTTACTAAACAAAGTGGTTTCTCCCTAAAATGGATTCTGCCACCCATTTCTCCCCAGCCCCATTGCTATCCATACATATATATATACATTTTTTTAATTCACTGAAATTATTTTGGTCAATGACATAGCGTAGTGAGACAAATAACTTTTTCCTCTCCATTTGCCAAATCTTCTATTATGCTTGCTTTACTTTAAAAAAAAAATTTTAACCTCTCTAAACCTTACAAATTTAACTCTTAATCCTAAACTTTATTAAAAGAAAAGTTTTCCACAGACAATTTACTGCTCTAGTAGGCTTTTTTTTTATTCAGCGATTCCTGAATTGAGCAGCATCCTATCTAGCAGATAGAAAGGGCCTCCCTCCGAAGAACTGTGTAAGAACAGCGTTTTGTGAACCAAAGTGAGGGTGGGGACGAAGAAGTCACATCGGGCGTTTGCTCGTTGGTTAAAGCACAGCCACTTTCCTTCAGTAGAGCGACAGGAAGTCTCGAGTCAGGTCAGGTAGCTCGAGCTGGGCATAGAAACGTGGTCACATTTTGGTCTGCCGACGCAGGACTAATCTGGTTAACAACTCGAACTATTTTAAATATTTTTATTAAATTTGCAAAAAGATACACACTCACTTTGAGAATCTGGCCTAAATACAGAAATGATCAGATGTATCTCGTTACATTGCAAAGATAAGAAACCAGGCATGCAATGCTTCCTCCCAAGCAGCCCGGATAGTCTCCCACAGTGCTCTAGTTCTCAGTGTATAAATTTTCCCCAGACCAGGAAACACATAAGGCTGTGAATCCGTGCTCCTCCGTAAGGGAATTCCTAAATACTGCCAGGATTTGGAAGCAGGGCTTTGGCCTTCCACAACAGACGATCTCCAGGTTCTCTTCGATAAGCTTATTTGAATTGTGTCCTGCATGCTCCATTGCTCACCAGCGTGATGAAAAGGAGTGATTTGTGGGAATCAGCTGAATACAAACACACAGCATTTCCCACTGGACCGCTGGACGAGACCACCCTGGGAATGCCTTCTCCAGCTGCATGCTGGTTTCTCCTAAAAAATACGTTAGGTTTACATGACTCTATGGTCACGTGTACATCCTCTTTAATCTCAAGAAATTAGGTATTACTTCTGAAAAGAACACTGTTAGCGAATGGAACTACAAGGGCATGTTAAGATGAAAATCAGTCTCTCTCCATCCCATTTCTTTGGACTCTGCAATTTAACAGGCCATAGTGATGGAACCAGAGGTTGGTTGTGTTATGATTTTTGTTTTCATTTTTTTCGTTTGTTAGATAAAACCCCGTTCTGGATGGTTGTGTTATGATTTTTGTTTTCATTTTTTTTCGTTTGTTAGATAAAACCCCGTTCTGTAATGTAAAAAGTGAATGAGAAGTCTGGTATCCAGAGGGATACTAAACCATGGGGACGGCTAGATCCTACGGGAGAGAAGAGGGTGACGCGCAGCTGGGTGTATCACTCCTTCCCTGCTCTGTTGTCATTGAGCAGCCTCTCCCAGCCCCATAAAGATGAAGCAAAGACCTTAGGCCTGGCTTCTCAGAGCAGCGAGATCCAAAACACAGGGCACTTGTTGGAGCTCTGTAAGTATCTGCTAAGTGAGTGAGTGATGCGTGACTGCCCATTGGCACCCTGCTTTGTCCCCTGACTTGCCCCAGCCAGTCAGTACTGTGTACAGCAGATAGCCTGGATTGGATTTCAGGCCAGCTTCATCTAGACCATCCTCCCTGGGTACTACTCGAAGATGCATAATCTCCTTTAGACCTCCCAGACATCACTGAATGTCCAAGAGCAAGAATTTGATCAGTAACTCGAAGCATGTGTAAAACGGAGGGACACAGTCCCAATATGGAGAGTATTACATGGCCTCTTGAGTTCCCTGAAGGGGACATAACGGAAGGTGCATCATAGTTGGGTACAGAGATGGCCAGGGAGACCATGACTAACCCCTCTGGTTGCCAACCACCTCTTGTCTACGCCGGGAAGATGGGAGAGAGCCTGGACACCTGGAGCTGCTCCTGTACGAGAGGCAAGGGACATGGCAGCTGGCCTGACTGGCTGGGCGCAGAAGGCATCTCCGTCAGCAGTCTTCATGCTGTGTCCTGAAGAGCACCCGTGGCCAGGAGCCTAAAGCTGGACTCTGGCCCCAGCATCACCGTGCCCTCCACAACCTGTTGTATGTCTGGCATTGCCACACAATTTCCTGTATGCGAAACAAGTTCATAGCTTACAAAAAAAAATGTTTAACCACTTTTGGTCTAAACCACTAATTAAATCTCTTATTTTACAAATTTAGGAAATAAATTTAGGCACCAGGAGCTCCATGTCTCTCCCAAGATCGTGAAAGCAGATTGAAACTGAGCTAGCACCAAAACCCATTCTCTTGACTCCCAGCTCTGGTTCCAATTTAGGATCCCCACAGAGCTCATTAGTTGAGGAAATTGAATTGAGGGGAGCAATGCTCCCTTCTGAAAATAGATTCCACTACAGGGAAAGCATACAAATCTTGTCTGATCTGTGGAAAAGTATTGGTGAAACTACTTAAGCTTAAGTCATCCAGTCAACATTTATTGAGCACCTACTACGTGCTAGGCAAATTCCAGAGACACAGCAGCCCTTGCACTCATTGAACTTATTGTCTTGAAAGGGATATTGACTGTTATGTAAAATTCCCTGGGGCTGAGAGACCAAGAAAGAGGTCAACAACTCTATCATTTATCAAGAGTTTATTAAGAGAACTTAATATGACGCTTGTCTTGGGCAGTGGCAAAATGATGGTGGATATCATCATTGTGCAGTGTGGCAGGTGCTAAAGGATTATATAGGACAAGACAGGATGGATAAGGGTCCTGGGGCATGACTGCCCCAGCTGAGGGGAAGGTGCCCTGCATAATTGCCTGAGGCAGGGTGACAGCTTGTGCCAGGAACCTGCAAGCCTGGGGCGTGGTGGAGGGGTGAATCAGACAGTCTTTGAGGGGATTTTGGGGAAGTAATCTCTGTTCTGGCCTGATCTAGCTGGTTGGTTTGGCAGTGGTCTCGACATGGAATAGTCTCTCCTCCACATTGACCCTGATCAGATTCTTCTTAAAGCATGCAAATAAATCAATTATATTATATTGTGGGGAAGAAGAAACTTTCCTCTCCCCTTCAAAGTTCTTTCAGCTGGTCTAATCGTTAAATCTACATGAGGCAGATTAACAAGAGAAAATAACCAAATTTAATTAACATATTGACCTACATAAACGAGAGGTTCAGAGACAGAATGAGGAAACGAGGCATTATGACATTCTGAGCTGAAGATGAGGTAAGGCACCTTCTGGAGGAGGTCATTCTCAGGATAGTAAGATGAGCAGATGTTCAGTAATTAGAAGTTTGCTCTGCCCTGTAGATGGGTTAATAAAAGGCTATCTCTGATAATCTCTTATTATAGGCAAGTCCCTAATTCAAACTCCCCTAGGTTGTGGGGTCTGGGGGGCAGAAGTTTCTCTTGAGCCCAGAGTGTCTCAGTTGCCTTTAGCTCAATAAGCCACATACCACAGAGGCCCATCTTTGGGTGACTCCTTTTGAAGCCAAGCTATATATAATTACAAAGCATGCTGTGATGTTGTAAGAGCATGTATAGGAGGACTCGACCAGGTCTGGGGGTTCCCTAGAGAGTGTTCTCCTGAGGAACTGACATTTAGGCTAAGATCAGAAAGACGTCCAGGAGTTAACATGGTATATGATTATTTCTAATCTTTTGAGCATCTATCTGAGTCAGGCTTCACTTTATTGCGTTAACTTCTTTAATCTTCCCAACAACCCTGTAAGGCAGGTATTATTTTCATGATGAATAAACTGAAGCGAAATGATGTAATTCACATGTAGACCTCGGGCTCCAGGTCCTACTCCATATTCCAAAGCTATGGAGGTGGGTGTGGCCTAGGAATAGGCAGAGCTAAGATTGTTGAAGTGCTGGTCGGATGGTCTAGAGGAAGCTGGCAAGGTAAGAAAGGGCCACATCGTGTAGGTGTGGCAGTTTATGATATTCATGTCAAAAATTGTGTTTTACCTAAGGCCAGTAAGAAATATTTTAAACTGGGAAGCACATGTTCTCATTTATTTATTTATTTATTTATTTGTTTGTTTGTTTATTTATTTATTTTATTATTATTTTTTTTAGGCAAGGCAACCCTTGATTGACCTCACAGGTTGCAAGGAGCTTGTCAGCTTACAATCCCTTATTTTTTATTTTTTACGCCTACAGCACCTGGTCTTCCTAGGTGGTCTCCCATCCAAGTACTAACCAGGCCCGACCCTGCTTAGCTTCCGAGACATGATCATAGTTATGTTTTAGAAAGATCACTCAGACTGTTGCGTGAAGACTGGATTAGAAAGAGGGGAAGAAGAGATGTACAGAGACCAGTTAGGAGGCTGTCACAGTAGCCCAGGCACAAGATAACGGTGACCAAAACTGTGGCTTGCCTGAAGAGATATAGAGAAGTAGACAGTTTAAAACAGTCTGGTGGAAGCAAGCACTTCCAAGTAATTTAAAAGAGAGACTCAAGTCCTTTTGAAGTAATGATGTGAAATATGCCAATTACCAATGATTTGTATTTAGTCCCACCCCTATAGGGAGTTTGGAAGTTAGTAAACTGGTTCCCATAGACATTAAAATCATAGCATGGACTGTCTTACAACACAGTACAACTCATTCAGTCCATTGAAAACCATGTCAAAGGCCTGCCCCCTGTCACCACATGCTCCACCCTCTCAGCCCCTTCCAGCCACGAGGAAGGCATTTGCCCAGGCTGCTCTGGCCAGGATTCCCAGGATAGGGCCCCTCAAGGTTCCCCTTGGCACCCACACTGTGCTAGGAAATGCCCCATTTACCAACTCCTCGGCCTCCCCAGATATGCTTCCCAGACTATTTGCTAGATGGCTGGAAGAGAGGGAATAATTTCTCTCCTGCCAAGATGACAAGTCAGGTTTCTAGAGACAGATGTTTGGCTCTGTGTAGAGAGAATATTTTGGGTGTGAGCATCTTTGGCAGAATAGAATAGTGTGGAAAATGTGAAGCCTTAGATTGTTTCCTCTGCTAGTCGTTTTCTGGGGCTGCCAAGTTGAGGGAGAGCAGAGAGGGCTTAGCTGTGGAGGAGGCAGGGATTAGCCAAACTAGCTATTGCCTCATCCACATGAGACGTGTCCTCCTGGTTCTTGATTAAGTCCTCTTAAAATGCAGATGACAAGTCTTGTATTCTCACAACAGGAACATCAAGGCCTTTCAGAACTGGAGAATGTTCTTTGTTAGATGGGCGCTGGGATTTGTAGCTCCTATTTGTAAGTACGTGCTGATCTGATGAGGCATTCGGCCGATCGTCAGATTCCTAACTTTTACATTCTGTTTAAGTTCAGCTATGTCTAGGGAAGACAGAAGAATGCTGGCTGAAAAAAAAGTCAGCCTTGTGCTTCTCGTGGATCTCCAGGAAACTGCCAGGCTTCCTTTCTGAAATCGATTTAGTGCTATTTCTTCCTGGGTGTGCGTTTTGCGCCACCTTGTGGGTATATTGGGAACTGCATCTCCTCAGCTTCTCAGGGCTCAGAGATCCACCTTCTGTAAGAACCCCAGCTGAGAACGTTGGAAGGGGCTGCCACAGCCCCTGGTTCCCTGAAGTAAAGACCACGCTCGGGCTTGCCCAGAGGAAGACCAGCTAAAAATGGAATGATGATGAGAATGTTAAACTTTCCCTGATCCTCTGCAGTGCATCAGATAGATGATCTACGACTGCCCTAGCCAACTCTGCTTGTTGCCTATGAGGCTGTACACTGCAAACAGATGGGACAAGGCCTGCACTGCATCTCAAATCAGGTGCTTTTGAAAAAATTTACAAGACTTTTTCTTTTTTTCTAGAGGGAGCAAGAAAATAAGGAAATTAAGGTTGGCAACAGCTACTTTCTGTTTGTGAAATTCTGGTATTGCAACACTTCTGCTCTGTGGTTATTGAGCTGGAAGGGGGCTGCTCTTGGCACAGAAGCAGAGCAGGGTGAATTTTTCATAACATTCACTGCAGCTTATCTTAGTTGTAAAGAGAAGCCCAGAATCAGTGTGGGGCGCAAAGGTGCTGCCCTGGGCTTGCATCTGACTTGGTAAAGGGCCTTTGGCAACCAGCCCTTGCAGGCTCTGTGAGAATAGCACTTTGTAGGCTGTGGTAGGTAGTGGAGAGGACATAAGCTCCAGTGCCTCACAGCCCTGCTTTTTAATCCACTCTCCTTCACATACCAGCTGTGTGTCCTAGGGCACGTTGCCTGTGACAGTCAATCTTCTAGTCTATAAAGTGAGGATAGTAACAAGACCTGCCTCATGGGATGCTTGGAGAATTAAATGAGATATAGCCCAAGGCCTGGCTCTTGGCCGGCTCTCCTAACTAACTGGTCCACGTGAGGAACCAACATGTGCTCTCTGTAAACATCTGATTGGAACAACTGCTCATGGCCGTGGTGAGGGAGGTGATAGGAACAGTAGCACGGGTCAAGGATTTCTGCCTACGGTCTCTGATTCGTAACAGCCCAAAATAGGTCTCTGTGGAGATAAGATATGAACTACAGCATGCCTGAAGGACGGGTGCAGTTACAGAACTGAAACATGCCAGGCGACTAGAGGCCAGAGCCCATGTGGCTTCTCCCATGTGGCGGAACTCACCACCCTCATGCAGGCCCATGTCCAGGAGGCAGTGGTGGGGTGGACCTCTCAGCCTCTTGGTCACAAATGGCTCCCACACTTTTCCCCAGGAGTTCCCTTTGAGACGGAAGTCGGCAGACGGGGCCGGTGTGAGATCTGGCCGGAGTGGGTAGTGTGCATGCCACTCGGCCACCAGGGTGAATGTGGCTCTTCCAAAAGGCACCTGAGAGGACACAGTATTTAGCAGCAAAACCTGAAGACAGCCTTTTGTCATGTCCATTCATCTTCCATTAAAGATTCTAAGTGCTGGAATGTGTGCCCAGGGTTTCCAGAGGTTGTCATCACCTCTGAAGAGAAAGAAACATTCATTTACTGAGTATCTGCCACGGGCCAGGCACTATGTTAGGGAGTTTAGACATGTAATCCTCAGCAGCCCTGTGAAGTAGGAATTGTTATTTCACCCACTTTACAGGTGAGGAAACTGAAGTACAGTGAAGTGAAATGGCTATCCATCTGGCTAGTGAGAACGGAGCCAGGGGCAGGATCGGGGTAGGGTCATCTTAGCAGCATTGTACCTTCGTGTCTCCCACAGCACCAGGCACAGTGCCCTGGATTCAGAAAGAGCTTAACAAATGCCTGCTGAGTTGAGAATGGAAGGATTCAAGTGCCAAAAAGGCAGATGCCCAAGCTGGGCCCTGAAAGACCAGCTGTATAGAGCTGCAGCTGGCAAGTCATCAATTCAGAATTCACTGTCATCTGGCCAGTGGCCTGCTGGCCTGAGGCCAGCCTTACAAGTGCTGACTTGGTCCACTTTGGCTCTTTCATTTTAGGCAATCCACCTTCCAAAGAGGTGCCGGTTGGGAAGTACCCATTCATAGTCACCTCCGATGATGGACGGAAGGTTCCTGTGGTCCAGGCCTATGCTTTCGGCAAATACCTAGGCTATCTGAAGGTTGAGTTTGATGAAAAAGGAAACGTCATCACTTCACATGGAAATCCCATTCTTCTCAACAGCAGCATCCCTGAAGGTACCTGAAATTCATGTCAATGTTCCACTAATTCAAAAATTAGATGGTTGGATTATTCTTTCTCTCTTTTCTTTCTTTCTTTCTTTTTTTTTTTTGTTAGTTTTGGGACAAGACTATAATACTTTTGAAGAATTGAGCTTCTCCCTTTATCCTTTCGTGTATAAGACTTAAAATACACCCAAATGCCAAAAATCTCCATTTGCTTCTTCAGGTCCTCTCAGCATCAGACACTGTGTCACTGCTTCTTGTACCTTTTCAAGCTTTACCCTGGCATGAGAAAGCCATTCTCAGCTCATGTCCAGAGGAGAGCTGATTATGGAAGCAAAAGGATTCAAATTATAAATACACTTCTATGCTGCTTTCTCCCCTGCCATTTACTGCTTTGCCACAATCAAATCAGGGATGGATGAGCAGTGAGGGGCCAGGACCACATGGACAGGAGAACCTCAGTAGGTCCTTTGTACTTGACCTTGGGCCTTTCATCGCCCACCACCACCACTAATGCTATCCCAGGCGGGCCAACAGGTACTCAGACAGATGTGATGATTTGATGTTCGAATACTCAGCATGACTTTAAAATCTATTCCAAGTCTTATTACCAGAAAACAGAATGGCGGTTCCTAAGGAAATTTCACAGTCAAAACCAAAATGTACATAAATATGGTAAAGAAATGTATACTCACAACAGGTAGACGAAATGGCGTGTGATGCCTTCTCTAAAATTTAGGCCAATGTGCAATGTGCTTTAACTGCAGGCTGATTTTTTTTTTTTTTTTTTTTTTTTTGCTTCCAGATCCAAATATAAAAGCAGACATTAACAAATGGCGGGTAAAATTAGATAATTATTCTTCCCAGGAATTGGGGAAGACGATTGTCTATCTGGATGGCTCCACTCAAACATGCCGCTTTAAAGAATGCAACATGGGCAACCTGATTTGTGATGCTATGGTGAGTGGTCCCCAGGAATGCAGGGCCTAGTCCTAGGGAGGGAGGAGAGGGAGAAGAGAGGAAAGATGCAAGGAGGGACAACCTGATAGTTACAGCATTGAACATTTTTTAAAAACTGAGTGCCTAGACTAAAGCTCTTCCCACTGAGCACCTTTGGAAGGAACGTGAACTAGACCGGCGCTGACCATTGCTTTAATGATTTGCAAGAACTGAAGCATTTATTTTAAGGTGTTCATTTCTGGATGTCTGAAATTTGGATGTTGCTTTCCTTTTGTAAGATGGTCAGAATACACGAACTGTACTACGCTAAAGATGCAGACATAGTAGATAAAACACATCTGTTTAGGACTAACTTGGCCAGATCGTGTTTCACTGGTCTGTCTTATTGGCTCCAGAGAACCAGGCCTAGTGTGACTGAAACCTCCTTCACAAGTAGAGAATGGCGACACATATTTATAATAAGTCATCCATGAAAAGCAGCCTTCTGTTCACCTGTCTGCAGACAGATTGGCATGGCAGCCCCCTGGGAGATGCTAAGCCAAGGTCTCCTAGGTCAGCTCAAAGCCCACACCCAGGGGGCCGTTTCTTTGTGCTCTGCACAGTGCCTGGGACACAGCCACACTCAACAAGTGTCTGCCAAGTAAAATGACAACATTTACGCTTTCCAAGGTAAGACCAATGCTGCAAGATAAGTAGTTAAAGAGAAGCCAGTATGTGGATGTTTAGCAAAGAGTCTCGAAGGGAACACCCCAGGCTAAAAGCAGTGTTTACCTGTTAAGAGACTGGGGCAGGTGTAAGAAAACTTGTTTTTGCACAATTTTTTTTCACTAAGGCCCACTGGCCTGGGAGTACGGGAGTCTTAAGAGAGGGGGCTCAAAGCTACTTGCTTTTCAGAGTCTGACACAGGACTGGTCATAATATCTTATTTTTCTTCTCGGAGCATAAAACTAGTTCTAACTGTACTTGAGAAATCTCTGGAAACACAGGAGCAGGGAAAAAGCGGCTTTATTTCCTCAGTAGCACTAATCAGATTTCTGGAACTGACTCTAAGGAAGAAGACCCAGAATGACTAATGTAAATTCCTGCTACTGTTGCAGATTAACAACAACCTTAGACACTTGGATGAAACGTCCTGGAACCACGTGTCCATGTGCATTTTAAATGGAGGTGGCATTCGGTCACCCATTGACGAGCGGAACAATGGTATGCTCCCCAGGCTCAGCATGTTCTCTCTGACCACGCCCATGGGCAGCTCAGCTGATCTCGGCCACCAGCCATGTACCACAGTTTGGGTTAACTGCCACTCAAGTCAGTGCCTAGCCCAAAGGGCACACACATACTTGTGTGTTCTTAGTACGCATACACACATGGAGGCAGCAGGCTAGGGTTAGTGGAACCCAAGCTTGGGCTAAACTTCTGACTCACAAAGCTAAATAGGAATTGCTGCTGACGTATGCAAAATATTCACAGCCTTCACCTGGATATTTGGAAAAAGAAAGGCAAAATTGTCTTCTGTGCTGGATAATGTACCACTGGATTAAATTTTTCGTGCATTTACAGATAATCCAGGATTATATCATATGGTGAAATAAACCAAGTAGACAGATACTCCAGATGCTCTTGCAGTCTTCCCTGAAATACTGTCAAGACCAGTCAGTCTCAGTGTAAGCCCCAAGCTCGTCTCAAGGACAGGCAGCAGGGACAAACTGACTGTCTGGAGGAACTAGGCAATCCTTAACACCACTGAACATCCAGCCTCAAACCAGGAGATCCAGGGCAGGCCACAGGTGTATTTGGAGCCACAGCCATTTATAAGCTCTCACCATCTTGTTCGGTGGTGGAGGACATAGCCAGAGACATATTGAATCTGTTTCCTCCCTACATGTCAGGAACCACTTAGACATGGCTGATTCTGTCCTAATAGCCCTCCACGGCCCCATGTCTCCTTCACGTCCTCCGTCAATTCTAAAGGAAACTGGTCTTGGGGTAAGCTTGTCATCATGCTGTTTTCCTTCTTGCCTCTTCGGTGACTACACTCAGGCACTATCACCTGGGAGAACCTAGCTGCTGTGTTACCTTTTGGAGGTACCTTTGACCTGGTCCAGTTAAAAGGTTCCACCCTGAAGAAGGCCTTTGAGCACAGTGTGCACCGCCACGGCCAGTCCACCGGAGAGTTCCTGCAGGTGGGCGGTAAGTAACCCTCCCAGGGGAGGTGGACTTTCCTGCTGGTTGGCTTAGCTCCCCCTTCCCCAGAACCTGTGGCCAGATTTGTTTGGGTTTTTCACAACCCAACACCAGTGCATAGTCTTTTAATGCAGGGGTCCCCAAATCCGGGCCGTGGACTGGTACCGGTCTGTGGCTTGTTAGGAACGAGGCTGCACAGCAGGAGGTGAGCAGTGAGCAAGCAAGGTAAGCTTCACCTGTATTTGCAGCCACTCCCCGGCACCAGCATCACCGTCTCAGCTCCACCTCAGATCATCAGGCACTAGATTCTCACAGAAGTACCAGTCTCTGGTGTCAAAAAGGTTGGGGGCTGCTGTTTTAATGGCTGTGGACTCCCAGACCACTGAAATTAGGTCAGAGTCAAAGCCCCAAGGCCCTGGCAATGAGTAGTAATATTTGCCACGCCTGATTTGGACATATCTAATCAGTATTAACACAGATGATTTCTGGAAGGGGCAGCCTGCTGCATAGACACATTGGAACACCTGATTCTGGTTCCACTGTGACCTGGGACAAGTCTTCAATGTCTCTGAGTGCCCTGAGAAAACCTGTCCTGCTCATTTCATGGGTCCTAGTGAAAACTGAATAAAAATAAATGCTCCCCAGATTACCGAAGACTTCTGAAATGCTTTTGTCAATAACTAATTCCAGTCCAATGAGTTAGTATTTAAATTAATATTCTTATTTGACTTTCAAACCGTATTCTGGCCTCATTTTTTTGACTGTTGATGGTGGGCTCCACTCGATGGGTATGATTGCTTTGTTAAGTCCTCCCTCTGTAGAACACCCCACTGTTGGGATTGAGGGGCTCCAGAAGGTGGTAGGGCCCTTGCCTGCTGCCTGTGGGGTAACCCAAACATTCTGCATTTTTCTAGGAGAGAGTGGAGAGAACAGCAGGGTTTCGATGCTCTGGCACAGTGCTGGGTAGTTGTATATTTTGTGAAAAACATGCACGTCCCAATTATTACCATAGTAGTTAGTCTTCTTTGAAATTTTAACAAATGTTCTGCACCTCTCATCTATTTCTCACCTTCCAAAGCCTCTGAACCAAGTTGCTGGACCAGTTCATTCAGGATTTTCAAAACATGTGGTTTCTCCCTGCAGTCGCCCCTTGCCCATTCTGGGCCAGAGCCTGTTTCCTCCCAGTGGTCCTTAGACCTCCCAGGACTCAAGAATAAACCTAACCAAGAAAGGGTAGCTGCAATGTCACCTCACCCTCCAAGCTCAAACTAAATGAAAACCAAGCCCAGTGCTCCAATTCCAGATTTGAGCCAAAATCCCTTTCTTAGAAAACAGAAATTTCCCTTCGGATCCAGTGAAAACATACAGACTCATTTCTTTTCTAGGAATTCACGTGGTGTATGATCTTTCCCAAAAACCTGGGGACAGAGTGGTCACGTTAGATGTTCTTTGCACCCGGTGTCGAGTGCCCAGTTACGAGCCTCTCAAAATGGATGAGGTATATAAAGTGGTCCTCCCGAGCTTCCTTGCCAGTGGTGGAGATGGATACCAGATGATAAAAGACGAAGTGTTACAACATGACTCAGGTAAGCACAGTGTCTCTTCCTCTCCATATCCCAAAGATACTCAAGAACAACAAAATTGATCCGAAGAAGGGAGTCAAGTTACTCATGATGCCAGGAGGGCGAAGCCAAAACCAGAGCCTGGCCCCATGGGGCCGACTCTCTCTTTGTTGGAAAACAGCAGCTTGGTGTTGGGGGAATGTGTGCCCTGTCTCTCCGCAGCACACGTACCCATCTATCCAAGCCCAGGGAAAAACATTTTTAAATCAAAAATGTTTTAAAACTCTGTTAAGTACATATAAACAGCTATTTAAATTGTGAAATATAGATGAGCTTTGCACTTATAGGAAAAAAGCACCTCTAGAACTTTAGGTTGGACGTGGAAAGCCAACATATTAAATTATCTAAACTTTCTTAAAGAAGCTCTTAGTGTGACTAGGTCAAGCAGTGGATGAGGTATGCCTCCTGCTTTCAGCACACTGGGTTGGTGGAGCAAGTCAGAGGAACCACACTTGACCCCAGTCAATATTTTTGGCAGCAATGAGGGTCATACACCCAGTCTCATTTTTAAAAATCCATTTGAGAACCACTTCATGTTAATAAAGTCCATTGACAGAACACGCTACCCCTTCCTTTTCTGTAGGGCAGAAACCAGTGTGCTTACAAGACTTATGCACAGCTTCTCTGAATCACCAAGATAGATCTCTGCCAGCTTCCTTCTCAGCCAGACCTGTCATTTTAGCTGTTTTTTCCAAGGAGGATAGAGAGCAGAGCCAAGCCAAAGGGCACTGGCTTATTCTTTCCATTCCATGATAGGAAATGGAAGGGCAGGCTTAAAAAGTTGTCCAAAGAGGCTGATGGCTATGCAACACCCAATCCCGGACAGATGGGTGTTGGAGAGAAGGAACTCACACAGAAAGGAGAGGAAGCCTTGGCCCTATGGGTTCTCTACCCTTGCTATAATTAGAATCACTAGGGGAACACTTTAAATACCAATACCTTGGGGCCAACTTTTAAGAGATTCTAATTGGGTTGGGGTAGGTCTCTTCTAGTGATTCTAATGTATACCCGGGGGTGAAGGACCACTGCAGAGTTCTTAAGTATTCAAGTGATAAGGGTTTTTTATTAATATAATTGACATAACATTAGTTTCACGTGTACAGCATAATGATTTAGTATTTGTGTACATTGTGAAGCGAGCACAAGTCTAGTTAACATGCATCACCCGTTACAAAAATATATATATTTTTAACGGGTGATGAGAACTTTTAAAATCTTCCCAGCAAATTGCAAATATACAATACAGTATGAACTATAGTCACCAGGCTGTACATTACACCCCCCAAGACTTCTTTATAACCGCAAGTTTGTACCTTTTGATCCCCTTCACCCATTTTTCCCACCCTTCACTACCTCCTGCCTCTGGTAACCACCAGTCTGTTCTGTGTATCTATTAAGTTGGTTTTGTAGTTGCTGAATTCCACATATAAGTGAAATCATACAGCATTTGTCTTCTTTGACTTATTTCACTTAGCATAATGCCTTCGAGATACATCTGTATTGTCCCAAATGGCAAAATTTCATTTTTTTTTATAGCTAAATAGTATTCCTATGTGTGTGTATATATATCTACATATATACATATATAGACATTTCACAATTTCTTTATCCATTCATCCATTGATGGACACTTAGGTTGCTTCCTTATCTTAGCTACTGAATGCTTCAATGTACATGGGGATGCTTATTTTTCAAATTAGTGTTTTCATTTTCTTTGAATAAATATCAGAAGTAGAATTGCTAGATTATATGTAAAATTTTTTTTAATTTTTTGAGGAAACTCTATAGTTTTCCATGGTGGCTCCAATTTATTTTCCCACCAGCATCCTCACCGACACTTGTTATTTCTTGTCTTTTTGATGACAGCCATTGTGACAGGTGTGAGGTGATATCTCATTGTGGTTTTATTTGCATTTCCCTGAGGATTAGTGATTTTGAGCATCTTTTCTTGTGTCTGTTGGCCATCTGTATGTCTTCTTAAGAAAAATGTCTGTTCAGATCCTCTGCCCATTTTTAATTGGATTTTTTTTCTATTAAGTTATATGAGTTTTTTATATATTGACTATTAACCCCTTATCAGATATATGATTTATAGAATGGTGTTTTAAAAATAAAATTGTAGGGTCTCTATGGGTTTGTTGTAGTTACAAGCAACTAGTATTTATCAGCTCTCCTCTCTTTTGGAAATGAAGTTTCTACTCTCTCTCCAGCAATTATGTGAAAATGATTCTGAAGCAGGCAAGCAAAAGAAAGCCACTTTTATGTCTCAACTAATTGCTCCTGACTCAGTTCCCTCATGCCTCTGCTCTGGAATGGTGTAAAGGCAATAATGTCCACAACCTCTTTCTGAGTCATCCCACAGCTGAGACGACTCTGTTCCTCCAATTATCCAATATCAAATAACAGGCACATTTCACACCTGGAACATGAAAAAGCAACCAATTCTTTACACTTATGATCACCACTGTTCTTCTCTTCTGTGACACTGTATCTCTGCTTACGAATGGAATATCTTCACTCTTATAATTACAAAGGACTTTAGAGAAATACATTGGTTTTCCCCCTCTTACTGTTAACTGGTACTTTTTCTGTAAAATAATGTCTCTATTTTTCTAGGTGACCAAGATATCAACGTGGTTTCTCAATACATCTCAAAAATGAAAGTAGTTTATCCAGCAGTTGAAGGTCGGATCATGTTTTCTACAGGAAGTCGTTACCATGGAAGCTTTTCTCTAATATTTCTCTCACTTTTGGAAATTATCATTGTTTCATACCAATAGCCAAAAACTCATGTTGCCATTAATGTGTGGAATTGGGTTTTTTTCTCAAGAGATTTAAGCCTGCCTTTTAGGAACTGGCTTTGCGATGGTTCAGACCATCCTCTCAGGCTCCTAGAAGCTGAGCTTACAGGGTCATAAGTGATCACTCAGGGTCAATAACTTAGTGAACACACAGGAAAAGAATTTAAAATGGACTCTATGAGGGGAAGGCCAACCATCTTTAGTTTATACATGCAAATTTTAATTAAATTTTATTAACAATTTTTAAACCTCAGAAATCATTTTTCTCCCTTATAACCATTCTAATACAGCAAACAATTTATGTTTATATAGAACTTTATCATTTACAAGGGAGTTTTAAGCACATTATCTTATTTGATGCCCATAACTTACTTTGGTAGGCTAGGCAGGTGTTGTTTTTCCCATATGACAGATGAGGAAACTAAAGCTCAGAAAAGGTTGACTTATTCAAGGCCATACAATTAAAAGAGACAGATCTAAGACTTGTACCTAGGTCTTCTGACCGCAAGTCCAGTGCTCCTTCAATTATATCCAATTGCTGTTCAGAATGATAGTTGGTCTCATCTCTTTATATCTAGCAATAGCCCCAAGCTCATGAATGACAAATCTCTGCTTTATTTCTGGTCTCTGTTTTTTTCCTTTTTAGCTCCTGCTGTTATAGCAAGTTTAATGGACTAAACACAGGGTAGCATTCTCTCTTGTACCCATGTGCCTTTGATAAGTCAGGGAACAAATGATGCAGCAGCCAGTGGGAAAGGCCAGAGGTTGCAAGTCAAGGGGCAGGGAGAAAGGGAAGAACAGGGCACCCAGGAATGATTTACGTTACAGAAGAGAAAGACCTAAAGGATATTTAGATTTGTTAGATAAGTATTTGCTAAAAGAGTAGCAGCACAGTGCCTGATACATAGTATTTAAGATGTTAATAATTTTACGAGATTCCATCAGTTCTGCCCCTATGCTCTTTCCTCCTTTCTTCCTAACATAAAAGTGTCATAAGAGAAACCTTCTAAGATGAGGTATAATTCTAAACCTGCACCTGTCCTTCGCCAGCAAGTGCCAGCACTGTATTTATTCTAATCGTGACACACGTGCGCGCATGCACACATGTGCACACACACACACTCATACACACACACACACACACACACACACACTCCTCCTCAGTTACGGAAAACCTAGAAGGGACACAAGGGTTGACTTTTAAAATGATATACAACAGAACTTTGAAGTCAGCTCTGCCTCCAAATCAAACAAACAATCCTCTTAAATCATTCTCAAGTACAGATATGAAAACTGCCTAGGAATGAGCCCCTCTGAGTGAGTGCTCAGGAAATATCCAGACTGATGAGATTTTTGTCCCAAGAACAAACACTTGCTTAAGGTGGTAGTAGGACCATGTGAATCTACTTAGCATTGCATAAATGATCCAACAAAAATGGGAGCCTTCACCTTAAAATAATAGTAAGCAAACAGCAACTAGAGGTTTGCAGAGGGAGTATGTTTGTTTCTTAAAGTTTACAAATATTAAGTACTCTTGATACAAAATATATTTTTAAATTTAATAAACTGTATAAAAGTTGTTACAAGAAAATAACCCCCTCAGTTCTATGAATATACAGATTAGCTATAAACAAATGTCTATAAGATTGTAAGAAAAATTAGGGTAAGGTGCAATTAGGGTATATTTTATATTTTATGCTTAGCCTAGTAAAATAGGATAAATCCTATTACAGCAAAAATTTTTAAAGAACATTTTTGTAAGTTTTCTAAATATGTGTGCATGTATTGTACAGTGGTTGAAGAAATTACCTCAAAACACTTTGCTACTGTAGATTCCAAACAATAAAATTGAAGATATACACTTTGTCTTTAGTAGTTATTTCTTTTCTCAAGCAAATAACTATAACACAAGACCATATGACTAAAGGAAAACTCTGTGACAGTTTATCACTGATATCATTTCCATTGCCACCTGACAACTCTCCCTATCCCTCTTCTCCTCCTCCAAAAAATGAAAAGAAAAATGCATGTAATTCTTAGGTAGGCAAGAAGACTATATAAAGTATTTCAAGTAAGACTACTAAATTTTTTGGCTTTTGTGTACAGAATCTAATGTAGAAACTGTTGAGGTCTACCATGGTCTCCTAAAAATAAAAAATGTCCAAGTGAGTGTTGGGGATTTTAACTAATTTATCTGAACTGGTTATGAATCTAAGAATCTTCTTCAAGCACACACACGACACAATAGACCTTGATCCCTCACATCTTAAATCCACTTAGTGGCAGAGTCACCGTCAGCATTTTGCAACAAACAGGAAGCTGGGTTTCTTAGAAGAAAGTTTAGACTGCTCATAACTGTCCATTAGAAAAAGATGCTCCCTCAGGGAGTATGGAGTCCCATGGATGTGTGGCTAGGCTTGCCAAAATTAGGAAATGTCCCTGATTAGTTTCATGGGGCTGCTATAACAGTGCCACAAACTGGGTGGCTTAACAGCAGAAATTTATCATGTCATGTTCTGGAGCCTCAAAGTCGAGATCAAGTTGGCAGAGTTCTTTCCTTCTGAGGGCCAGAGGGACAATCTGTTGCAGGTCTCTCTTCTAGCTTCTAATAGCCTCAAGCATTCTCTTTGCCTCAATGAAGGCATTCTCCCCATGTTTTTACATGTTCTTTTCCTTGTGCATATGTCTGTATCTAAATTTCCTCTTTATGAGGACACAGTCATCATACTGGATTAGGCTCACTCTAATGACTTCATTGTAATCATCTGCAAAAACTCTATTTCCAAATACGGTCACATTCTCAGGTCCTGGGGTTCAGGACTGAAGTCCTAACACAAGACCTCTACATATAGTTCCAGAGGACACAAATAACCCACAATAGTCACCTGGCATGATCTACATAAAGAGCTGGGGCAGCCCCAAGGCAATCAGCGGCTTCTGTGTCTGAAATTGTTTCACAAGTAAAAAATTATAATTAATGTAATTTTTGTGCCGATAAAATGAGATACATTTTAGAAGCCAATCTGGCTCAATTACAGCAAATCAAAAGGAACCATTTTTTTTTTAATCTAATGAAGTCAAAAGGAAAAGCTTTAAACTTTTATTACAAATTGAGAGATCTTAAATCTCTTTTGAGTAGTACTGAGACCTCTAAGAACCTGAATGAAATACTTCATGGAAATATTCATGAAGTTAGCAAATAAGTTAACAAAGAAGCTAGTTAGGGTATAAAAACAATTTAATCCATGACAAAGATGGCCAGAATATTCAAAGCAGCAATGGAAATTATAGACTCTATTCATCGGGATTCCTGGTTACAAAAAAAAAAAAAGGTCTATAAACACAAACATATCAGAAGAATATTAGCTAGTTCCCAGAATCATTGAGCATGGAAAGTCTGGCCTAGAAAATGGAGAACAAGCAAGAAAAGTGAGGCATGGCTTAAACCCTGCCACAGGAACAGTCTTCATACACCAACTTGTGCTTGCTGCTGGGTTCACCTCCACCACAACTGCATCCAAAGAGCCTTTGTCCTTGGGCCTCCAATCAGAAGGGAGCATCTAAGGAGCTGAGCCCAAATTGTCTTTCATAAAGACAGAAGGCTGAGTGAAGATTTAACTCCACCCTTTCGGCTTCTGTAGTGAAAATCAGTATTCTCTCTCCCAATTACCTTGGAATTCCTCCAAATAAAGATGTTTCATTCTGGAAAATCAAAACTGAGAAATGGCCCCTATGAACATTCTGAGAATTCTCAAGCACAACAAATAAACGCAAAATAGTATGTTAAAAACAAAAACGCTATCTTCTAAGTCTGTCTGGAAAACTATACTGAGCTCTTAACCTTCTCTCCAACACCGATCATTCACATGTGTGATATCCAGATTTTTATGAAAGCCAAAAACACCATAAAATTAACATTACAACTTTCCTTTGGTAAGAAAATCATTAATTAGTAAACATATTAGTAATGAAATCATCCCCTAAGACATGTTGATATTACTTTACAAAGAAAAATAAATATGGCTAATGAAATTTCTAATTTAGCTTGAAGTTTTTAATTTGATGTTGATTTTTTTTCAGACATACATGCTACAGATGAAGGAAGGAAATCAATACATTTAAAGAATAAACATAAGTTTTATTTTACCGGTACAATCAAAATATGTTAACTTTATATATTAGCATAAATACAAACAGCATTCTTGAAAATTTAACTTATCACGGTATAAAATTTTGTAATCATAACTTTTGTGTCATAACCAAGAAATGCTTATAGCATCATTCACCTACAACACAGATTATTACTCTACATCATTCACCTACAACACAGATATTACTCTACTCACGTTCTCTTTGTGCAGCCCTGCCTTATTCCTTATTGAACACTTGGGTAAAGTGAAAAGAAAAGATGGGAGTATAAAATCAGACATCCCAGACACTACTGGAGAATAAATCACAATGAACAAACTAGCAATGTAACATCAGTAATGACTGTCTTCTTAAACTACACCACAGATCAGTAGGCTGCTAGCTCCTTGAATATCTGATCCCTGCTTAACTCTACCCATCCCTATCTCACTCAGGAAAGCCCACGACAATGCAAGTGAACGAGAGTAGCATTACAAGGCTAACAGGGAAGGCAGTATAATTCACATTTAAAATATAAATAAAAATAAATCACAGAAAGTGCAGTACTTAAATTTGTACACTGTAATAAATTACTACTCATCTCCTTCAAAACTAATCAAGACACAACAGTGCACTCAACACCAGAGCTGAGACAATTGCTAATCTCCACAAAATACCAGCCATAAACTTAATGCCATAAGGTTAATTCCCAACAAAGGGAAAAGAATGTATAACTATTAGAAATATTAGTAAATTATAAAAATTAACACAAATTCATGATTCATAAAAGGTCATTAATCTATTATAAGACCATATGAATAACTTTTCATCAATACAGAAAATTAAAACAGAATAACTTTGCGCATTGGTGCAATTCAACAGTATGCAGTGCCTTAGTAATGCCATTCTCTATCCCTCTGGTGCTCAGTTTACCTGCTACCCAAAACTTAATTGTATCTGTCCGTGTCCACATAGCTGCATCTCTTACACACTTAACTTCTTTTAATTATTCAAAATTTTGGCCACATTCAGAATATCTTGTTTTTCTGGTTATTTAGCAGGAAAAAGTCAACATCAGTCTTTGTGCTCCCTTATAACTTCTCAACAGTTATAACTCTACAATGGCCCCTTCTCTCTCTCTCCAACATCCCTCTCTGCTTCTTCCGTCTCTTGAAACATTGATTTGATTCAGAAATCTGTGAGTTTGAGCATAAGTCACCATATCCTAAGGTTGGTCGGCATAATCACCTTACCTAGGCATGTGCCCTGTTGTCTTCAACACTTCTTTCACTCTAGTAACAGTCATACAGAAGGTGAGAGACCTAGATTACATGCCACAGCCCTGCCTAAAACCTTTCATGTTCATTTCACTCAACGCACCTCACCACCCTCTACAAATGATTCTCTTTATATTGATCACTTTCTTAGTGCCAAGCGGTGCTGGGGTACACAGAGGTGAATCAGGGATGAGTAAGACACATCTCTGCACTTACAGACTATTCACAGCTGAGTGGAAGAGACTGATAAAACTGACATCTAAAAACACAAACGCATGCTTATCTTTGTCTATTCAGAATCTCTTTCCACTCCTGGAAAGAGCCCCTACTCTTTGGGAGATACCTCCTCTCTCCTATCCCAGGTAGTTCTGCTAGGACAGTTAATTACAAAAAAATATATATGATCTAGGCCTCACAATACAGTGTTTGATTGTCTTGGCCTAAGTTACTGGCCTAAGGACAGGCATGTGACCTAAGCCAAGACAATAAGAATCCTTCTACAAGCTTTTATATACACAAGGATGTAGAGGCAAGTTCCTGTTTTTGCCACTTTGCATCACCTGCGATTCCATAGTTGCTTGTAACTGTCCTCCCCCAAATGAAGGCATCTGTAAGAATGACAGAACAAGACAGAAGCTAAGACAAGAAATGGACGTGTGTCCATAGAGAATCCTGATACTATTCAAGTGTGGATAAGTCATACTGAGCACAACTCTGTTACCGCCTTTCAATAGCTGGGTTACACGAACAAATACATTACTTCTCTTTTTTTTTTTTTAAAGCAAAGTTGAATTGAGTTCTGTGACTTAAAATCAAAAGCTTAAACTAGCCCAGACTAGGAGAACATGTCAAAAAGTTTCCCTGTGTACACATGTGTGTGGAGGTAACGAAGGAGGGAAGTTAAATAGAATAGTCCAGACATTAAGTAACATGTACCAGAGGGGAGAGGGAAGGAGGGAGCGGGGGGGTGGAGGGGGAATGAATGAATGAATGAATAAAAAATAAAGTACTTGTTAATAAAAATAAATAAATGACATGTATAAAATCCCTCAGGTAAAATTATGCAGTTTTCATTCTAGTACTAATAAAGATTTAACAAACTTTAGAAAATTATCTAAAATACATGTTTCCTTATAAAAAATTTCACCCATTTTTTTTTCAGACTTTTGAGCCACTTTTTAAAACTTAAGTCTCCAAAGAAAATACCTTGGCAAACCCCTATTTGTGAGGCTTCCTGGGAATTCCTTACAACATGTCTCAGTTGCCAGCATCTTGCTGGAAGCTGCTTAAGGCCTCTCCGCAATTTGTTCAGGAACCTCACTGTCAACTCTCCAAGCTGTACCAGTTTTCTCTATTTTGTATTGTCCTAAAATGTGGATATAGTACTCCCTTCACTCCCAAGAGTAGCTAGCATAAAGTTGTAGTGTTAAAGCTTTACTAAGTGGGCATAACTGGAGGAAGTTACAATGAAAAAGAAAACTCAATCTGAACTATCAATGCTCCTAAAAAGCACTGGCCAAACCTATCACATGGAGCCCCTTTGGGGGTTTCTCTTCAGCTCCTTTACTGCTAAGCACTGGAGAGTCCCAGAGCAGAGTCTTTAGACTGCTTTTCTTTTCTATTTACACTTCATCTCTTGGTGGCCTCATCCAGTTTTATTACTTTACGCATCTAGATGCTAGTGATTCCCAAATTTATATCTCCAGCCTGCGTCTCTCCCCTGAACTCCAGATTCATAACTACAACTGCCTACTTGGCATCTCTAGTTGGAATGATTAATAAGCATCTCAAACTTTACATGTCCAAAAATGAGTTCCTGATCTCTCCTCAAAACATGTGCCAGTCACAATCTCTCTCATCTCATTTAATGGACCTTTCATCCTTCCTGTTGCTCAGGCTGAACCTTGTGGACTTCCTTGGCTGTCCCTTTTTCTCAAACTTACATGCTATCTATCCAGTGGTAAATCCTGCTGCCTAACTTAAACAAAAAGGAAAACAAAGAAAACAAAACTTCAACTTCTCGACAACTCCCCAAGTACTACCCTGATTCGAATCACTGCCATTTCACCTGAATTACTTCAACAGACTCCTAAATGAGTTCCTTGTCTCTACTTTTGCTCCATTTTAGTCTATTTTCAACATTCTCAATACATCAACCACTGAAATTCTATTACAATATAAGCAAGATCAGGTTGCTCGCCTACTTAAAACCTTTCCATCACACTCTAAGTAAAAATGAGTTATTACAATGGCCTACAAGGCCCTCTGTGATGATTTCCCATTCTTTGACATTATCTCTCCTCACTCACCATTTGTAGCCACATCGATCCCCTTACTATTCTTCCTACAAAAAAGGCACACTCCTACTCAAACCTTTACACTTGCTATTTCTCTAGTTGGAACATGGGCCCCTAAATATCTGTATGACCTGATTTCTCACTCTTTCAGATCTTTTCTTCAATGTTCCAGACCACACTATTTAAAATTGCAACTCTCTACCCATACCACTCTATTTCCTTTCTTAGTTTTTCTTCTGAGCACTTATTACTTTCTCACATGCCGTTTCCTTACTTATTTTGTTTATTGTCTGTTTCCCCAGAGTGAATGTAGGCTTATAAATGCAAATATATCCCTAGCATCTAAAACAGTCTGACACATAGTAAGTGTTCAATACACACTTGTTGAATAAACTGAATAAATTGTGCATAATTCCTTCTCTTGTACCTCTCTGCCAACCTCCTTACTCCATCCAAAAGCCACAGTCATTTTCTCCAGCATCACCTCCACCAGAGAAAATAATCAAAAGAAATTCTCTACCTAAAAAAAAAAAAAAAACCCTTTTCATTATGCAGAGCAGTTTAACCATTCTTTACTCTAACCCTTCTAAAACCAAAAGGCCAATTAAGTTCTCCATGAAGGATAGCCACCTGTCTCCAAAGACAACATTTGGTAGCCTCCTCCCCCTACTCCCTAATATGAAGGTGATTATAATTTTTCTAACAGTATCCCTTTTCCCTCTCCCTTTTGTTCTACATCAGGGATTAGCAAATTATATCCTGAGGGCCAAATCCTGCCTACCATTAGTTTATGTAAATAAGGTTTTACTGAAATACAGCCACATGCATTACCTGGAGTAAAATATTACTTTAATATAATTTGATAAATCATAAATATCGAATTAACAAAAAATAGTGAAATTAAAAAAACTCTTTTCACTGGCTTTAACAATCTTTTAGGGACCCGTCACCTTTCAAAATGTGAAGCTCATGCAGTAGAGGACACACAAAAAAATGGACTAAAAGGAAAGTACAAAGTAAAATATTTAAAATACACCAGTCGCACATACTTTTTAAAGGGACCCAGAGTGACTACTTTTGGAAATGAAAGCTCCTTCCATTGGGCAACACTAACAAGAACATGAAGACTAGAGAGACAGATCTAAGTTTGAACCCTAACTTCACCACTCTCTCTGGCTTCAATATCCTCTCCTATAAAATAGGAATGACACCATCTCACGGTTACTGTGATGGATAATGAAATGTGATAATATATATAAAATGCCTAGCAAATAGGTACTGCATCTAGTTCCTTTCCCTTTTATAATATGATTTTATATATGTAGATTTTTATACATCACATTTTCTTTAAATAGAATTTACCAACTACAATGGACTGAATTATGTCCTAAAATTCATAATTTGAAACTTTAAACTCCAATGTGACTATATGTACAAATGGGGCCATTAGGAAGTAATTAAAGTTAAATACGATCATAAGGGTGGGACCCTAATCCAACAGGATTGGTAGCCTTATAAGAAAAAGAAAGAAATTTCTTTTCCTTTCTCCTCCCACAGCTGGCACAGAGGTCATAAGCATAGTGAAAAAGTGGAGTCTGCAACAAAGGAAGAGGCCTCAGAATAAAACCTACCTTACTGGCGCCCTGATCTTGGACTTCCCAACCTCTAGAACTATGAAAATAAATTTCTGTTATTTAAGCCAACAATCTATGGTATTTTGTAATGGTCACCCAAGGAGACCAACAGACCCATAACAACTTTTTTCTCATCTAAATAAACAGAATATTGCAATTTATAGGAGAATAATGAGAATGTCATAAAAGGGGCTGTAAAATGTTTTATTTTTCCAATTCACCATGACATTTGAAAAAATAATGTTCGAAATGCCATGGATTTAAATGTGAAAAATAAGCCTGATTTTTCTACCCATCCCTGAGAAATTAGTTAATGTTTGAGGTTTGGTTTTACAGCACTGATTCTCAGCAACTCATATTCTAGAACTTTCAAGTAATTAATAATATGATAGAACTACTGACAAAACCTTTTCAAAAATTTACAACACCTAATGACCATTTTTTAAAACCTTAGAAAAAATAACAATATCACTAAATGGGTAGTTTTCCAAATTATATTTAGAGTGCCCACAATTTAGAGTGCCTAATACATGGCCGAAACTCAAAAAATATATTCTGAATGAACAGTACAACAAATAACCAAACACAAATGCTCAATCATGAAAGACAAATTTTTTTCAAGAAGAAAAGCATAAAATGGTAAGGAATTGTAAGTAGAATTCCAAACACTGAATCTTGAAAAATAATCATTTAAATTAACTTTTTTTAAGAGATACTATTAATTCCATATTTTTCTTTTGGAGAGACAACTGATAACATAAACCAAAAATCTACTTGACTAAATTGCTTATAAAAGCTTTTGAAATATAATTACATACATTCAGTAAAATGTAGCTGTAACCACACAATCACAAATATTTGTAAATACTCAGTTTTCACACCTGAGGGCTATAACCCGTCAATAATCCAGCAAGAGTAAGAAGTCCTTTGTTCTCAAAAACTCATAAAGGATGTCTTCTTTATAGACACACAGTTAGCTATGTAGAAAACAAAGGAAAACGGGAAAATAGATCTACTAAAATGTATGAATTCTAAATGAGAAAGCAAATCAGACCTTGCATAATTATTTTCAAGGTGATACAATAAAAAAGGTTATCAGTCTTATCTGTTTGCTCTAAGGGGATTATAAATTATCTCTTTAAAAAATGACAATAACAAGTAATATATGTTCTAATAAAATTTGAATAACAGGTGTAAAATGAAAGGCTATGAAACCCAATCACTTTTAATCATTATCAAGTATGTTAGTCTTTATTAAGACAAAAAAAATCAAAATTTCAGACACTGAATTACATGATATATACAAGAATATACAAAAGTTAAAAGAAAAAAACAGTATCTATTACACTAACACAGAAGAAATTTCAACTGGTTATTCTATCCCAAATCCAAATGTTTACATCCAGGATGTCACAGAGGTAACTTCCTTTTGTACCTATAAGTAAAAATAAATCTATTTAATTGAAGACAAAATAGGTTCATTTATAAATTGCCTAACAATTCCACAGTTCTAATGTATTAAAATTCTAACCTAAGACATATACATTTAAATTATGTAAAAAAAATCAAACCAAATAAATTACGTGGCCTATGCCACAGATAACATTTATGCTTTAGAGATGAGAAAAATGGGAAGGTATAGTGACAGACCTTACAAAGTCTTAAAAAGAGAGCCGAAGGTTTCCTGGTACTGATTCCCATATAAATTGAACATAAAATGTCTGTAATTATCCCACTGTTTTAACATATATATAATAGTAACATAATATGAAAGCTCATAATTAATAGGTAAATAGTCCAAACCTGGATTCTTCTACTCTATGAAACTGACATTGCTATACCACAACCTTGAAGAGTAGTTATTTCATCTGACCAAAAAATAGTAAAAAATATTAGTCGAAAAATAAAAACAGAAAAAAATAATAAATTTTTGCTCAAACCTCAAAGTCCTCAAGATTTAATATAATAATAATATTACCATCCTCCAATTCCAATTCTTTTTGTGCTCTTGGGTTCATATAAGCTCAACTACTTCAAAAATACTCAAGCCTGACTTACGCAGTATTCAATTATAGATGACAGCCTGAAGAGCTCGGCCCATTCTAATGCTACAACTTAACCTTACATCTTCCTCCGGAAAGACTCTACAGGGTATAATAATCCCTTTCTGCTTGTAATAAGGAGGGGATGAAGTCAAGGCAGAAGCTATTCAGTTCCTGACCCCAAAATCCACCCTATGTTTGAGCATGTTGAATAAAAAAATATAAAGTGCCACTTGTTAAGGTTGTTCATTTTTAAAAGAATCACAGTCACAAGAATTTCCTTAATTTTTGTGTCCTTATTAAAATAAATGTCAGCATCCCATTAAATATAAAAAGAAAATTTCTGCTTTTCAGTTACCTTATTCAGCTCTGGAAACAGTTCTTGTATCACAATGTCCAATAAAACATAAGTCAGCTAAAAATTAATAATTTTTAAAGCATTAGACAAAAAGAAAAACAACCAAGACTGTGGTTACTTCTAAATGGGAAGGCAAAGACTAGAACTGACAATATAAAACAAGTCCAAAAGTAGCTTCAACAGTATCAATAATGTTCTCTTTTTAAGATGAGTGTATTAACATGTGGACATTTTATTATTATGCCTCATAACTCATTTTGTGTTAGATATTTTATATGTAATAAAAATTTTAAAGAAATAAGTATGATACAAAATTGCCACTCTATTAATATCTCAACAGAATATGTACTCTAAACATAAAAATGTTAATTAACTGTGGTTATTCTATGTAATCTGAATGATGTAATTCTTGATTTGCAAATTTTTACTTTGATTCACGAACTTTCTGTACATTCCAAATTTTCTACAATGAATGTTTATTTTAAATCAAAACAATTCACATCATAAAGAAAAAAGGTTATCAGCAAAAAAGGAACACAAATAAAACTTTTTTCTATTTGAACACTGGAATTACATTGCCTTGATTTAGTAGTGTCACTTCACAATTAATTATATACCAGACACCTTACTGTGTCATTCACTAAACCTATTCAACTCTAGTCAACCTGCTTTAATAAATTTTACCTGCTTGTTGAGAACTGGCTGCTGTAAGCCATCAAATAGAAGTCTGATGCTTTCATACTTGGCTTCTTCACCAATACACTTGACGATCAGGTCTATACAAGAAAGCCACATGTGAAACAATTACATATTATAAAGTAACTTGTCATTAACTGGATCAAACAAAATCTCCACTCTGTTTCCCAGATATGAAAAACTGTAAATCAGAATTTCCTAAATCAGGGTTTCTACAAGGGTTCTATGGTCAAGTTGAGAAATGCAGTATCGTGCATCCTCTTTGGAGATTCGCAAAGCACAAAGCATACTGCAAGCCTACTGAATGCTGTAGTAAAGAAATCTGCCTATATACTGTATTAAGTGAAAAAACAGAGTTGGAAAATCATATATATTGTATTATTCCATTCTGGTAAAACAAACAAAATAAACCCTAAAATTATGTCTGTACATTTATAAATACATGTATAGAAATGCACAGAAAAATGTCTGTGAGGATTAACACCAAACTGGACCATGTGGCTACTTCTTTGTAGTGGGAAGAGGACGGCTTCTATTTTTTACTTTTTATATTTTCCTAATGTTTGAATATCTTAATATCAAAAAACAAAAGTTTAATTTTTAACATAGGCTTTTCTTAATAACTATGACTACTTTATTTCTGTACTTTTTACATAATTATTATTAACCATGTTCGGAACAATCCTTTAGGAAACTGTTTAAACACTAATTCAAGGTCCAAAAGTTCCAATTCATGTTTGACTGCGCAGTTGTCATTTATCACTCCTGTTACTACCAAAAAGATCCTTTAGTCATACACACTAGTGTAGCTCTTCTCAAGGTATAGTAGGCAGCAGGACTCCAATGGTCCCGCAAATATGTCACTTTAATTAGTCTGATTATAAGTCATCGTTAAAAGAATCTGGCTATTTTAGTGTGAGTAGAAACAGCCTTGTCTTAAAGTTCTTAGCACTAACATTATAAAAACCAAATTTAATTTAACTAATGAGTTAATATTAAACTCTCTGCTGCATGTTTTCCCCCAAGCAGGAAAAGAAAATCATTCTCATGTAAACAAGGTGCTCAAATATTTGTCCCTTTCCCCTACAGTCATAATGAAACTCTTAAGGCTGTTCATAGAAAATTCTCACTTTATGTTTGCTTCTACGAGGTAAATCTAACCCCAAGAGGTAAAGGCCAAATTGAATTTACAATAGCATAGTAGATCCTTGATATTCTCAACCTTGCAGCCCAATATGGATCTTTGTGAATCCTCTAATTCACAGAGAATATCCTAATTAATATGTGTGAAACATAACAGACAAAAGTAAGAAATTCTTTCAGATCCTTCAGGACTCACTAAGAAATGAAAAAGATAATAGAAAGGCATGCTAAGCTTACTCACTAGCTAAATTACTCCTTCCTGAACGTCTTAAAGTAGATGTGATTCAAATTTGTGCCTCAACGAAATAACAAATTATTACATTCACTGGCTTTCCCTGTTGTTCCTGAATATCAAAACTAAGAGTGCCCAAACCATGAATGTTATATGTATGATACTATAAAACAGGTAAAAAATCATTTCATCGCTTACAGAAGACTTACTCAAAATAGCTTCTGTTCACTTTTACATTTAGACCAGGGATTTAACTTGTCTTCACACAGAGCAGCAGCAGGACTATTCTGAGACTAATTTTTCAATGATGAGAATTCTCTAAGGTACAGTCCTAAGCCCTCTTCAATTCTTACTCTATACTTTCTTCCTTGGCACTATTATCCACTCACACATGACTTCCATATCTCTATAATGTACCATCATTCCACTAATTTCCTAACCTGGATATCTAAATGCTTATTAGATATTTCCTCCCAAATAATGCATAGGCACTTCACACTCAAAATGTCCTAAACTAAGTACCCTCTGCTTTGACCCCTTGACATTTGTTCCTTGTATTTCCCATCTTAGTTAGTGGTTACTACCATTCATTTACTTAGTGGCCCGAGCCTATCTCTTTTATAGGAAAGGTGATCATTCTCCTCCACTGAGATACTCTATGACTTGAACATGCCTCTATTATCACATGTATGTTCTGTCTGCATGTCTGTCTTCCTGCTAGACTTGACCTATCCAAGTACACTTTTTATGCCCCTTGCACTCTGCATAGTACCTGGCACATGGAAGGTACTCAATAAATTTGGAATAAACTTTGATCCTTTAGTCATAAACACTAGTGTAGCTCTTCTCAGGGTATAGTAGGCAGCAGGACTCCAACTGTTCTGCAAAAATGTCACTTTAATTACTCTGATTATAAGTCAACGTTAAAAGAATCTGGCTATTTTAGTGTGAGTAGAAACAGCCTTGTCTTAAAGTTCTTAGTGCTAACATTATAAAAACTAAATTTTATTTAACTAATGAGTTAATTTTAATTGGCCCTTATAACTATTTCTAAAATGAAAACTCATAGTAAAAATTAGCCTCAATAATTACTATATATTGTGATCTCAAAGGAGTGTTAATCTATATCAAACTACTTCTTAAATATTATACCTGGAAGGTAATTCATCATTTCTTCAAAAGTCTGTTTTGCTCGTTTTTGCTTATCTTGGAGAGAGCGAGGTTCACTATTTTCACAGAATACAGCATCTAAAAAGAGAAAAAAAAAAATGTTTACTGGAATTTTCACCTATTATCTACAAGTATTTCCTCAGAGTGGACATACTAATAAACCAAAGAAAAACAAGATTTCTCACTCTTTTATATCCCATTAAAATCATTAAGAGTACACAAAATATGAAACAAACACATAAGAAAACACAAACCTCTGAAAAGTGTTATAAGTGAGACCAAACGGTGCTCCTGAAATAGCTGTTCTAGTTTACAGTGAAGATAGTAGTCAGTATACATTTCTAAGGTGTTTTTAAAGAGTATTCGAGTTCCCATTAGGAGATGATGAAGCCAGTCAGGAACTTGGAAAACCACTCGTCCTGAGGATTACATGGAATACTTCATTGTTAAGATAAATATTTTCCAATATAAAAAAATACAAATGGTCAATATTTTATTTGTAAACACTAGGAACTTTAAATGTTCAAGACCAATTGTACTGAATTTTTATAAAAGTAGTATCTTCAATTTAAAAAAAGTTACAACGGGACAATACATAAGGGCATTAATTTGCATCACAGAAGAAATGTGATGAATAAAAAACAGGTTTCAACAGTAACCACATAGGTCTTACCTACATACATCAGGTAATCATAAACTCCTTCTACAGTCATCATCTCCATAAAATAATTCTGATTTTGCTTTCTTTCTGTATTCTCAGCACGGTTTGCATTATTCTTAAACAGATCATTGAATAGCTAAAGTAAAAGTTGAAATAATAAAGAGACAGGTAACATATTACACCGGCTGATAAAAATCACTAAAGCTAAAATGACATAGAGCAAACGCATTTAAATTTTTTCAAACAAAGCAGAATATCAGATAGGTTAAGATCTGCCTCCAAAATTCCACATTTATACCCAAAATTGAATTTAAAAAGTGCTCCCCAAAATATTACATAAAAGTCTGCATTCATTTTAGACACAACAGATAATTCATTACCCATAAAGAACCCCGTTTACACCAAAAGTAGCAAATGAACATACAAAAATGTATAAATGTATTAATGATAGCTAATTTCAAAACTAACATGATTTGGAAATTATAAATTGCTATTCAATTAAAGGGTGTTTAGAGGTGAATATTAAGCCTTAAGCAAAGCTTATTTGGACAATAATAGTCAAAGCCCAGAAAGTGATTTTTCACAATCAATGTGAAAAAAATAAGATATGAAAAATTATTTATAGTAAAAATGATGAAATGCAACAAAATCCCAGCTCCACTTACCCCCAAAATAAGCAAAAAGAGTCCATTTTCAATAATAACCATCAAATAGCAGAAATTAAGGAACTAAAAATTTAAGTCTAATAGAAAAGATCAGCAAGGCCAAAAGATAAAATGGAGAAAAACCTTTGGCGAGATTGATCAAAAAATAAAAGAAAAAGAAGACACAATGTTAGGAATAAAAGGAGACAGCTACTGATGTCAAAGAAAATAAAAAAAGAATATTATTGTCAACTTCAAGCCAAATGATTTTCAAATTTAGATAAAATGGAAAATTTGTTGGAAAATATTATCAAAACCTGACTCATTAAATAAACCTGAAGAACATTATAATTAAAGAAATTAAATTTGGTTGTGAAAAAACCTTCCTGCAAACAAAATAAGGCCTAGATGATTTTACCAACAAGTTTTATCAATTACTTAAAGAACTAATAATTCCAGTTATAATTCTACTAGCAAATAGAAAAAAATTTAATAAAACCTCGATACCAAAACCCCACAAGGAGAGAAGAAAGTCCACCCATAAACACGGATATAAACTTCCTTAACTTCACATAAAGGATATTTACAAATAAAGCTACACTATACTATTTAATGGTGAAACACTGACATAATTCCCTTTGTACAGGTCGTAGCCATAAATGAAACAAAATCTGCCATCATTTGCAGATAACAGAGTAAATCTAAAAGAACTGATATGTTACTAAAATTAATACAAGTCAACATGCCTTATCTCATCTGATCTTGGAAACTAAGCAGGGTCGGGCCTGGTTAGTAATTGGATGGGAGACTACCTAGGAACACCAGGTGCTGTAGGCCTTAAAAAAAAAAATTAATACAAGTCTAGCGAGAATATTGAATAAAAAATCATTCACAAAAATCAACTGTATTTCTGTTTACCAACAATAAAGTTATAAAGTGAAAAAAATATTAAAGATACCTTTTATAGTAATAACAAAAATGAAGGTGTTTGTGGGGAGAGCAAGGCTGTCCTTTAGCTCACACAGCTCCCCAGGCTGGGCACTACTCTGGCACTAAAGTGAGCTTGTGGACAGTGCCTAACACTCTTTAATAGGCACACAATAAAATAGTTGTTTCATGAATAGATGAAATATTTTATAAGCCTTAATGTTAGTAATACTATCAAATAAACAAATACTTTATAGTAAGTAATTCTTACTATATTGGAAGATTATTGGAAGTTGGTGATTTACTACCTAAGAAAAGCACTTTAAAAAATCCCACAAATACAGAAATGGTAGAAGTTTGCAAATATATTATCTAAAGAAATATTTACCCTGTTAAAGCAAAGAACCAAGTAACTATATATAGTACTCCCCTTACATTGTAAAACTTATATCCATATAAAGGAAATATAAAGTCTCATCCATTTCATTAACACAGGATTCTCCCTACAACAGAAAAGTCACCTCAAGTAAGACAACTACAAACTTAATGGCTAAGGCAATACGCAGTACCTTCTTGTTGTTTTCTGAAGTAGGGCTGAGAATTGTCAGTTCTGGTTTACTTGGTTTAGGCTTTGGAGATTCACAAGAATTAATGAAATTCATGATGAAAGGTTCCAAATGCTGACCTTTCTGTGGTAATACAGAGATTACAGTATAAAAATCGAAAATCAAGATTATGATTCTTAGTCTCATATAACCCATTAAAACTCATTGATATTTAAACACACTTATAACTATCATATTATAGAATATTCATAAATCAGTTATTCACCTCTTTCATTAGTTTTCCAGGAACAGACTTTATAATTTTTCCTGTAATTAAAAGTAGAATATTAATTTTATGAAGGTATATCATATACCTCATAATTGCTCCTATGAATACTTCACTAGGTAATTTTAAATACTAAACAGCCAAGTGAAAAGTAAAAAATATTTATAATTGACAATTTTACGCTGAACAGAAATGTACAATAACTATGGTATTATTAACCATTTATAGATACAACATTTGGGATTTACTTTAAAATAATCCAGTGGGGGAGGAGGTGGGGTAAGAGGTGGAACAAGACAAGTGTTAATAATTGTTGAAATAGAGTAAGGAATTCATTATACAAATTTTCTATTTTTATGAATATATGAAATTTTACATAAATGTTTTCAAAAGGTTTTAAACAATGGTGAATTATAAAGACATCTAAAAATATACAAAAGTTTATCAAAAGAAAAAAGTTTTAAGACTTGCTACATTTAAACTGGCTATTTGAATAGTTTATATTCTGAATTTTAGATTAAAAATATTTTAATCCTGTTTACCAAAATTTATTCTTGATTTTATCTCCAGGTTCTTTTATTATAAAATATCAAACATCTTGAGATTTTCTCAAGCATTTAGAAATGACTATGAAAAATAGTCAAAATTGATAAATACCACTTAAATTTCTTTCAGTTCAATTTACAAAAAGGAGACTTATAGCAATAGCAGGAGTCATAAATATAGTGACTATTTTACAACATGCAAACTACCCAGCCCTCCCATCGAACTCCTTTAGAGTTTGATACATGGCTTCACTATATAAACTATTTTTCTAAATTAATCTGAAAATGCTGATCCTTTTCAGTTTAACCTCTTACATACGATTCTTTAAATTGACTTACCAAGGTTTACATCTGGTAGTATCTTATCCAAAAACTGTGTTTCTCCACCATTGGGGGAGAGAAAATCTGCCAGAAGTTGACTATTACTCAGTTCTGGATGCTGTAGAAGTTTCTTAAATGAACAAAAAAAAGGAAAAAAAGGGTTTAAAAATTTAGAAAGGTGATCAAAACTATTTTTAAATGATTTTTTTAAACCAAGAAAACAATTTTAAATCCTCAAAAGCTATTTTATATTCATAATAAATAACAAAATTATATTTATAGAAAGAACAGTAACACACAGCAGATAAGACCTTAACCTCTATAGTGAAACATGAATGGGTCTGAATTCTGGCTCTTCCATTTGCTAGCTGGGTGTCCCTAGAAAAGTTCCTAAATTTAGCATAAGAGTCAGTTTCCTCATGTGTAAATTGAAAATAACACTACCTACTTTATAATATTATATAAAGTAGGAATTCCCAATACCCAGGCCTTGGCCTATTAAGATCTATGGCCTGTTAGGAACTGGACCACACAGCAGGAGGTGAGTGGAAGGCAAGCAAGCAAAGCTTCATTGGTATTTGCAGCTGCTCCAGAGCTAGCATCACTCACTGCTTCAGCTCCATCTCAGATAATCAGGCATTAGATTCTCACAGAAGCACTGGTCCCTAGTGCCAAAAAGGGTGGGGACTGCTGATATAAAGCATTCAGCACCTACCTGATATACCTGAAGGAAAATTAAACAATAGCTAATATTATTTCTCAGTTTCTCAATGATAAAACAAGTATTACAATATCATACAACTTCCCTGATAATTAAAAGAAGTTGGCATAAAAGAATTTTGCAGAAAACTAAATGTGAAATGTGAAATACCCTATAAAATCTGTTGTCTGTTCTTCTTCCAACACTATTTTCTCAGAAGACAAACTGACTTTTTAAAGCCAAAATTAAGTCTTACCTATTATTAATTATTGACTAGAAATCTAAATAAACAAAATACCAATATTATGACCTTTAACTCTATATCAGAAAATATTTCTTATAGAACGAAGTACTCTAGTTCTTAGAATTAGTTCAAATAATGGGTTAATGACATCGACAAAGACACAGGTTAACACTAGTAAATGGTGTGTTCAAATATCATTGTAGTTAATAATTCATATTTCAATTTTCACACCATCAAAAAATTATATAAACTCTACTTTCTGGGTTAAAGTATTCAATAGTTCAAATGCAAGAAATAAAATGTAAATAACTATTTATACTGTTGAAAATCTTTATTTAAAAAGTACTTGTTTTGACTATGAAGTAACCAAATTTAACTGAATTAACACTTAATAAAAACTACAAAATTCTATGACCAAAAAGATTTTTTAAAATAAAACAAAAGTATCCCCTCTACTCCTATGCATTTGATTAACAAAAGATAGTCATTAATTTTGGAGGCATCTCAAATAAGTTACTTTTAAGCTGATTGTACCAATAGTGGAAATAATAAACTAATTACATTGTTTATATAACACAATGAATACACACTAAGAAAAAATGGAATTCAATTCCAAGTGGTAAGTGGTAGAGAGTCAGGAGATCCCAAGAAACTGGAAAAACATCTTCAAATTGCAAAAGGAAAAGAACTGAGGAATAAAATAGGAGTGAAGGAAGATTCCAAGGTTCAGAAAGTGCTGAACACAAAATCAAATAAAAAATAAGACAAAAATAACAAAAACTCCCCAGTGTTCTCAGAATGTAATCTTTTATACCAAAGTTTTTTTCTCTCTTCAACACTCTACATCAAAACTAAGCCCAATATAAGACTTTTTTTCCTCCCTCTAAGAAAATATTTGGTGTTTCACTGGTTACCAATTGAAAATAAAGAAAAGAAAAAAATGTATCCTCCTGACAATTCATTTCCACAAAGAAAAAATTTTTAAAATAAAAGAATTTTAGAAAGTCACAATGACAAGTATTTGTGAAGCAAAGCATATACATACAAGAGAAAAAGACAAATAAGAGAATGCTATGATTAGCAATGATTTAAATTAAGTTAGTGCTATACCTGTAGATATTCTTGAAATTCTTCTCTCTTCGACTTTAAGAATTCATAATTTTTGGGGCCAATGATTCTCTTGGAAGGAAGCTGGGCATCAGGAAATGTGCCTGAAATTAATATACATTAAAGTTATTACTATGTTCTGCTAGTATTTTAAAAATTTACTTTATAATTTATTGTGGCAAATTCAGAATCACAGTGCTGCATTGTAGAGATGTGGCATTATCCTTTAAATAATCCTGACATCAGACAACACAGAAGCCTAGACCAGAGAACCTGAGTCTACCTATTGATAGCCAAAATAGCACCACTCTTCACTGACATAGTTATATTTAGCCTTCTATACTAGTAAAAAAAAGCTTCAAAAAATTATCATGAGATTATTTTGAAATCTCAAATGGGATTCTATTTGACAAAATTTTACTAGAGAAACATCTAATCTCTCATGGGGGAAAACGATAGCATTTGCCAATGCTATATAAGCTTAAAAACAAAATTTTAAAATCAGGGACATGCTTTCTCAGCTAGAGCTGATTTCAGAAATTTTAGTATCCAAAGGGAAAACATTGTTGGGAATCCAACCAACTTTGGTTAATCCAGAATTTTAAAGTATGGAGATAAATGATCTTTCAACTAACTATAAACAACAAAGAAAAGATTCTCAGAGAAAGAACATGACAAGAATAGCACTGCATCAGATTGGCAGAAACAAAGAGAAAACCATTTAAAGAGAAGTACAAACTCAAAATCGAGGCAAAAAGTATGGAGTGAGTCTTGTATTTTTTAATCTTCCTATAATCTCCTTATCACGAAATCTGTTCTTATAGCAAGGTTAAGAAGGTTCCCTGAGCTACTCAATTCAGAACCAAACTGAATTTGGATCAGGGAACACTCCACAAAGCTGTTCTAAAATAAAAAGGTTCAGAATACACAAATCAAACTCGCTAATCTATACATAAAATGACTGAAAATACTCCATAACTATATCCTTGCTATTAACTTAAATAAATGGAGAGATAAGAGAGACTTAGCAGATGAGAGGAAGAACTAAAAAAAAAAAGGTACTCTCCTTTTCTGATTGATCTACCCTCAAAAGCATTCATTTACAAGTTTTGTTTCCAGATCTAAATCTAAGAACTAAATCAAAACATTTGCCACAATGCATAAATATGTCTAACCAAGGAAGATGATGGTAAAAAAACAGAGCAACTCTGAAATGCATGGTTTAAATTATCCACATCGTCAAGATAAAAACTTAACTGAGGAAAAAAAAAAAAACTAAATTGGAAAGAAAAACTTTTCTAAAATACAGTTAAGAAATAGCTATCTTTTACATTTTATTATTTAAAAAGCAAGAACTGGACATTGTAAAAACTTTAAAAATATAATCAGGCAGAAACAAGATTAAAATAGTATGTTTCTATTTTCAATAGCAGTGTACACAAGTGTCACTGTTACATTTCCTTGATACCATGACTTAAAATGAAAAATTTAATCTGGTTCGACAGCTTTCAAGAAGGCTCATTTTGAAATGCAATGTTTTATACAAAGAGAACAACATACCATGAAATTCTGTTAGTTTTGATTCAAGTACATAGAATTCAAGATATCTTCTATAAACAGACCAATGTTCAGGCTCATGCCCAACTGTAAATTGAATAAATACATACTGAGTAACAAATAATTTTATAAACTACTACTAAAAGGATAAAGTATTTAAAACATTAAGTATACAAAGCTAGAAATTATTCCAGTTTTAAAAATATATTATTTCTTCACATCACATTAACATATTTTATCCCACATTTTAATTTTAAATTATTTAGGAGACGGATAAATTTTACCTATTTATGAAGTTATCTCACTAATATACACATTTTTCTACAAAGACTCATAGAGCTGACAGCAACTTCCAAAATTATGTAATTATGATCAGTTTTAAAGTGACACAAATATGATGATGTATTGCATAAAAAATTTATAATCAATTTTGGATCTCTCAAATATTTCCTAATTGTCCTGATCTAATACAGTACAGAACAGCGCTATCCAATATAACTTTCTGTAAATTCTGTATTATCTGTATTATCTGCACTAATATAGTAGCTACTAGCCACATAATATTGATCACTTGAAATGCAGCTAATGTAAGTAAGAAACTGAAATTTTAATATAATTTAAATTGCCTCAAGTGGCTAGTGGCCACCAAACTGGACAACGTAAACTGATGGTTTAACGAATGATTTGGGTCAGACTGCCTATTCCAATCCTGGTTCCTCCATTTATTATGTAAACTTGAACAAATAACTTAACCTCGCTGTGCCTTAGTTTGCGCAGAATAAAAATAATTGTACCTATTAAATGAAATAATCCATCAAAAGCACTTTTATATAGTGTGCAGCACAGAGTAATCACCCAAAAAATGTTAACTGCTATTATTCACATCTCATGTCAGCCTAGCATTGCTTTGGAGATGCAATGGATCAAGTTAACTAAAAACCACAACCCAAAAGCAATACCTGTATTCAAAAAACAAACAAACAAAAAGTCTGATATGGCCACAACCTGGTCTTAAAAGATCTGTATTATATTTAGTTTTGGTTTTTAAAATCCTGAAATTGTTATCTTGCTACACACATAAATCAACGTAACATTTAAATGATACACTTTTTATTCCTCATAGGCCACTTCCTCAGAGCACATTACATTGACTGTAAAAGTCTACAACACTGCTGACAAAAATTATCCTTGGAATATAAATTTTAAGACTTTTGTGGTTTTAATTTTAGGGTTAAATAATTAAGCCAAACTTTTAAAAATAAAGACCAAAAATTAAAGATGATTTTCCAAAGGCAAAAACAAAAGTATAGTCTCAAAATACTTAAAAGTATATCACATATAAATCTGTAAGTCCTTCAAAAGGAGATAAAAGTTACTAAATTTAAAGTTACATAAATTTATTTATATTGATAGGCATTTATAGCTGAATAGTCAAAAGTTTTAAATAATTTCCTGAGAAACAAGAACCATGTGGGAACAGTCAGACTTTAAGTACTAAGCACAGGAAGGAATTAAACCCAGAAGCTAACCAGAGTCTTTTCAATTCTTTCCAATACTTAAAATACCAATCAGTAGAGACCACAGACAAAAGATGTAAACAAAACTATGTTTGAATCAGACTACAATATTAACAATGGTTTGTCTATACACCTATAAGAGTGTTAAGACAGAACAGCAATTAGCAAGACTGAATGGTGACTGTAACAAAATCAAGTAGCACTGACTCAGAACTGGATAGAGCAAGACCCTGCCCCGTACTTAGCTACAAAAGAAAAAATAGCCAGCTACTCGGAGCATTCGTCCTTCCCCATTGCTATGCTTTATGTTCTTGAAAAAGGATCAGCTTCTGAAAAAAAATTTAAAAACCTAATACTTTCTGAAAAATAAATAAGGGGAATCATTAGCACTGACCTTTACACTATCACTTAGTCACTTCCCTCTCTTAACCATTTCCTAATACTACCATGTTTTTTCCTTCTTTCTTCACAGAGGAGGGATAGTTCCCGCCTCATGAGCTCAACTTTACTTTCTGCTCATCATTCCCAAAACTTGTACAACTTTGATATGCTTTTGCTTACACCAACTGCTCCACCTCTTAGACAAAGCCTAGGGTGGTGACTGTTTATCTCGCTATGGATGCTGTTTATTCCCCTGTCACTATTACATATTCTACATTTAAAACAACCAAAAGAAAAAAGATTTTTAAAAAAAATGAAGAAAATCTGTGAAGCTGTATTTGATCATATTTTTATCAATTCTTATTTTCTGACAACGATGGCGGAGCAGAAATGCTATCTTAATTAAATTGGTAAAATACCTGATATAGTGTTATACGTATTAATAATGGTCAAATAAGTTTAATAGCTAATGATGACAGAAGCAAAACCATTGAAAAGACATTATATAAAATGCCTTGATGGATTGTCAGGTATCTTGCAGGAATCTACTCAATAAGTGTTGATTGAACAAATTAACTAATAGCGATAACCTAGAAAACCCTAAGCTTTCATTTAATTTTCTGTTCTGGACAATTATCTTTTAAATATGCAATCATACTCAACAGTTTGAAATGACAAAATGTTTTATCATCTCTGATAAATACAGATTAATGAGAATCTTCTTAAAAAGTACTCAGAAAGCTTCCTACCTGCTCTTCTATCATTCCTTTCAACATCAATACAAAACACAGGTATTCTCTCCTTTTTCTCCCTCCTTTCAGAGGAGGGATCTTCAAAAAAATCTACATATGGAATGCTAATTTTCCATGCAGCAAGGTTTCGGGGAGTATTAGGTGTGCTCACAGCTTCCACTGGAGAATCATCTTCCATTACAACAATACCTTCTTCAATCTGGGGGAAAAAAAAAAAATCACCAGGAAAAATGTAATATTTCCAGGACCTTTAGACCTATGAGATTCAACTATAAAATAATATACCCATATAAATTCTATAATTTTTTTAATGCTTCTGAAATTAGGTGATATCAAATTTTCTACTGAAAATATAAAGATAAAAAATAAAACTGACGAGTTATTAGCATCAACTCCAGGTTTTGTTACATCACCTATGTGTGAAAATTCAATAGAAAATAGAAATTTCAGATTACTGAAAAAGATATTAAAAATATACAAATATTGAAAAATATTTTGCTTAGGTAATAAAAAGTAAAATTAACGTACTGATATTTTTTCATTTAGGGATGTAAAATTTTACAAATAATAACAGCCATCAATGGAGACTGTACCAATAAACTGGATCCATGATATACTGCTGGTTACTAGATATACCAGCACAACTCTTCTGGAAAATGTCTTGGCAATGTGTATTTATTTATAAAGAGCCATAACTAGTTTTGACCAAGTTATTCCATTTCTGAGGATTTATTCTAATGAAAGTATTTATTCCAAATAAAATTTTTTAAACTGTGAAAATGGCACAAGTATAAATATATAAATAATATAAAATTAGAAAAGTAGTCTGAAAGGGACCCACCTCTATAAAATTAAAATTTTTATCTTCTGACTTTTAAAATGTTAATAAATATTTAAAAGAATAAATATTTTTTAAACATTACTTCAGGAACAATGATTTTTAAAAATAAATTTTAAACATTTTCTAGAAATATACACTTAGAAGGAAAATAACTGTCTCTAGTTCATTAAATTGAAAGAGAACTTCTGAATTGGCACATTATAACATTTGGTCACCTAGATATCTCCAATTCATGTTAAAGGGGTAAGAATATTGCAGATAAAGACACTTTTTAAGGCAATGAGTCAAAGACTGTAGCATTTAAGAGAATTCTGAAGAGCCCAGTAAGAACAAACCAGTAGTGAGTGGAGAGGAATTTCTTTCTGGAATTCTAGCACCCTACCTTCACTCTCGGTTCTACTCTCTTCCCACACCTGGTAGCCACCTCTCTTCTAAGTGAATTCTTTTACTCCCCACACAGTCCCTTGGCAATTATCCCTTTTTCTGTTCTTGTCCTAAAATGGCTTTCCATAATCCCTAATAAGACCACCAGTGATCTCGGGAAGACTTCTTAATGCTCTCTTGAAAACACAAAAGTCTTCAAGGGCTATGAAACATGAAGCTATAAAGACAGATGATAGGTGTTGCATTCTGCCTTTTTTGGGGACAAGGATATCTCCCTATAAACCTGGAAGGAAAAACAGAGAAAAGCATGTGAGGAAAACTCCCATTCTGTTGCCTGGTACAGGCTACCCTGAGGTATAGAGCAGCATTTTCCACAGTTATTAATCTGCATTTTTTTTTTTCAAATGATAGGCTCACGTTTAATTTTGAAAGATTTTACCAAATTTCCCTTTAAACAATTTATGCTTCTACTAAAATATGAGAGGTCTTTTCCTCAAAATTAAACTGTATTTTTGTTAATAGATTTAGGTTCTGAAAAGAGGGTAAAATAAAAAGTAAAAAATTGCAAGTAAGTAAATATTGTAAACCAAAAAATTTCCTAAAAAGACTAAGTACTTTTTTGTTTTCAAAGAGATGTTCCCTCCACAAAAAAGGATGAGAAATAAAGGAGGAGGATAAAAGGCAAGGAGATAGCCCCTATTTCCTTGAGAAATATTAATGTTCCTCATTAATATATTTCTCTATATGGAAGTAACTGACAACACACCAATGGACATATTACATTCCAGAAGTTTATTTGGAAATCAGTTCTGAACTTGAACAGAACTTCACTTTCAGAGAGACCCAATATCCTATAGCGGAATTTTTTGGTTCCCAGGCCAGTATACATATGACTATTTAATCCATAATTTATACTCATATATGAGAAAAGATAATACAATACTGTATAATACTTACTGTGCTTACTGTATGCTAGGCACCATTCCAAGTGCTTCATATATATTACTTGTTTAATCTTCACAACACCCCTATGTAAGTTAAATACTATTATTCTCATTTCATGTGTGAGGAAACTAAATTTAAATTTAAGCAATTCATCCAAGGTCACACAGCAAAGGGGCACTGCTACTAAATGATCTCAACAAATTTTCTAAAAGAAAATGTCTTTGAGGTCCTAATTTTGGATCACAAACCATTTTACCAATTTCCCTTTCCCTTACTTTCTTTTCCCCTAAACTTCCTAAACAAGACAAAAAAGATTCTACGAGGTCCCACAGCTTAGAAATAGCACAGTGCCCTCTAAATCTTAAATGGCGCCATCTTAGTCTGGGTCAACACTCTACCTTCCCCTGCTGTTTCTTTTCAGAGTATTAGAGATGAATTTGCTCTAGTCTATTTTCTATTACTACTATCTTTGCTTCCAATCAAGAATTTCCTTCTTTGTGCCACTACAAAACAGAACTTTCTCAGCTTTTTAAAGATACCCTCCTATTCCTGAAGCAAAAATACAACTTGTATTTCAAGTAATTGGGAAAAACAAAACATTAAAAGTTCATCTTCCCCCAGAAAAATTATATTTTGAAAAGTTCACAGTAACATAGATAAATGCTTTTGTTATAATATTAAGTAGGAAGAGAGCAAGACAGTGAACTATATATATAATATAGCCTAATCTATGGGGGTGGGATGGGAAGGATATTTTAAAAAGAAAATGTTAATAGAAGTGGTTATGGGGTGGTTGGATTATAAGTGGTACTTTAAATTTTCCCACTTTTTTATATTATTTAAAAAACTGAAATTATAATATGCTTAAAATTTTAAAACATACACATTATTTTGAAAAAAATAAAAATAAAAACTCCTTCCTCTGGTCTACTGTCTGTCTTCTACCTACACTTTTAAGGAAAAACAGAGCATTAAGAAGGAAAAAATGCTGTATCTGGATTACCTAAAAAGGAGAAAAAGGATTAAATAAGATTTTCTTCCATTTAGATTACAATGAAAAAGCAGTAAATCTTAATTCATTAACGCAATGGGACAGAGGTCAAAAAAAGGGGGTAAAGAGGAAAAATTAGTTTATTTACTCTTCTCTCCCCCCATCCTTGGTCGATGCCAATTCAATCACTACTTTATGTCCTTTTCATACCCAGGTTAGTGAATTTCTTAAGGGCAAAGTCTGTCTTAATCATCTCTTTATCTCCAGTGCAGAGTCATTAAAAGGCAAAATGAGGAATGCGGATCTCCATTCAATTCAGTATTTGCTAGACAAATTAAAATTGCAAATGAGACAATATTTGCCTTTATGGAACTTACTAATTGGTAAGGAAGACAATCATAAACATATAATTTCAAATACAACATGGTACATGCTTTAACATATGATCTAATAGAGGCACAATGTACGAAATGTTCAATTCTACTTGGGAACTCAGGTAAGGGTTTACGGGGAGGGCATTTCAAGGACAGCATGTGTAAAGATACAGAGAAATAAAATAGTGTGGTGGGTGCAATGTGCATATAACTCGACTGGGTACCCTATTAAAATGCAAATTATGATTCAGTAGGTCTAGGATGGAGCCTGAGATTCTGTATTTATAACAAGCTCTCAGGTAATGTTGATGCTGTTGATCTACACATCACAGTTTGAGTAGCAGGAGATTAGGACATCTATTAACAACTCCATATGCCTGGACCATTGGAATGAGATGAGGATATGAAGTAAAAGCCTAACCAAAAGATAGTAAACTGTCTGACTATTAGACGTAGCTCAGCTTAACAGAAACCATTCTGGCCTCAGTAAGCTGTAACTTAGTGCTCAGGAATTTTAAAAATTAGATTGTACCACAAAAACTATAACTAATGGAAGAATGGGAAATATAAAGAAGTCTGAAATAAGTAGTAAAAGGGAAAATAACAAGTGAGCGTACCCAATTTTTAATGCCATTGTAAGTCTGGTTATATACACATCAAATTAAAGAATTTTTACTTACAAAGTCATCTTCACTTTCAGCTAAACCATAATTAGGCAACATAGCTCCCTCCATGGTGGTGCTCTTGAACACTCCTTTAATTTTGCTACCTATTCTGCTGATTCCAAATGATTCTCCTCTTTTCTGTGTGCTCCTAAATATTAAACAAAAATGTATCAAGCGCAAAGCAAATTATCTCAACAGTCTAGTTTACTATAAACAATAATAATAAAAAAAAACTTGTGAAAAGGGTAAACTGAAAGTAACATAGCTAACATATCTTTTTGGAGTGCTCGGTCATAAAGTTTCAACAACTCAAAACAAAAGGAACAGAAAATTTAAAGTTTAAATATGGGGGGATGAATAAATAGGACAATATTTATTAACAAACGTTTGAAATTTACCTATTTTACTTTAAAACTTTAACTGAACTAAAATGTTTAAAAGATGAGAGCCCCCTAGTGATACATAGCTCTTACTGCCATACATATTTTGAAATAGATAAATAAGGTTAAGACCTATATTCAAAACAGAGTATCCATTTAGAACTGTACTGCTAAAATAACACAGTAGAATAAAAATATACAAAACTATGAACTTCTCAGTACTTCATTTTTAGAAAGAACTTAACACAAAAATTCTGTCCTCTGAAAATTTTTAAGCAAAATTCAACTTTAATCATATGGTCAAAAGAAGAATGCAGTATAAAATGGATCTTACTTACCTTTGAAGTAATAAAAAGAATGACAAAATGCCAAAGGTAAGGGTGAGTAATGAATATAAGGATAAAAGCAAATGTAGCCTAAGGAAGCAGCCTGCTCTGCCATATATATATTAATAGTAACCATAAATAGATCTATATATTTTGTTTTGTAACTTTTTTCAAAAGCAAATTTCTAAAAGCAGAAATAGCTAGAAAGCAATGACAACAAAAAAATATGCCAAAAACAGCAAAAATTTCCTCCATTATAGCCTACTGCCCATGTTTCAACAAGTAAAAACAGCTTTTACCCAATTTAACTCATGCTTACTATGTAATACTGCCCTTACAACAGATATACTCAAATAAAAATGGCCATTTTAAAAATCAAGAAAGTGTATTTTGAATGCTTAATGGATAGCTATTATTCCTCTGAGCAAAATTTACTTACTAAAATAATACAATTAAAGAAATAGAAGTAAACTGATCAAGTTTCAACTACGCCAGGCATATAGCGACCTATGCATATTATACATGTCCAACGAGCAAAACAAACTTATTTTAAAACTGGAAAAACTCTAAGTAGTGAGTAATAAAAAGCATATTTAAACTAGAAGGTTATTTTATTTAAGCAAGCATACAATTAGTGTTTTTTTAAAATCCAGAACTGTAAACACAATTCTCTCTGATAGAAATGTTTCCAAAAACAAATATTAAAATATTTTCATTAAATAAAAAAAATTATTAAAATCTAGAATCTAGATAGATTATTCTAGTCTTTAGGACCTAGGTAGATTATAAAACAATTGGGCTTTTTGAAATGACATTTTTAAAATATCTTACTTGTGATTATGCCCAGAAATACAAAAATACTGTACTTCTTGCTTAAAAAATTCTTTAAATACAAACAATTCTAAAAGTAATTTAGCAAAATCAGTAACAAAAAAAAAGAATCAATAACGTAGAAAAGCTAGGCTTTTTCATTTTATTTTTATACTAACATTTTTATTTTATGATGACATATATCATGTTATTTCAAAAAGGAGATATCTAGAATCAAAGTACAGGTTAATTTTAAAAGGATATCCCAAACAGTTGATATAAAGGCAGTAATAGCCAGTGTTTCATTATTTTTCTTCTTAGTTGTACTTAACTGGGGTGTACTTTCTGGACTTAAACAGATAACTTATACAGAAAAGAATCACATGCTATCTCAAAACTTACCGAAAATCATCCAAACTTTGGCTACCTCTGCAATAACAGATATGTGAAATTATATAAAGAAAGGAAAGAATGCCCAGGCATTAAACAAGTATCACTTTAGAACACAAAACAAAAATTTAAAGCTTAAAAGTTACACAGGTAGACAGCATTCATTTTTGTAAAGATAAGGCAGTCTCATGAATAACATAATAAAGGAAACAAAGTACTAACTGTTTTGAGGGTGTGGGAGTATGAATTCTACATCATTAAAAAGAAGTTCTTAAAAACTCAATATGTCAGGAAATAATTCTGTATTTTTTGCCTTCATTTAGGCATACTATTTGTTTGACGCAGTGGAAAGTATGCAGAGACTAAGCCACCAAAAACTTGGCACAGGAAAAAAACTTGTACTTTCCACATCATGGAATACATGTCCATATTAGATATAATTATGCATGCTTTGCACATTTTTAGTTTGCATATCTTAAAAAGTATATTTTAAGCTAAGAAGCAAATTTAAAAGATCTCTAAATGTTTTTTAAGTTGTGCTTTGAACATGAAATGAAACAAAATATGCATTAAAATTTTACTTTTAAGATACAATTAAATAGAATGTAAATAAAGTACATATATACTTTACATATTTTAAGTCATGTAACAGCAATGCTGCTCTATTCAATGAAAGAATGTTAGGAAAGTCTTTTCTTTATTCTATACAGTCAGCAAATGAGTCATTAAGTATCACAGAAGCAGAGTCCTGACAAGACTGACAGTTAATATTAGTCAGGTCAATATACAGAAAAGCTTACTTTATTTGCTATCCATCTCTGAAGTTAAGACCCTTAGATTTAGCTACTCAGCAGATTTATAAATTCAAAGAACTATTTTGCCTTATATATAAGAGTTTCTATTAAGTCCTATTAATCTCAACAGCTTAAGTCTATAAACGGGGACAAATTTCATCTGCTTCTCAACTGATGCTGGGAAATGTGATAAAAGTCTTGGAAAAGTATTCAAGTGAAAGGCACATGAATTGGGCAAAAAATGCTATTTTAAATAGCATGGATGCAATTTTTGTTAAAGTCTATGTTTCATGGCTATAATATATAAACTCTTAAGAAAAAAGTGATATTTTTACAAAGAAGCATAAACATATTTTCCACCTTTCAGAAAAGTTATTACATGTATACTACTTATACTGAGGCATTATGTAAGAATTAATATTTAACATTCAAAAAAATTCAAAACTATTTCTACACCCTTGGTTATGTCAAAAAATGTAATATATTCCCCCATGGCTAAGGTTTTCAGATTTTTCTTTGTTCCATCTAAAAGAACTACTCCATTTTCTATCTACTTCTCTCCTTGTACCACATTTCCAATTTATTTATATATTTATTGGATCCTTGCTCTGACAAACTAGGTGTTGAGAGCAATGTGAATACCCTGTATATTTACAGATTTGATACCTATATCAATTTTCATACATATAACAATTAAAGGACAAATCAAGACATTAATTATTTAGTTTATAAATGGATAAAGTTTCTCTCTTCTGTTACCTTTCGTTAGTTCATTTAACTGCATACTTATATTTCTGGAGAGCCAGAAAGGAAAGAGAAAAATCTCTCCACTTTTATAACGAGTAAGTTCTCTAATAAAAAGTGCTCCCTATGGGGAAAAAATTTAAGTTATTGGTGAATTTCATTTATGCATGCAGTCCATAATCTCCAATAAAACAGGTAATCAAGTACTAATGTGTATTAACTATAAGATTAACAAGGCAAGGGTGTGTATCTCGCTAAATTTTTCTGAAAGAATTTCAAGCATTTTGGTTACTGTATGTAGTATAGTTCTACAGTTCCTTAGTAAAATGTCTACTTAGGTAGCAATAGAACCATATATTCACAGAAAAATAGCTAATAAAGACAGTGATGCTATCACAGAATGATTAGCATCACCAAGTAAAAAAATAAAACATATATATGATTAAATATATCTACCTGTTGAATTTTGAATTGCGTGTTGGTGATTCTGCGCCTCTTAAAAGTTGTCTGAAATACTTCAAAAATAATTATGATTTATTAAACTAACATTTAATATTGAAACATTACCACAGCACTTCCCAGTATAAAGAAAATGTTATTTAAACCAAGTGAATACAACCACAGTCAAATAGATAAGAATTAAAATATTGCAAATAGAGATATTCAAGCCATTTGATTTCCATGGGTCTATAAATAATGTATATGTAAGAAGAATGTGCTTCCTATTATGTCATAGTATCACAAAGCTACTCAGGCAAATGGCCAAATTTGGTCACAATCTACGTAGTCACATATATACAACATGATTTTGGCATTGAGAATTATATTTACAATCAACTTCTAATCTCCATTAAGTTATGTAGTAAAAAAGAGTATTCACTTTCTTAATCGTATTTTAGTTTTCTGTTTATTATTTTAATCACTCACATAATGATATCAAGTCATTATTAAATTTTACAGAAAAATCCTCAAACAAGATTAAAATTTTAACTTACCTCATCACTGTGGCAGAACATAGGAGTAAACACATTCTCCAACAGAGAAAGTACATGTTCATATGCTTCGAAAAGACATCTCATAGTTTGAAGTTTCACAACATCTATATATGGGCCTTCAGCAACTATTTAAAAAAATTATATTGTAGAAGTTATTTATGAATAGCATAAATACATTATAAATTAGTTTAAATGCATGACAAACAGCACACAAAAAGTCCTAAAACCACAAATAGCACACAAAAAGTCCTAAAACCACGTTTTGCAGAAAATCCACTATAAGGTATAGAATTCACCCTAGAATGAGGAATTGAAATATCCAAGCTCCAGGTCTGGCAAATATTAGTTATGTGAATTGTGAATAAGTTTCTTCATCAAAGCTTTCATCTTGTTAGTAAAATAGGATAATGGCTGCTCGTGTGTTACATGTCTATTACAATAATAGAATACATGAGAAAACTCTGAAAACTGTAAAAAGCTATAGAATCCATTTTCAGCATCATCTTTGACTTACTTTTTTGAATCTCTTCTACAATGAAGGGATCAAATCGAATTTTGTCAACACTTTCATCCAAACAGTATGTTTTATAAATCTTCTGCAACTCCTCATGAAGAGATAGCATTTCATCGTTTGATAACTCTGGTCTCAAAATTCTATCATTGAATTCCTCTAGCAAATTAGACAAGAGTAAAGAAAAAATGAATTATTTTAACATATAACTATTCATGAAAACTTCATGTTCATAGTTTAATTGTAGTCCATATTAAAAGCAACGATTATAAACAAACTACTCATCATTTTAAAGCTCTTTAGAAAGATTTAATTGGGACTAAAATAACTACTCAGATGAAAGAAAAACTCGGTCACCCAAATATTTTACGCACTAATAAAAAATATGTAAATATTTACATAGCAACATAAATTTTCTAAAATTAAGAGTAGTACACATTTCTAAAGTATTCTTTAAAGAACATATTGGGTAATTTCTTATACCAAGAATCTTTAATATTTTGAAATCTGATTCTCTAAATAACAGGAAAAACTATGGCTTTTATTTTTAGTTCCAGTTAAGTTTTTAAACAATATTTCCTTTAAACATGAAGACTACAAACTAGTGATGGAGTTGAGAGTCTGAACAAATTAATCTTTTTTTCTAAAACGACAGGTAATAGCATTTGAATAGCCAAAATACTGACTGCCTTTCTTTTATGACAAGAGTTGCTAATATGGAGCTCACCCCTTAATTCTTAATTGTCCAAAGAGAAAAAGAGAGAAAAGAAAGAAAGGATTTAAAAAAAAAAAAAAATAGAATAGAACATATAAGGTCTTTAGGATGACAGAAAATTCATATAATTGGAGTCTCAAAAGGAAAGGAGAGAGAAAATGAGGCAGAATATCTAAAGAGATGACAGCCAAGATATTTTAAAAATGATGAAAGACACTAATCCACATACCTGAGACTCGGTAAAATCCAAAGAAAATTTAAAAAAAAAAAAAAAGAAAAAAAGAAAACTACACATGATAGTCAAATTGCTGAAAACCAAAATTAAAGAGAAAATTGTAAAATCAGTCAGAGAGAAAAGGGATACAAATCTAAGAATGGACACTAATTTCTCATTAGAAACAAAGGTATTGTCTAAAAGACAATGGAAGAATGGCTTTAAAGTACAGAAAGAAAACAAAATGTCAACCTAAAATTCTATATACCATAAAAATATCCTCCAAAAATAAAGAGAAAATAAACATCTCTTCACACAGACATAAGCTAAGAGAATTTACCTCCAGCAGACTGGTACTCTAAGAAATGTGATAAAGATTTCTTTAAGCAGAAGAAAAACGGTAACAGAAACCTGGTTCTACAGAAGGGAATAAAGAGTACGAAAGGCAAATATGCCAATAACTATTACTGCCAGTGTGTGTGTGTGTGTGCACGCACACGTGTGTGTGTGTGTGTGTGTGTGTGTGTGTGTGTGAGAGAGAGAGAGAGAGAGAGACTTGGCTCTTTAATAAATAAATAACAATGTACTGTAGACTTCTAGCCTACACAAAATTAAAATATATGTTAACAAGCACAACAGGTATGACGGGGATAATTTGAGGCATACCGAGGTTCTTGTATTGTTCCTGAAGCAGTCAAATATTTTTAAGTGAAGACTGTGATAAATGAAAAACGCATAATATAATCTCTGAGCAACTACTTAAAAAATAGAAGAGGAGACATAAATAAAAAGTCAAGAGGAGATAAAATGGAATACTAAAAAATACTCAAGTAACCCACAGAAAGGTAAGAAAGAAGGAAAAGAAGACTATATGAAACAAATACAAAACACCAAGATAGAAGACCTAACAATAAACATACAATAATTATATTAAGTGTAAAAGTACTACACATTGCAATTAAAAAGCAAAGAATGTCTAACTAGACTTTTTAAAGCAAGATTTAACTATATGCTGTTTACAAGAAATATAGATAAAAAAGACATGCAGTGTAAACTCAAGTGTAAAGATGGTGTAGCTACATTAATATCAAAGTAGACTTCAAGACAGAATTGCCAGAAATAAAAAGCATTTTATAATGATAAAAGGATAAATTCATCAAGATATAACAATCTTAAATGTGTCTGCACCTAATAATTTCAAAATACATGAAAAAAAATTAACAAAATGAAAGGGAGAAGTAGCAAATCCATTAAAAAATCAAAAAGAATAGAGTATTTGAATACAATCCATCAATTTAACCTAACTGATATTTATAGAATGCTACCCAATACAGCAAAACAGATGTTCTTCTCACATACACATAGAACATACATTAAGACAGACCATAAAACAATAAATGTCAAATTATTGAAATCACAGAGAACATACTGTCTGATAAGAATAGTATTAAATTAGAAATGAATCACAATAACATATCTGAAAAATCCCCAAATCTCTGTAAATTTAACAATACACTACAAAATAACCCAAGGGAAAAAAATAAACCATAAAATAAGCCACAGGGAATTTTGACAATATTTCAAACTGAGTGACAATAAAAAACATAACATATCAAAAATTTTGGAATTCAGCTATAGCAATTTATAGAAACTTATAACTTTAAATGCCTATATTAAGAAGATAAGCTTTACCAATTAATCATTGGTGCTTTCTCCTTAAACCAGAAAAAGAAGTGCAAACTAGGCTCAAGGTTAGTAAAAGAAAATGAAAATTTTAAAAAAGGAGAATATAAGCAAATCGAAAATACTAATAAATTTGATAAGTGAAAAAGAAAAGTACAAATTACCCATGAAGTGGGGACATTACTATAGCTCCATAATAAGAGAACATTAGGAATAACTTGGTGACAATAAAATACGTTACTGAGATGAACTAAAAGCATTCAAAATAATTCAATACTTATTCATGATAAAAATTCTGAGCAACCCAGGAACAGAAGGAAACTTTCCCAATTTGATAAAAGATAATCTACAAACACAGACAAATATCATACTTAATGGTATAACACTAAATGATTTCCCCCTAAGATCAGGAATAAAGCAAGGATTTCAGCTCTCACCACTTCAACTAAACACTGTAGTGATGGTCCCAATCATTGCAATAGGCAAGAAAAAAAATAATAAAGGGCATAAACATTACAAAGGAAAAAGTAAAACTGTGTATTCACAAATGACATGATTGTGTATGTAGAAAATCCTAAGGAAATCTACAAAAAAGCTACTAGAACTAATTAATGAATTTAGCTGTGTTGCAAGATATAAAGTCAATATGCAAGAAATCAATTCTATTTCTGTATATCAGCAACAAACAATTTGAAAAATTATTTTAAAACCAGTTGCAAATACTTTTTTTTTTTTAATTATTATTTATGCCTACAGCACCTGGTCTTCCTGGGTGGTCTCCCATCCAAGTACTAACCAGGCCTGACCCTGCTTAGCTTCCGAGATCAGACACTGGGCTTGTTCAGGGTGGCATGGCCATAGCCATGGACTGTGGCTCCACTGGGGCGCAAACCCAGGACCTTCTGTGTGTAAAGCAGATGTGCTAACTGCTACACTATGAAACCACATCCTGCAAATACTTCTAAAAACATAAAAACCCAAGTGGAAACTATAAAACATTATGGAAATTAAATAAGACTTAAATGAATGAAAAAATATAATATATTCATGCATTGGAAACCTATATATTGTTGAAACATCATTAATCTCCAAGTTGATCAACAGATTCAGTGCAATCCAATCAAAAAAATCCAAGCAGGGTGGGTGTGTGTGTGTGTGTGTGTGTGTGTGTTGTGTCTATGTGTGTGGAGGCTGGTGGTCTGATTCTAAAATTTATATAGAAATGCAAAGAACCTAAACTAGCCAAAACAGTCTTAAAAAAGAATGAAGTAGGAGGCCTTAGACCACCTGATTTCAAGATTACTATAGAGCCAAAATAATCAAGACTATGATATCGAACCCTCCCTCAAAAGACATGTGGATCAAAGAAAAAGAACGGAACCCAGAAATATGCCCATATATATGATCAAATGATTTGACAAAGATGCCAAATCATTCAAGAAGGGAAAGAAATGTCTCTTCAAAAACAGGTATTAGAAAAACTGGATATTCATACAGAGGAAAAAATGAATCTCCATCTCTAATACCAACAAAAATATTATTTCTAGAGAGATCATAAACCTACATGCAAAAAATAAAATTATAATGCATCTTGAGAAAAACAGACAAGTATCTTGACTTAGGGTAGGCCATGATTGCTTAGGGAACTCTCAGAAAGCACTAACCATAAAATTAAAAATAGATAGACTGAACTTAACCAAAATTTAAAAATTTAAAAACTGCTCATCAAAACACACTATTCAAAAAACGAAAAGCCAAGCCATAGTCTAGAAAAATATATTCATAACACTTATATCTGACAAAAGACTTGTATTTAGAATATGTAAAGAATTCCTATAATTTAATGATAAAAAGGAAAACAATTCAATAAAAATCAGGCAAAAGACTTAAACATTTTCATAGGAAGATATTCATATGGCCAATAAACATGTGATAAAGTGTTCAACATCTTTAGTCATTAGAGAAATGCAAATTAAAAGCACAATAATATATCACCATATATTCACTAAGCTGACTAAATTTAAAAAATATATACACCTCCAAATTTTAGTAAAGATATAGAGCAACCGAAATTCACACACTGGTAAAGGGAAAAAAACAGTAAAGCCACTTCGAAAAACGATATGGCAGTTTCTTATAAAATTAAACATATATCTATCCTGTGACCCTGCAGTTCTACTTTGTTATTATATGCCCAACAGAAAGCCTTGTACAAGGATGTTCATAGCAACTTTATACATAATACCCCCATATGGAAATAGTCTGGATATTCATAGACAAGGAGAATGGATAAAGAAACTGTGGTATAGTCATATAAAGGAATATAACTTAGCAATAAATAGAGCAAACTACTCAACTATACAGCAACATGGGTCAATCTTAAAAAGCATTGCTCTGAATCAATGAAGCTAGGCACAAAAGAGTACATATTATGTGATTCCATTTATATAAGGAAATTGTACAAGCAAAACTCTATGGTGAGAGAAATGAGACCAGTGATTGTTTTGGCAGGAGTGGGAGCAGGTGTGGATCATTTGGAAAGGGCCCTAAAGGAAATTTTTGGGGTGATTAAATGTTCTATATCTTGATAAAGGAGTAGGTTGTGCAGATGTATTGATTTGTCAAAACCGATCAAACTGTTCATTTAAGTTCTATGAGTTTCATGTGTAAATTATACTTAAATTTTTAAAAAGTTATACTTAAAAAAGAAATTAGGTACATTAGAAAATAATCTTTCAAAGTCCATAAATGTCTCATAAATCCAATAATGCAAGATATTATAGAGCTTAAAATAAAAATAAAACATTTTTGTATTTGATCAATCAAAATAATCCTTAACAAAAACTAATATATTTTCATTATATTCAATTTTTAGTAGTTTTTCTTTGCCAATAATAGGATTTAACTGAAGTCAGTTAAAGATTATGTCCCAATCTGGAAAAGAGTCAACACTTGAGAGACAACTCATAGGAGCTCTTAGAATATCTAGTAAATGAAATTTAGTACAATGGTAGAGGACAACTATAACATCAAATATATTAAAAAGTTTTAAAATGACTTTCATAAATTACAAAGGTAAGCCTCACCCACAGTCAGACAAATTTGCAACACGTGTACTGCTCCTTCTTGTTTCAGAAAGTTCATAAAACGAAATAAGAGATCTTGTTGCTCTCTGATTTGCTTCAATTCCAACTTCAGCACCTAGATACAATATAGAAGGAGTCAAGGCTATATAAATATATGATAAAATTGTTTTTATCAAAACTAATGTAAGTTATTGTTGAAAATACTTACAGATGGCTTTTTATTTCTAGGTTCTGCAAATTTCTGCAAGAATGGAACCAAAGGGGAAGGCGGTTCGGTTGCTTTTTCAGGCTTTGAAGAGAATTAATTCATTAAGATTGTCACTGACTTGACAGATAAGAATGAAAATTCAGTGCAATGTGAAGTATTTTTTAATACATTCAATACTCACTGGACTGTCAACTATGAAGATGATAAGCAAATGATTCACAGTATCCTAATGGAAAATCATAAACACAGGTCAAAATAATTCCATTATTATATTCTGTCCAGAATTCTCATAAGTTTTTATCATATGAAAGTTTTTAAAAAAATGAAGAAACAAATGGAGCAGTGGCAAAGCATCTGTACTTATGTAGTATAGAAAGACTTTTAAAAAATCTACAATGAATAATCTCACCTTTTATGAAAATGGGCAAAAAAAGGTTATCCTGACTTTGGCATTTAAAATGTTTATAAAATATTCCTACTTCTTCAAAATCTTACTGGATCAAAAGCAACTCAAGAGTCTATTAATGGATGGATGAATAAGCAAAATGTTTTATATATCTGCAATGAATATTATTCAGCCTTGAAAGGCAAGGAAATTTCAACATATGCTACAACATAGGCGGGCTTTGAGGACATTATGCTAAGTGAAATAAACCAGTAGCAAAAAGACAAATATGGATGATTTCACTTATATGAGGTATCTAGAGCAGTCAAATTCATGGAAGCAGGAAGTACAGTGATGATTACCAGGGGCTGAGGGGAGGGAGGAATAAACTATTGTATAATGGGTACAGAGTTTTAGTTTTTTAAGATGAAAAGAGCTATGGAGATGGATGGTAGTGATGGTTGCTCAACATTATAAATGTACTTACTACCACTGAACTGTACATATGAAAACATTTAAGATGATAAATTTTAACCACAAATAAAAAACATTTAAGTCTTACTGGATCAGCTAGGAAATCCAAAGAAGGAAGGAACACCGAACCAGAGAGGATCTCTCTCAAAAGTAAGGTCAGGGATCTAGAAAAAGAAATAATGTATATATTTAGTGATTTACATCAGTTCTTACCTTGTTAAATCATGTTAAAATGCAAACTACGATTCAGCAGGTCTGGGGTATGCCCCAAGATTCTGCATTTCTAACAAACTCCAAAGTAATGCTCGTGTTACTGGTTCACAGACCACACTTAGAATCCTCAATTGGCTAAAAGAGAATACTATTTAAGAGAAAAGAGCATTTTCTTAGCAGAAGACACTTAGATGAACATTAGAAAACATTTCATACCTTGGAATATTTAAAATA
>NW_006494614.1:12046634-12059802 GCF_000325575.1 Pteropus alecto | reverse complement strand
GTTGTAATTAAAATCATTAAAAATGTTAAGATAAAAATTTTAATTTATTAAAATAAAAATTTTAAATAAAATTAACATTTCAAGTATATTCACAAAAATAAGCCATGGTTTCTACTCTAAGGATTATTAGGGTAAGAGTAATGAAGTAACTTTATGAAATAATCTAAACATGCTCCTGCCAGAACAAGGGAAGATGGGTCAAATGACCTCTAATTATTCTTCACAGGTGGATGACCTCAAACCCAAACGTGTCCTTATAGTTTGTTCAAACTGTTTCTGCCATTAAGTCATAATGTACATGTCTTTTAAAAGGACCACCAAGGAAGTAACAAAGCATAATGACCTCAAACACAAAAATTAATTTTATTCATATTTATCTAATATCCCAGGTTCAATTTCCAAGAAAAAATTCTAAACAACGCATCATGAATACTTAGCATCTAAAATGGCATTTTAAGGCCTGATCAATTATATTTCTTAAATAAAAAATTATTCACATCATAGGCTAAACTCAAGTTTTAGTGTACTCCTATTACGATCAAGAAGAGCAATATACAAATGGCGTGGTATACAAATACTGCTATGACATTATCCAGTCTACTTATACCTGCAATCTGTTGCTTTAGGAGGCAAAACGTAAGGAAAAAGTAGTTCGGTAAGTTTCCTTAAATAGTGTAATTCATCTCTTCGACTCCTCAAGGCCACATGAAGCTCTGGACCATATTCTTCTAAAGCAGCTTGCTGTAAAAACTCTGTATTTTCAACTATAAACAGAGATAAATATTGAAAGAATTTAAGCAACATTAAATAACTTCAGTCATTTCCACTAACAAATAAAGAAATCATTTAATGTAGTCATTCCTTTCTAGCCCTCCTTTCTTTCCAATATGTATTGCCCTGGGAAATTTTTCACAAACAGAATTAAAAATAAAGTGATTTTCTTCTTGGTTAGAAATCTTTAAATTTTGAAATAAGAAGACCCTTAGCCTCTTGGCAAACAAGAATTTAAACTTGTGTCACTGCCTTACAAATTATATTAAACAAAAGCAAATGTTTTTTTTTTTAATGGAAAAAACTACAGAAAACATCTTCTAGCACACACAAAGCTTCTGTTATCAAATATGACATCTTGTTCATTCTCTGCAAATACAAAACCCTTCTTTTTAAAATTCTCTATTGTCTCACTTTCACATCAAAAATCATTCAGGTTAACCTTTTAAAGTGATTATGGTATAAAAATAGCTTTCTTGCTTAAATTCTGTATCTTCTGCCCAGAGGATAAGGACATAAGAGGTATAGAATTCCTTATACAGTTATTAAATATTAACTGATAAGTTGTAATAACAGTTTTCTTAAAAGGCCAAGCACTAAGCTAGTATTTTAAAACTTAAAAATAATAGTACTGCTACTCCTTTTTACAGACCTCAAAAAACTAGGAGAAAAACAAGTCACACTTTCCCCTATTTGCATTCTGTGTCATGTTTTAAAATTGTGGAGTTTGTAAAGGGAATCTTAACCCTAATTCAATGGTATTTATTTCTGACTATTTACTCCTATTTTTATTGAAAGAGAATGCAAGCACATTCACCAAAAAACCAACATATGCATTCTAATAGTGTAAATACAAAGAAGGTAAATGAAGTCTACCTGAGCCTGAGGTACTAAAGCAGGATTAATAAAGGACTTAGATTTTACAAGACATGCATTTTATTATATAATTGTGCAATTATTTGCCAAGCATTATTCCCCAAAGTCTTTTAAAAATGTATATCATTAGCAGTTTTAAAATAAAGCTATGATCTTGAACAAATGATATAATTCCTTTGAGCCTCAATTTCTATATCAGTAGTTATTAGTTACTAACACTGAAAAGTTGTCATGCATAATATGTAATTATAATATCTGGTGTGATTAACCATTCACACATAATATATAAATTAAATCACTAGATTGGAATCTATTCAACATCTGTCAGATGTGAGAGGTATATGTAGTCCTAGGTAATGAGAAAATACGGGAATCAGGCAAAAGATAAAAAGAATATAAAGGCGGAAAAACCTTAATTAAGAATATAAGCAAAATATAGATGCTAGAAAACAGAGAATGCATTAATCTCCACTAATTACCAGTATATCTACTGCCTAACCAGTCACCAGTTTTCAGACCATAAAGAAAAGTCCCCAGAATCCATGACAAAGAGGTATCTTCAGGATGAAAAAGGTCCTTATGCATAATTATTATTAAATTTAAATTTAATCAATGCTTCTAATGTATATATGCATTCAACATTTCTAAGGGCCATGGAAGTACTTACATAGATAGAAAACGTCTATATAATCTCTATTATTCTCAAAAGGCAGATTAAGGGGAGAACATCAAGAGATCAGGATGAATATGGATGAAGAGATAAACCTTTATTTCCTGAGTAATGCACAACTGTGGGGCCAAAAAATTTAGAAAATAGATTCATAAAGAAATGAAAAATTAAAATTGAGAACCATTTTTACATGTTTATCTAATTTACTGTCATAATATTTAGACCCCCAGAACCTTTGGATAAAATAAGAGTCCTCCGAACCCTTTGGCCTTTTAATTATATGAATTTCACTAATAATAATGTTATTAATGAATCCAATCTAGCATTTAATAGTGATTTTTTAAGTTGAGGACCATTTTTACATGAATAGTAGCAAATTAGCAACTCTTATCTTGCAAAGACTCAACAATAAGTTTCAGTCAAACTGGACTGTCTAGAAGTGTGTGTATGTATCATCGTTCTCATAGAAACAAAATAATTTGGGGATTTTATTAAACTGATCAATTCAACTAACAATAAAAAGATGACTCCATTTACTCACAGGCTGAGTTCAAAGTACTTGTCTTTAGAATAAAAACTATATTAAAAAATACTTTGCTAACTCAAAAACCTACACACAAATGTTTATAGCTTTATTCATAATTGCCAAAATGTGGAAGCAACCAAGATGTCCTTCAATAGGTAAATGGATAATACGAGCAATAAAAGGAAATGAGCTATCAAGCCATGAAAAGACATGAAGAAGCCTGAGAAGCCTTAAATGCATATTTCTCAATGAAAGAAGCCAGTCTAAAACGGTTACCATATGACTAACTGTATGACATTTGTTTAAAAAAAGCAAAACCACAGAGACAATAAAAAGATCAGTGGTTGACGGCAGTTCAAAAAGAAAGGAGGGAGGGATGAATAGGTGAAATACAGGGGATTTTTAGGACAGTGAAACTATTCAGTACAATATTGTAATGGTGGACAGATGGCATTATGAATGCATTTGTCAAAACTCATAGAATGTACAATAAAAAGAGTAAATCTTAATAAAAACTATACTTTAATTAATAATGCACCCTTATTGTACATCAACTGTAACAAATGTACCGACTACAGCAAGATATTAATAATAGGGGAAGGGGAAGATAGACAGGAATTCTATACTTTCTGCTCAATTTTTCTATAAACTTAAAATTTCTCTAAAAAATAAAATTTACTAATAACACTTCTCCTATATTTTTTTTAACAGTAACCTTAAAAAAATGGCTACAGGGGTTGCTCCATAGTGTAGTGGTTAGCACGTCTGCTTTACACGCAGAAGGTCCTGGGTTTGTGCCCCAAGTGGAGCCACGGACCATGCCAGACCATACCCCGGGGTGCACCAGGCCACAGGTGCACGCCGTGAGAGATGCCTCGCCTTCAGAGATTCAGTCTTTATGGAGAAACAGCAACATCCATAGGTCAGGGGTGGAAGTGGGTGGGGGGAAGGAAGAGTTAAAAGAGGGGGGAAAAAATGGCTACAGCAAAGTTACTGTCTCTACTATGCTTTTGCCAGTAACACAACAATAATTTTAAAAGTTAATTTTTTTATTTAGCAATTAAATTACACATATTCAAACTCATACTTTTTAGCTATGTTGAAGTAAAACTACTTTTACTTGTTATAACATTATAAGATGAACACAGAAAAAAATTTTAAATATAGAATTTAAAATGTTTCTCATACCTGAGGAATTATTCATACCAAAGATTAAACTAATAATTTACTTTAAATTCAACTCTGCCTAGAACATAACTTGCCCAAATGTACTCTAATTATACTGATTGATATTATGAGGAAGGGAAAACTGGTTTTATGCTCAAATGAGTTTGGGACATGCTGGGTTAAACAAAGTTAAAGCTATTTCTTTACTGCAGGACTGCTCAGAGATTTTGGTATGCTAATACTTACTGGAAATTTCCAGAAGGGGAATACAATATGTAATAATTACCAGAAAATATGACCATGAAACCTCTCCTACATGATCATCTTACATAAAGTAGTATTCTGCAGAACATACTGGGAAAACATTGACAAAGAATACCAAATGAAAACACAGAGAAAATCAGTTTGGCAAAGAACCAAATATAGAGCACATAAGTAGTTCTATTAAATAGGAACATTTCAGCTTGTTCGAAGAGCAAGAAAACTCCCAATTTCATTCATTCGATCGGAAAAAATTTGCTGAACATATGCTATGTGCAAATCATGACAGTATAAAGGCCAAGACACACATGTGAAACTGCAAATAGGTCATTCTGGCTATAGCATAATACATAGTGAAACACAAGAGTAGATCAAAATATTTGACTAGATAGGAAAGAATTAAATATACAGTTTAGACTCTACAGCAGTCATTAATTTTTGTTTGGTAGGGAAATAACAAATAAGGAATGTGAAATTAACATGGTAACAATTTATAGGATGGGCAGAATATAGGATATGTAGTATATAGGAATAGGTTAAAACTGCTGAAATTGTTGAGAAAGAGGAAAGAGATTAAAATATACCCCTGAAGAAGTAATGAAGGCAACAGACTATCATTCAAAAAAAGTCAAGAGTAATCAACAATATATCTAAAAGTTAACTATATTTTAGTTTTCATAGATTCTTGAGTTTTCACAATCACTTATACAGTTAACAAACTACTGAAAAGTATTTCAGTTTAAAAGAATACTCTCACAGAATTGTGAATATATCAGTTAATGTATCAGTATTTAGATATTTAGTTGAAAGTTGGTGTATAAAAACAAAATCACTCAAACTTTGTAGTAGAAAACTGTATTACCTTTCTGACTGGCTTTAACTATCACTTCTATATGCTTCATTGCTGCTTTTAATAGTTTCTTGGTTATAATAGATGGAATATCCACCTAGAAAATTCAACATTAAAATAAAACTTTTAAAGTAATTATCACTAAGTTACAATGGCAGAAACTATATGTTTAAGATATTAGAATATACGGTCTTAAAAATTATAGTTATTATTTGTAATCTTTCAAAAATATAATTTAAAAGCACTTTATATTCTTGGATCATACTAACCTTAACTTTAGAGAATTTTGCTACCACAGCAATGAAAATATTTTAATGTGTATAAGGATATGCATAAGGATACCAAATTTTTCTCACAAAATAATCTTTATTCATGACATTTCTTTAATGTGTTTGTTTTAAATGTATTCAAGGAAAAACTTCAAGTAACTTATCATCCCTTTGAGGCTATAAATTTTTGTTTACTAAGGTTACTTGAAAATGAACTTTTTTCATTCAGCTTACAAGATAAATTCTGGTTTTACGATATATGGAAGCATTCTATTTTGGAATAATATTAAGTTTCATCATTCCCCACAGACATTTTTCAATTTAAAGGCTGGAAACTATAGTGACTATGGTAGGTTATTGAAAGAGGGTTGTAGGCTTATATGTACACACATAAAAGAGACAAAAACAATTAAGTAACTAAAAATAAATTGCAAATAAATCACCAAAAAGTGGGTTTACTGGACTTTGACGGGCTTATCTTCTACCACAAAACTCAACATATTATATTTCCCCATTATTAAAGGCATGAGAAAATTGCATCACAACAATGTTAAGTTTTGTGTTAACTTCTCAGTTCTTTTTGAATTCCGTATTAAGGAAGAAAGAAAATCACCGGCTGATAAATCTAATAAGCATGATGGATCATAAACCCCCAATATTTAGTGATTTACTAATAAAACCCAGCACAGTTTACAGATATCTTTTGGCTATGTAAGATCAAGCACATTCAATAAGAGGGGTTATTTTGCTAGCAGAATGCCTTGTTGCAAAATAACTTTACTCTTCAGTTATCCCTGGCCTCTTGGTACTCAATGATTAAAAATTATTCTCATATTTATCAAATAAACAACACGTTTTAGTTTTCAAACATTTTATAAAATCTTGTCTTCTGAGAACACTTATGAAAATTTTCATACGTAAGTTCCATTTTAGAGACTTCAGGTCAGAATCAAAATGGTAAAATAATGAATTTGTCACTAAACTTAGATTTAAAAAAAAAAAAATCTGGACCTTAAATGATTTCTTGTTTTCTTTATCCCCAAACTGTCAGTTTACAATATTCGGGCAATGGTATGAGGACAGAACATTGTATTAGGAACAAGCTTCATTCTTTGCCCATTAACTACTTCTAATGCTTTGACAAAGTTACTTTCTAGAAAATGAGTATGATAATGATCCATTTACCTCCCAGGATAGTGACATAGATAAAATAAAAGAAAGACTATATAGCATAACAATCCAGAAAAATGGAAGAAATTTACAAATCACATATCAGATAAATTACCTGTAACTTATACATATAATATAATGAACACTTACAACTCAATAATAAGACAAATAACCCCATTAAAAAATGAGCAAAGAATGTGATAGACATTTCCCCCAAAAAAACATACACGAATGGCCAATAAACACATGAAAAGATGCTCAACATCATTAGTAATCAGGGAAATGCAAATTAAAATGACAATGAGATACCACTTCATACATACTACCATGGTTAGAATTAAAAAGTAAGATAACAACCAGTTCTGGCAAGGATGTGGAGAAATCGGAACCCTCATACACTGCTGGTGGGAATATTAAATGGTACAGCCACTTTGGAAAACAGTCTGGCAGTTCCTCAAAAAGTTAAACAGAGAGTTACCATTTGACTCAGCAATTCCAATCCTAGGTACATACATACCTGAGACAAATAAAAACATGTTATCTCCCACTCTAAAAAAAAATTTGTACATAAATGCTATGGCAGCATTATTCATAACAACCAAAAAAGGGAAACAATCCAAAGTTCCATCAACTGACAGATGAATAAACAATATGTGGCATATCTGTACAAGGAAATATTATTCAGACATAAAAAAGAATGGAGTACTGATATATCCTACAATGTGACAACATTAATAAACCTTGAAAACATTACGCTAAGTACAAGTAACAGTTCCAAAAGGCCACATATTATATGTGGCCATTTATATGAAATGTCCACAACAGACAAATCTACAGAGATAGAAAACAGACTGGTGGTTGCCTAAGGAGGTGGGGGAACAATGGTTTATGGCTAAAGGGTAAGAGGTCTCTTTTGGGTTGATAAAAATATTCTAAAATTGATTGTGGTGATGGTTGCACAACTCTGGGAATATTCGAAAAAACAGAATTGTACACCATAAATAAATGAATTGTAAAGCATATAAACTATATCTCAATAAAGCTATTAACAAAAATACACATAGCACACTCTGAGTATGAGGTGCTATGATTTTAAAATCACTACGCTATCTCAAAGCCTAATATAGCAGAGTTGTTTATTAACTAATACCTATAGATGAATTCACAATGAATCGGCTTTTTGATCATTTAACTTTATTGACTTACTCTAAGTTATAATTTAAATGGTTTATCATCAACCAATTGTTATTCTTACTAAATCATTTATTCCACTTAAATTGTCTACTGAGATAATTGCCTCAGAACTCTTTAAACAATATTTTTCATGTTTATCAACTCTTTTCTATTTACAAAAATGACAAATGCTCAGCACTAAAAATAAATGATGAACAGAAAGAAATTCAGGGAAAGAACCAAATGTCAGCATCAACTCACCACCATAACAAGTATTATCAGTGATAAAGATATACATGACCTTAATATACATATTAACTAGCTTTAATATGTAAGCTTTGTTTTCAAAATGGAAAAATGCCACATGTACTATTTTCCAGCCTTTTCCACTTGACTAAGATAATTTCCCATGTAAATAAGTACTATTTTCCAAAATGACTTTTCACGGCTGCATAGAATTCTATAGCTGGCACGTATTACATTTAATTAACCAACAATCATATTAAGTAAACATCAGTTTTTCATTATACTGCAATGAATTTATGAACATACATTTTTACATAAACTGATTATTTCTTTAAAATATATTATCAAAAAATAAAATTAAATGAGTATAAACATTTTTAAGTCTTTTTAATAAAAATTACCAAACTGCCTTCCAGAGTAAGCGTGATATTAATTTGGATTCATAGTTTCTCTGCCTGTTTCCCCACAATCACCATTACTAGATAGTATCGTTCTTTTTTTTATCTTTCCCAACATGATAGGCCAAAAAAAAAAAAAAAAATGGTATCTCATCAAAAAGCTCTATTTATTTGACATGAGACAATATGGTTTCAGGTATTCATTGGCCATTTTACATTTTTCTTTATGAACGGCTTATTCATTTTTTTGCATTTCTTTTCTACAGTGGGCGACTGTACTGTTCATTTCTCAAATAGGTCTAGAAACATTTAGTAAGATTTATCTTTATTTTACCTACTATAGGCAGAGATATTATATACTAATTTTTTTGTCAATATGGTCAATTCTATTGAATTGACAAGACGGTAGACAAGTATGTGCATCTACAGCTGATATACCGTAAGTATATCTATAGGCAAAGACCCTAACATACACAAGATATGGCTCAAAAAAAATTTTTAAGTGGGTCATAATCACTACCATTTACACAGTAAAATGACTGAAATGGAACACGACTGTTTTTCTTATAGTTCTCTTTTTATATCTAATTGCCACAAACTAAAATAGCCAAGCATTAAAGTGAAACTGACCAATGAATAAAAAGTGATCCCTTCATCTTTCAATCTAAAAAAAACCAAAAAGTAAAGAAAATGCAAAAATACAGAGTACAGGACAAAGTAAATATAAGATTTAAAAAACTCTCTTTAGTAATACTAAGTCTTCAAATTCCCAGATTTCTCATTATAAGTACATACCTTGTGAATCCTTCGAATTAGAACAGATGCAAAAAACCGTAATGTAATCCTCAGTTCATCAACAAAGGACTCATCATCTGTTACATCCCTTCAAATTGAGAAAAGCAAGCATTCAGAAGTTCAGAGAAATACGCAGCTTCACTATCTAGAAACCAAGGAGTCTAGAGCTTCCTCTTGTCCATTTACTTATGCTATTTTTCTTTTGTTTAACAAACAACACATTATATTACAGAATAAGACAGAAACGTATATAAAAGAAAATAAATGTCTCCCATAATTGTGGTACCAAGATATCACTATTAATAAAGTCATGTTATACATTTCTCTGTAGATATCCACATATATGTAGTCATATTTTTATAATACTAAGATCATTTTCTAAGCATCAGCAAAGAAACATCTAAGAAACAAAAGAGAATCATTTTGGAGAAACAATAGAATAAAATTAATATAAATTTTTAAATTAGTTTAAAATATTAATAGATTAATGATATAAACGAATTCCAATGGTAAAAATAAAAATGTGTTCTATTTAAAAAAGAAAAACTAAAATTCAAATGTTTTTAAAAGGAAATTTTGACAACCTTCTTCTGAGGAGCTACTTTTCACTATCCTGAGGTCTTGAGGTCCCTAGAAGAATTAGGACACTTCCCCAATCAAAGCAAGAAAAAAAGGGATGTATAATGGTGATATCCTGAACTTGAAGATGGTGCTAACTGTTAAATCCCTTGGTAGAATAAGGAAGACAATTTTACTGACCATGTTTCCCATTATTAACCCTAGGGAAGGGGATATTACAGCATCAATAGCTATAACATTTAGAAATACAGCTAGATTTTAGGTCTTAAAGTCATAACATTGGCAGGGGGGCTGGGGCCAAGGGAGTCTTTATAACGGGATTTATTTTACAAAATGCTTCAGCATTAGCTTTACTTAAATGGCAAATTCCCCATATTTAAGACAGAATCTAACATTTAAAAACTAAGTTAAAATAGTTTTTCAGGAACGTATGGCATATAAACTGGATATTAAATTTGTTTTAAGACACTATAAATCAATTCAACTACTAAAATTTAATTAGAAAATTCAAAATATACTGAATCAATATAAAATTAGGGTATGTCATTAAATATTACATCTATAAGTCATTTAGGTATAAATGTTCAAATACATAACTAAATACCTGATGCTTATGTAAGGAAATGTGTTTATTAAATAACATAACTTGGATTTATTATTCTCAAACTATATTTTTTTCAGGCCTAGAGTTATTCCATATTCTGCAAGGTATTGGATACTTGTACATTCACAGCAGATACCAGAAACAAAATTACTTTGGAAAAAAATCTTAATATTCCAGGAAAATTCTATTAAAATTATATTTCAATTTAAGGACACATCTGAACATAAATTTTTCCTCTAAATGTGCAATTATTTCAAGTGTACTAAGTGCATACACAATAGTAAATCGTTATATTTAGGAGTGATAAAAAAATTCTACAAGTAATTTTTCTTTCAAAAAGCAGCCTAGGGGCTGGGGGGCTGGGAAAAGAAGGTGAAGGGATGAAGAAGTACAAACTAGTAGTTACAAAAGTCATGGGGATGTACAGCACAGGGAATATAGTCAATATTATTCTAATGGTGCTGGAGTAACTGAGGCATCACTTATATAAATGTCTAGCCATTATACTGTATATCTAAAACTAATATAAAAAATAAAGCAGCCTAGGATTTTTCCTCTTTATTGTCACTAAACTGTTAATTGATTGCCCACATCAATGGTTAAGTGAAGCCATTATGCCTCCCAGGTAACATTTGGCAATCTCTAAAGACATTTTTGGTGGTCACAACTAGGAGGAAAAGGGGGTGATACTAGCACTGCGTGGGAAAAGGCCAGGGGTACTTAAGTATCCTATAAAATCACAGTTCAGCACTACCCAACAAAGAATTACTTGGCCTAAAATGTCAATAGTGCCAAAGTTGAGAAATCCTGGCCTACACTAAAAACCCATCACGAGCACACTTCACTTAATGGTATTCACTATACTAACGAAAAAGGCATAGAAAGAACATACCTGTAGAAAGAACATACCTGTACCACGGATAAACAAAGTTTTCCAACACTAATTCAAGAACCTAAATAAAAATTATTTTAAAAAAATTAATTACTTCTGGGAAAATAAACTACTACTAAGTAATATATCTACCAAGAACCAATTTTATTATCTCAATTTTTAACATCATATACATGACAAAAGGCATGTTAACTTTACATGATTGTTGTGATGGTCAAAGAGAACATATACGAAAATACTTTGAAAACCATAAAATTCCATAAAAAAGAAAAATTACTATTAAAATAACACACATGTCTAACTATTCCCACAAGAAGGAAAGTAACAGGCTAGTCTTTTATATTCTTAACTCTCTCTGAAAGTCAGTATTCCCAGGATAAAATAAACAAACAAATAGATAAGACTTTAAAAGGGATCAAAATAGGTGTTGATGATTCCTTTGAAGAGAGGCTAGTGAATAAAAGGGAGCATGAGGGGAACTTCTGGGTTGATGATAATGTTTTGTTTCTTGATGTGGGTGCTGGTTATATAGATATGTTCACTTTGTGAAAACTTTAGCTGTACATTTAAAATCAGTATATAAGTTATACGTGAAAAACAAAAGAAATCCTGGGTATTCAATCTTCCATTTCTTGAATCTGGGTGTAGCAGTATGAATCAATTTTTAAAAGGACTTGCAGCAGTGTTAGTAACTTTAAAAAGCAGTAGGGAGGGAACAAAACAATGTATCTAACCTGACTATATACCTATATACCTTCTCCGACAGCACTAATGAAGGTCAGGGATTCTCTAAATACTAAGGCAACAAGATTAGGATTCTCTACTACCAAAACTAAGCGTTAGGGATATCAGATGGTATATAAATAGGGAGAGGACACAGAGAGGAAACTAGAAAATTTACCATTAAACATTTGGTCTTACTTTATCCCCCATATCTTGTAAAGACAATCACCAAATCCCACTGATTCTACATCCTAAATAGCTCTTTTCTACAGCTCCACTTGTCAAGTCCTCATCTTCTCACCCCAAATTGTAGCAATAGCCTCTAAATGAGTCTCCCTCTTCACAGGCTAGCTCTCCTCCCCAACCTCCATAGAGCTGCCAAAGTGATCTAAAACTGTAGTCCCCAATCACCAAATCCCACTGATTTTTGGCACCAGAGACCAGTGCCAGTGATGCCTAATGATGTGAGGTGGAGGTGAGGGAGTGATGCTAGCGCTGGGGAGCAGCTGCAAATACAGATGAAGCTTTGCTTGCTGGCCCCACTTCCTGCTGTGCGGCCCAATTCCTAACAGGCCACGGACCAGTACTGGTCCATGGCCCAGGGGTTGGGGAACCCTGATCTAAAACATATCTGACCACATCACTTCTTTGCATGAAACCCTGAATATATCAAAACACAATATATCAAAAAAGAAAAGTGGAGCTGCACTGATTTTGAAGGGGCAAGAGAGAGCTGCATACCAGCAACTATGACTATTTACTTCCTTTTTCACCTCCCACTGCATCCTGTGAGTCACATCTGAAAACTCTAGTTACACAGTTGAAAATCACAGCTTCCATGATCAATTAAACTCCTTTAGCATGGCCTTGTAAGTCTTTTGATGATCTGATTTCTAAAGGGCCGCATAAAAACTGGTTAAGAACTAAGCCAGACCTGAGTTTTAGATTGAATTCTGCTACCAACCAGCCATGAAACTTGAGAAAATTACTAAAACTCTAAACCCCAGTTTTGGTTAAATCATCTATAATAGCACCTACTTAATATGTGGTGTGATTACGTGAAATAATACGAGTACTGTAATTAACAGTGCCTAATATATAGTAAGTGATCAATAAATATTAGTACTAAAATACTGTCTCTTCATTGCCCACATCCTCCTTCGCATTTTACCCTACAGCTTACTGAACACTACACCTT